>NC_136065.1:617024740-617624740 GCF_964261635.1 Lissotriton helveticus | reverse complement strand
ACACTGACTATGAAATTTATGGTCCGGTCGAGATCCTGAAATATCCACACCAAATCAAGATCTCCTTGAGTGACTTTGCAAAACCAAACTCATTTGCTGATGATTGGGACTTCGAAAGTATTAACAACATGATGTCTGACTTAGTAATGTCTGCTAAATTTACAAAACATGATTATTTGCAAGGTTCTACAAATTATGATAGTATGTATTGCTATAACCATTATGGTAACCATTTTTTACATAAATCTGCACAACCTAGAAATGTTTTAAGTTATAATCAATGGGAACATTGTGCTACACCTCCAAAAGGAAGCTCTAGAACCGTATATGACAAATATTCATATTTTTCAGGTTTTAACATAAGTAATGCTGAAACATTTTATTTTAAATTGTCAAACAAGACAGGGATGAAAACCATGATAACCAACACGAAATTGATATATTCAGATTCATTCTTTGAAAAAATGAATACATTTGGATTTGATTATTGGGACAAAAATGTTGATTTGAAAAGTGTTTGGGGTACAAAAGAATGGCAAGTACAGGGTATAGAAGCTTTGTTTAGAGCCTGCATGATCCCAGAACAAATGATATTTTTAAATGACACTGTTCAACAAACCACCTGTCTTGGCTTAGCCAAAATCAAAGATTTAATTAAACCGTCTATTCCAAAGCCAACAATGTTTAGCAATAGCTCTGATACAGATGAAGAGATAGACGTAAACCATATACTAAACCAAAACAGAACACATCCTGATTGGAAACAATGGTTGATCTGGCCCACAGATACAAATAACTGTCAAGATAGATTCCTGAATAAAACACAGGGTTTCAAAATGACCAGGCCAGACCCTAGATATCCCCAAAGACATCACCCAGGGATAATAACAACCTACAGTGTGGGCAAATTATGCCTTCAATGGCTACAAACTTCCACACTGCCTGAAATTAAGCAACACCTAACTTTACTTACTGATGGTGCTGACTTGCGTGATTTCATAATGGGACCACGCAAACAGCGTCAAAAGCGTTTCATAGCAGCCTCTGTATATGCAGCATACAATGAGGCCTGGAAGGTTACTCAAATTGAGACAGCAGAAAGAATATGGGAAATTGACCGTATTAATTTGGAAAAATCACTTTCTGTAGTGGACAATGGGTTAATGACTCTGTCCTCCAGAATTTTTTCATTGGACAGCATTGTGTCTTCAGCAATCGATATATTATCGCAAGACTTACTGTTATTACAACATGGTCAGTCACAATTGCGTTCTATTGTACAGCTTGGCTGGACGTTACAAAATCTGCGTTCAGGCTACGTGCCTTGGCGTTTAATCAACACAACGTCACTATTCCAAATCTTTAACCTTACTGATAGACAAATCGGTATGGCGCAAAAGGGTGCTGATTATACAATCTTGAGCATTGAAAAACTAGAAAGATTACAAATGACAATGTCAGAACGACCTGTCAGTGAATGGATAATCCACGGAATCATAAATATTCCAATCTCAACCTTCAGGTTTCAATACTGCCAAAAATATATACAGGCTGGCATGTACGAGAAATTGGGAAAGGGGTACCTTAAAACAACTTGGAACCTGCCCTATTCACATGCATGTGTCAGTAATAAAGGACAGAAAGTGTTTCTTAGTGGCAACAATTGTGCTATGTCACTAAGCGGCACGCTTCTGTGTAACGGTATTAGTTTGCACGGAGCCTGTGAAGGGAATTCATACAACCTTTCATGTCACCAGCAAGGCGCACCTGCAACTGAAATAGAACCATTCTTTCAAAGACTCTATAATGGGAGTTACATTCTTATTGTAGACCGCAGATGTTGTAGTCTTATGCCCGGGACTCCTTATCTAGTCACTACGACGGCGAAGGTCAAGTGCTGTGGACGTTCTTTATTCCCCAGCTCCTTTCCAGACAGGGAGGCAAGGGCATGGCCCAGTTTGAAAATTACTTCTATTCGAATAGATACTTTAAGCAGAATGAAAACAGTGCTTCTTCAGACGCCTACAAGGCTCACGTCATCAAAAGAAACGTATGATCTACAAGTCGCAAGGACGACTGCAGAGATACATACATTATTATCAACTAATTCCCCCGTACATTTCGCGGAAATCCTGAGCGAAATCTTAAATATT
The DNA here is from genome assembly GCF_964261635.1 of Lissotriton helveticus. Taxonomy (NCBI): domain Eukaryota; kingdom Metazoa; phylum Chordata; class Amphibia; order Caudata; family Salamandridae; genus Lissotriton; species Lissotriton helveticus. The sequence goes on along the minus strand of NC_136065.1, from coordinate 617,622,587 downwards.
TCTGATACCAATGGGATCTCAGGGGTATTTAAGACAGTATTTTCGATGGCATTAACACCATTCAAAGCCATACTGGGTATTTTTCCAGATTTCGTCCATTCGATTTTTGGCGGACTTCCCCTGATCTTGGGACTAATTGCAGGAATCCTATTCTTAGTCCTTATTTTCCGTTATGGCAACCCATGTCACAGATCAAACTCTCACGACAATGGAAGATACGATCCTAGCCATTGGATACCGGGACCGGATATCAAAAATCCTGGGACTCTCCCGGCTTAGAGACCTAAACATGACCTGGTTTCTATCATTTCGACCAATGTGGCAAAGGTGTGTTTTACCTGTACTAAGGTGTCTGCTATGCGGAGAAGAATGCGTGTTAGACACCTGTCTGACGCTACAATCGGATGCGCCAGTGGATGCAGATACACTGTTGGTTCCTACCAAGGTTCACGCTTTGTGCTGCCCTCAAAGGCTGCCAATCCTGATGACGGCATTCCTGGAATCTTCACCACTGCGATTGAAGAGTAGTGAAGTTCAAGATGAAAGCAGCATCGAGCAGGTACGACCTTCTGTCAGCAATGCGAATCAGAATGTCAATGCAGACAATCATGCGCACGAATGCATGGTTACCCCTATTTCCGACTTAGTGGAACTTTCCCATGAAGCTGTTGACAGTTTTTTCGAAAGCCTGAATGATATGATGTTCTCTCCGGAACAGAAATAGAGACTTTTGAGCAAGCTCGCACACGGCGTTCCCTGAATTCGGCCTTCAACTTTCAAAATAAAGTCACATGAACAATTCTTCCCACCAGTTCACGGACAACAATTTTTTAGCAGCCCCAAATTATTTTTCACAAATTTTTCGGGACACTTATCTTCTGCTTAAAGTAAGAAACTATTCCTAGAGAACTAAGATTTCTATTTTTAGATACTTTATAAACTTTAGTTGCCCGCTGGGATGTTCACAAATATTTTATTATGTGATGAGATGGTCTCGAACTTCCTTTCTGTATAGCTATATTAAGAGCCATTTCATGTGTATTTCTCAAATACCAAATTAGCAATAATGCATACAAATGCGTGTTTACCTTTGCATTTAATTCATAGCTTAAGTGCATACAATATATATGACTGCAATTTTTCAGTATATTTGAAAATTTCAAAATGCATTTATGTATTTTGGGGTGGTAAGGTATACACTATTCTCTATAGTATGTTGTACTATGTTATACTATGCATAGATTAGTAAATATGACCATAGTTAGCGTGGAGTGGGTGTCGTGTATTCCTATAGGTTCTGAATCGATCCCCCTATTCCTGACCCTATTCTGGTTAAACTAACTATCAAGTTAACTAACAGTCAGCCCATGAGGCAAGAACAGCCCCCATGATGCAGATACCGTTATCTGACGCAGTCACACTACGGCACAGGAACGTGTTATCTGATTAGGTCATAACGCTTGAGATCTAATTAGACAAGCGACATTCCTCCAGCCCCTGATAAGGCATACGACGTTCTCATAACAAATCAAACCTATGACAACCTGGAAAATCCGTGCGGCCATTGTTTTGATTTCACAGAGAACTTCAGTAAAAGAATGTGCTAACGAGCAAGTCGTAGGACATCTTTATTGACGTATCTATGTCCATCTTTACGTCAATCTCGGCACCTTTAAGGTATAAATATTGCCGATCTTGCCCTATGCAAACACGCGCGTGGTGACAAGACGGAGCAGCCATACTTGCCGAAGCCGAGAGCAGAAGCAGACCCCGCTGGCAGCAGCCCCGCCTTCCTGACGCGCTGAGAGACGCGCTGCTATCTCAAGCCGAGAGACCCAGCACCGGCGTTTCTGGGCAGCCCTCGCAGGCAGCCTGGAATATCGAGAGCAGAGAAAGAGATACCATTCCTCATTCATCCTAAATTCCAGGTACAGAACTGAATAACCCCTCACAGAGAATTCTTTAGTTATTCACTTGGCAAAAACAAACTTAACTTAAACTGTAACTTTCTATTCCCGCCCACGCATTAGACTTAGGTCAGGTACACGGGGTAGGCGTATTTAGAAACACCAGTTGAGTACGTTTAGTCAAATGTATATGTGTATGTAAATATATTTTAATCATTTTAAACATCATATGGCTCAGAAACCATATCAATGTTTTTACAGTATTATTCTATACTATTGCTTTTAATGTATGCACTTTACTTAACTATAAGTATTGCAATAATATCGATCCATTTCTCTTGTACGAGAAAAGAGACTGATCAATAAATAACATCTTTTATTGAACACGCCCGTCTCTTCCTTTTCTCTACAATCTGATGAGACTAAGAATGCACGTACTGACTGAGTAAAATAATTGCCTTGTGCTCACACGACTCTCGAGATTGACTCTTGATTAGGGGAGAGCAAAGTTGTCATGTTCTATGGTTGTCAGAAACTAAATCCCTTCTTGTCTAATCAGGGAAGTTAATTCCTCCTTGAACATTCGAGAAAGTTTCTAGCGAACTCTGAGCTACGCTGGCAAACCCAAAAATTAAGTCTAGTATCGACAGTAGTAGACCTAGTTAACGTCTGGTCTAGGCCTTTACTGCTGTAGGTATTATTCCAATGCGCAGAGCCTATTGGGAAAATAGGAGCTACACTACAACCTCAGGTCATGTCCTGGATGAGTACTGCGTTCTTCATACTACCTAAAGTTACACCTTTCCAAAGAACCATTCTCATACCTCTTGAGATTAGACCAGCAATAGTTGATCAAGTAAAGGGCAACACGCAAGGTTTGGATGGGCTTCCAGCCGAATTTTATGCCACATTTGTGCATACTCCAGCCCATGATGTGTGGAAATTTATGAGATGAAAATGTAGGCATAACATCCACACTGGGAGATGTCCTTATCTGTGGCGCTCCTGAGACCACAACATGACCCTCAAGACTATGTATGACATCAACCTGTCCGTGTTTGATACAGATTATAAGATATTGTGTTAAGTGCTGTCAAAACAATTACTACACCATCTCTGACTACTGATCCACCCAGATCAAAGTGGATTTTTTCCAAACAGTAACACTCTCTACCACTATTATGCACATTGTTTTAGATATTCGGTGCAGCCCCTGAAACTGAGCTTTCATAATGACCTTTGTAGAGGGCATGGTTTATCAGGTCAACACAGCAGATGGTTTTTTTATCCGGACTTATGGTCCCATCACCACCTGTAATTAAGAGGGAGATGGCTCTCAGATTGCCACTCTATCTGGTTGTCATGGTGCTGCCACTCTATCTGGTTGTCATGGTGCTGCTGCATTGAATAGGGGTCTCCTTCACAACCTGAAGCTGTGTGAAACTGGCAGAGGTCGATAACATTGATGGGCCATACCTAACCCCAACCCTAACCTACCATGTGATTCCAGAAGTGAGCAGGAGGCAGGCTGGCTCACAGATTGTTCGCTGTGCCATTGGTCCTAAAGCCTTGGAGCCAAGTGGAAGAGACTAATCCAGCAGGCTGTGCAGGAACATGGTTAGCAGCCACCCTTTGCCAACTTTAGAGACGAGTCTCAGGTACAAGGGTGGAGCTGCCTCAGAGAATGGCTGTTGTGGCCCCTAACCTGCGCACGCGAGCTGTTGCAGTCCCAGCTATTTGCCACCATGGCCATGACAGCCTGTGACAGGCTACCTGAGTAACAATAATCAGAAAGAAGTGAGCAACCCGAAATACCCTTGAGGGCTTGGGTGATTAAATGGAGGGGTATAGATGCCTTCAAGGGATTTTATTTAGGTACCGATTATTAATTAAAGTTGATTTAGAAGGATAAACCAATAATCCTAACATGTAATCAATACATCAAGATGGAGTATATCTACTTTTTTAAATAGCCTGTATAAGGCCATGACACAAACATATAAACAACAAAACACAAAGGTGTATATAAAAAATATATGTTATCAAAAGATCAAAGGATAAATAATTTCGTGTACAGATGAAGGCAATTCAACAAAGCAAATAGGAAATGCAGGTACATAAAAAGATAAATTGATAGGTAACACAGCAGAACCTAAAAACACCTATCTCAAGTCAAAGTGAATTGGACACTGCGGGGATAAGATGAGAAAGTCGACGTTTCGGTCTCCTAAAACACAATTTCCGAGACCATCCTCAGGACTGATGTGACTTATGCACTGTACATAACCAAAATGTAATCTGAAACATAAAAATTTACAGTTACAAATCCATTATAATTTGACAGCATTAATACACCTAAGTGATAAACCAATACAAACACAAACAAATACCTAATGTCAACAACACAACATATTCATAATACACGAGAAGATTAGATGTTAACAGTTGTTATCTTATATACTTTACTGTTAATTGTCCATGTGGATAAGCGATTCATGAAGGATCATTATTCTACACTTCCAAAGAGTTACCTCAGAATACTTATTATGACTAAAGAAAACCCATAAGGAAACATTTGATAATATAGTCTAAAAGCCACAAAACACTAAGTATAATTCTGTAATAGTTGGTGAGCAATTGTTCGTCATAGGTTATACTGAGTTTGTCAGCAGTCGATGGACAATTTGACCAGTTATCCCATATTTGATCATCCATTGATATGACTGAACATTCTTATGGAAAATTTAGCACAAAAATCAGCTAATCAAATGTTGCTCCACTAAACAACATTATTCAGATTCATGCGGATGCTTTACAAACAACTCGAAATAAACACACAAAAAAGAAATATTACCTCAATTATAAGGTTGCGATTTTAATGGATGGGCTTGAACACAGTTTTAAAATAATCCGTTGTTATAGGGCTGTTCCTAGATGTAAAAAGGCTTGTTACTTAAAGGTCAGACCAAAAAGGCAATAAATGCAATGAAAAATAGAAAATTAAGTACCTAATTATTTGTGAACCCAAGCCTCAAAGTGTTGAAATGAGGCGACTCGGGGCATCAATGTCAATGTCGAAATCAGACAGACTAAAACAATAAAAAATAGGAATCAGGATGTATAAATCTGCAAGCCCGATAAAATTCTCAGGCAACGTTAAGGCACAGAGTTCGTCGACATACCTCTACTTCAGGTAAATGCAGACAATGGATGCAGAAGTCTCCCAGCGTCATAGGGATTATTTTAAAATGTGATTTGATCTGCAAGAATTATAAATATCTATTCTAGATTATTTGCGTATGAAATATTTACATTAAGCATAACACAAAGGAAAAGGTAATTACCTCATCCAAACCACCAAAATCAAAAGAGGGTCATTTGTCTCTTCAGGCAGTTGATTAGAATTCTCTAAAGAGGACGAGAACAAATATCAGCACACATGCTGCAAAATATAAGGGTCTCAAAGTATTGTAGAACGGGTCAGTTGAGTCTAGCTTACCTAGTATATCTGCATGGGTCGAAGTAAATCTGACGGGCAGCAAGACTGGAGCAAAAGTATTGGTTGCTGATAGAGGCCATATTTATAGCGCTGTTTGGAGCTCGAAATAGGACTACACATCATGCCTAACTATAAGTAAATTTGGTCGCCATCTTAGAGTGGTTAAAATTAGTCCTATTTAAAGCACGAAAAAGGGCTAAAACTAAAGCCTAAGAGTAGGTGGGTATGGTAACCAACTTGGAGAGATCAAAATGGCATATGTACATCAATAAGCATTTTATTATTTTTATATGAAAATGATAATGAAAAAGGAAAGCTCAAGTCAGAGTATACGATCGAGAACCTTGATCAATATCAAAAGAATATTGAAACGAGTAGTCTATTGGCAAAACATCCGCAATCTATATATATATATAAAATAAAAACAGATTTGTAAGGATAATATATACAGTTATAACAAAATAAAGACACATCACAGCATGTATTACACTTTACAATTTGAACCAAACTGTAGGGAAGGTGAAATCAGTCATCAGTAAATCTCAGATAGATTGGGGCTATTGATTAAGGAAGGCACGCCAGGGCATGCCATTCTGTTGCAGAATTTAAACCCCTTTTGACTGTGTCAGTAAGGCAGATGAGTTTGCCTTCTCTCAAAGAGAGAATCCTGTCCATGTTATTCTGTCTTATATTAGGCCGAATTACTTCAAGAACCCACCAAAGCATATCCGTTTCTTTGTGGCCCAGTTGAAGATAGTGTTCAACCAACGGAGCGTTGTCTTTCTTACAACGAATCCGCGACTGGTGTTGCAAAATCCGTTTTTTAATGGGTTGTATGGTTTTACCCAAGTAGTGCAGTAGGCAGGGACATTGAATACAATAAACCACATTTGTGGTATTGCAGTTGGAGAAACTCTTAGCTGTGAAATTCACATTATTGATTTTACAGGTTTTCACCGTCTTGGTGGTGGCACATGCTGCACAATTGTTGCATTTGTGATGGCCAATTAGCGGAACTAGTTGCCGCATATTATCAACGATGTTATCTTGCGAGGTGTTCTCATATGCATGTATAAGCCTATCCTGCAAATTGGTGCCTCTTTTGAAGGCAAAAAGCGGTTTCTGTACAAATTCAGGGATGGAATGAAGTAAATTGCATTGTCTAGATACAATTTTTTTGATTGCATTGGAATGTGTCCCAAAAGTGGACACACAGACAATATTGGTTTTGTTTTGGCGTTTGTTAACAGTCAGCAAAGCCTCACGATTGGTGTACCAGGCCCTTTTCATTGATTTTCTTAAGAGTCTGGAAGGGTAACCACGGGCTTGTAGTTTATCCTTCAATTTTCTAGCTTCACAAAAGTAATCATCCTTGAATGTGCAATTTCGTCGTAAACGAAGAAATTGCCCAAACGGCAGTCCATCTTTCAGTGCCTGAGGATGGTGACTTGTATAACGCAAAAGGGTGTTTCTAGCTGTTTTTTTAGTGAATAGATCGTATACTCTGACTTGAGCTTTCCTTTTTCATTATCATTTTCATATAAAAATAATAAAATGCTTATTGATGTACATATGCCATTTTGATCTCTCCAAGTTGGTTACCATACCCACCTACCCTTAGGCTTTAGTTTTAGCCCTTTTTCGTGCTTTAAATAGGACTAATTTTAACCACTCTAAGATGGCGACCAAATTTACTTATAGTTAGGCACGATGTGTAGTCCTATTTCGCGCTCCAAACAGCGCTATAAATATGGCCTCTATCAGCAACCAATACTTTTGCTCCAGTCTTGCTGCCCGTCAGATTTACTTCGACCCATGCAGATATACTAGGTAAGCTAGACTCAACTGACCCGTTCTACAATACTTTGAGACCCTTATATTTTGCAGCATGTGTGCTGATATTTGTTCTCGTCTTCTTTAGAGAATTCTAATCAACTGCCTGAAGAGACAAATGACCCTCTTTTGATTTTGGTGGTTTGGATGAGGTAATTACCTTTTCCTTTGTGTTATGCTTAATGTAAATATTTCATACGCAAATAATCTAGAATAGATATTTATAATTCTTGCAGATCAAGTCACATTTTAAAATAATCCCTATGACGCTGGGAGACTTCTGCATCCATTGTCTGCATTTACCTGAAGTAGAGGTATGTCGACGAACTCTGTGCCTTAACGTTGCCTGAGAATTTTATCGGGCTTGCAGATTTATACATCCTGATTCCTATTTTTTATTTTTTATTGTTTTAGTCTGTCTGATTTCGACATTGACATTGATGCCCCGAGTCGCCTCATTTCAACACTTTGAGGCTTGGGTTCACAAATAATTAGGTACTTAATTTTCTATTTTTCACTGCATTTATTGCCTTTTTGGTCTGACCTTTAAGTAATAAGCCTTTTTACATCTAGGAACAGCCCTATAACAACGGATTATTTTAAAACTGTGTTCAAGCCCATCCATTAAAATCGCAACCTTATAATTGAGGTAATATTTCTTTTTTTGTGTTTATTTCAAGTTGTTTGTAAAGCATCCGCATGAATCTGAATAATGTTGTTTAGTGGAGCAACATTTGATTAGCTGATTTTTGTGCTAAATTTTCCATAAGAATGTTCAGTCATATCAATGGATGATCAAATATGGGATAACTGGTCAAATTGTCCATCGACTGCTGACAAACTCAGTATAACCTATGACGAACAATTGCTCACCAACTATTACAGAATTATACTTAGTGTTTTGTGGCTTTTAGACTATATTATCAAATGTTTCCTTATGGGTTTTCTTTAGTCATAATAAGTATTCTGAGGTAACTCTTTGGAAGTGTAGAATAATGATCCTTCATGAATCGCTTATCCACATGGACAATTAACAGTAAAGTATATAAGATAACAACTGTTAACATCTGATCTTCTCGTGTATTATGAATATGTTGTGTTGTTGACATTAGGTATTTGTTTGTGTTTGTATTGGTTTATCACTTAGGTGTATTAATGATGTCAAATTATAATGGATTTGTAACTGTAAATTTTTATGTTTCAGATTACATTTTGGTTATGTACAGTGCGTAAGTCACATCAGTCCTGAGGATGGTCTCGGAAATTGTGTTTTAGGAGACCGAAACGTCGACTTTCTCATCTTATCCCCGCAGTGTCCAATTCACTTTGACTTGAGATAGGTGTTTTTAGGTTCTGCTGTGTTACCTATCAATTTATCTTTTTATGTACCTGCATTTCCTATTTGCTTTGTTGAATTGCCTTCATCTGTACACGAAATTATTTATCCTTTGATCTTTTGATAAAATTTATTTTTTATATACACCTTTGTGTTTTGTTGTTTATATGTTTATGTGTCATGGCCTTATACAGGCTATTTAAAAAAGTAGATATACTCCATCTTGATGTATTGATTACATGTTAGGATTATTGGTTTATCCTTCTAAATCAACTTTAATTAATAATCGGTACCTAAATAAAATCCCTTGAAGGCATCTATACCCCTCCATTTAAACTACCTGAGTAAGAAGCACCACCGCTGACATGCAAATAGTGTTACACCGCTGAGCCATGCTGAAAAAGACACTGACCATGTCAAAGAGACTCTATGACACAACCAGATTCTCCATGGCTACAGCGTGTCATTCTGGACCCTTTCCTGAACAACCACAGTGACCTTGGAGCAACTTCAACATGACTGGGTCCTATAAGCCAAAAAGGATGAACTAGCCAAGCTTGAGCAAAAAGGCTTTACTGCCTCTGCAAGTATTTTCAGTTATAAGTTGGTTGCGAGAACTGACAGCTGGTCCTCAGTGTCATTGGGCAGTGCTGAGGAAACCAGGGCCCTAGGTATTGACTGCTAACCAGTAAATTGTGGGAGACTGCTGGTCAAACCCCACAAAATACACTATTGGGTGTGAGACCCAACTCTACCCCCTTCTTCTCTCTTACCGCACCCAGACATTGCCTGGAAAAGGCGATTGTGAGGACGCCAATGTTTGGAGAAAGTCACCGGACTCGCTCTTGAAATATGTGTAGGTTGAATGAGACCATTTCCTATTAATGGATCACAATATAACTTGCTTCCTTCCTTTGTTGATGAAGAGAGGCTCCTCCCACCTCTGGCTACTCCCTTGATTCGGTAGGATCCAAGCCCTGAGACCTGTTGTTTTAGCATAATAATTACTAGTGTAAGCCAGATAGTGAAGATTTCGGCCTAGAACGAAGATAAGAGACCGTGAACTACCCTTGTGCCCATGCCTTGGCCTGATTTCCTCTAAACACCTGAATCAGTTACTCAGTGCCACCAACTTGACTCTTCAAAAATTAGGAAATGTATGGACCACCTAGCCCCCAAAACAACAAAACAAAATTAACAAAGGTACCAAAACTTCCCAGTGTGCCAGAGCACGGAGAACCCCATCCCCATTGACACACCTATGTCTTTCTCCTACCTCCCAGGTGAGAGAGAGAGAGGTGAGGTGTGAATTGGCTCACAGATATCTCCCACTGATGCCGTCCTAAAGGCATCCCAGAAACTAGGGCTACACTGGAGGGGAAAATCATAGCGATCCACTTAGATATGCTCTGCTTCACAAGGAACTCGAAAATGTTATAAACCACTTCAGTTGCATGTCTGTGAGAAGCTGGCCTGGTATATGATGTCCACTTCTGCAAGTTGGCACCTTGCACCAGTCCAGACAACCCTTATGGTGATTTAAGAGGTCTTAGACAACCTTGGAAAGCACTCGCAGTGGTAGCTGTGGAGAGCAGCCTTCAGGCTTAGTCCAGAAGGAGTGTAAAGCAGCTTGTTTTACCAGAATGCAATCTTAAAGTATAGATTAAGTGAAAAGAACCACACCAAGTATTCATAAAAATATGTATTTATTATTTAATACTCTCTAATACGTTCAAGTATCTCCCAATCGGAGGGGGCGCTAGAGGGCGCACAAGCGGAATGGCTGCCTAGTTGTGCAGCTCCCGCTCCTTGGAAAGATATCCTTACATTATCCTTCGTCACAGGGTGAGAAACCATTGGATTCACCCCCCATTTGCTATAGGGGGTGCTCTCTACAATCGACCTGACTTTGGTGCCGCTGTATGGTCCAGAATCGGCAGCAGCGCCGATCAAAGAATTGCCGCCAGCTTGCGTGGAGCCCGTGTGCGGAGGGGCCCGGCTGCGCTGGGCTGCGTGACCCCGGGGCTGGCCATGAGGAGATAGGCCTGGGTCGCGGGTGAAGGTTCGAGGGCTTTTGCGACTTCGGCGGAGCTCTTTGAAGACGGAGTGCGGGAACATTTGCCTTTTACACGCTTCGCCCCGGGACGAGGAGTTAACTTAAGGCTGCCTGGCTGAAGATCGGACGCTAGGTGCTAGCAGTTGGTCCGAGGCGGCGTGAAGACCCCTGGAGCTGCGGTGTGCGGCCGGGATTCAGCGGCCCCCGCCGCGCAACAACGTGAGGTGAGAGACGCCTGCTCCGGGCGGAGAAGGCCGCTTCTGTGATCCCTACCGGCGGTGGGGGGGCCGGGCATGACGATTTTCCTCAGCCCACTGACCTACAGGAGGGCCTCCTGACGGCCCTGTATTTACATGCTCCCTGCCCGCCCGCGCCATTGGCAGAGTTGAGCCCCTGGGCAGACACTCGTGGTTGCGCAGCCCTGCGCCGGGGGGCTGCAGAGCCTGACAGTAACCGGCGCCTGGGCCGCAGTGACATCCTTGGCACTGTCCTGCATGCGGTGAACGCTGCCCCCCGCAGCCTGGCAACCTGTGCACCCACCTCCACAAAACTGGGCTGGAAGTGTGGCTTTCTGTCCTCCAAGACGATCGTAGCCTTGCCACTGCTGCCACTGACCCCTGTACCCCATTTCCACCAGAGGGGCTGGAGGCACGTGGGGTGGCGGATGGCCTATGCGCCCCACCTGCGTCGAACACTGTGCATTAGAGGCATCTCGTTCCTCTCGTGCCGAGGGGAATTCTACCTGCACACCTACACGCTCCTTGCTGAGATCATATAACTACCCCCTCGGCAGACACCTTAGCGCACAATAGTGGTCGGACACAAGGCGACTGAGGGACCGCGCCCGGCCACCATCATGGTGCGGCCTGAAAATCGCCAAACGAAACTGAGCTTTGATGGCGTGAAGAAAAACTCGAAATCGGGACCTGCTGACCCTGGGCCAAGCGATGCGACATCGAAGACCGTTGCTACTCCTACTAAAGAACTTGACTTGCACAACCTGTTCCTGGAGATGAGACAGGGGTTTGCCACTGTGGTGGAAAAGGTTGACGGTGTCACTGCCAGGCTAGATGCCCTGGTTCACAAAGTGGATCGTCACGAGGAACGGCTATCGGCTACGGAACAACGCATATCCGATAATGATGATATCACCTCGACTCACACCACGCAATTGGCCAGGATGGACAACCTACTCAGAGTCATAGCGGCCAAGAACGAGGATTTGGAAGCCCGCAGCCGACGCAACAACATCCGCGTCACGGGCATTCCGGAATACACGGGCAGGATGGAGCTCTATATTGAAAAACTACTCAAAAGCTCGATCGGCGAGGACGCCTTCTCACCTCAATTTATTATCGAGAGAGCACATCGATCGTTGGCACCTGTTCCTAAGCCCGAATTGCCGCCTAGGCCAATCATTGCCAAATTGCTAAATTATCGTGATCGCGATGTCGCGCTGAGGGCGGCCCGATCTCAGCAAACCCTACAGTACAATGGCATTAGCTTCTCCATATATCCGGATTTTACTCCATTGGTGCAGGAGGAGAGACGCAAGTTCCTCCCTGTGAAAAAGAAGCTGCGTGAGGCTCAACTGGACTATGCTCTCCTCTACCCGGCAAAGTTGCGGATCACGCACCAGGGGAAACAGCGTTTCTTCACAAACCCTCAAAAAGTGGAGGACTTCCTGAAGTCGATCCGTAAGGCACGTAGGGAGGAGCGCAACGCGGCAGCGGATCTAGAGGACGGAGACCCATCTTCAGCAGCGGATGGACACTGATCGCTTGCATCTACTGAACTATGTGCTTCACCTGCATTGATCTGTACAAACCCTGATTTCGTGTGCACAACAAGAGACGACCATCCACGGCGGGACCACGCTACCTCATCACTCCTGTGGTAATGTAATCCAAGGACAACTCTCCTGACCCTCCCTCCACCAAGGGCGGTACAGACTCGGAGGCCGGGGGCGGGTGAAGTGACTGTGCGTACTTTATGCTATATCCCTACAGGGTGTTCCCCATGGGACTCTTTCTATTGTTGACGTTGTTACAGAATTTGGGGGGAAGGAGAGGAAGGGAGGGACGACGGGTGGGGAAAGGTGGCCACTGGCATGATTGGGATGCTGGGGTGGGAGGAGGGAGGGATTTGTTCCGGAAGAGGCGCATATTGCTCGGACTGTTTGCTCGAATTATGCACTGTAATGTTTACCTATGTCGACTGTTTAGGGTGGGCTCAAATTCATCATATGGACTAGGAATGATCACATTGCACGACTGTTTTTTATGGCTGCTCTGAACGCTAACACACAATTGAATTGCATGTCATGGAATGTTCGAGGACTTAATGATGCTAAAAAATGTCGGAATGTTGTCGCTTATCTTAATAGACACCATGTCCAAGTGACCATGTTGCAGGAAACCCATCTGTCACCGCAGGGAGGGAACACCTTTGCAAATAGATGGGCTGGGATCCGTGCCTTCTCCTCTTATTCCACCTATGCGAGAGGAGTCACCATCCTTGTTGCACGAGGTGTGCCGTTCCATAAATGCGGTGATCTGGTGGATAGAGAAGGGCGCTTTGTCCTTTTGTGGGGCAGACTGGGGCGGGACACTTACACATTTGTTGTCAGCTATGCTCCCAACGTAGACACACCCGCTTTCTTCACCACGTTATGGGGCAAAATCATGGATGTTGGATCTCGTCACGTTGTCTGGGGTGGGGACTTTAATTTAGCGCTGATACCACATCTAGATAGGGCGGACGGAGTGAGCAGCTATAAACCCAGGGCACGCGAGGCGCTTGAGGGAATGAGCTCAGAAGGCGACCTTGTGGACATATGGAGACACTTACATCCCCATGGGAGGGAAGGCACACACTTTACCTCACACACGGGAACATGGGCACGATTGGACTATTTTCTTCTTACCAGAGGGGTTGCCATAGAGGTGTTGGGGGTGAAACACTTGCCGAGAACATTCTCTGATCACAGTCCCGTGCTGCTACACCTCCACGTTCCCGGGTGGGATAGACCTAGGCCACAATGGAGACTACGGCCTGAGATCCTGTTTGACAGTCTCTTCCGAATTGAGCTGGGTGAAGAGATAGCTGCCTTTTTCCCTAGAAACAAGGGGTCAGTGGATTCGGTTGAACATATATGGGAGGCCTTTAAGGTGACCATCAGAGGGTACTGCATCTCCAAAAGCTTTGGGGTCCTGCGAGATATTCAAAACACTATTCACACACTGGAAGAGGAACTGCGAGCATTAGAACTCCGTATGGTGGCAGTCGATGGGCCTGATGTATAGGCTGCTTTTAGGGAAGCGTTATCAAAGTATGAGGAGGAGGCTGCTAGGGAGGCTAAGTTCCGTGGGAAACACTGGCAGGCCAGGAAATACTGTGAGGGGGACAGGCCAGGGAGAGTACTCGCGACACTCACTAGGGCCCCTCGTGAACGCAATACCATACTTGAACTTACCGACACACATGGGTCCACGGTCAGAGACTCGGACGAGCTCCTCACTGCCTTTACATCCCACTACCACACGCTCTATACTTCTGATCCGGTGTCCGATACACCTTATGCTGCTTATCTGAATGATGTTGCGTTCTGCTGGCTCAGCAATGGGGACAGGGCATTTCTGGCGGCCCCCTTCGAGCTGGATGAAATTCGCGAGGCCATTATGTCCCTTAAGAACGGCAAGGCCCCTGGCCTAGATGGCATCCCTGCTGAATTTTATATGGCGTACATAGATATTATGGCTCCTGTCCTCCGCGAAGTTTACGAGGAATCAATGGGCGACGGCGTTCTCCCTGGCTCTATGCGGGAGGTGGTTATTACTTCCCTCTTGAAGCCCGGTAAGGATCCCAGTTCCTGCACCTCTTACCGTCCGCTTTCCCTCCTAAATTGCGATGTGAAGATTCTCGCTAAGGTCCTGGCTACCCGTTTGTCACTGCTCATGACCAGGATCGTGTTGCCCGATCAATCAGGGTTCGTGGCGGGACGTTCTACTTCACATAACCTCCGCACACTATTCTCTCTACTCCGCACGGTACACCCCGACATGCCGGTGGCAGCCGTCTTCCTTGATGCCTCCAAGGCATTCGACTCGGTCGAATGGCCTTATTTGTTTTCTGTATTGGCCGGTATGGGGTTCCCGAAGCTCTTCATATCTTGGGTCAGCCTGCTTTATACTCTGCCCACCACGAGAGTGCTTGTCAACGGTCGCCTTTCGCACCCTATTGACATTACTAGAGGTACACGCCAGGGATGCCCCCTATCTCCCCTTTTGTTTGCTATAGCTGTTGAACCACTTGCCTGTCGTCTACGCCAGTTGCATCGGGAGGGGGCGATACAATGCCTGCAGCGGCAAATTGATGTGTCCCTTTATGCTGACGACATCACGCTCTATGTTAAAAACCCTGAAGTGCACCTTAACCCTCTACTCCGTGAGTTCGTTGTGTTTGGCGGAATGTCAGGTATACACATTAATTGGTCCAAGTCGCAGTTTTTCCCCCTAACGGAGGCGATTGCCGATTTCCCCCTTGATTACCCGCTGGAATGGTGTCGGACTGATCTTCGATACCTGGGGATACAAATTTCCCGAGATAGGAGCGAAACATTGCGATCCAATTATGGTGTTGCCATCACTAAATTAACTACCACAATAGACCGCTGGATAACCCTGCCGCTGTCCATGGCTGGTAGGGCGTCCCTCATAAAAATGGTGATCCTCCCCCGCTTCCTCTATCTCTTCCTTAACAGCCCCTATTTCCCTGGTGCTTATTTCTTTAAAACACTGAAGACGGAGCTGCGTCGATTATTCTGGGGAGGTAAGACTCCGCGGTTGAAATGGTCCACGCTCACCCTTCCATATGACAGGGGAGGCTTCGATGTCCCTGACTTTGAAGCGTACTATCAATGTGCACAGGCACAATTCGCCTACCACTGGTTGGCTCCCACCCCCTTTATGCCTCACATTGCGGTGGAAGACTGGATTGTACACCCAATTCCGCTTAATGGGCTGCTCCACTGTCCAGAAACATCTCTACCTACGTCGCACACCTCAGTATCCTGCACACTTGACGCATGGCGACATATTGCCAGGAGTTTGTCCTGCCGCCTGCCATATTCCCCCAAGCTACCGCTGACTTTTCATCCGGACCTCGCTCTGTTGCAGGAACAGGGTTTTCGCACGTTATGTGTGAAAGTACGAGTTGCTTGCTGGGGCGACCTATTCTCGGGCGGTCAGTTTAAGACTGCAGAGCTGTTCTTCGCATCTCATAGCCGCACCCCGCTTGAAATCTTCTACTACATGCGCCTGCGTGCAGGGATGAGGGCTATCCTGCCTGATTTCCCTGATGAACCTGACATCCTGCTTCCACTTCATTTCTTGCTCTGCTCGCAGGACGGGACACATCTGGTCTCTGGCCTTTACCGCCAGCTTAGGGCTGCGGCTCCGATGCCTGAGGATGGTGCCCGAGGGCGTTGGAATACTGAGCTAACTACTGACCTCACTGATGAGCAGTGGCAATACTGCTGTACCCTCACGTCTCGTGTCTCCGCGAGTAGTAGGCTAAAAATTATACATTACAAATTCCTGCAGCGGATGTATTACACACCAGTGCGGAAATACAGATTCGGCCTAGCGGGCGATGATCGATGCGGGCGCTGCCATGCCGAGCATGCAGACTTCCTGCACTTGGCGTGGGACTGCCCTCCAGTACTGCACTACTGGCAACAGGTATCGGACGCCCTCACAGCAATGACGAAGTGCGCAGTGCCTATAGACCCATTGATAGCGCTCCTTGGGCATACCCCGAATTTTCCTAAATCTTGTCGGAAATTTGTCGATACTGCATTGCTCTTGGCTAAAAGGCGGGTGGCGTGCAGATGGGGTCGAGGCAGATCGCCTAAATTCAAGGATTGGCTAGCAGACTTGGCATACTGTCAGGAACAACATACTACCTTTGCTGAACTGCTACCAATAATGAGTCGGCCTAAAGATATTTGGGAACCCCTGGTGAGTTATTTACTCGCACAGACGGATACTGAGGATACACCTGATAGGGGCCATACTAGTAGTTAGCAACACTAAGGGGAATTACAGTGGGATCACAATTCACGTTAATACATACGCATCCCATCTCCTTTCAGATGAGGGATATCTCCCTCTCCCCATGCCATGGGTCCTCGACCTACTTTGCATGCCCCATGCATTGTTCATAACCATAGATCTCTCTTTGGGAGATGCCTGCTCCCTTGCTCTGCCCAGAGTCTCCCATGCCGCCCAATACATATATACACCCCCCTTGTGCCCGATGACACTCCGTGACACCATACATGTTGTCTGCTATAGCGTTGATAATATGCCGCCAAGATTCTTGCTCTATATAATACTTACGATATATCCTTTTTCTTTGCCTATCTGTACAGCACTATTGGTTTGGGCCTCCATGTTCGAGCATGTTCATAACGCCTCTCAGTTTGTTAAATGTTTGGGAGTTCTTTCAATCTAAAAAATAATACCTGAAAACACTGTTCTGCTGCAGTACATCCTAAGATGCCTGACAGTGCCGGACGCGCTACTACTACTTCCTGACCCTATAATACGCTGCCGGGCCTCCGGGATGCCGGCCTCAAGGCTGTGTTATAACTAACTGATACGCTGCCGGCCCCCGGGTTGTAGGCGCAAGCAGCTGTGTATTGTTTGTCCTACGCAATAAAGCAGTTTTGAACACCAAAAACAAAAAAAACAAAAAAAGTATCTCCCAATCGGAGATAAACACAATGCACACAATACTTTAGCAAGAAATACAATAAATAGCACAATATACGCAAAGGGCCCCACTGGAGGACCAAACCATATATTAAGAATGTGGTATAAGAACCACGACTCTAGTCGGGACGATGTCGAAAGGATGTACAATTGCTGGGGACCCACAGAATCACCTAAGGTAAGTAGATGGGGACCCCTCGGAGAACGTGTTCAGTGTGGGACCACGACTGTGTCCTCCGTACAAGTCTATGTGCAAGTCGCGGTTGGATTTTTAAAGATTAAGGACCCTTTATTTATTTAAAGAGTTTTATATAGCGCTGGCTAGACCCGAAGGTATCAGAGCGCTTTACATGAGAATCAACAATGTTACAGTAAAAGATCAACAATTACACAATGAATCACAAAATAATCAATACAATTAGGAGAGGAGAGAAGGGAAAGAGAAAAGTAGTGGAGGGGGCAGGGGAGGTGAGAAAGGGAGGATAAGGGAAGAGACAAACAAGGAGAGACTAAAAGGAAGTCTGTCGAAAGACTGACTGGGTTGTTGACAACCGAGGCGGGAATCCACAGTCCATCTCCCCTATAGGTAAACCAGGTAGCTCCATCGGGCTTCAGACAAAATAGCTAGATCTTAATTGACGCGGGAAAATTGATAAACAGGTAAACAGGGTGGGGACTAAGGGCCAGGAAAGGTGAGGGTAAAGGTCAGTAACAGGAAAGAGGAGTAGAGTGGAGAGGGGTAGGGAGAAAAGGTAAGAGACGCAGGAGAGGAGAGAAAGGAAAGAGAAAAGTAGTGGAGGAGGCAGGGGAGGTGAGAAAGGGAGGATAAGGGAAGATACAAACAAGGAGAGACTAAAAGGAAGTCTGTCTAAAGACCGACTGGGTAGGTGACGACCGAGGCGGGAATCCACGGTCCATCTCCCCTATAGCTAAACCAGGTAGCTCCATCGGGCATCAGACAAAATAGCTAGATCTCAATTGACGCGAAAAAATTGATAAACAGGGTAGGGACTAAGGGCCAGGAAAGGTGAGGGCAAAGGTCAGTAACAGGAAAGCGGAGTAGAGTGGAGAGGGGTAGGAGGTAGGGAAAAAAGGTCAGGAGAGACGCAGGAGTATTTGTTGCAGCCGTCATTTTTGGTAGGTACAGTCAGTATTTCAGGAGCAATCACAGTGTGGGGTGACTACATCGCAGCTTTGTTGTCTCTCGTGTCCCTGTAGGCTCTGAAAACGTATTGCATACTACTGGTTTTTTTTTGTTTTTTTTTTGGGCTTGGCCATGCTTCAATTAGACTCTCCGCATGTTGCTCGCTTTTGGGCGCCAGGGTATCGATGCACGTATCCCCTCTGATTGCCAAGGGATCCATTTTTGTGTTGGTGGGTGACAGACATGTTTGTAAAGGTGTGGCCCCGGATATGCACCCCACACTTCCCGAGGCGAAAGCAGCTCATGGTGGCCATCTTAGGGTCAGGCATAGGCTGTGTGCTCCGATGACTCACTGAACTTGGAGTGTCCTCAAGTCTTCCCAGGACCTTTCAGAGTGCCTCATTTTTCTTCCCATGTCCCTTCAATAGCATCAGGGAAGCCTCCTGCATTGTCCCTCATGTGGGGAGACCCATCCTCCATCTTGGGGTCAGGCGGGCCCTTATGAGTGCCGTTTCTGCCTCCCTGTGACCAGATTTGTGGTCCCCCTGCACTCCAACGGCTAGACACCAGTACTGATGAGTCCCGGGTCCCCCTGCAGCTTACTCACCCCCACAGGTTTAATGCATCACTCAGCCGGTGAGCCCTCCAGTAATCGTGACTCCTGCAGTATTTCACTGGGCTGCCCAGAACTCCTCCACTGGCAGTCGCCTTCCCCCCGCTTCCTCACCTCCCGGACTCCCGGCTCCTGGTTATTGTCGGGGCACTTGGCGAGCGATTAGCCGACCGGTGATTGCAGCAGGATTGCGCGATCGTCGGAGGTCTGCTGTTATGCCTCCTACTCTCCCGGTTAATGCGCCCTTGTTCCAGCAAAAAGCAGCCTTTCATTGTTGCCCGCACCGTGCCCTCCTGCAGTCCCGGAAGTCTCCCGTCCGGTGGTGGCAGTGGGGTCCCCTCAGCACAGTCTCTGACCCCGGAGGCGACCGGAGCTGCCTCGCAGGACCAGTGCTCTCATCCCCGGTCCCGCTCGACTCCAGCGGCCACGTCCATCCACCACAGGGTCCCGCCAGGTCGCAGGGGCTCCGTGGCGGTCGCAGGGACCCGAGATAACAAGATTCAGGAGTCGGGTCCCACGGTTCTCCTTGTACAGGACCCAAGAAGCGGGCGCCAACCGCACCACGGTTGGCACTGGGTAGAACCTCATGCCCATGTCCAACACCGATCAAATACACCTGTTGCATACTTACAATTTCTCCTGATTTAGGTGTGGGGAATGTACGATTCCGTTTAGTATCCCTGCACATAAATCCAGGCATTACAATTTATTTACAGCATGGGGAATAACACGTGGGAAATAATGGACTTCAGGGTTCCAAGAAATTGAGGCGACAATGACTCTCCTTTCCTGATCACCGACCTATGACTGAGAGATTGTGTCGATGAGCTCCCCAGCTGACCAGAGATGCAACAGTGACTATTGCCTGAAATGGAGGATTTTAAAGGTATGAAACAAACCTGAAGAAAGCTCTTCTGCTTGCATCACCATGATAGAGAATGCTTCACTAGATGGTGTTAGCTGCAGTTTGGCACCCAGTTCTCCCTTTTGAGTCCATTAATCTTCTAGATATTGTTATAGAGACTTCATGTGCAGTCTTTCATTTGGAACAATGAAAATGCAGTAGGCCTTCGAGTGTAACAGGTTTGAAATCCTTTGAGCGCCAGTATTCAGACTTCCATCAAGGGTCTGACATTTTTACCAAATATATGATACTCTTTTCTTCGAATGAAACACTTTCTTGTGGCTAGTGTTGCTCCTAGGTAGGGCAAAACCTGTACCAGTGGTGTAAAGGTTTTCTGAAGATTGAGCTCTAGACCTAGCTACTGTAAAAGAGAGCAAACTGTTACTTTCTTAGCAGTGTGGGAGTCGATGAGCCAAGTACAAGTAAATTAATATATTCTGATGATGAAGGGGGTTGCAACTACTGCCATGTTCTTGGAGAACGTCAAAGAAGAGTATTTCAGGAAGAAGGGAAGCACTGCACACTGGCATTGTGAGTAAACTACCACAAACAAAAATAATTATGTGCTTTTTTACTGGAATCTGAAATAGGTGTCCTTTACACCCTGTCTTCCTGCCATAGCAGAGGAAGGGTTTGATGATGCACTACCATGCAAACTCTTTCCCTCTTGATTCATTATCTTGGCAATTTGTAGATCCAGAATGGTTCTGAATTCCTTCATCAGACCTTTCTTCTGAACCAGGAAATACCTTTAGCCTTTTCCTTTGTGGGGTCGTTGTGTAGCTTGCCTAGATGTAATTTCGAGATCGCCAAGTTATTGAGCTATAGAGCCCCCAGTGTAGTGAATAATAGAGGGTAGAGGAAGGATAAATCATTGCTTACTGTTTAACTGTGGTCACTCTGATGAGCTGGCGAGCTACTGTTGAGATGGCTTGATTCTTGACTTTTATGATAAAAGTACCTGTGACCCTGAAGCTCCTGCAGTAGCTGACCAGGCTAGTGAGGGGGCTGAACCCTCTGTCGAGTGTAGTGTCTGTAGTCCATCTGTCAGAACAGAGATTTATAGAACCGTGTTTTTGCCAGACCAACAGATTTAAGAGTGCCAATCTCTTTCACCCTATTATGCATCTGTTCTTTGGTGCGCTGGTGAAAAACAGCAGAGCCTTAAAATATAAGGTTTAGAATTCGAAGCAGAGCATCTTCTTTCAGTGAACTAAACAGTAGCCAAGAAGAGCGTCTCAAACTAAGGCTGTGGCAATATCCCTAAGCTGTCAGTTCTGCCATGTCAGTGGCGGTACAGATGACTTGGTTGTAATAAGTAGTCCTTCTCAAATCACTTCAAAGACTTACCTGTGTTCCCTTTGAAGATATAGAGATGTGTATGCTGGAAAGTGCAGACTTTATTAAATATTTCCAGATTTGCACAAAATAAATTTACATTTAAGAATTGTTCAACACAAAACACAGACAAAAAAAATGAGGATTCTCAATGGTTTTCCAGCTTAAAAATAGATGTGAAATATAACAGCCTTACAACTTTATCTTTTCTGGCGCAGACTGTCTTTCTGGCTCAACCGAATCTGGGTACAAGTCATGCCCTGTGCAGCAGTGCATGAGGACTTTGGTGACAATATGAACAGAACTGGGCACTGCAGTAGTGTGAGTTCCATTCTTGGAATTCACCAGTCTGAAGTGAAGTGTGAAGTGTGTCGGAAACCGCAGTAGAACCCAATGGACGACTTCAGGAAAGTGCTGCTAAGGAAGAAGTGTCCAGTGTAATCTAAGGATGGAGGTACCTGCAAGCAGAGGGGACAGAGTCCGTCACTCTGGCGACCAGGAGACTTGAAGTCAAATGCTTCCAATGTCAGGTGTTGCAGGATGGATGACTAGGACCTCGATTCTGCAGCTGTGAGGACCAGGTAATGCTTAGGAGGATCAGGAGCTGTGCTCGAGCTGTCCCACGAAGGAAGTTGTGATATGGGGTCGCTGTCCGTCGGGAGCACCAATAAGCCTTAGCAAATGCAACCAACGCAGGAATCAAAGAAGGAGCAACGTCTGGACCAGCAAGGTCCAGGGGATTCGCCAAAAGCAGGGAAGTCAGGGCAGGCCCAAGCAATCAGGGGAGCCCAAAAGAAACCAGTGTGACCCTCAAATGGACCCACAGGCCGGAGTCACTAAAGTCGCAAGAGGACCTCAAACAGCTCACCAAAAGATGCAGGCCACGATGCACACAATGCGGTGTGGCTGAAGATTCTGTTCACATGAGATGCTCGAGGTTTGGGCTACTTGGAGCATGAAGATCGTCTTGTAAGGAAGCCAACAAGCCTTTGCAAGTTGGACGCAGTACACAGGGGTTCTGTTATTGAAACCCCTACGAGGGATACTGGCCTCAAACATGGTGAGAGGGCAGGGCAAGCCCCTGGAGCTGTGGAAAACCCCCACCTGTGTTGCAGAGCCCACAATCCGGAGAAGCTCAAGATCTGCAGACCGGTCGACTTAGTTACGGTGCCTGCGAATAGAGTGGAGTGACTCCTTCACTCCAAGGGAGATTTCTTTAGCTGTCTTTGATGCTTCACAGGCCTAGGACGGTTCCTGTATGATGCACAGGCACAGACGATGCAGCAGACTGGAAGGGAGACGAAGTCAGCAACGTCCAGAGTGCCCAGAGTGTAGAGGTAGAAGTGGTGTTGATCTGATTCTATCCCATGACAAATCTAGGGACCTACACTCAGGTAAGCCCTTAAGTACCCTAGGGAAAGGGTTGGGAAGATTCAGGGGAGGGTCTGTACAGGGGTGAGGTTACTCACATGTCCTTTGTCCAGTTTCGCGCCAGAGTGAGAGCCAACGACTCCCAGGACTGGTTTGAAATGAACTATGCTTGGGAACACCAAATGTGCCCCACATGCAAATTTTTATGGTGCTGGCAAGCGCTCCCACCTGCTCCCAATACACAAAATCCTGTCTGGGAGGTGGTCACACCTCCCTGTGACAGGATGCCTATTATTCCACCTTTCCCGACTCGAGCTTGGCTCAGCAGCAGGAGGGCAGAAATGTGTCTCTGGTCGGCAGCAACCATTTTGTGCTGTCCAGGTCTAGAAGGTTGGCACCGGGAACACCGGGCCTAACGGAGGTCTCTTCCAGTGCTTGGAATCATACCTCCTACACGGTTTACGGTGTGGGGGTATAATTCCAACATGTTTGATACCAAACATGATAGGATTCGTTACAGCCAGTTTTGAGATGGTGATTGCGTAACTACTCGGTGCCCCTCTATATATAGTATCTGGCTGCTTCACTGACAACCTGGGAGAATGGACACCATAGGCTGCAGGGGTGTCCTGCTCATGCAGGGGCACCCTCTCACTTAGAACCAAGCACACTGCCTTCAGGAATGCAAAGGCATGCTATAGGGGTGACATAGGTTTTAAGTGCAGTGTCCCTAGATATAGGAAACCTATATCTTTAGTAAGTTGTGCAAGCACCAACTTACACAGGTTTTAATGGCAGGCCTGTAGTTCCATTTTGCATGGTCTCTCAAAGGTGACCTAATATATGCTACAACACATGTGAGACCTCTGGGATACCGTTTGCCCTGGGTACCTTAGTACCATATACGAGGGGCTGGAAAGGGTACACCACTATCCAATCTGGGATGTACCTCAGTACTGAACACAACAATTTAGGAAGAAATCAAATAGACTGGTATCCTGATTAGCAGTATCCCCGAAAGACTAGTAAAAAACCAGCATAGCACTTGGCAAAAAAGTGGGGGTAACCTTGCAGAAGGATCCTACTTTCCTAATATGTCAGTAAAAGAAGACACGCTTCAGCCACTCAAACTATAGTCTCTTCTCACTAAATTGGCAAAGCAATGGTGAGGACAGGGTCTACGTCTGAGAGGGCAGAGCTTGCCAGAGATTGTGTTTGTATTGTGGGGCTGCTGAACAATTCATCCCACCACCTCCAGCTTTTTTCTGCACCAGTTCATCACATGGCTACTTGATTTCTTGTAACATGATGCAACACTCCATGTGGCACACCGCACTTGATCGGTATTCTTTGACTTTTACCGGAGTAGTGATGTTCTCAGATTGGCGTTTGGTTCAACAGGATCGTTCTGGGCAGCTAACTTATAAACTGTATGTTACATTGTTAGAATACCTTCTTCTGTACCCCTGACAGCTTGTCCACCTTTGGGGGAAGTCATACTTATTTGAGGTCCCTCACACAACCTGGAACTGTCTATAGAAGAGAAAAGTTCAATTGCTTTGCTGGAGAATACCTGTTTCTTGTGGAGGGGGGGGGGGGCTGGTGTGTTTAATAAACTCTGAAGCCGCATCTGAAATGCCTAGCAAACTCCACTGTTGCTGGGAATGCTCCAGGCCATCAGGGATAACTGCACCAAATTACCATTGGATGCAGTTCCCCCTGAGGGCCCTGGTGTATCGTCTGAGACTAAGGAAAAAGGAGAGAAAATCGCACAGCAACTATGAGGACAGGGAACCAAGGCAGGGCCTTCCCCACTGGGGTGATCAGCACCACCTCCGCTACCTGTCGTATGATCTGAGTCGCTGCCCTGGGGATCATTGAAAATGGGGGAAAAGCATAACTCTGTTCCTTTGACTAGTCCTGAGAAAAAGTGTCCGTCGCCTTTGCTAACAGATCTTCCCTCCAGCTGAACAACTTCTTCTCTTGGCAATTCAGTCTGTAGGCAAAGAGATCTACAGTGGAGGGACCCCAAACATCCTAGATCGACCTAAATAGATGAGGATGGAGAAACCAATCGCTGTAGTCTATCAGATTTCTGTAGTTCCAATCCACCACTTAGTTGGATTGCCATGGAATGTATTCCGCTACCACAGATATCCTGTGACTCTGGCAATAATGCCAAAAGTGCATGGCTATCTGCTCTAGAAGGGTGATCTCATGCCCCCCAACTTGATGATGTACTTTACTGCACATATATTGTCTATCCTGAGTAGGATGCATCAAGACTCCTTCTTGGGCGAGAGTGACCTGATGGCAAAGAACCCCCCAGAAGCTTAAGG
The DNA here is from genome assembly GCF_964261635.1 of Lissotriton helveticus. NCBI lineage: Eukaryota > Metazoa > Chordata > Amphibia > Caudata > Salamandridae > Lissotriton > Lissotriton helveticus. The sequence goes on along the minus strand of NC_136065.1, from coordinate 617,597,471 downwards.
CAGAAATTCTAACTCTTGGAGAGACCACGTGCCGCCTGTTGAAATGTCTCCACAGCGCGTTCCCTTACCCCAACGGCTGGCGTCTGGCTCTAAACCACTTCTGGTTGAGACCTGAAAATGGCCCTGCCATTTCACATGTCCTAACCACCATCAAAGCTCTTCCCTCACCTCTTCAGTCGGAGGGACCTGATCTATGTAAGCCAAGCCCTTCCTCAAATGCTGAATTTTCAACCTCGGAAGGGCCCTTTAGTAAATGTAAATGTATTTCGATTTATATAGCGCACGAATCACCCAGGGGTCTCAAGGCGCTTGCTTAGGGAACCCGTCCTGGTATTCCCCTGTGAGATACCCCGGCAGGGTATTCACAAGGTGAAAGCCAGGCATCCCGCCGCGAGGGGCCGTAGTGGAGATTAAGCAAGCTATTGCCCAGAGTCGCAGAGTGTGACCCCGTGAGTCGAGTAGGCACCGGAGCGAGAGAATTGTTGAGTCCGTGGAATTTTTGAGCCCGAGACCCGCCGAGGCGGGGAATCGAACCCTGGTCCATGGCTGATCTCAGCTTCCGGGTCTGCCGCCTCTAACTGAGCCACGCTTCTCCACTTCTCCAAATGGAGCCTCGAAATATCAACTATATAGATGAAGCTAGCAGACCAACAAGGCGAGCGAGTGATACCTGTAGGGAGACTGTTTAACCGTAAAGGACTGACTTCAGTTCCTTTTTGATATCCTGAAGCTTGGTCTTGGGAAACTTCAGCTGAGCTGGTTCCAAGTTGATCAGAAACCCACCGTATCTGAATATCGCAAAACGTAATGAACATAGAGGCACTTATCTCGAAAGCGGAACAGCAAAGAATAAGGCTCTCAAAATGGTGTTGACTGTGCTTATATGGGCTACTGGCCCATGATTGGTGGTTATTGACAGAGCATCATGGGATATGTAGTTTGTTATATGTAAAATGTTTTTTCATTGGCTGCTGTTATGTGGGCAGTAAAGTAAGAAAAGCGTAATCTGAGCCTCCGGTTCTGAAATAGAATTCCAAGGTATGCTGTGGTGGCCATACCCCTTTTAGAGACCCCCCCACCTTTTTCATCCCACTTCATGCACTGGAAGGGAGGGTCCAGAACTGTTGGGCACTCTCATTTTAAATTGCATACCAGCGCCACAGGCAGTTAGTAATGTATCACACAGTAAAACACCAGTGTTAACATTTTATGTTCTTCTTTTCGGTATTTATTCATGTAGGCTTCCACATCGGCTCTCAACAGCCAACACGTGTTTTGTCGCGCAAGGGATGTCGTCCCGCGACTTCCTCAAGGCTAGATATTCCGTGTAGCGCTCCTTTGAATTGTGGTGATAATTCCGGACCACAATGAGTTTCTATTGCGAACGGCGTCTCGGATGTATAATCCTGTATCGTTCTCTGCGTTCTTTTATGCCTCAGTATTCAGGTTTCTCCATGTCTCGCATCTATAAGTAACTCTCATATCCACCGAGTACGGCAACATCATGCAGAGAACGATATAGGATTATACATACGAGACGCCGCTCGCAATAGAAACCCATTGTGGTCAGGAATTATCACCACAATTCAAAGGAGTGCTACACGGAATATCTAGCCTTGAGGAAGTCGCGGGACGACATCCCTTGCGCGACGAAACACGTGTGTGCAAAATGAATGCCCTGCGATTGTATTCAGGCTGTTTAAAAGTTCTGTTTATTTTAGCCTGGCAGGATATTTCTTATAAATCCCAGGTGGCTCAGTTGGTTAAGTATCTCCAGACCAAATGGTATTCTGCCTCCCCAACATCAAAATGTGTTTTCAAACTAGAATTCAGTTAATGCTGTAAAATTGTATTCCAAAATTGGTGTGGCTTCACCTCTCCAACTTGCCAAACTCCCCAATATCCCTTTCTTGTAATAGGATAAGCACCTATATAAACCATTGAACAGCTTGTAGAATAGGTACAGGTTCTATTGGCAGCTACATTGCAATACTGATTCGATCGCCTCACAATGTGCACAGTAGCACATCACCATGGAAGAGAGGCTTCAAGGAGATTGCAATCCTAAATTAGTTAATCAGTAGTTCAAGCCTCTCTAGTTCTATGCAGAGGCTGATGATGTTACAACAGAATCAAAAGGTGATAGAGACACAGGGTGTGTTGTTAGTCTGTGCTGCTTGTATTTTTAAGGGTCATGTGGAGGATTACTGGATTCCAAACTTGGCTGGGTGTAGGATATTGGAGGCTTAGCCGTGTAATTCGTATTGAAGAAATGTGTGACTCTGGAGCATGTCTTGTGAAGGAATTTGCTTAGTTCGCCCATTGACTGAATTAAACAAAAAGCTGATCTTTAAAGTTTAGGTTCCACAATATATAGCGTAATTTGTTCACTTTCCCATGTAAACAATCGGATCTGCTTCTCTCAACACAAGCTGAGCTCGTAATGGGTGCTCTCAATTCCACCTCATCACTTATATGTATTCTATCTTAGGTCCCTGTACTTTTAATTAGAGCATTTGCAAACAGTGGTTACAGAGTGTAACAATTGACACTCCTCAGGAAATGTGTACGCTCAACTTTAGAAGCACTCCGGAATGTCTCTGCCATCGTTGATGCTGCAGTCGCTAACGCTGCAGTATGGTTACTTCATAATCTGTCCGCACCAGGCTTGTCACAGACTTTGGGAAAGGGGCAAAAACTACAGGAGGGAGAGGGAGTCTGCAGAAAGCTACATGCTGCTTCTGTGTGCTGCAACAAGGATTGATGTTCGTCTGGTAACGAACAGTAGCTGAACAGACTAATGACAGTAAAGGTAGGTGCAGAACAATTCCTTTCTCCTGCATACAAGCAAACCACAAGGGTACAGAAACTCAAAATCACAGCGCCTTCCTCCCAAGAACGTGCATTTGCAATCTCCGGATGTGCATTCCAAGACTTACGATATGCTTGCTCATGCACATGTTTAATGGCAAAATTGTATATGGCTTGTGAGTTTATGAAGCTAACATATTCACTAAGGTTTCTTGATGGAGGTTTTATCATCCAGAAGATGGCGATAACCGCAAAGTTGAATGGAAAGCAGGGCACCAGGGTTGAAGCAGCATTGGAAACTGTTGATTGTGATCAGAGAAGTGAGTGGCGAGACTGCCTATTTGACTTCCTGGCTGGGTTCTCATTAAAAGTGCAAGACCTGACCTGCCTCTGAAGTATTTGTAAAGTGGGTGAGAAGGTATCTTGGAGGGCATTGCAGAGAGGAAAAGGCAGAAAAGGGTCACACAGAGTGTCCATGTGTGTGTAACAGCATCCAACGTTTTAGGTTGAATCCTACAAGACAGCGCAGTTGTCTGGTATGCTAGTGACATCTTGGGGACTTTCTGAAAATGTCCCTGGGAATGCATTCCGCCCATTGCTTACCATTGGCTTTTTGTTTTGTAACTCACATTAGCTTGCTTTCTATTTGCTGGCTTTTTGTTTTAGCCTGCCCAGATGAGTTTTTCCCTCCCGTGGAGCAGAGCATAGCCTATTTACTGCATTCTTCCACGATTGCTCACTTCTGTAAACAGACCATTAAATCTTGTTCTTATGTTGTTACATTTGCTATACATTCAGAGACTGAGGTCTAATGTCAGGCTCTGTCTTCCAAGGGAGCTTGGTGTTCACTTTTGTTTCTCTGGCCTTAAAGTGGGAGGATGTATGACAAATCTTGCTGTGAAAGCAAAGGCTTTTTTCTACCATTCAAATTTCTATAAATGAACTGTGCAGATATTTCAGAATTTCTGAATATATCAGAATTAGGAAAGGACGAATGAAGCACTGTTTTTGTAATTCTGAAGTGTGGTTGAAACAAATATTTTAATACAATCAAAACAAATCGATACACTAGGTGATGACATTTCCACATATTTCGGTTTGTGCGCTGCTTACTTTTAAAAGCAAAACTGTAGGTCTCTTCAAAGGTAATGGTCATTTCAATTGAAAATGTGTTGTCTGTAATGGCAGTGCACTACCACACCTTGCATACTCCACACTACGCCACTCCACACTACCCCACTCCACAACTCTACGCCACTTCACAACTCTACGCCACTTCACAACTCTACGCCACTCCACAACTCTACGCCACTCCACAACTCTACGCCACTCCACAACTCTACTCCACTCTTTGCCCCTCCACTCTACAACACTCTACTCCATTCTACGATACTCTACTCCATTCTACAACATGACACTGCACTCTCTGCCACACCTCTCTGCCACGACACCCTGCGCCACAACACTCTGCGCCACAACACTCTGCTCCACGACACTCACTTATCTCTACGACAAGCCAATCCTCTTGCAGCTCCACTGTACTCCCCTAACTTTTGGCCAAGCTGGTATACTACATGGCTAAAACACAATGGCAAAGCTAGAAGCTCTTGCATAAGCGAGACCTATTGGGTTTGCCAACACTTGTTTATTTTTTCATCTAGGCGAGCAGTTGCCAACAGTCTTTGAAAAGCCAGAAGAAATATAATGTAATTAAAGATTTCTATATTATAAAAATGTTCCTGCGGAATTCAAAAGGATTGGAGGGAGAAGAAGCAATCATGCTGTGATGCAAGTATGGCCTGGAAGGTGCTCTGCGTTGGAGAGCTCCCCGAATGCATGCTCGGGTTCCAAACACCATACCTGCAGCTGTTGCAGACACGCATTGTGTGAAGCAGCCACACTGGTTTACGCTTCTTTCTCATCCCTCGCTTCTAGCGCTGTACCCAACAGATCCCAGGAAGGGAGTGTGACATAGTTAGAGATGGACTACTTTGCCTCTGTGCACTTGCCCTTGGTCAATGAAGGCTTAGATGTAAAGAGGAAAATTGTTGTTACTCGCAACAGCTGTAAAATAGACTGATCATAAAGGTGTTGACACTTTCAACAAAGCATTGATTGAAGTGAGAAGACTCTTTGCGCCACCTTGTGTATAAAACTCAAAAGATGAATGACTCTCCCAGCAAGCAAAGGCTAACTCATGTGATCTGCCCGTCGGGTACAAGAGGTTGCATGTACTGAGCAGATTAAGGCTCATAAAACACTCTGGAAAGGATACCTACATGTAAGGCAATGTGAAGGAGAAGTCGAGGTCATAGGGAAGTTCCAATACCTATGTGCCAATGGTCAACCCCCACCACCTTTTTTTTCTTTTAGGAAAACAAGCCCTATTTTTACTCTCTAGCACTAGATGGCAGAGTTACAAATGGAATCTCGGTCTACTGTTGATATCAAGTCTCAGACTTACGTTAAGATTTACCGCCACCTGTAGTTCTGAAAAGCCCTTCTTTTGACCTTGGATAGAACTTACTCCTTCACAATTCTATCCTTATTTGAAATCTCCCTACTCTTGTATATTCTGTGGCCAACCAGATTGGGTGGAGCTGCTTTGCTGCAGCCCCACGTTTTTGCGAGGAGTGAGGCGACATTTCCAAGTTGCTTGCTTACAACTCACAGAGTGTGGAAGGTAACACGAGAACACCAAAGTACAAATCTTGATGCAAAAAAAACTGTTCACTTGCTGCTCTATGAAAATGTATGCTTTGCTTTTCGGTTCGATTGGGTACAGCAAGAACACTGGACGTTTTGTGGTGCTAGGAGCAAAAAAAATGGAAAATAGAATAAATGCTGGGCTGCACGTATTGGTTAAACACTGAAAACAATCTGGCTTTGTGTGGATAGTTTTTTTTTATCAGCATTTTATTTGATTTATCATGTGCAGAGTTCAGGTATTCATACGAGCGCACTTTTATTTATGGTGTAAAGCAAATGCATTATGTGATTCATGTTTGTGTAAGTAGGAAAGTGTAGGCTGGAAGCTCTGCACTATTGTATCTTATCCTCCGTGTAGACAACACTTACAGCTAGATTCATCAACGTGAAATCGGCTCGCAAAGTGCCGGATTCTGAGAATCTGGCCCTTTGCGATGCAATTTTTGCATTTGGGATTCATCATCCCAAATACAAAAATCGCTATTATAGAATTCGCATTTTTGCGAGGAATTGCATTTAAGGAATCTCTATTTGAGATTCCTTAAATGCAATTCATTAACCATTTTTAATTTGCGAATTCACAATTTCTGGCCCCTATTTACCACGAATTGTTACTTCGTGGTAAATAGCGAAAACTTAGAAAAATGCACTTCAGTGCATTTTTCGAAGTTGCATGTTACACACACACATGTCCTTTGGACATGTGTGTGCGCAACACATGTGTACATTTTAATTTCAGGGGTGCTACAGGGTGTCCTTTGGACACCCCTGCACCCTTGAAATCGCATCCTTATTTGCGATTAGAAAATTGCTAATCGCAAATCAGGAATAACTCCCCATTCATTCCTATGGGCCTTTAGGCCCATAGGAATGAATGGGGAGTTATTCCTGATTTGCGATTAGCAATTTGCTAATCGCAAATAAGGGAGATGTAGGAATCGCATTTCTTTATGTAATTTCTACATGAATCCCGTTTTGCAAGTCCTTAATAGCGATTCCTTAATAATCGCTATTAAGGACTCGCAAAACGGGACTTTGATGAATCTAGGGGATAGTCCTTAACTGACACATCCTCAGCTGTTCATGTATTTAAAATTACATTTGAGATTGTTATACCAAAAATGAGACGGGTCTATTTCAGTTTTTAGCACAATCTTTACCCCTTTTATTCAATATTCATCACAGCTGCATAGACACCAGACGCATTGTTGTCTTGAGTTTTTTTCCCACAGAAAGCACACTCCAACTTTAAATTGCATCAATGTAGAAAAAAAAGCAAACCTTCTCAGTCCATATTTGCCATTGACTGCTGCCCCAATCTCACTTCAAAAAATGGACCAATTCCTAAAGTTTGACTATTACAAATTATAAATAATTGACTTGTTTTAAATAATATTAGATTATATCTGCGACGAGATTAGTAAATATTTTGTTAAGACAATGAATTAATAGGATATGTTGGACCTGTACTCTTATCTGACTATACTTATATTTGTTTTTACGTGGCCTCTAAATTTCAAATCCTGTTTTGCAGTGTTCTACGTGTAGCAAATGTTTTCTTACTCGCACGGAGCTGCGTTTGCACGAGGCCTTTAAGCACCGGGGGGAGAAACTGTTTGTTTGCGAGGAGTGTGCGCACAGAGCATCCAGCAGGAACGGTTTACAGATGCACGTAAAGTCCAAACACAGGTTTGTTGTAGCTCTAAGCTCCATCATCAGTGTTGAGCACAATGTGCGGAGAGCATACCAACTCGATACAGACTGGTCCAGTTCGTTTTATAGTTGTCCACTGTTTTAGCCATTTGCATGATGTCTTGGTTTTTAAGTTCACTACTGTGCAAAAACTCTTGCCCTTCATGTAAGGCAGCGCTTGAATGAGCGTGACAGTGAAGGGACCCACGTTCTGGTTCAGCCATGGGTGTGTTTCAAGTGCAAATAATTTTCGTTTTTAATAGCATGCCATGGAATATGTCCTGGTTTTCATTTGAACAGCGCAGCTATGTCCTGGGTTGCATGTAATACATGATTTGATATGTGACTTTCATGACCATGTGTGTTTGGGAGGCAGGTTTAGCAACACTTCTTACTGTGGGAACAGGTGCTAAAGATACACATTAGTGTGCTGCTTGTTGACATGCGGGAATTGCAAAGGGCATGGTTAGTTCTGTCCTGTGGAAAGTGATTGGTGTGTCTCTTGAAAGCTGGGTGTCTATTGTTAGGAGGCAGAAGTAGGTAATGTATGGTAGGTGGATACCAGAATAGGAAGTAGAGGGCTAAATGTAATTGTTCCTTGGTCCAGCTGGAACCCTTAGACAATTTCTAAATTATGCCAAGTTCGTGGAAGGGGTAAGAGGAGGGAGGCAAGGCATACCTGATTGTCAGGTGGGATGCATACAGGATGCTGTCATATTTTTTCCCCAGATTCCTCATTTCCAAATGAGCTTTACACCAGGCTACTAGATATATTTGTACTGATGAAAATGCCATCTTCAGGTCTTCATAGTGACATGCTGGTCTGATTTTCAGAGAGGCGTGTACAGCTTTCCAAGTGACTCTCAGGCGAGTCTAAAGGCATGAAATATCTGTCCTCTGTAACAACCTGCTTAGACTATGTCTGCCTACCTGTTGGTGCTCGGCAACCTGGTTTCTGAAGGGGTTAGCCTAGAAATCCAGAAGGAGTAATGTCTTCTTTGGCTTTGTTTGTGCTGGGGTTTCTGGTGGGTTAAAATGTTTGTTATGTTATGGGAACTTATATCGCGCACAGCTGCTCCAGCAAAGGAGCGTCCTGGCGCTTGACATGGTAAACAACACAACACAACTAAGAAAGCAGCAGACTGAAAAAAAGAGCCAGCAGGCTTAAAGGAATAGAAAGGTCTTAATGGCCCTACGAAATGAGAGGAGATCATCCAGCGCACGGATCTTTAAAGGCAGAGAGTTCCACAAGACCGCAGCCCGAACTCGTAAAGAGCGGCCTCCAACTCGGCTAAGCTTAAACCGAGGAACCACTGCGAGTTCCTGGCCCAAAGATCTTAAAGAACGGGCAGGGACGTACGTAGACAAAAGGTTCGTTAGAATCTGGGCAGGGGAGCCCTTAAGAATTTTGTAAGACAGGCAAAGCACTTTAAATTGAATCCTCTGCTTAACCGGCAGCCAATGAAGGGAACGCAGAGTGTTGGCAACGGAACAGAACCTAGGCAGACCGACCACTGCTCTGGCTGCCGCGTTCTGAACACGTTGCAGACGAGTGATTTCGGCCTGATTAACCCCCACCAGGAGGGAGCTAGCGTAGTCAAGCCGAGAAACCACCGTCGCCTGCACCACAAGCTGCCTAGTCGAGGCATCCAAAAATTTCAAGACTGGTCTTAGACCTCGCAAAATGCCAAAACAGCATGCAGCGGTTCTCTTGGTGTGAGAAACAAAGCTAAGGGCAGGATCTAACCACACCCCGAGGTTTTTTATCTCCGTTACCGGAGTCGGGGTGGTCCCAAGTTCAGGAGGCCACCATATGTCGCCCCAGAGTTCCGCCTGCTTGCCGATGATCATAATCTCTGGTTTTTTTGTGTTCAGCTGGAGACAGTTGGAGTTCATCCAGCTGGCAAGCGCCCTCAGTCCATACTGGAACCTTGGGGCATCCAAGTGAGAGTCCCCGCTGAGCGTGACCGCCAGCTGAGTGTCGTCAGCATATGAGACCATAGTCATGCCCCACTGCTTGACGACATCAGCCAGCGGCCTCACGTATAGGTTGAACAACGTGGGGCTCAGCGAGGATCCCTGGGGAACCCGAAGGCCCAGAGGATGGAATTTGGACTGGTGGGGCGGAATAGCCACGCAGAAAGATCGATCGGCGAGAAAAGAGCGGAACCACTGGAGGGCAGTCCCTATGATGCCAACTTCCTCCAGGCGCTGAAGAAGAATCTTGTGAGAGACGGTATCAAAGGCGGCGCTGAGATCTAATAAAACAAGCGCTGCCGTTTGACCCGAATCTAGCACCGTGCGCAGGTGTTCCACCATGGGTTTGGTTAGAGTTAAGTGCAAACGTAGCTGCCCTGCAGGAGTACCTTCTCCGCCATACTGAAGGACCCCATGCCTGATTTACAGTTGGGCTGACTCTGTCTCCTTTGTTGACGTACACTTCTGACCGAGTAAAGTCTGTCAGAGGTTTGGCCAATCGATCACCTCCCCGAATTAGCGTGGGCCGTTGAATGGTCCGTTTCACTATTCCTTACTGCCATGAAAAACCTGTCAGTAAGGGACTGTAAAATCATTTAGATGAGGCCTACACCATGGGAGTTTGTTTTTGGGGAAACCAAAACAAGTTAAAAGTTGAAGCATTCAATTCGCCCGCCTGCAGGGGTTCTCTGCCCACCTTCAACCCCCATATTGAAATGCTGGACACAATGTCACTTGCAGAGTGAAAGGAGGACCGGCATCTTCAAACGGCTGCTGTCTTTTGCTAATGCTATTTTCCCATTGCAGATGTTCATTCACACCTGCACAGTGAACAGCACATTTGCACCTGGTGCACAGACCTAATACACAGCCTCTTAGGGTTAAGTAACAGTCCATGTATTTTCCATGCATTCAGTCTTTGGTCCATTTAACTTATACTTCTAAAGTCCTAGTTAGGGTTTTAAACAAATACATTTAGGATGTGTTTGGGAAAGTTCTTTAAGTTGTGAATGGACTTGAGGCATGAAGTTACAGTCCTTCCGCTTTTTTATTAAAGATGTTTTTTTTTTATTATTTGGAATTGGTTTTAGGTTTGGCCTTGGCTAGATCTTTACTGTGTGTTTTCAACAAGGGGGAGGGAGAGAGAGGGCAATTTCCACTCGCCTTGAGTGGTAGGTCCAGCTACAGCATGTGCCCTCAGAGAATAATGAATACAAAAGAGAGCTGAGCCATTCCTTGAGTGAAAGAATGTCCTACAGTATTTCAGAACACTGTAGCATTTTCCGCTGTAAGAAGACTAACACAAGAATGTGCAAACACTACTTAGAACACAACCACACAGCAGACTCCCTGAGATGGTTAGTGCTTGAGGCAGACCCTAACACATCTAAACAGAGTCTTTTTTACAAAGAACAGAGGTGGATACATCGTCTAGCCTCAGACAGTACTGGCCTGAATGAAGAGATTCCGTGGAGCGCGATATAGCCATTTACCCTAACCCGGACACCAGCATCTAGCAAGGGAGCAACCTGGTACATGCAATGTAATTATCCCTGTACGTTCTAAATTAAGGGATTAGGTTACCTCCCCCTACTATTTACCCTGGTATGGTAACTCCAAACACTTACACTACCACTTTGGGATGACTTGATTTATATATGCAGGAGGCCCTCTATGTCGACAATGATTAACACATAGCACCATGATTAATGGTTGGATGTACTAGGGATTTTTAGCACCTTCCAAAATTTGAGTTTAACACCTTGTGACTTTTAACTCAAATTATCGACCGCGCACTACATACAACATACAAAACAACCATCCCCGTATTTAATTAAGAACTACACTCTAGAGGAGGAGCTACGCTGGAAACCAAGATGGCCGCATAAGCTCCCGGCTCCGCCAACCTCCCCCAGAAGCTCATAAATCCTGATACTTATCCTGAATTTGGACCAGACTCCCGTATGGCTGAAGGGTTGCTGAGATTAAAGATGCAATCCCGAGATTTCCATCTTCTCGTCAGCCGACGTTATGCCGTGTTTTTGTTTTCGGCCTAGCCCAGTGTGGAAGCCGGGGCCTCGCTTTCTAACCCATCCGGGTTGGAGTTGAACAACATCAGCTGCGAGACCAGGACGGCGTCCGGTCGCCCGAAGTGGAAGAATATCCTGATCGGATTGGATGGTGGTGTGGTGGCCGGGAGGACTGCACGGATACGGCGGCGAGACGCGCCGGTAGCTGTGGGCGCGGGTCCGTTGCCCGGTGGCCTTGTTGGGCCCCCGGGGCTGGCGGGCTTGGATCCTAGCTGGCGGCGATGGTGCTGAGACCGCGACATTGACGAGCGCCCACTGTTAACGTCGGCCCTGTTTGTGCCTGTTACACCGGAGTAATCGACCTCCGGGGGTAAAAAGATCTGCTTTGTCGCTTTGTGAGAGGAGATGGAGCGAGAGACAGATATGCCATCGCTGCAGACCGTAATGACCGCTGTTGGGGCGCTGCACTCGCAAGTCACCGCCGCCATCAGAAAATGATCATAACAGCCGACGCCATGTGTTTGAGACCGGACGCCGATCCCTCGATGGCTTTGAATCATGTTGTTTTAACCGCGAAGCAGGACATGCCTGATACAGAGGGCCCCGTGCGGAAACCGGACCTGGTGTATTTTGTCGTCTCCCGAATAACAGACAGCGAGCCCGGAACCACCGAAAACTTGCCATACTCTATCCCGATACCGCTCAAGATGGGACACAGCCAACCTCATACTCCTGGACAATTTCCACAGCGATCTCCGGAGTGATTTCTTATTCTTTTCTCCCCAGTTGGTTCGAATATGTTTTTGTAATTAAATGTCGGTGGACAGACATCTCCGTCTGATTCGTGATCTTCGAACATTGTTGTTTCGGGCTCGATCCCACTATACTGACTGTGACTCTTTTGAACGCTTTGACTTTCCTCTTGAGATGGCGACCCGACCGGTGAGAACTCGCACGAAAAATCATAGCGGCCAGGGTTGAGTGCAATCATCTGGGTCTGTAACAAAGGCTTTATTTGACACGGGACTTGTTGCCAAAATGATGCGGGAATCGGACGGTTCTCTTGAACCCCCCCCGTTTGGTTGTTTTTTTTTTTTTTTTAAATTGCGGCTATATTGTCTGTCTATATCCAGGGGGGGTCTGCTTCTGGCGGGGAATAAAGGGAGCCGGGAGCCTGTAAGACTTCTCCTCCTCCACTCTTTTCCTTCCTTTAGGTTTTAGTTGTTGGGCGACAGGCACGCTGCTAGTGGGGTTAGGCCGTAGCCATTGCAGGGGTGCAGGGTGGGGGTAATGGGGGGGGGGGTGTTTATTTTGTCTTTATTTAGTTCTATGGCCTTTTTTCTTTCCTTCCCCTTTTACGAGAGGCGATATGTCTATTCTGAGTCTATTTTCACATGCCCGGGTGTCTACTCTGGTTTTATTTATCCTGTATGCGTGGGTGGATGGGCCTTACTAGTACAAGCTCGATGGGGTTGTTCATTATATTGATTGTCCGTCCTATGCATCCCTTTTCATGTTGAAGCCCCACCCTCCTTGTATTGATTATGTCACATTGGCCTATTGTTACCTCGGGGCTAGGAATAGGCAGTATGCGAGTTTTGGTTGTAGTTTGGTTTATTTTGGCTAACAAGGTATCGGTACAGGTCTTTCTCGTTGATCCCCTACGGGGAGATCGGCTTCTCTCCAGCCGGGTCTTCCGGAGTACTCCCTCCTCCCTTCTTCGGACGGGGCTCCTCCTTCTGCTAGGCTCCGGAGGCTCCGTTATGTCCGCTCTCGCCGAACACCGTGGGAACAAGCAGAAGAGAGGACACGTAAGTATTCAAATAATTAGCCTCGGTTTACAGAGGGGGCTGGGGAGAGTGAGGGATGTGAGGGGTACACCCGGTGCACTTGATCAACTGTAGTGTGACAGGAAAACAATTGTGTGAATGCTGGTGAGGGGAACCCAGACGTTTCAGGGCAACGAGAATGTTACGTTAGGCTTCTGCCTTTCTTCCTCCACCACCCCAGGAAGCGTTCACGTACCTCGGCTAGCCGTACCCCTCCTGGCGTACGGCTTGGCGGATCGTGGGGGTGGCCTCCGGGCTTCGCTGGTCCTGCTGTTCGGCTCTCGGTATTTCCAGAGGTCTCCTCGGGTCCCGCTGGGTCTGGAGACGCCGATGTCGGACTCCGTCCTCTGCTCTCTGGTCTCTCGGCTTCCGATAAACTCTCTTCGCTTCTCCACCTCGCTCCTCTTCTCCACTCCTCCTCGCTGCTTCCCGCCTCTCCGCTCTCCGTCACTCTGTCCGCTCCTCCGGTGTAGTAACACACCTGGGGACTGTCGACGCCGCCTTTAATCGGAGTGCGAGGCTCCTCCTCCTCCATCAGACTTCTCGTCCATTTAAAGGGCCCCCAGTCTCCGTTGTCTTCGTCATCACAACTGTATCTCTCTGGTCCCGACCACCCAGGGGGTTGTGGAGGCTGTGGAGAAAAGAGGGGGGGGTCGCACATGATTAATTGGGACCCCTCTTCGGGCCATGATGGCGGGCCCCGGTTACACCTATACTCCTGCGTACCGATGCAATGTATCCTCTTGTGTGACACCTGATATGTGTAATACTCCCTCTTGTTTTTTCTTCTTTAAATAAAAAGATACATAAAAAAAAAAGAACTACACTCTATATACCACTCTTGACAGTTTGGAACCAGGCTTGGGGTGGTATTAAACCTACACGCCACTCCATTCTGCTATGGCCGTCGTATTCACACTGCTGTCCACATGACCTGAGAGCCGGCCACACCCCCAAGTCACATGACACCACCGACAGTTGAAAACAATGGCCGACCCGGGAGATAGTACCTCCCGGACCCGGGGGGGGGGGGGGGGGGGGGGGGGGGGGGGGTAGGTCTAGAGGAAGGACACACAGCAGACAAACTGTAAGTAAGAGCGGCGGGGACCGTGTTGTTAACGTTAACTGTATCCTTAACTTTAACTTTGGGGAGCGTGAACAGTACACCATCCGTAACACCCGATTGTAATTATGGGCTTCGCTAGGTGTATGGCAAAAGGGGTCCCGATATTTAACTCCTGATGGTCACATGTGGACATCCACCGTCCCCGCTCTCTAACAGAGGGGGCCATCACAAAGCACCTCAGCATGTGAGAGATCGATGAGAAGCGCCATTATGTTGATAGTGTTTGCGGCTAAGTCGCGGTTTTTGTAGTTACATTTTGGCCCGCTTGTGTAACTTTAAACTGTGCCACTGAGTATTCCGCTCTCCATATAGACCTGACAAGTAGCACCACAGTGTCCTATATGGGTGAGACGCGGAGCCGGTTTATGCACACGGGGGCTCACGCCCTGATACTGACTAGCGCTATTTAGAACTCCGCGCTGACCCGCTGTAATGAATGCTACGACATAAACAGTTCTACAATAATGTCTGTGGGCTGTATGACCGCGTAACATTATACAGCAACAGACACATGAGGCCACACTGTTTTCGACCCCTACCTGCGTTATTCATAACACCGCGCTTACCAGGAGGGATAAGAGATCGAATACATTCAGTTTACTCCTCATGCTATGCATGCTGTCCTCTACATAACCAGTTTTAACAACCACTAAACTCCCTTAAGAAGCCTCCAAGCATCCAGTTCAAGTCTTTAGCCTAATGAATACCTAGCTAATGTAAGCCACATTCGTTATACACTACAAAACCAAGCTTTGGTTTCTAAGTCCAACATCTTTCTGAAGAAAGGACAATAACTAGACAAACTGATCTATGACGAGTAAATGGAGGTAGACTATGCCTCGACTGTAGCACCTATCAATTGATTAATACTATCCCCCCATATATAGCCATACTTTATTGAAACGTCAACCTGTTGTGCAGACCGCCGGGTACTGTTGATGCCTGGGAATCGGACACAATAGGTAAGTCCTATGACACAACCACCATCTACACTGCTCTGTTTACCCACATGGGCATGTTACTCACAGAGGTTTTATATCCACATTCGTTTTAATGGTTTTAATCTATACTCTTGCCACCCACTATATAACCACAAACTGACTAGCATATTTCAAAGAATGTCCAAAGTCACCCCCGTCTTTTGTTTTATTATTTTGTGTACATGTTGTGATATGCCCTTATGTCTCCTCTATAGGTTGATCCATCGCAACACAGATACATAGACACAGGAAGCACATTTACTTATTCTTGTGTTATCTTGACAATTTCATTGGATACTATTGTAGATCCCCTTTAGTGTAGACAGATTTTTGTAAAAGTAAAAATCTTTTCTCCCTTAGGTACTGAAGAATCGCGAGTTACTAAACAATAACGTGAGAAACATGTCGACCATCACAATCACATACTAGCTTAGACTCGGGTAGGAAGCATTGAATTCCATCGAGTACTAGCTAGTTTCCTTATTTTAACTAGAGCCGGAGACCCCCAGAATAAACTTGATTCTGGTACTCCCAGCTTTATTTTAATTCACTTTCACGTCTACACTCCCTTGGCCCCATACCCGCACTTCACATAACGGCTGTTGGATAGAAGATCTCCGGTAAAGTGCCCCTCTTTGAGGTGAGCCTGTTGGGTATTGCACCACTGACCAAACGAGGAGCTTCCCAGATGATGAAGCATGACACCTGAAAGGGTGTGTGAGGGCATTACATCCAACAAAATGGATGCCCTACTGTAGGACTCTTTGAGACCAACAGTACTTGGGCACTATGGTGACACGACATTCTTTCACTCAAGGAACGGCTCAGCTCTCTTTTGTATTCATAGATCTTTACTGTATCACCATACTATTGTTTTTCTGAAAACATCTTACATTATATGCATAGAGTGGCTTTTGGTCAGCGGGCTTCATCTATTGGTCAATTAATTAGTCATTTACATTTTGCTTCCTCCCACTACAGCATGAAGCATTGGGACAGCGGGGCAGCCCACTCTAGCCATTGGCTCCCTTCACTTTTAGTGATGGCACAAAGCTAGTGCACATAGCTCACAATCACCTAAAAATAGTTCCTTTGACTTCAGTTGCAAAGTTTGTTTGCTGTGTGCTTTTTATTTATTTTTTATATTGACTTTAAGAATCAGCTAATTTTTTACCATCACTTCTTTTTATAATATGCATAATAACGTGTTTAACTGGCATTGTAGCTGCTTGAAATTTAATTGCATGGTTAGGTGGTGATTTATTCTAGCCTCTGTCACAAGAAGTAAGGATAAAATGCTTGGCACAGCTAAAAGGTTTCTTGTTAGAAATAAGCATAGCTAGCTAAACAGCTGTATCTATCAATATTATATAAATATACAGTTTGTATGGCAAGGAAGACCATCACATTTAGATGACAGCTTATTTTACTTTTCCTCTTTTGTGGCATATGCTTACAATAAAAACTAAATGAAAAAAAAACAATTAACACCTTGCCCACTTGCCAAGACCAGATCTATAAGGTAGTGATATTCGGAATGTTTTTTTTGTCTATTTTAATTGGTTATCACTAACTGCTTCTTTTTTAATTGGACTATCTGAAAATGGTTTATGATATTTTTATTTTGTTAATATGTGCTGAATATTGAATTGCGTTTCTAGACCTAAATGGTGTTTTTTTCCCTTTTCATTTGCTTTTTTGTAGAGTTGCATCGTGTTTTGTAAGCTGTATCACTTGCTTCTACAAACAAACATCATTTGAGCACCACATTATTCCTAGTGTTTAATAGGTAGCTCAAGAATGACTGAATATGCTAAGAAAACCAAAATAATTGTCTTTCATAGGAATGAGCGTCCACATGTGTGTGAATTCTGCCATCGCGCATTTACACAGAAAGCCAATCTCAATATGCACCTCAGGACCCACACAGGCGAGAAACCTTTCCAGTGTCACTTATGTGGCAAGACTTTCCGAACTCAAGGTACAAATCTCTGTTTCAGCACGTTTGCGGCTGTTTTTACTCTGTATGTGGTGCAAATATGCTGTCTGTGGATCATATCCGGAATATTGGGAGTTGGGCACACAATTAAGCGCTTGCCAAAATGAATTAAGCGCTTGCCAAAATGTGCGTATGTGTTTAACTGTATTATTAAATATTTCTTATTATTAAACTTTTTAATTTTCCTAACATTCCATAGTTATGTTGTTTCAATTGTCACTGAAGATGTATCAGTCTGTGAAGTTTTTTTTAAAATTATTTTTATTGAACAAAAGATCAAACTTCAGAGACATAGCATACATAAACATACATTTTGTGGGTTGCCAAATAACACATATACCCCATAGCCCACCAAGTATCGGTCTGAGTTGCATGCTGAAAACGCCACCATGGTGCTAGTTTGGATTATCCGCCTATCTCTCATTGGAAAACTTTAAGGCACGCCTCAGGGCTAAACCCACGGGCCACTGTACCCATGCCCCCCATATCTTTTCCTATTTGCGGGGCATCCCCGGCTTTGGTAGACCACTTTTTCAGCCATATGGCACCAGTCCATATCGCACTTCCATGCTTCCAGTGTTGGGGGTTCTGCTGCCCCCCCGGCCCCCGCCCGGCCAATTTTCCTCTTGGCGACCCCCCCATGCCAAGGCCAGCCAGGTCTTGGCCCACTGTGGCCATGTGATCTCTCTCATGACCCCCAGAATGTGCCATCTGGACTCCAGCGGGACGCTCTCTCCCACCACTGTCTCCATTATGCGGGTCAGACCCATCCAGTAGCTCTGAATACTGGGACAAGACCACAGTATATGGAAGAAGGACGCTCTCTCACCACACCCTCTCACACACAGTTCAGACACGCAACTGCCAATACGGAACTGTACCATTCGCGGGGCGTACGATCTGTGGAGAATGCGGAGTTGCAGTCTGTGAAGAGTTTTTAATGAAAAGATGAATCCTGTAATCCTAGTTTTCTTTCAGGGAACCTCCACAGAAATCTTAAATGCACTGAATTGTCCAACGGATGCTGGGATCCAGGTGCACTTTTCAAAGAAAATATAATTTTGTTTTTGCATTTCATTAGATAAGCCATACCCTCTTTATGTAAAATAATTTAGTAGCCTATTAAACTGATATTGTATTGTCAACTTCCATTTATTCTTCGGTATTGAAGCTTTCATAGATTCACCTGCTTGAATCATTCCCAGTCCCTTAGAGGGGGATTCACTGTAAATCCAGGAAGCAGTATTATACTAAATGTAGTCTTTAAAGGCTATAAAATGTTCACTTTATTATCCTATTTACATCATATGAAAATAACTAAACTTCAACCAATCAGGTTGCTGCACCCTGATCACTGCCCGCAGAGGCTACCATACTTCATATTTTCCACCACACATTGTGTGAAGGGATTTTCCCTGAGCTTTGCTTAGTCCATGTCGTTAAAAACCTGAACTTCTCAATTATTTTAAATTTAAACCATCTGTCACTACTTCAGAACCTTCTGAGCTATCATTTGTTATGAACTTTACGAGAACATTATGTCCGAACCATAAAAAACGGTCTCTTCCCACTTTGTGGTTCCTGTGTGAAGGATAGGCTATATGCTGAAGATTCTCATAAAGAATGTATTTACTGCCCACACCCCTTCTCAGAAAGCAAAGAGCAGCATGATCTGTGAAACTTTTCCTCCAAGTCTTTGAATGACACAGAGTTGCTTGCTTATTTGGCTGCAAAAGATCATGGCCCAGGAAAACTCTGCCTCAGAGGAAAATAATAAAGGTACCTCAGAAATAGCTAGAAAAGCTCATAAAAGCAAGCACTCTGAAACCATTCAACAAAACACCCGCCTGAAACAATTTCTGCCAAAGGTGCTCCAAAGAAGGTATTACAGATCTCTGAGGGAAAGTCTTTAGAGACCAAAGTCCTTCTTCTTAGGACTCACAACAATGAAGTACAAAAACTGATTTTTTTTTTTTTTTAGCTCGCAGGCCAAGATCGAAACTACAGATTTTGTTCACAAAGGTACCTTTAGTACTTACTAAAGCATCCTCATTAGTGCAGTTCACAATTCCATCATTGACAACAGAGAAACAGTTGGCGAAGCACCCATCAACGTAGTCGGTGTTACCTGGTTGAAGACAGTAACAACTACATAGACAACCACTTTGTCATTGACAGTGACTCCAGCAACTCCTACAACTACACCATTCACAGAGATGCCATAGGCTATCCTATCTGTATTACCTTCAACATGGCTTATGTGAATGAAGAAACCATCAATGAAGACTCTTAAGATTACCTTAGTCCCAGAGAAAGGCTTTCCAGTATCATTCCGACCTGGGCACACAAGACCAAGTAAGTGCTGCCTCTGCCATCAAGTGGCTGCTAGATGTTGAAGACTCAGAGGATGACATGAGGAAGTTTGGTCCTGGTATAGCCCAACTCCGTTTGAATTTAAATACTTGGAGGATGATGAAGAGTATGTGGAAGGTGAATATACATTTCCATCTCAGTTGGACACACCACTGTCAAGTTGTAAAGTGAAACCAATCCAATACTTAGATGAATTTCACCTCTATAAACTGTGAGACTCCGCATCAGAAGGAAATTATGCAAGTCCCTAGAGATTTTATTAGGGACTTGCATCTCACTTTGGCTGACTTTTACACAAGATTTCTAGAGCCTTCAAAAACAAGGTCATCAAAGCAACTATCGTTGCCACAACAGTGACATGTATTGTAGAACTAGCAATTTGAAAGTCAAACCAGCTACCTCAAGGATCTCTAATAGGACGTATTACATACAGTGAAAGATTATGTTCATTCCAATGAGGGCAGTGAGGACGGAAAGGTACAAGATGACAGATCTCAAGTTGTGGGCTCTGATTGGGATGATTATCTAGCACTCTTTTGTCTACCAGGTGCTCCACAACCAGCACACTCCCCACCAGACGATATTGGTTGTTTTCATGATCTATTAGAATCAGAAACAAAAAGGTGTGAGTTACCAATTCCAGAAAAACAAGTAGATTGTTTCTTATACAACTCCAAAGAACTCGTAAATCAATGAAAGACGTCTTGATTGTAGATTTTGTGTGGAATTAAGGTTTAAAGGTCATAAAGAACTCTGTTACAGTGGCAACAATTGGTCCTTGCCCAGATAAAAATTATAAGGTGCAGGACAATTCGTAATCTGCCATCCAATCAATCAATCAATCAGAACATTTATATAGCGCACTACTCACCCGGAGGGTCTCAAGGCGCTTGGGGGGGGGGGGGGGGGGGGTCCGCTACTGCTCGAACAGCCAGGTCTTGAGCTGCTTCCTGAAGGCGAGGTGGTCCTGGGTCAGGCGGAGGTGGGTCGGGAGGGAGTTCCAAGTCTTGGCGGCCAGGTAGGAGAAGGACCTTCCTCCTGTGGTGGCTCTTCGGATGCGGGGGACGGCGGCAAGGGTGTTGCTGGTCGATCGGAGCTGACGAGTGGGAGTGTAGAAGTTGAGGCGGCTGTTGAGGTATCTTGGGCCTTGGTTGTGTAGGGCTTTGTGTGCGTGGGTGAGGAGGCGGAAGGTGATTCTCTTGTTGACCGGGAGCCAGTGCAGGTCTCTCAGGTGTCCGGAGATGTGGCTGTGACGGGGGATGTCGAGGATGAGTCTTGCTGAAGCGTTCTGGATCCGCTGGAGTCTCTTCTGGAGCTTGGCGGTGGTTCCGGCGTAGAGGGCGTTGCCGTAGTCCAGTCGGCTGGTGACCAGGGCCTGGGTGACCGTCTTCCTGGTCTCGGTGGGGATCCAGCGGAAGATCTTACGTAGCATGCGCAGGATGTTGAAGCATGACGAGGAGACGGCGTTGACTTGTCTGGTCATGGAGAGGGAGGAGTCCAAGATGAAGCCCAGGTTGCGTGCGTGGTCTGTTGGTTTGGGTGCGCTGCCCAGGGCGGGGGGCCACCAGGAGTCGTCCCAGGCGGAGGGTGAGGAGCCCAGGATGAGAACTTCCGTCTTGTCTGAGTTCAGTTTCAGACGGCTGTCCATCATCCACTCGGCTAAGTCTTTCATCCCTTCGTGTAGGTTGGCTCTGGCGGTGGCGGGGTCATTGGTGAGGGAGAGGACCAGCTGGGTGTCATCGGCGTAGGAGATGATATTGAGGTTGTGTTGGCGTGCGATGGCCGCCAGGGGGCTCATGTAGACATTGAAGAGGGTGGGACTGAGCGAAGAGCCCCGAGGAACGCCGCAGATGACTTCAGTGGCTTCTGATCTGAACGGTGGTAGGCGGACTCTCTGTGTTCTTCCGGCGAGGAGGCAGATGATCCATTCTAGTGCCTTCTCCTGGATTCCGACGTTGCTGAGACGCTGCACTAGGGTGCGGTGGCAGACCGTGTCGAACGCCGCGGAGAGGTCCAGGAGGATGAGGGCCGCTGTTTCTCCGTTGTCGAGCAGGGCTCGGATGTCGTCAGTGGCAGCGATGAGGGCGGTCTCGGTGCTGTGGTTGGTCCGGAAGCCAGACTGCGAGAGGTCGAGGGATCCGTTCGTCTCGAGGAAGGCGGCCAGCTGCTTGTTGACGGTCTTCTCGATGACTTTGGCCGGAAACGGGAGGAGCGAGATGGGGCGGTAGTTTTTGAGTTCGGTGGGGTCCGCTGTTGGTTTTTTCAGTAGAGCGCTGAGTTCGGCGTGCTTCCAGCTCTCCGGGAAGGTGGCTGTGTCAAAGGAGGTGTTGATGATGTCTCGCAGATGGGGTGCGATGACAGCGTTGGCTTTGTTGAAGATGTGGTGAGGGCAGGGGTCGGTAGGGGATCCGGAGTGGATGGAGTTCATTGTGCGGATGGTGTCTTCGGTGGTGATCGGGGTCCAGGCGCGGATGGTGGTGGTGGGGGGCGTCTGTGCGGTCGTGGGGTGCGTCGGTTGTGTGCTGAAGCTGTTGTGTATGTCTGCTAACTTGTTGTGGATGTAGGAGGCGAGGGAGTTGCAGAGGTCTTGCGATGGGGTGATGTCGTTGTTTCCGGCGCTGGGGTTGGAGAGCTCTTTGACGATGGTGAAGAGTTCCTTGCTGTTGTGTGCATTGTTGTCCAGTCGTACCTTGAAAGCAGTTCTCTTGGTGGTTTGGATCAGTTGGTGGTGTTTTCGGGTGGCGAGTTTGAGGGCGGTCATGTTGTCTGGTGTCGGGTCTCTGCGCCATGCTTTCTCGAGGGCTCGGCAGTTCTTCTTGGAGCTCTTGAGTTCGTCGGTGAACCAGGATGCTCTCTTGCTTCCGGGTTTGCTAGGCGGGGTCCTCAGTGGGGCGAGGTCGTTTGCGCAGTTGCTGATCCACTTCGTGAGGTTGTTGGCGGCCTGGCTGGGGATCGCTGAGCAGGTGGGTGGGTCCTGGCTCAGGGATGCGGTGAGCTGGTCGGCTGTGATCTTGTTCCAGCTTCTGCGTGCAACCTGTTGCTGGTGGTGGTGGGTCGTGGTTCTTCTGAAGCCGAAGTGGACGCAGCTGTGGTCCGTCCGGTGGCGTGGCTGAAGACGATGTCCTTGCTGGAAGAGAAGACGGTGTCGAGTGTGTGTCCGGCGTAGTGGGTGGTGGTGGTCACCAGCTGCTTGAGACCGAGGTTGGTGAGGTTGTCCAGCAGGGTGGTGGTGTTGCGGTCGTTGTTGTTCTCCTGGTGGAAGTTGAGGTCCCCGAGGAGGATGTAGTCGGCGGAGGGGAGGGCGTGCGGGCTGATGAAGTCGGCGATGTCTTCGCTGAATTGTGTGCGTGGTCCAGGGGGTCTGTAGATGAGGGTGCCTCTGAGGGTGGTCTTGGGGTCGGTGTGGATCTAGAAGTGCAGGTGTTCGGCGGTTGTGAGAGTGTCGTCGGTGTTGGTCGTGATACGGATGGTGTTCCTGTGGATGATGGCGATGCCTCCTCCCGTCTGGTTGGCGCGGTCCCTCCGGGTGATCTTGTATCCGTCCGGGATGGCGATGGCGGGTGCTGAGGAGGCGTTCATCCAGGTTTCCGTGAGGAAGGCGACGTCTGGAGATGTGGTGTCGAGGAGGTTCCAGAGTTCGATGGCGTGCCTGTGGACGGAGCGGGTGTTGAGCAGGATGCACTTGAGGTGGTTGCTGCTGGTGTTCGGCTTGGTGGGTGCTGGTGTGGTGTAGGTCCGGTTGCAGGTGTACTTGCAGGAGTGGCAGCTGAAGGGTCCGTGGGTGCGTCTCGGGGTGGCACGGTAGCATCCCGGGAATCGGCCGGCATTGAGTGCGTTGAGTTCGGTGGAGTTGTAGGTCCGGCGGGTGGGCTGGTGTCTGCGGGGGCCAGGGGTCCTGGCGCGGTCCAGGCGCGGACGGGCGCAGACGGGCTTACCTTTGGCGCACCTTCAGCGCTCAATCGGTGCTCCTGCTGCGCGCGTCTGCTGCGCAGTCGCTCTGGGGGCGTCATAAGTAAGGAGCCGGGAGGGCGGATCAGCTGGGTGGCGGGAGCGGGGCGGCCAGTGGGCAGGGGGGGCGGAGTCACCGGAGGACAGTGGCGGGAAGGAGGGCCGAGGGCGGCTCAGCGGCGGCTGGGTCGTCCGGCGGCTGAAAAAGGATGCAGGTAGGGGGAGGGCAGCAGAGGGGGGGAAATGGGAGTACAGAGGCTTCAGGGGACTACAGAGGCAAGAAGCAAAAGGTGAGCGGGGTACACAAGGCAGAATACAGAGGCGAGAGGCAAGGGGAATACAGAAGGCAAAACAACAGGCGGCAACGGCAAAAGGTGAACGGGGCACACAAAGGCAAAATACAGGGGCGAGAGGCAGAGGGGAAAACAGAAGGCAAAAACAAACGGCAAACGGCAAAGTACACAGAGGCTATCGCAGTCAGCAGGGCACTGGCAACAGCGGGCAGGAGCAGCGGAGGGTGGGGGCGACCTCGCCTGGAGCAGGCTCAGCGGTCGCGGTAATCTGCCATCCAAGGCTTACAATGTATTGATATAGGCTGCCCAAAAGAGATCTTGACATCCTAATACTCCTGTCCTACCACACCAGACCGGAGGAAGACGGTTGGACCATCTAGGAAGAAAGGCAACTACAGTAAGGGTAGCCAATTCATAACCCATACATGGTTGTTAAGACAGGCAAATGTGTTCAGGCATTAGTGCCTATCTCAACCAATGCCAGAAGGCAAAGCAAAATGAAGCAAAATATTCTAAATGTGGGCAGAGGGCTTTGTCTGAAATAATAATAGACTTCACAATGTACATTGCATCCACTGGGTTCATGCAGTGTGTGCGTACTGGTGTTCTTAGAAAGATAGCAGGGTTGGCTGAAGTCGACATCTTTCAAGGCAGGGGTCCCTGCCCTATGATGGGAAGCTCTCTTTGGTAAACATGTAGACATTGCTCTCCAGACAATTCAGATTGATGTGGATATGGCAACATCACTCACTCTGTGTCCTCCAGCAAAGACTGAACCAACCCTTTTGTGGACCCAGAGTTTGAAGCCCAATTTAATTGAAGCAAACACAAGGAGATGGAGGACGGAGCGCTGAAACTTTTCAGACACTCACCCCCAGTCACTATTTGATGTTGGAGGAATCCATTGTCATTTTTTTTGCTCACTTCACCACCCCAGTTCAGCCCAGACATTTGCAAATCAGTTTTGACCCTTTTCCTCATGGGAACAGTCCAGCCCGAATTGCCAAGCCGAGTCTTCCCTGGACCGTAAACAAGCATCCTGGGACCGGTTTCGGGGTAACACCCCTCATCAGCCAGGCTAGCTTGAAACCAGTGGCAAAGTGAGCAAGGGACCCAACTTAGGGCGAACAAAGCAAACACATGGAGATGATGGACGGAGAACAGAAACGTTTAAGACGGACACCCCCAGTCACTATTAGATCTACGATGATGGATTCAACCCAGAACTGTGCCCAGCCAGTGGTTGCAGCTGCAACCCCTGGATTGCCCCATGTCACCCCGTCACTGCCTTTGCAACCCCTGGCCTTCGAAGTGCCCTAACCTTCTGGCCTGGGAACTGTTCTCCCACCACGCAGCTCCGCTTGGCCATCACTGCCGCTGACCCAGTAGAGCAGGGTTCGAGACCGCTTCGACCCGCTCTCTGTCCTGATTGCATCACATTGACTGATTGTCTTGTTTTTTTGTCTTTAGTCTTTGTTTTTGCTTATTGTTGTATGCTCTTTTGCCTCTTCCCCCCCCCCCATTACACTGGTTTCAGGCGCTCGTTAGACCCCGCCTACCTCCCGATCGCCGCTTCCTGCCTCACAGCTGCGCTTTCCCTCCCCTACTTAATGGAGGCCGCTGTGCGGACGATCGAGTGAGTGCTGTCACCTTCTGGCCTGGGAACCGCTTGCCCTCTACGCTGCTCCGCCTGGCCGTCACCGCCACTGACCCAGTAGAGCAGGGTTCGAGACCGGTCCTGACACGCTCTCTGTGCCTTTCCTGATTGCCTTGTTTTTTTTGTCTTTACTCTTTGTTTTTGCTTATTGTTTTATTCTCTTTTGCCTCTCACCCCCTTACTCTGGTTTCAGGTGCTCGTTAGACCCCGCCCACCTCCCGAACGCTGCTTCCTGCCTTCCAGCTGCGCTTTCCCTCCCCTACTTAATGGAGTCCGCTGTACAGCCGACAAGTGCAGCGGGCGCGCCAAAGGCAAGCACGTCTGCGCCCGTCCACGACCTGACCGCGACCAGCGCCATGGACCCTGCATCCCGTCCCTCCCATCACTACAACACAGCCACCCTCCACGCACTCAATCCCGGCAGACTCCGAGACTGCCAACAGACCCAGAGACAGATCTCCTGCCGCCAGACCTTCACCACCAACCTGGCCTCCAGCACTACCAAAACCAATATCAGCAACGCCCTTTGATGCATCCTCCTCAATGTACGCTCTGTGCACAAATCGCCGTGGAGATCTGCGACTTATTTGACTCTCTCTCGCCAGACATTGCCTTCTTCACTGAGACCTGGACCAACGCTTCCTCTGGCCCTGACATCAACACCGCCATCCCCGAAGGATACAAGATCCAGCGGAAGGACCGTCCCAACCTCCCTCTGCCTCACTGCCTCCAGGGAAACCTTCCCCTCCGCCGAATACCTACACTTCCTGATCCAGACCAGCCCCAACTCCACGCTCCGCGGAACCTACATCTACAGACCCCCGGGTCCCCTTCGCCGCCACCATCACCGACCTAATCGCACCCCATGCCATAGCCTCAACGAACTACATACTCAACGGAGACCTGAACTTCCACCTCGACAACCCCAGCGACCCCAACTCATCCACCCTCCGGGACACCCTCGACCCCCATCTTTGCAACAAGGAACACCATCCACTTCAACCACACAATGCAACCCCCTTGGACCGACCATCACTGCGTACACTTCACCGTGGACCAACCCAAGGCACCCAAACCAGCCCCACGCCCACCTCGAAGAAACTGGAACAAGGTCACCAACGAGCAACTACACTCCACCCTCACCTGAGACAAGCACACCCCGGCATCCAATGCCACCGCCGCAACCAGAGAACTCCACGCATGGATGTCCAACTGTGCAGACAACCTTCCCCACTACGCAACACCGACAAACAGCGCCCCAGAAAAGCTGCCTGGTTCACCACCAATCTCCAAGAAGCCAGACGCACCTGCAGGCACCTGGAGAAACGCCAAGACACCCGAAAACCACACCCCCTACAGGGACGCCAAGACCGACTACTACAACTGGATCAGGACCACCAAGAGGACCTTCATCCACACCAAAATCCTCGCTAACTCCAAAGAACTCTTCACTGTCATCCAGGAAATCACCCCCGCGCACAGCAAAGCCACTGACATCACCCCGTCCCAAGACCTATGCGACAAGCTCGGAACATACTTCCACCTCAAGATCAAAACATCTACGACAACTTCATCGACCCTCCACCTGATGCAGCTGACCTACACCCCCAGACGCACCGGCCAGCCCACCATCTCCACCTGGACGCCGATCTCAGTCGAAGACATCACCTCAGTCATGAAAGGCATCCACTCAGGGTCCCCCACGACCCCTACCCCCCACACATTACCAAAGAGCCTCCACCATCATCGCTCCCGAACTACAACGCACGATCAACACCACCCTCGAAACAGGCCCCTGTCAAGAAGCCGATAGCTGAACACACCGACCTCAGGAACTACTGACCCATCTTGCTCCTCCCCTACGCGGCCAAAGTTGCAGAGAGAATAGTCAACAAGGAACTGACACAATTCATCGAAGACAATGCCATCCTTGACCCGTCCCAATCCGGTTTCCTAAACAACCACAGCATAGAGACCGCCCTACTCACCGCCACAGATGACATCCACGCCCTCCTGGACCAAGGCCACTCCGCAGCCCTCATCCTCCTTGACCTATCAGCAGCCTTCGACACCGTCTCCTACCGCACACTAGTCACCAGACTACACAACGCCGGCATACTAGGAACAGCCCTAGACTGGATCCGATCATTCCTCACTGGAAGAAGCCAAAGAATTAAACTTCTGCCCTTCCTCTCAGATCCCACGGAAATCACCTGCGGAATCCCACAGGGATCATCGCTGAGCCCGACCCTCTTCAAAATCTACATGGCCGCCTCACCTCCATCGTCCGACAACACAGACTCAACATCGTCACCTACGCGGACGACACCCAGCTCATCCTCTCCCTCACCAAAGACACCGCCACCACCAGACTCCACTTCCAGAAAGGAATGCCGGAGAACGCTATCTAGATGAGCAACAGCTGCCTCAAGCTCCACGCCGAGAAGACAGAAGTCCTCGTACTTGGAACCACCCCTTCAGCATGGGATAACACCTGGTGGCCGACAGCCCTCGGAAGCCCACCGACCCCCTCGGACCACGCCAAAAAACCTCGGCATCGTACTCTACTAATCCCTCCCCATGAACCGACAGGTCAACACAGTCGCCTCCAGCTGCTTCAACACCCTCTGCATCCTCCTCAAGACCTTCAAATGGATCGCCCCGGACTCAAGGAAGACAGCCACCCACACACTCATCACCAGCAGATTGGATTATGGAAATGCTCTTTACGCCGGCATGAACAAGTCCCTACTCCAAAAACTCCAGAAGATACAGAATACCGCGGCCCAACTTGTCCTCGGCATCCCCGGCACGAACACATTCGCCAACACCTTTGAACGCTCCACTGGCTCCCCGTGGAGAAAAGAGTCACCTTCAAATTCCTCACCCTCGCTTACAAATGCCTGCACAACACCGGACCCAAATACCTCAACAACAGAATCCACTTCCACGTACCCAAAAGGAACCTCCGATCTTCCAACCTCACTCTGGCCAAAACCCCACATATCCGCAGAGCAGGTGGAAGATCCTTCTCTCACATTGCAGCCAAAACCTGGAACGTGTTCCCGGCAGACATCAGACTCGCCCCATCCCTGAACACCTTCAGGAAGGCCCTCAAGACCTGGCTCTTCGGCTAATGGTGTTGCAAAACCACCCCCCTAAATGCCTTGAGACCCTCATGGGTGAGTAGCGCGATCAACAAATCCCTGATTGATTGATTGATTGATTGAAGTAGCAAAATCAGTGCTAGGAACACAGCTTGTCCTTTTGACGTCAGTTGGGGCTGCACTCTTTGTATTCTGTCAATTTATTTACTACAATAATAGTGGATAATATATATATGTTATATGTTTTGCAATTAGTTTAATAAAAAATGGAGTTCATTTAGCTGGAATATGCAGCTGTGGTAAGAAAAAAGGCTTTTAAATGTATGTTATGTGCATGCTTGCCGGTGAGAGTGTGTTTATGTGAGAGAAATTGTGTGAATGTGTAATTGTGTAAGCATGTGTTTTGTGATTGAAAGTCAAAGGAGATGTGAAGTCACTTCGCTACAACAGGAGTTCTGGTGAATTGACATGCATGTCTATAAATTAGTGTTTTACCACACAGCACCATACTTAAGTAATATATTTGTGGACGTGTGCTCCAAAATGCACAATTGACTACACAACACACCCTTACAATTCTCCTACTGAATGGGCGTGATTCATTTGTTAAACGTATTCTTTGTGTGAGGCTTGGATTTTTCACAATCCCTATGACAGTAATGTGGGGTGCTGCCGTCAGTCAGCACCCCCACTCTAAAATTGTTCTTGCTCCACTGATCCGAAGGATGTAGTGGAAACAGAACTTCTTACTTTCACCATTAGAACATCCCTGAAATATATTTACAGGACCACAGATTTAGAAAAACAGATCAATTGTTGGTAGCCTATGGCTCTCCCCATAGAAGATACTCCTTTTCAAAACCGAGTATAGAGTGTTGGAGCTCTGCAGCTACAGTGCTTTCCGATCCCAAAGCAGGAAAGACCTCTGGAAAGAAAAGTGAGAGCACGCTCAACAAGGAGTGTTTCCACTTCCACCACTTAATTTGCTGGTGTGTCAAAAACAGGCATTTTAGGGCGGCAGCAGCATGGAAAAATACATATGTTCACCCACCATTACTATTTGGATTCAACAGTACAAAAGGATGCAGCAGTGGGACAGGCAGGGCTGCATCATCTTTTCGGATAAGGTGGGCAATTTTATTATTTTCCACAATCCGCAACAATGATTATCTATGCTTCGTTTAACTACTTGCTACTTCAATTAAATCGATCTATAAAAAAATCAAATTCTGAAAAAGAAAAAAGTTTCTTACCTGTAACTGTAGTCCTCAAAGATTGATATCTTTCATAGATTCACATGTGGCCCGCCCTCCTACTCGATTAAGGCTTTCCTAGCCAACAACGTTTATTATCGTTCAAACTTCTACTAGAAAATTTGAAGTACGATAGCCTCTGAGGTAAGTGTTAATCTGAGTGCTGCAAACTTTTTGGTCGAAGTTTGGTTCTTTTTCAAATGATGTGAATAGGATAATAAAGTGAATATTTTCGTTTAAAAGCTACATTCAGTATAATACTGCTTTCTGGATTTTCCACAAGACACTTAGCTCAGCAACTGGGAACGATTCAAGCATATGAATCAATGAAAGATACCAGTACAGGAGAATTACAGTTGCAGGTAGGTAACCTTTTCCCTAAAATGAAAAACTCATACAAATATATAAATGTCACCATGAGAACTAGGTGACCAATAAAAAGTAAGTCCTAAAGGAAATTAAGAACAAATTATTCAGTGCAGCCATATAGTATGCAGCCATGTGAGTAGTAAAAACTGACTGTGCAGTTTGAGAACTCCCATCATGCTGTATCAGTGGTAGTTAGTCCAGTTATTTTTTGTGTGGCGGAGATCAGCAATACTACTACAGAAGCCATCATCTTCCTTTATTAGTTCCACAGGGTAGGAGGGTGGGTTGCTTATGATTTCGGTGGAGATTATCCTGAAGGAGAACTGGGATTGCAGGTAAGCAACCATTCCTTGTTCAGCAGATTTCCTTGGATAATCAAAGCAAATCCATCCCTACTGGAAAGGAAAAAAGAAAAATAATGGACTAGATAAAGAGGTTGCTGAAGGAGGCCTTCCATATTTAGACATCTGATCTAGTGTCTAAAAGAAAGCATAGGAATGCATAGAGCTCCAGATGGCTGCCTTTCAAAGTGGAAATATAGTTTTTAAATGCTGCAGAAGAAGCTTTACCCCAAAGAAGAGTAAACGTTTGGTCTACCAGGCAATCTTTTTGGCTTGCTCATAGCACAGTAAAGAGAGTTTTCCCTTCTGGAGTGAGACTGGTTTGAAGTAGCCAGTCCTGTGTGTAAGGGCCCATAGTTGACAAGAAAGCGATTAATTTCCTTATGTCTTTTGTTTCTTCCAAATAAATGTGGAGCACTCTCCTCAAATTTAATGTATGGAGAGTTCTTTTAGTCAATGAAGTAGTATTTTGAAAGAAAGTAGGCAAAGCAAGAGTTTGGTTCACATCGAAAATTTGGTAATATCCGTACAATCACTTTCTTATGGAATACTGTATACGGTTCACAATGCTTGGATCTTGCTCCACTATGCATGCAGATTTGATAGCTAAGGAAAGTTGCTTTCTATGACGGATGTTGTCTGGACATCAGACATACAAAAGGAAACTGGAGGAATGCTTGCATTGAGTCAAACTACTGACAAATGCTTGCAGTAGCATTCCAACTCATTGTTCTTGCCCACTATGGCATCTCAGGTTAGAACCAGCCATATGTAAATCAGTGTTGGTCTTCTCCAATAGAAACAGTCCAGTCTGAACTGCCAAGCCAGGTACTTTCTGACCCGGAAAACAAGCAACCAAAGACGGGTTTCAGTCTGATCGGGCCTCTTCGGTCGAGTTCAGCTTTGCTCCAGTGGCATCGATAGCAAGGGATCCACATCTGGGCGTGCTTTTGGCCGCTTAGGGTAAAAAAATATATATATATATCGGAATTTGTAAAGCGCACAGCTACCTCCAGCGGAGGTGTCCCGGCGCTGTCCGTATACCGCTTAGGAACCTTCCTGGCTTCCCTGGGAAATATCCACTCCTGGGCAACCCCCAGGTGCAGCCAGGCATTCCCAGGGCTTTTGGGGCCATTGTGGAGACTAAGCAAGCTATTGCTCAGAGTTGCAGCGTGGGACCCATGATCAGAACAGGCACTGAGGCGAGAATATCCAGTCAGGGGAATTAATGAGCCGGAGACCCGCCGAGGCGGGAATCGAACCCTGGTCCCTGGCCAGAGCTCTGCATCAAGGTCTGCCTGCTCTAACCATTGAGCCACACTTCTCCACCAGGGTGTTACATTAGACACACAAAACGAGACCGGAGGAATGCTCGCAAAAGCTAACCACTAACAATCACTTGGAGTGGCATTCTAAACTATAATTTTGGCCACCATGCCATCTCAATTTAGACCCAGCCATACTGCAGTGTGACGCCATAAATGTGACTGGTATGTCCAGATGTGGGACCCAGGCTCACTGGGCCATTGAACCAGAACACTACACTTGACTGAAGAACCCCAGTCAGAGCGAAACCGGTCTTGAGTTGCTTGTGTTCCAGTGCAGGGAGGCCTGGCCAGGAATTTTGGGCTTGACGGTCCCTATTGGAGCAGGGTCAAGACTGATTTGCATATGGTGTGGTCCCAAAGAACAACAGCGTGCAATATAACTATGAACTTGGATGCAGCCCGAGTTGTTACCAGTGGTGAGATTAATTCAAGTATTCCACTTATCACCTTTTGTATACTTCAGCTGTTGTAGGGAAGCTTTTTAAAGTAGCTCAAGCAGAGGGCCCAAGAGCCTTCAGAGGACAATATTAAATTCCCATGGAAAGGAGCATCTTCTGATCCCCTGAGAAACCTTCTTAATTTTTTCTAGGAAGTCTTTAACAACCAAGACTTTGAAAAAAATAGGTTAGTGAAGGACATTGTTATATGTAGTATTAGCGGCCTGATGGACTTTAATTGAAGAGAATTGCAAACATGAGCTGGCCAAATAAGGAAGGTATTTTAATACCGCTTTTTTTTTTTACAGATGGTGGGTCTTGAATACTCCTGATGCGAAATCTCTCCCATTTTAAGGCACATGAATCTGTTGTGAATTAACTAACATCTTGATAGAGGTGCTGCAACCGGGAGAGTCTTCCTCAGAACCGCTACTTCTATTCAACAAAACCCTCACGCATGTCCTACTTGGGACCTGGTCCAAACACAAAAAAGGGGCTCCTGTGAATAGGATGATTGCCCACCCCCACTGGCGCTCCAGGGGACCCAAACATCCTCACCAAAACACCCTTCCCCAGAGAGCTTGGTGGTCCAAGACTCTACATCCCATCTAAATCCTGGCGCATTCTCTAACACACACCAGGACAGCGAATTGAATAGGTTGGACGATTTGGGGAAGAAGAGGTTTTCATCAGCCAACCGTGCTCTGCGGTCTGTGAACACCGCTTGCCTTTTGTGCTGCTATTCCCAGGCCATTTTGGATAAATTTGTGCAGGTGCTGCCAATGGTTCTGGTGGAGCCCTGGTCATTCTTTCTAAGTATATTACCGATGGAGAGATGTAGCGAAGTTCACAAATCGATGTGTATTAGACACAGCCGTTTCACTAGGCAGAGCAGTTTTGGCAACAGTGACATTATGACGCCACGCAAAGTTTAGAACAACCGGCTTTTCAGGGAATGTCCAATCTACTCTTATGGACATGTCTTTTGATGGTTCCTGTCTCTTCGGAGACAAGATGGATTCAGTACTGAAGCTCTTTAAGGAAAGCAGGGCTACGGCCAGGTCCTTGGCCCTTGCTATGGCTCCTCGTGACCCTCAATCCGCCTTTCACGGCCAGGGATATGGGGTGTACAGGCACAGCCTTACCCATCCAGCCACTGCAATGCGCAAGCTTTCTAATCTCTGCGTGGCGGCGGGTCCTTCCGGCCCCGTGGGTCATGTGACCTGCGGTCATGTCAGTCCACCAAACCCCCCATAAGCTGCAGCCTCCACCCACCGTGATTGGGTTAGAGACAGACCCTTCTCCCTTCCACAACCAGATCTCATAGTAGTGATGGATGCGTCACTCATGGGATGGGGCAGCCATCTGGGAGAAGTGGAGTTTAGAGGACTCTGGTCCTGGCGGAATCCGAACTCCACATCAACCTGTTGGAGCTTCGAGCAATCCATTTGGTATTGAAAACCTTTCTACCCTTTATCCAGGGAAGGCTAGTGCCGTTGTTCACAGACAAAACCACCGCTATGTGGTACTGCAACAAGCAGAGCAGTGTGGACTCGTGGACCCTCTGTCAAGAGGCCCTGTGTCTCTGGAGATGGCTGGAACAGCAGGGCATTTTCCTGGTGATTCAACATTTGGCAGGTTCTCTGAGCGCCAAAGTAGACTAACTCAGCCGACGATTCCTCGTGGATCACAAATGGCGACTCCATGCATAGGTGGCACAAGGTTTCTTTCAGCAGTGGGGAGAGCTTTGGTTATATCTGTTTTCCAATGACAAGACAGTTCTTTGCACTGGAGTTTTCAAGGCCGCTCTCGCTCACAGATGCTTTTCATCTTGAGTGGAGCTCAGGCCTCCTGTACCCCTATCTGCCCATACTGCTCCTGCCCAGAGTTCCCAAGAAGATCAGGAACGACTAGTCTCAAGTTATTCTTGTGGCTTCAGGTTGGGCACGGAGAGACTGGTATCCCGAGCTGATGAGCATGGCCATTGGTCCTTCGATCAGACTGCATTCAGGAGGATCTTCTGTCGCAGCAGCAGGGGAGAATTCTCCACCCGAACCTGTCAACGCTCTACCTTCTTGCGTAGAGATCGAGCTGCGACCGTTTACAGCTTTCGACCGTCTGCAGTGTTATTTTGGCAGCCAGGCGTCCCTCCATCAAGTTGCTATACGCCTGTCATTGGGGCAGATTTGTGCCATGGTGTGCAGAGAAACACGTTGACCCTCTTTCTGCTCCCCTTTCTCAGGTTCTTCTGTTTGTTCTTTCCCTTTCCCAGCAGCGCTTTGCTCTGGGCACTGTTAAGGTATACCTTTCTGTGATATCTGCATATCTGTGGTTTCCTGACCTACCTTCCTTTTTCCAATCCCCTATTGCGAATAGGTTTTTGAAAGGTTTGCAACATATGTTTCCTCCTCCTCCATTTATTATGCCTCAATGGAACCTTAACCTGGTACTAACGTTGCTGATGTGTGCTCCGTTTAAGCCCTTGCACAACTGTGCTCTCAGGCTGCTTACCATCATGACTGCCTTCCTGGTGGTCATAACATTTGCCCGAAGGGTCAGTGAGTGTCATCCAAGACTCCTTACCTGAACAATTAACCTTGACAAACTGGTGCTTCGTACAAGTGTTTACTATCTTCCAAAAGTGGCCTCTCCATTTCAAGTGGGCCATCACTCTGCTTAATTTTTACGCACCACTTCATTCCTCCCACCCCCTGCAACTTCACCGATTGAACCCATAAATATTGTTGTTATTCTGTCTTGACCGCACACCAGAGTTCCGAGTGGACGACAAGCTGTTAATGGGGTATGTCGGAACGAAGAAAGGACTGGCAGTGTAGAAGCAGATCATCTCCTGGTGGTCTGTATAAAGTTTTGCTACGCACTGGCTAAATAGCTGCTCCCTGAGCGTTTACAAGCTCATTCCACCAGAGCTAAATCTGCCACACTGCGTTAGCACATAGAGTACCGGTCCTGGATAGCATGAGCTTCCTTACACACATTTACCAAAGCACTACTGCATGGGCAATCCGGTCCATAGAGATGGGCATTTTGCCCATTCTGTCCTGCAGGACTTCCTCGTGTGGAACTGGTCTGCAGACCCACCTCTGGGGAGGTATTGCTAGGGTATATATATTCTAATATGAGGAATCTGCGGCTAGAAGTCTCTATCAGATGAACAAGTTGCTTACCTTTGGTAACGCCTTATATAGGTGAAGATTTCTTACTGACCCACCCATCCTCCCCACTCTGTGATCGGAATACATGGGGTAGGGCTTACCCTTCCAGTGCCCTAGTTTTCCACACCAGCATTGTGTAATCCGTGGCTGCGCGCTTCTCGCATGGAAAGTCGCAAAAAGTAACTGACACCAGCGTGCCAGGGTGGCGCCTATATAGGCACTGCGAACACCATTTCTGAAGCAGTCATCGCCAATGACGCCACGTGTAGCCGAACAACGCCACCTACCTGCACGCAAGGGTACTGTTCATGAAAAATTTCCAGATCCAGTCTGATTCCTGGGGATAATTCTAAGGTAAGGACTTTGCAGTTAGATAGTCTCTACCAGATAAGGTGTTACCGAAGGTAATTGTTCATTAAGGACCTCCGTGAAATCCTCACGTCTTTCTAGAGGTAAATCACCAGCTAATTCTTGCAGTGACCTCCATAGCGATTGTCCCCATCGGCCCAAGAGGCATCAGCACTGGCAGATTACATTGTTGCCAGTTTATGTGCTACAAACTTTTCTGCCTTTTTTTTTTTTTTGCAGAGTTTTTATATAGCGCGAACTAGACCCGAACCGAATCAGGTATCAGAGCGCTTTACATAGCACCAGTTACGTTACATGAGGACACACTTTCATTTTTTTAGGCACGGGGAGATTACGTGATTTGCCTAGAATCACAGGAGGTTTTTGGCATCGTTACCGAGACTCGAACCCAGATCCCCAGGTCCGAGGTCGAGCGCCTTAGCCGTTAGGCCAACCCCTCCCCCTTGTCGGGAGGAACAGTGAACCATAGGAATGAACAGTATTGTAGAAGTATACTGGTGATAGGTTTCAAATATCACTTAAATAGAATGTTAAGTTTATTAGCACCTATAATCAAGATTCTTGAAAAATATTGATATTGCCAATGAAGGAAGTCCTGACTGGTGGTGAATCCACAAAGATCAACGTTTATCTC
Source organism: Lissotriton helveticus (assembly GCF_964261635.1). Lineage (NCBI taxonomy): Eukaryota > Metazoa > Chordata > Amphibia > Caudata > Salamandridae > Lissotriton > Lissotriton helveticus. The sequence goes on along the minus strand of NC_136065.1, from coordinate 617,561,033 downwards.
CTAGGCCTTACTCTTGATGAAGAACTTGAAGACAAACTTTTTCCTTTGAAGCTCCCCTTGCCCATTTTGTAGTAATGTGTATGGAAGAACCTGATCTTCTGAAGTGTCTAGCATAGCGAGAGTGTGACATGTGAGGAGACTTTGTTGAATTCAAGAATCTCTGTGGAAAGGCACTGTCAGGCATAATGCTCTGTGTTGATGGTGGTGTCGTTTGTTGTGTTCCATCAGCTAGAATGGCACTTGAAATGGGACTTTGAGGAGAATTCTCCTTAGGTGCAGCAGCTTAAGGAGGTGATGGAGTTCTCGAAGGTGGAGAATCCAATACTTCAACCACCAAGTAGTGGGTCTAGTAGAAGACAGTCTAGTAGAAGAGTAGGCCTTAGAATACTCCAAATTCAAGGTCGTAGGCAGTCTCCAAAATTTTAATTTGCAAAACCCGTTTGCAGACTGTTGAACAAAGGTTGTTGTATTAGTATACCTCAATGTCCAGTAGTGGTTAGACGTCCTAGACTCTTAAAGTCGAAAGTATGCCTTTTTGTCAAATGCCTCCTTGATGCTGAACGGCCCTCAACAGCAAATATATGGCCATAGTATCTAGCCTGGACGTTAATGGGGGAGGGGGGGCAGTGCCGTTTTCCATCCTGCTGTCTCCTCTTGGCTTGCTCTCTGGAGGAGTCCTCAGCGATGGGAACTGGACCACTGGTAGAATGTATCCTTTCTCCTTACTCCTCTGACCTTCCAGTTCAACCTAAGACTACTCTGCACCTCCCCAAGTTTATAAAGACAGGTGTTCTCTCTGACCTTCAGTGTGCGGCTTGAAGACTTCCTACCTTGGTGGCATCTGTCTGGAAAATGGGCTCCTGGAAGGCAAACAGTACACAGATCATGAGGATCTGTTTGTTCCTTTTTTCTGCACAATCTCAAAATACAAAGGACTAGGAAGCTACACACTCTACCGACCGTATCAATAAACACGCAAGTGTGCTGTTCCAGGAAGGGGGTCCATTTTACTGTATTAGGTATCAGGCCCTACCAGGCCAATGGAAGTGTTAAAGCACAAGCCCTCACCCACCAAAAGGTGGCCTGTATCATCCAGGGCTGTACTCCTCATTGCCCAACGGGCCCCTTGAAGGGGCTACCAGGAATCTTTTATGAATTCTGGCCTTTCAGTTTGCTGTTGAGCAACCCAGTGATCTCCGAAGGTATATGGTGGGGGAAACGTTATGAAGTGATGTGAAGGTATATTGGTGAAGGGAGTGGTATATTGAATTAACTATAGGACGCCCATTCATAATGTGTATTTTTGGGGGCCTATGTTGAGATTTTAAAACACTCAGAATATGTAGGAAAATAATGCTTCTTATATTCTTATGAACTGGTCAACATGTTTGTCTATCTAGGACAAACCAGGATCAATGGGAATTCCCCAGGACCTCAAAACGATTTAATCCCCTTTGATTTGGGTATCCTATTATTACATTTGTTGCTCCCACAAATACATGAATTTCACTTAGTGTTGACAAACTGACAGTCTTGATGTTAAAGAGGACTTACATCACTGAGTTAGGAGAATTATTTTATTTCTATTTGAAAGGTGTTATATAAAGCATGAACATGACCCCTAGGGTATCCAAGTGCTGTACAACAGAAAGAGGATAAGATTGGTCGGTAAAAAGCAAAAGAAGTACACATTTGTAGTTAACCATCACAGTTACAGAAAGGGCAAACCAAACATGTGGAACAGGTAAAGTGAACAAAAATTGCATCAAAAATTGCCTCAATGAATGAGATACCCCTGTTGTCTGTAAGACATAAAAGTTAGTTATGTTGTCTTCGGGTCAATTGTTGCAGCTGGTTATTCAGGAGTGGCCCTTTGACTTGTTTTTGTATGAAGAGACCGAAAGGTTACAACAGATTTTGGGAAGAAGAGTGTTCCAAATTCTTGGGGCAAGACCAGAGAAGGCGCGCTTGTAGGTTCTTTTATTTTTTGTATTTTTTTTTTAGGTTTCAGCAGGAGAGAACTGGAGCTTCTTAAGGCCAGATTCATAGCAGAAAGTTCAAGCTTCTCTGCCAAGTAGGCGGGGGTGTTATAATGAAGAGCTTTGTGCGTCAAGCAGGCAAACCTGAAACAAATCCGATCTTCGACCAATAGGCAGTTGAGCTGGATTAGTTCAGGTTTGATGTGATCATGTTTTCGTGAGCCCGTGATGAGTCTGGCAGCAGAATTCAGAGAGGACGGCGGATAACTAGGTGCTGGACTGCTAGGTGCATGTCCACAGGAGGCAGGAACGGTTTGATTTTCCTAAGTGTGTTGAGTTGGTGGTTGGCTCCCCTAGTTGTTGCACTTATGTATGTGGTCTTGCATATTCAGATATTTGTCCAGCGTTATGCCTAAAGATCTTGTGGATTCAACAACATGCAGATCGCTGTTGAGAGCCGTTAGTTGTTTGAGACATCCTTGAATGGGTGCAGAGTGGTTGGGCGGGGCAATCAGGAGGAATTCGGTCTTGAAAGCATTCAGCGTAAGGTGATTGTGAGTTAACCATTGTTGAGTTTTCAGAAGAACACAGTTCAGGGTTTTGATGTCTTCCAGTGAGGTCATTCTCATATAAAGTTGAGTGTCATCAGCGTACATGTGGTATTGTATGTTAGAACGTTTCAGAATTTGAGGGGTTCCATGAACAAGTTAAAATGCGTAGGGGAGAGAGTGGAACCTTGACGCACTCCAATTGAAACTGGTGCACTGTTAGCGAGGGAATGGTTCACTTAGATTCTTTACGTTCTATTCAGTAGGAACGAGGCAAACCAATTTAAGACCGGGCCCACTACCCCATCTTTTTTTCCAGAAGATCCATCAGGTTTTCGTGTTTGAACGTGTCAAACGCTGAGGATAGATCAAGAAGAATAAGTAGGCATAAAACTTGACCAGAAGCTTACCATGAAAGACCAAGTGACTTCCATTACTGGCTCCTGTTTCCATGTTATGAGACGATTAAAAATAGTCTTTCCAATGCTCCCAAGGGCAGTACGTAAGACCCTAGTCCAAGCACTGGTGATCAATCGCCTGGACTATGGAAATGCTCTCCTGGCTGCTGTAAATGAATCCCTCCTGGACAAGTCCCAGGTAGTCCAGAACACAGCGGCCCGTCTTATTCACAACCTTCCAGCGATATCCGCTTCTGTCTCTCTACTACATGCACTACACTGGTTGCCAGTGCGGAAGCAGATTACCTTCAAGATCTGTTGCCTAGTGCACAAAGCATTTAGTGGCAAGGGACCTAGCTACTTGAAGGAAAAACGTATTCCCTATCGGCCTACAAGTGCTTTGAGATCTGCCAATAAGTCTCTCCTTATGGTACCACTGTTAGAAATGGGGGTCTCTAGTTGACAGTGGCTGGCCAGAGTCCAAGTAGGGACCCTTCTTCCTAAGTCAGAGTAAGGAGGCTACACCCTTTGATAACCCCTGCTCAACCCTGTGGTAACGTAGCACGAGCAGCTAGGCTTATCTCAGAGGCAGTGTGTAAAGCATTTATGATCATACACAGTAACACAGTGAAGGACACTACAAAGGGACACCACGCAACTAGTTATAAAAAATAAGTATCTTTATATATAGACTTAACACAAGACTAATAACGGTAAAAAGCCACAATATTGAAACATGGGGGTACTCTTGAAAAGCTGGAGAAAGAGTTCAAAGTGTTCAAATAGGGGTTCAGTTTAAATCAGGGGTGTCTGCGACCCTCTACTTACAAAGTACCTGGATTTCGTAGCAAAACAAGCAAAATGTCGCAAACGAGCTGTAGCGATGAATTTCCCCACGCTAGGCCGGCGATGCGTTTAATCCTTGCCGCAAGGGAGGATGATGCACTGACCCTGTTGCGTGTGCGATCTTGTTGCGATGAAAGAAAAAATGAAAAATTGCATTTGTATAGCGCATAACTGCCCTAGGGCCTCGCAGCGCTTGAAGATAAAATGGTTTAGCGCAGGCTCGGGGCAGATCAGCAGGATTTAGCAAACAAATGCGTTTTCAAGGCCTTTCTGAATGAGAGGAGGTTGCTATTTCCTCGGATGGCAAAGGGGAGGGCATTCCAAAGTCTGGTCGCCGAATGGGAAAAAGAGCGGCCACCCCAACGGGCTTTGTTAATTTTAGAGGAGGTGGCCAGCTGCAAGGTACCAGACCGAAGGGGGCGTGCTGGGACATAAGGCGTGACCAAAGGGTGCAGAATCGCTGGGCCTACACGGTGAAAGGATTTGTGCATAATGCACAAAGCTTTAAACTGCACTCTGGCAGCCATTGGGAGCCAGTGGAGGTCTTTCAGAGCCTTCCTCGCCGACTGCCGACGGGAGAGATTGAACAGTAGGCGGGCCGCACTGTTTTGTGTGACCTGAAGCCTCTGCAGTACCGAAGCCGGTGCTCCTAGGTAGAGAGCATTCCCATAATCCAGGCGAGAGAGAATCAGGGCCTGGACCATGGTCCTCCTCGCCTGGAAAGGGAGCAAAGGGAGCACCCGCCGGAGCATCCTCATTAGTCCAAAGCAAGTGGCGGCAGTCTTAGTAGCCTGGACCGAGAAATCAAGGGCGGTGTCAAGCCAGATCCCGAGGCTCTTTATCTGGGACTTGGGGGCAGGAGGAGCGCCAAGACATGGTGGCCAGACGGGTGCAAGAGCAGAAAGAAAATGGCGCTCCGCGAGGGAGCGACGATCCGGGTGCGATGCGAGGAAAAAGGCGGACGCACGGCACCCGCTCTGCGATGTCGTGATGCGATGATCTCGATGTGATGACCAGGGGTTAGCGAGCCTTCGACAAGCCCGCAAACGTGCGATGATCTCGGGGGTTAGCGAGCACTTTGTGGCCCGCAAGCGTCCAATGCGATGATCTTTGGTTTGCGAGCGCTCGGCGGCAGCAGCGCGATGATTTTTCTTACGCTCTTCAGCTGCGGCGGCTCTCAAACGGGCGTTGGCGACGATTTCAGCACTCTCTTCTCTGTAGTAGAACTAGAGGCCCTGGAACTCACAGGGGCCCCACCTGCAGATAGAAATCCTCGCTGGGAGGAATCAGGAGGCTGATGGGGGAGTCGGATGAGCCTGTGACTCCAGCAGGAGGCTAGCTCTATTCTAGCACTTGGGTGATTGCTTAGCAAAATAAAAGTCTCTCAAAACTCCTTTTCCCTCTTCTTCCAAGTCCCAGGGGAACTACTGCAGGCCAATCCAAGAAACAGCACACAAGCACAAGGACAGTCCTCTCCTGCAGATTCCTTCAGTAACACGGACAGAGGTTCCTCTTGACATCCAGGAGCAATACAAAAATCAGAGGTTTGGGCACAGATATTTATACCCCAAAGTCTTTGTTCTCAAACGTCTCTAGTCATTGAACCCAGCCAGAACCAGTTCTGCTCAGGCCTGGAGCACTTTGTTTACCAGGCTGCATCCTTCCTTTCAGAAAGAGGGGGTCTGCCATCAGACGCACAGTAGGAGGTGGAGCCAGCATTCACCTTGCCAGGCACAGCCCTATTCAGATCAAGGAGCTACCACTCCCCAGTACTCAATGTGGATCTCTCTATTCAACCCAGGTCTGACTCAGCCTGCCTTGCCCCTCTAAACCCAGACAGCCAATACACATAACAGCAGAGCACACTGGAAGGCTTAGGCAAGAAAATACCTACTTTCTAAAAGTGGTATTTTCAAACACAGAATGATAAAACCAACTTCACTAAAAGATGTATTTTCAGGCATACTAAACTTGAATTTCTACCATGTTCCCTGAGTCAGATAGGACTATAAGATGTAATCGCCAGTCTGCCCATTCTAGCCTATGGAGAACAGGTAGCCTTGCAGCAGTGAAAAACAAAATGGAGGGCTATTCACTACCAGGACATGCTACACATATCAAGCCATGTCCTACCTTACACACACAATGCACCTACTATAGGGGTGACTGACATGATGCTAAGGGAAGGTTCAGGGGCTGGGAAGTGTGGGCACTTCACAGCCAAGATGGCAGTTCTGGACTGCACGCAGACACTGCAGTGGCAGGTCTTAGGAACACTTTACAAGCTGCTTCTGTGGGTAGCGCAAACCAGCGCTGCAGGCCCACCAGCAGCATTTGGGTTACGAGCCCTGGGCACACACAGGCCACACTACTAGGGACTAACAGGTAAACCAAATAAGCCAATCAGGGATATACCAATTCACAGTCATATTTTACACAGGGAGCATTTGCGCTGTGGCACTGAATGGCAGTGGCACAGCGCCCAGAGCATCTAATATCAGCAAAAACAGAGGAGACAACAGCGAAAAATGGAATGGAGACCCACGCCAATGGTGCCAGGTCTAACAATCACGCATTAAGGAAACACGCTCAGGGGCTACTCTTTCTCTTTCTTGGCACCCCATCTTTGGAATAAACTTCCACTACACCTTCGAGAATGCACAGTTCATCACAATTTTAGAAAATTATTCAAAACTCAATTATTTTAATCTTTCAAGTTCCTTGCCCTGCATTTTTCTGATCCCCCTGCACCAAGATATCCCTTTGGGGATGATTTATCCGCGTTGCTAAATAAATAAAATGGATCATTGTGGTCAAGTAGTCTCAGGGCATCCTCAACAGTGTGGGTTAGAGCTGTTTCAGTACCATGCCCTGCTCTAAAACCAGATTGGTATTGGTCAAGCAGCTGAAACTTTTCGATGTGATTGTACAGTTGTATGCATATGCATTTCTCGAGAGGTTTAGCTAGAGTCATGATATTGGAAATTGGACGGAAATTGTTGGGATCAGATAGGTCTACATTAGGCTTTTTTGGAATGGGTGAGACTTCTCCTATCTGTAGGCAGTCAGGAATCCTACCCTGTAAGAGAGATTCGCGGATAATCAATGACCAGAGTGGGAGAATGGCAAATCTAAGCTCTTTGAAGAATTTGGCAGGCAATGGATCATAGAAATGATTAGAGGGTTTTAATGACATTATGATTTTCCATAGCTCGACATAGTCAGGTTGTCTTAAGTTGTACCACAAATGCATTATTTTTTAGTGTATGATCTGTGGCTCTGGAGGTCGGAGCACTCTAAGGCTTCCCAGGTCGATGTAATGGGCTGATGCCAATTTTCTGATGCAAGTTGCAGTTTGCGTTTAATCTTTCTGGATTTTTAATTAAGTGTGCAGAGAAGTCCTGATCACGGAAGTGATATCTTGGGAGCAGATTGTTGGTCGGTTGAGTGGTAAATTTGTTGTTTTATGATTTCAAATAGTTTTTTAGATCAATTTTTGCCATTGTCAAGCTGAAACATAAAGGGATTGGCTTTCATGCTGCAGATGTTCATTGTAAGAACTTTTTGCCCTCCTTAACTGTTTGAGGTCTGTTAGGGAAGGAGAGTTTCTCCATGATCTCCCTGTGAGCCTTAGTTTGCGCCGTTCCTCGTTGAGGGAGCTATTGAATCAGGGTTTGGACTGTTTGACCGGTATCCTCTTCAGTTACTTCAGAGCAGCTCTGTCGAATATATTGGTCATGGCATGTATATAGTGTTCAGTGAGGTCATCCAGATTGGTCATTTTATGGGTTGGAGGAAGTAAGTTATTACTAACGGAGGTTAGGTCAATTGTGTTAATGTCTCTCAGATTTCTAGACCACTGTTTGGTCTTATGAGGTTGCCTTTGTCTAGGCAGTACCTTTTCAAGGATGCAAAAAGATTATGTAGTGATCTGACCAGTCATACGGTGATATACTTTCAAGTTGTATCATGTTATCTTTAACTATGATTAAATCAAGGGTGGAGCCCTTGTTGTGGGTGGGTACATTTCAAACCTGGGTGAAGTTTATGTCTGAGAGGAAAGCCTTGAAGCTGCATAGTGAGGAATCAGTTGTATCGTTCCAGTGAAGGTTGAAATCTCTAAGGAAGATATTGGTGGATGGTGTTGCTCTTTGGTTGTATTCAAGGCCAACTCCACATTCCCTGCGCAAGAAGTTGTGAGGTTTAAATCTTAACGTTTGTGATAATGGTAGCCAATTTGTATCTGTAGTCTGTGTTCCCTACCCATTGCAGTTTGTGGTTTTTTACTGGGTTGTGAATGGAGTCAGTTACAACAGTCTAATCAGGCTGCAGCTAGAGAGCTGCTTAGCCCAGTTCTGTCAAGTAGCAGGAATAAAATCTTGCTGGAGCACATTCAGTTGGCTGGATGGGCTGTTGGTACTCCTGTTTATTTGGTAGATGATGGAAAGCGATTGAATATTCTGCTCAGGTTTTTAATTTTTCTGACCATCATTGATGCCACCCCCTTTTTTCTTTTTCCTTTTTTTGTTGAAACATTTCTTAATTGGCTTTTCACATTAATCGTTGTCAAGTTCAAAGTAGTATTGGAATACAAATATATGGAAAATAAGCAACAGTAGCAAGTAATCAACACTCAAGTGCTGAACACGTATACGTGATAGATATCACTTTATTTTAAATCAACATAGGAATGTAGGAACTCTGGTATGCCATTAATCACCATTGCCATTTGTGAAGTGGGTCTCCATGTGCAAGACTGGAAGGATGGCCACCCCTGTCTACCCGGGCTTAATAGACATAGGTTCATCTTTGGTGAATTACTCTATTGTTGCCATCCTGAGACAGTCACATTTTTTATTGACTGTTATATTTGGTCCTAACATGCTATTTTCTCAACTTTGATTCCGTTAGTACTGTAGGAGAACGGATATGGATCTGTGGTATGTTGCCCGGAAAGCAAAGTTTAAGTAGTTTTTAGCAAATTCTATTCTATTTTCGAAATCTGTGTGGCTAGATTCACCAGCAAAGAAAGCAATCAATGGAAAGTAGATGCATCCCTCTCCTTTTAGCAATTTTATGGAAAGTGAAATTTCTGTAGACACACTCAATTTTTTTGTTTTACAGCGAGTTTAGATAAACACAATCGAACCCACACTGGGGAGCGTCCATTCAGCTGTGAATTTTGCGATCAGCGGTTTACAGAGAAAGGCCCTCTTCAGCGACACGTTGCAAGTAGACACCAGGAAGGAAGACCACACTTTTGTCAGATATGTGGGAAAACCTTCAAAGGTAAAGTGCACTCAAACTGTCCTTTCTATCACCTATTACATATGGATCAGTGGATCATATAAACCAGTATTATGCATGTTCTGCATTTGTCACATTGCCCTAATTTGAAGTGGGCCATGTTGTTAGCTCAGAAGCTTTATTTTTTGTTGTTTTTCATGTTGCACATTGTCACTATTCATACTTGCATTAAGAGATGGTTTTGCTCCTGCATGAGACTTTTTACTGTGCAAAGAGTGTGGCAAACATTATTTGTGATTGGTGCCAATCAGGAGGAGGAAGTCATAAACACTACCATTCAACAGAGCAAAGGCGAGCTGTTTTCACTCTCACCTTAAGAAAAGATCTTCTCCTTCAGTGTCAGGATTTATGGTTCTAAAATATGGAGTGAGATACGGATGAGAAATAATGGCTGCGTTTTCTGACCATCCTTACATTCAAGCAGGTAAACAGTTGAGGGGCCATTGAGTTCTGTTTCTTACAGCAGCATCTTCATTGAGCTTTCATGCAGTCTCTGTGCTGTGAGGGCCAAGAAAAATCTAGTTTATTTTATCCTTAGCGATACCTGTGAATAATAAAGATTTCAGTTTGAAGTCCTTAGTGAAGACATTGATCACTTGCAAATCCACTACTAATATGGGCTCTTATAACCTGACCACTGACCTCTCTCTCTCTCTCTCTCTCTCTCTCTCCATTTTATATTGAATAAAGTAAAATCATTTATGTTTATTAGCTCAATTACTTCATTTGCGCCATATTGCTGCAGGGAAAGTAGATGCAAAGGTATTTTCCACATGACATATATATATATATATATATATATATCTGCAGCATGTAGAAAATACCTTGCCATCGACTTTCCCCACTGCTGGATGAATTATTTCCATATCTGCAAAATGGCGTAAATTAAGTAATTTAGCTAATATACATAAATAGTTTTACTTTATTCAAGCTCAGATCAAACATACCAGGTGTTGGAAAAATTTTCATTTCTGCAGGGACATCCAGAACTTTTTGCTGAACCGTGTTTTTGCTGGCGATAGAACTATGCACACTTTACCCCTGCTAACCATTGGTAGACTGCTTGTGCTCGTCCTTTCAACTTGGTAAAATTGGAATACTCCTGTTGTCATATCTAACTTTGCTAAAAGTCTCTACTATATGGACCCAGGCCTTGTAATTTAAATGTCACAAGTGGACTGCAGGGCCAGTTGTGCCATCCATTACAGCAACAATTTAAACATGACTGTGGGCATGCCACTCGTAGCCTGGCTGTGCCATTTTAAAGTGCAAATTCGACCTGTCAAGATAATCTGTATGACCGGCCTAATCCTTACTTTTTAATATGTATACTTCGCCCCTAAGTAGACCGTATTGCTCATAAAGGCATGGTGCATGGTATTTAAATGTAGGACATGTAAATGTTTAATGTCAAACATGTTCATACAGTGAAATCAATCAATCAATCAATCAATCAGGTCATTTGTAGAGCGCACTACTCACCCGTAGGGTCTCAAGGCGCTGGGAGGGGGGGGGTGCCGCTACTGCTCGAACAGCCAGGTCTTGAGCTTCTTCCTGAAGGAGAGGTGGTCTTGGGTCAGGCGAAGATTGGTCGGAAGTGAGTTCCAGGTCTTGGCGGCCAGGTAGGAGAAGTCTTGGCGGCCAGGTAGGAGAAGTTGTTTTCAGTATGCCAGGTTTGGCTGTTTCAGAGATAAACAACTGGGACACAATATTGAATACCAATCCAATATCTTGGGAAAGTTGCTAGCTAGAAAAATAATTAAACAATTACTTTTAATAGTTGCAAAAAATCAATTCACTAGTGAAGTTGGATTTGTTCTAAATCTTATGGAATGGTAACTTTTATTACTCACACAATATTAAATATTACATGTTAAGTTACAAAAATATACATTCAGGTAGATGGGAGTATGTTTGGTGACACTTATGTCAAATTTCCCCCTTAGTCGGTCCTGAACCCTATAATCACTATGCATCATAAAGCATAAGAAATATTTAAATTAGGCTCCATGCTGGAAATCAATGAATATTATATTAGCAGCTTGCTCCTCTCCTTAGTGTTCATGCACCATGTGTTTTTTTTTCATTTAATGGGTATCCAATACTACAAAGGTCACCCACTGCAGTAACAGTCATTGGGAGCAGCAGGGGGTGCGTCTCAAGAACCCTGCTTTCTCCCTGTACGCAGCTCCTGTGCTGGAGCAGGCATTGTGCTTTCTGCTCCTGCTATGATGAGAACAACTTTTCTTATGTTCCTGTGGCGGGAGCAGCTTTGTTTATTGCTCCTTTGTCTGCATTGTCTGCACCCGTCCCACCCCCCCTTTACCCCGCCCCCCAGACAATGGCGACAGTAACTACCCAGCGACTTGTTCTCTACCTTGGTGGATGGGATTCCAGAGGCAGAAAGAGTAGTTGAGCCAGGCCCTGGAGGATGGGATCCCCAGGGCAAAAAAAATCTCGGGGACAGGGGCTCCACACACAATCCTCTCACCACATAGTAAAATAAATAAAGATGTCCCAGACCCTGAGCCACCTGGATGTATAATCATGAAAGTACAGCAGAGTGCCACATGCTAATTTCTTTGTTTTTCTAGGGCGAAAGGTCAAATTGTTACCTATGACTGTTATTGTGATCTTTGGCTTGTTTTGCACATGGTGGCCAGCTCTAGCCACCAGGAGCATGTTCATATGGCCAACTGTCCTCTAAAGTGGAGCACTTCCCAGGGAAGGGTTTTTTTCTTGGGCACCCTGTGCCAACTTTCTCCTTTGTCTGGCTCCTGGTGGAGGCATCTTGCACCAACACCTGCCAGCAAATCACGCTTCTGCCAGCACTCCCAGACCCCGTAGCCTCCTGGCTGTCTTGCAGAGCACATGGGGGGGCAGGTATTCCCCCTACTGGGGGCATAAGGGAGCCAGTGCCACTGGCCATTGAGAGACCCATCCTAGTCCTCGACGTCCGCTTTGACAAGCCCATCTTGCAGGGCTTTAGGTGGCTCCTCTTTCAAGCTCGCCGATCATCTGCTGTCATTACTCCCAGGTCTATGATCATCATCTCTCTCTCTCTCACTCTTTTTCATGGGGTTTTAAGTAGGGTGGAACGTTCTAGATGCCAGGCCCCCCTTGCCAATCCTAGGATGCCTCATCACCCCTTCACTCCTTTTTCCAACCCTCCAGCATGCTGGGGCCATCCAAAATGGCGCCGAAAGTTTTCTCTCAACAGAGCTCCTCTGTGGGCATCCGTTCCACCCCCAACTGACCTCACTACTTCATCCCTTCCCATCTGAACTTCACAGGCGAGCCACTTCTGTGTTGGTTACAGATGTCTCGGCTCCCTCCTTTGTTCAGTGGGCCTTAGCGGACCTAGCCTAGGTGTAGAATGACAGCTAATTCTCAGATGCAGATTTTCCCGGTGACACTTTCCTCTCCTTGAAACTAGATCAATCCCTGTTCCTTTTATGTGGGGAGGTTTTTGTTACCTATGCTGGGGAGCAGATTAAGTACCTTGACCCAGCAGGCGGTACATAGGCATGGAATCTGATTATGAGCTGAGCCAGAGAAATATAACAATTCTTGACATCCCATAAGATGTATATGTGGTGTGTTGGGAACTACATATTCAAACTCTGTGTGCATGTTTTGCTTAAGTGGAATGAAACTGCTCATCTGTTAGAGACATCCAGTCGCAGATTCCCTACCTTTGAATTATCCCCAGGCACCAGACTGGATCTGGAAAATGTTCTTTAGTAGTGCCTATGTGCATCAAGTGACTCCGTAGCAACGTCTTCCACCGGATGTGATGTTGACCGAGTCCATATAAGCCTTCCCCTGACGTCTGTTTCTTCCTTTCAGCGCTTACAACACAGATCCAGAGAATGGTGCCTCTGGGCATTTTTGGCCTAGATTGACATTTTGTCAACAAAACAGTGTGCTTTTTCTGGATGTCTTCAGGGTTCAAATCGTGTGGGTCGTGTGGACAGCAGATGTCGGCCACAGGCCCTCATAGTATTTCTATGTGGTGTCTGGCAAACACCATGACACAGAGGAGTGCAACACCTGTCAACTTCAGCCAAAGGCGTTGGGGAGAAGCTGCATGAAACTCTTGGTAGCACGATTGTTGCAGGCTCCACATCGGTCGCGGTCACCTTCTCATTCCAAAGACCACTAAAGGGCTCGCTCCAGTAGTCCCTCCCGCAAGCATCCTTCGATCTCGTTGTCAAAGGGTAAGTCTCATCATAAGCATTCAAAGTTGCAGCCTTCTCCGACTTCACTGCCTATATGCTGCGTCTGACGCCCCCTCCTATCCTCTGGTTGAGGAGTTGGAGCGAGAGTCTACCTGGGCCTTCCACTATTCCCCGGAGCAGGGGCCACTCTGGACCAAATGAGGGAATATTATCACTTCATTAATGCTATCTTTGGATCTTTGCCTCCCTCTGGTGCACATCTTAGCCCCAAGGAGGCCAGAGGAAACTTGACTGGATCCATGCGTCAGTGAGGACATCTGGATCTGTATTTGGATCCATGTTGGCTCCGGTGTACAGCCCTTCGGGGTTCCCACCTGCAACTACAGTGCCTGATCATCCGGCACTGACTTCGACAGCACCTATCAACGCTACTAGGTCTCACTTTTCCAATGCCGATGCGTCACCATATCGACGCTGGACCGCGTTGGGCAGTTTCAGCGAAGAGGTTCCCTTCTGGCTACATTCCTCCTTCTTTGGTGGATGTGGTCTGTTTAGTGGTGAAGAATGGCTATACCCTACAGCTCCCCAACCACCTACCAGTCCAGAAAAAGTTTAAGAATTGCCTCTTGACAATTGTTTACACTGCAGCAAGTCAAATTGTCTCTGCTTTTGGAAAGCAATCTTATTAGAGCAGTCTCAAGGGAGGATGTACATTCCTGTCTAGTCCTGACATTCAGACTTTACTTTTTGGAGTACTATCCGAAGTTATTTATGATTTGCTCCAAGATTATTCTATTCATAATGATTTTGAACTCCAACATGCAAGTGGATAGCTTCATTACCAAGAAGTATAACAGCCTAATGGTTCTAATCTTCTGTGAATACAGGGGGTCCTGCATTGGGCAAAAAGCTCCAAAAGCATTCCTACAACTCCATCTGCCAGAATATGGTATGCAGCTCTAGGACAATCATGCAAGCACAATCCTGTCCATCCTTGCCCAATTCTGATCTTGGAATGGGAGACAAATGCTCGCAACCTATGAGTAGGATACCACTTTTGCATGTCCAACCCAGTGCTCATAGTCGCCACCAACTCTTCTGTGTAAAGGTGGACAGTGACCAATGCTGGGAACTCTTATTGCCCTGGGCTACAGATCAGGTGTATCCCTGCTAAACGCATGCTTCTAAGCATTGATAGCATTCTACCAGTGGTGAGAAGCAGACTGATGGTCCATGGAGCTCGGAACAGTGCTGAGCCTTTTCCATTCATTATTCAGCCACGAGAAAGCAATATAAGAGATTGTTTTGTTACAGGTAATAGCACATCAACCCAACCACAACTTCACCCAGTAGATAAATACTTATGCAACCCTGGCTTAGGAGACTTTACAATACCTGTATCTAAAGTGTGCTTCTAACTAGACTGAACGAAGTTTCGCAGTTCATCAGACCAGCTGACACTCATGGAGTGTCAGCCATAGCTAAAGGGATAATGTCACTCACTGCTACATTATTCACTGAGCCCAATCTCCATCAGGTGCCTGGGTACACTCCAGCAGGCTAAAGGGGTGTTGGTAGCACCTTCCAGGCATATATTTGTCTTTTGTTTTTAACTGTTTTATATAGCGCGAACTTGACCCGAGACATTGGGTATCAGATCGCTTTACATGAGCACCAGTTTAGTTACAGATGGACACATTCATTTTTGTTAGGCACTGGGATATTAAGTGATTTGCCCAGAATCGCAGGATGTTGAGCGTCTTTGCCGAGACTCGAACCCTGTTCCCCAGCTTCGAGGTCGGCCGCTCTAACCGTAAGGTTACATCCTGTGAAACATATTGTACCTGATTGGGATACTGTAGTGAGGGCTAGGCCTTACTTGCGCACCTTGCTATGTTAGCATAGGCTTATTATAAGTTTAAATGCCATTTTACCTTTTTGCTGCTTTTGCACACGACACTATATGTAACTGTTGTAAGTTAGGCTGCGTGAATTGCTTCACATGGGAATGGCTTGTTTTCAACGTCCCTAGACTTGACTGAATGAAGGTAGTCTTATAGTGCGCAACTTAGCCCAAGGGCATCAAGGCGCCTAACAAATGATATAACATGTCAAATGAGCCGAGTACCAGATTACAAATAGGCCTCTGCGAAAAGCCACGTTTTTAATGCTTTCCTAAAGAGCATGACCGTTGGTTGCGCTTTTAACTCCGGGGTGAGGGTGTTCCACAACTTCGGGGCCAAGAGCGAAAAAGCCCTCCCTCCCCATCTGGCTCTAGAAACCCGGGGGACAGACAAGAGGTTTTTGCTGGAGGAGTGAAGGATTCTGCTGGGAGTGTAAGGGACCAGCAGTGATCTTATGCCTTCTGAGCTTACTCCAAGCAAGGCCCCATGAACCAGGCACATGATTTTAAAAGCGATCCTAGCCTGAATCGGAAGCCAGTGCAATCTCTTCCTAGATAATGTGGCAGAGGAGATACTGGGGACATCAAGAACAAATCTGGCTGCCGCATTTTGGACAACCTGCAAGCGCTGTATCAGGCCTTTATTGATGCCCGCATAGAGCGCATTGCAGTAGTCCAATCTAGATGATACAAGGGCAACCACGATCTGCTTACGGGCTTCTAAGGAAAGATAATGAGTTATTTTCCTCAGAATCCTGATAACGCCACAACAAGTAGAGACAGTTCTGTTTACCTGCTGGTCCATAGTGAGCGAGGTGTCAATCAGCACGCCCAGATTTCGGGCGGATTTCAGGGACAGAGGGCAGGCTCCAAGGGATGGAGGCCACCAGTCGCTTGACAAGATGTCCTGATCTCCACCGAAAACCAGGACCTCTGTTTTCTCTCCGTTCAACTTCAGTGAATTCAGGATCATCCACTGTGAAACTGCCTCCATGCAGTTCCTGAAGTTAAGAGCGGAGGAACTCACCGAGTGGGAGAGAGAGACCATGATTTGGGTGTCGTCAGCATATGACAACACCTCCAACCCGAAAGATCTTACTAACCTGGCGAGTGGGGCCACATAGATGTTAAAAAGCGTGGGGCTCAAGGCCGACCCCTGTGGAACCCCACACTGCACAGGTTTGGCGGGGGACAGGTATTCTCCCAACTTAACCTTCTGCTCCCTCTGATTGAGAAAGGAGGCCAGGAGGCTCAGTGCTGGGCCCTCCACCCCA
The DNA here is from genome assembly GCF_964261635.1 of Lissotriton helveticus. NCBI lineage: Eukaryota > Metazoa > Chordata > Amphibia > Caudata > Salamandridae > Lissotriton > Lissotriton helveticus. The sequence continues at coordinate 617,544,597 of NC_136065.1, read as the reverse complement.
ATCTCCCTAAGGCTAGTTACCAGAATAGAGGGAGACAAGGTGTCGAAAGCTGCTGTCAGGTCGAGCAGGACCAGAAGAGTGGTCTGGCCCCGGTCGACCTTTGTGCGGACTTACAGCTTGACCTTAGTCTGCACAGTGAGTGCTGAAGCCTCCAAGGTTATCAAAACAATGTTCGGTGTTGTTCGAGCTGATCGTCTCATGCACTAGACATAACATGCACGCAGCTGCAGTTGAAATCCTGGCATCTTTAATAACACACTGCATGCATGATTTAGACACTCCGAAAGGAAGGCTGTTTCCAGAGAGACAGAGAGCTATTGCAGATCCTGATGTGATTAACTTCTGTTGATCTTGGAGGTATGGGGTCCCCCTATTCAGGCCTAAGAGACCTTCTATATTTTATAAAACATAGTTCCTAACTAGGGAGGGTGGCATACTAGGTGCTATATACCCTGTTCCCACCATCATTATAATATGATTTCTGCTTTTGTGGAGTTGTAGCAATGCTGATCGTGTTATTTTTAATCATATATCTGCTTATGCTCGCAAAAATACTGCATCTTAGAGCACGGCGTTAAAATAAACATTTTAAACTTTATTGTGTCTTTCTTTACCCATGTTGTGGACTGGTATGAAAATAGTACGAAAGAGTGTTCTTGATTCCCACCATTCCGGAGAGTAACCCAAGTCGCATGTTCTGGGTTGTCTAATCATTGGTACCTTTGCTATAGGACTAAGAGCTAATGTGACACTGATGCTAGTCGGTTAGGGGTTCTAGGTACTGAGGTGAGTTTTTTTGGTCCACCACAATTCACTGATGTCCTGGGTCTCTGTGCACAGTTCTGTGTGTGCGCAGAATCCCTGCAATAATACCCGACACACATTCTGCCATTATGCTCTTGAGGCTTCACCTGGAGTGCTGCAAGATTTGGCCAAGAGGTTATTTGCAAACTTGTGGGGGCATAAGCCACCTGATGCTGCCTTTCTCATCATTTGTTGTGGAATGTATCCACAAGGTGAATAGAAAAGAGCTAGAACCTGAGCTTAGAAAGAAGTTGCCTATTTAGGTGATTCCATTACCATTAGACTCCCTCCCATTATCAACTTCTTTCCACTGACCCCATGGCCATTGAACAAGAAGTTCACACCAAATAGAGTTTATTAAGTTAGATGGCGAGGGAGAGCTGCATGCTTGCAGGGATGAGTTTGTAGTTTGCTAGAGACTTGTGTGTTCAGTACAAGTGTGCAAAACTCTTTATTAACTGCTACACAAGTAGTGACTAGTCCACCACCAAGTCCCTTCACTAAGAGGTCCTTGCAGATAACTGGTTCGCTGCTGAGATGTTGTAAATTCCTTCATTTGGTGAGATGAATCCAGTTCCTTCCATCACATTGGCAAACTCCTTTCTGCACACAAATCACACAGAGAAACACCTTATCAAGCCCAGACACTATTCCCAGAAGGGAGAGTTGCTATCTAAGGGATTTCGCTCCTTGATTCCCTTCTTACTTAACCACACTAGTGTGGGGCCCGTTTCAGAAGATGAGTGAAACATTAAAAGTGGGGTGTTTAAACATTACCTGATCGACATACTACTCAAATCTTGGGGTCTATTACTTGTTCCTGCATGATCACTGCATGGGAAGAGCCTGCTGCCCTCCTCCCCTGTCTCTTGGTACCTATGTGTGCAGGAAGGAATGTTATTAAACTCCAGATAAGGGGATCTTCACAGAGTAGAGCTTATTCAATTTTCAGCCCTCCAAACTTCTGGAAGGTGCAGGTAGGCACAGGAGAGATGGAGTGTGCAGCAGAGCAGTTACCAGCTCAATTTACATCAAATACAATGGCTTGCCAGTCCATCCTCACCCAATGAACACACTCGCAACACACACATCCCAGTCACGATAGTGGCCAAAAGCTCCCAAGTAAGGTAGAATGCACAGACCTTACCAAGAGGGAACTGGTCGGCAACCCCTACATAGATTGATGCTCCCACCAGTCAATCCACCCTAGCCTGGGTAGAGAGCGCAGTAACCACTATCTGTAAAAAGGGATGTAGGTTGCGTGCCCCTTCGACCTCCAAGTCGAGCACTATGGTCAAAATCTATGTAAACCAGGCGATCCTCAGTGGACCTGCAAGATTCTCCTGTATTTTGAGGTAAAATGAAAAACAACAGCATCTTGCAAGATGATCTACAGAGGGCAGGGAACCGCACTCTCCAGAGCCGAAAAGAAAACATTCCCTTCAAGCAGTTTAATTGGTTCTTGCTGTGTCCTTTAGAGGATAATAATTGTTTTTAAAGAAATTATAAAACCTAAAGAAAAGCCATCAAGCACTTGGCTTTTCAGGAAACTTGGGGTTTAGGTTTCAGATCATAAAAATACCATACACTTAGAGTACTATACTTCAAAGTTACCTACCATTATTTCAGGAGATAATCGGAAACCACAGTTAATCTTTTCTAGCATATATTGTATTTTGTAACAACTACTATCTTAACTACCCGTCCCCCATGCATTTAACATCTACCTCTGTGATCTCCATTGTCCCTAGATGTTCTCATATTTCTTAAGGCAGCCCCTCGTATACTTATGGTCAGCATGCACCAGTCCATTCCGGTATATCAACATTCTACGGTCAGCAACAAGTGGCTTCAGGACAGTGTCTCCAGCACCCTATGAGCCACCATTAGGCGGTGATCATGATCTTACTGGCTCAGTGAGTGGGTCCTCAGTCCATATTCACAGAATAATTAGTTTTACCTCTCTGGTCTAGGTAGCTCTTCAGAAGTAATGCAAACATTCACTAACTGCGCCCTAAAACCTTTCCACCCTGGATAACCCCCATATTGTGTGATTTTAAAAAAATCTCAAGCCTGCCTTGTGCCACTCAAAACAGTGGTCAGAGCTCACTCTTCTCATTTATTTTCAGTTTAGTCCTTGTGTAGTAGATTCTGTGTATTAAATTGAGTTGTTCAGGCTGAAGCCTGCTCTAATGGCCACCTCACTTTGGTATTTTAATGCCTCCGGCTGTTACTTATCATTCATTCCTCCCACATCTACCTCCCATTCCATAGTAGGGTGTTCAATGTTCAATCCTCCAGGAAAGGTGTGTCTGGCACCCAAAAGGGTGTACTCTGTAGCAGGTAAAGCATTTGAAAAGAAACATCTTCTTGTAGAGTGTGGTCATACCAAGCAGCGAGAAAGGCAGCATTCTCCATTGCTTCACATAGCTTTGAAAGTTTTCCAGAACCCTGAAGAAGTTGGATTTGTGAAAAGTATCCATATGCCTTGTAACATATTTATCCAAATATTTAAATCTTTTAGGGCTCGCACTGAAGTGGATGAGTAGCTATACATCTGGGCTCATGTCGCTAATAAATATAGAACCAACTTGTGCCAATTAATGGCTAATCTAGAGTATTTAGTAAAGGTATGGAATATCTGCAAAACCTTATGTTTCAGTTAACGAAATTCTTCCTTTTTGCTAAGCCACAAAATGAAGGAAAACCTATATTTGAAGAGAATGCTTTCATGTGGGTTTGAACACGTAAAAACAACTGTTAAATATTGCACCTTAAACTTGTGTTTCTGCTCTCTTTGTCTTAGCTATTGAACAGTTACGGGTCCACGTACGAAGACACAAAGGGATGAGGAAGTTCGAATGCACTGAATGTGGTTACAAGTTCACACGACAGGTACAGTGCCACCACAAACCGTGAAGCTGGTTTATTTATGCTGTGTTAACATACTACCTTGCTGCCTCTTCAGAGGGCTGTCCTTAGATAAAGAGGGAGTGCTTCAGTAAGCAACTGCGTGATGATCCACAGATCTAGACAACTGTATGGGCCATCTTTAAAAACAAATAAAGGTTTGCTACGCCGGTCTAGCTTTACCGTTTTCCTACCGGTCTTGGGTCCAACAGGTGCTCCCTAGTGTCCAGCTGTATCTGTAATACATCTGTATTCTGCATGTCTCCCAGCCTTTTTTACGTGTTTTTTTTGTTGCCATCTATTGCTGCTGACAGGTTATGCACAAACTGTACAATAGACCTTCCACATCTGTAAACTGGGGTTAAAGTTGTTCACTCTAAGGTAAGGCCTTGAGGCCAATTCCAAAAAGCCATTACTCCATTAAAGAACTTTACTGTTAACATCTTCGAATCATAATATTATAGGCTCTGTGGCTGTTCCCAAAACAACAAGTAATTTAACCTACAGTAGCACCATAAAGAAGTAGACCAATAAACAAGAGGAGAGATTAAAAATATACCACATTTATATGCACAACATTTTGTTTAAAAATAAAACTTTGAAATATGTATCCCTTTTTTTAAAGTTCCAAATGTTTTTCATTATTTGGTATATAATAACGTTTAATTTATTCACATAGTAACCCATGATGGTGCAAAGATATTGCATGTCTATTATCTTATAACAAATATATTTTTTTAAAGTGCACATCCTTTAACACTTGAGGAATATATAGTATAGTTTTTCTTTAAATCTAGTGTGTAGTTTTATACACGTCCATACCTTTTAACGTATACAAAACTTAAATGGACCTTGTTTGAATACTGCTGAAAAATCCTTACTATTATATTTTTTGTTTTTCGTCTGGGCCGGCAGCCTTCATGACCCATTGGCTTCATTGCTGCCAGCATAGCTAAATCAAACTGGAGCTAAAGGGTATAGTGTCTTACATTGTGCCTCCACTGCTAATATCTGAAATAGTAAATTGAAATGTGCTAGGGCTGTTGCATTACATGAAGCAACGCGTAAACTCAACTAATAGGTCTCGCTTGCATTTTCAATTTCAGATAAAACATTAGAAAATGCCTGCTGCTCTGTAAAAGCAAAACCAAAACGACTGCTTTCTGTTTAAAGTGCATACTTGAAGTAAATCATTTCATGTTATGATTGTTTACTTCGGTAATGTAAAATAGTGCTCCTACTTTCAAGGGCAAATGCTACCCAGGATGTTGAATGATCTATTAAACTGGGACTACCATACGGTGAGAGAGATGCCCCGATTACTTACCGGTAATCTTCATTACTCCGAGTATAGTCTTCCTCGCCACATGAGTAACGTAGTGAGCTTCAGCTCCACACCAGAACCCTCCAAAGCAAAAAAAGGTTAGCCTCCCATGCCTCCCATCCCTTCCCAATATGGCCGACCCATTACACCCTTGACCTCTATAAGAGGCGGGCCGGCCCAACCCTTCAGCCTGAACTACCAAGCAAAAACATGAAGCCGATAGTCAGACGGGGAGGAAGGGATGGGAACTCATGTGGCGAGGAAGACTATACTCCGAGTAATGAAGATTACTGTTAAGTAATCGGGGCATTACCTCCTCGTAAGTCTTCCTCGCCACATGAGTAACGTAGTGACCACATACCAAAGCCAAGCGGCTTCATGGAAACTCACAAGAAACCAACGGACCAGAAAGGGATGCCAGGGATGCAGGCAAACCCAAAAGACCAGACGAGTGGAAGGACCACCCGAGAGAGAGGCAACCACGAGCAGGAAGAACCACCGGAAGGGTCGAGAGGCCGGAACCCGCAGGGCTGCCAGAAAAACCGCCCAAACCAACAACCGAAGGAGGACAGAGAAGGCACGGAACCAGACCGTATGGGGCCAAAAGCCACAACACGCCCAGAACAGACCGCAGCAATCCGGCCCAAACACACCAAGACCACCCAAAGGACAGCCAAAAGCGAGAGGGGGGCAAGGCCAGATGCCGGAACCGAAGAAACCGAGGGCAACCCAACCACCAAGATCCAATAAAAAGCCACAGCAGGAAGAGAAGCAGTCTGACCGAAACACAGCAACACCGCATGGCGGACCAGCAAAATCGAGAGAGTAGAACCCAATCTAGGTCAGAAGCAGTGGAACCAGATGAAACAACACAGACTGGCAGGAGCAGCAAGAAAGGAAGAGGTGCCAAAAGGAACCCAGCACGCCAACTGAACCACAACAAAAAAACGAAGGTCACCAAAACCCCACCAGCAAGGACCGACACAGGCGGGACACAGACCCCAGTCGCACAAAGGACCCCTCGGAAGGGAGTGCGACACCAAAGAGAGAACCCAGGCAGGCACAAGGCAAAACAGACCCAGTAAGCCGCAGGAACGGCCCGACCCCAAAGGGAACCCAACTGACCAACTGCGGAAAGCCCATCAGGACGCCCACGCATCCCGAAGAGCGTAAGGGACCATGCCCAAGGCCAAGCCACCAGAAAGGAAGCGAAACCCCTCCAGGGGCCACGATGCACAAGAAGCAAACAGAACCCGGTAGGGAGGGGAACGCAGCACGGAGGAGCGAGACAGCCCCGCCAAGGAGCCAAGCAAAATGCCCAGGAATACTCCACATGTAGCAAGCGAGCCACCGAAGCGAGCATCCAGGAGGGCATACAGCCAGTCAGCAACCAGGCCCGACCCAGCCAAACAACGAAGAGCCAACAGGAGCGGATAGTGAGGAAAAGCCACAGGCAGAAACACACCAAAGGCGAGAAGGGCCGAGCGAAACGAGCCCAAGCATGCCAATGCTCCCAGGGAGAAACCAGAGCCAGCAGGCACCAGCACCCCAAAACCAGGGACAAGGAAAAAGAAGAGGAGGCAAAATCCAGACAGGAAGCGCAGGGCGCCGCCACGGGTAAGGAGAACCGGAGAAACCCAGTACTCACGGACAAAAAAGCACCATCCGAACATCACACCGGTATAACATGAAAGCAGCGGCTGGACCCAAACCCCTGTCCTTCGTGAACCTGTGCCCCCAGAAGCACAATACAAATCATGGAACCAACGCACCCCAGGCCAACACCCATAGCAGCAGAAACCAAGGGAGAAGCAGCCAGGCGAGTACCATCAACAGGCCAAAGGCCCCATCCAGGCCAAACAAGCCCAGACCCCGAGCAAGCCAAGGAACCAGAGGAATCGTAAAGCCGGGAGTCCGGACGAGAAGGTAGGCGGTCACCACCAGTGACCTCAACCGGAACCGGAACCAAAGTGACCCAGCCAAGGAACGGAACAACCGAGCCAAAAACCAAAGGGGCAAACCCTGCACACCCCGGAGAACAAGGCAGCTGAAAAACTGCCCAGAATAGAAACAAGGAGCCCTCGCAGGACCGGGGCAAACCCCAGACCAGCCAAGTAACGGCCAACAGAAGCCAGACGAGAAACCCACCATCCGGTGAACCAACCGACCCAGTACAGACCGGGAACCCAAGCACGCCCCACAGGATTGCAAAAGGCAGCTAACATCCGGGATACCAGAACAGGAAGACCACAGGCTGCACCCGTAACAGGGCAAGAGAAGGGACACCAACGGAACAGGCAAAGCCGGGAAGGAACCAGAACCAAGGAGGGCCCAGAGGCACCGAGACCAACCGGATGGGAAGAAACCCCAACAGACAGACCGGGCAAGCACCACCAGCCAAGTAGGCACAGAACCTCCCGAAACATGCCCTTTGGAAGGCCCCTACCAAAGAACGCTTGTGATGGGGTAGCACAGGTAAGAAGGGGCGAGGACCCGCCCTAGCAGGACCCACGATCCAGGGGAGGAGGACCAGCTCGAGCCGGCACCAGCAATGGCCAATCACCCGCCAAGTGTTACCTGGAAAAGCTCGCAAATATCAGAGCCCGCTAGAGCAGATCTGAAAAACAAAAACGATAGGGGCAGCCGGAACCAGACGAACAGGGTCCGACCGAGAAGGAGCCTTAGAAATAACATAGCCTAGACAAAATTAAAAGAGCACACAGTGTCAGGGAAAGACCAGGGATTGAGCACCTAATCTACAGGGTAAGAGACCAAGACCCCAACCATGAGGCCAGAGTGACTGTCCAGAGAGACAGCCAAAAGGCGCGACCCCACAAGAATAGGACAAAACGTACACCCCAGCAGAGGCGTGAGACGAACCCCAGGCCCGACCAAGCTGCCACCACCCAAAGGCAGTAGACTAATCAAAGAGCTGCAGCACGTAGGACATGAGCAGGGGAGTCCAACAACCGGAGCGGCCCGGCAGGGGGCAGGACCCAGGGAACCGAGACAGAGCCACGCAGGACGTGAGGAGAGGTAGCAGAAGGCCACTAACAGAGCCCCCAACCCCCAAGAAGCGAGGCGAAGCACGGCCAGGATGGGGGAGCAAGAGCCGCCTGACGAGCCAGGTAGCAGGAGGAGGAGAGGGCGACATGGTATGATAACACGCGTATTTGTAAAGTGTACTTATCAACCATGGGTCGCAAGGCGCCGAATAACATGACATTGTTACCCAACTCAATTGTACTCCAGTAACGACCCAAAATGGACGAAAAGCTGAGTGGACTCGCCGGAATACGAACCTGTGACCACGAGGTCGAACACAACCCCTGCAGAGGATACAGACCAGAAGCAAAAGCCCATATGGGGACCATCGAAGCGGCCCAGAGAAGGCCGGACAGGCGTCAACAGCCGCCCACCCCCAACAGACAAGCAGTAGCCCACAGCCCCTGGAATCCCCAGGAGGACGCCCAACCAGAGACTAACCAGGCCAGACACTGCATAACAAACGAGAGAAGGACGGATGGATCGTAAGCCCAAGGCCCAGAAGGGAGGAAGGAGTCCGGGACAACCCAGGAAAACAACACGAAGCCGTGGCCCCGTAACACACCCATAAAAGCCAGTAAAACACCAGGACAGTAACACACACCCATTGGGCCAAAGGTCGATGTAAGTGCCCCCACCAGCACGCACAGGAAGGGCAAAACCTAAACAACCTATTACAAAGAGCGGAGAACCGTCACAAGGAACATGTGAAGGCCACCCAGAATAAAGATTAAGGGTCCAAAGGAGAGCAAGGTACAGGGCACCCACTGCTCCAAGATGCCGCTACAAAAGACAGCAAACAGCACTGCAAAAAGAGACAGAAGGGCCAGCATCGCACATAGCCCCATCCAAACTTCGCAGTGAAGGACTACAAGGCACAACGTACCAAAAACAAAAACGCCGACGGAATCCCCAAGGACAGGCGACACTCAAAATACCAAAGTTCAACAAGCATTTGCAATGCAATAGGTCTCGCATTAGGAAAGTTTGAGCTATTGGTATTGTAAATGACACATTTTTTATTTATGTGTTAGTTTTGAAAATAACGAAATTAATAGCTTTGTCATTTACAATGCCAATAGTTATACCTTTCGCAAATGTGACACCTATAGCATTTGTAATGCAATATGTGTTGTATTTAGGTGACTTAGATGTATTGATATTACAAATAACAGTGGCTTTTAATTTTTTTAATAATTAATACTTAAATAAAAGGTATTGTAATTTATAATGGCAATAGCTTAAACTTTTGTAAATAACTTTTGTGAAGATTATGTTCAGTGTATTTTATTGTGACGAAAATCCAAGAACAGAAGTGAAATATTAACCTCTTTTTGTGACATTTGTAATAAAGCTTGAAACATTGAGAGAACATATTTGAACCAGTTGTTGTTGAATGGTTGCACAGATTGATGCTGTGATAGCGCAGAGTGATGATGTGGTGGCGACGAGTGATGCTGTGGCGTTCAGTGATGCTGTGGTAGCGCATAGTGATGATGTGGTACCCCTGAGTGATGCTGTGGAGGCCCTGAGTGATGCTGTGGAGGCCCTGAGTGATGCTGTGGAGGCCCTGAGTGTTGCTGTGGAGGCCCTGAGTGATGCTGTGGAGGCCCTGAGTGATGCCGTGGAGGCCCTGAGTGATGCCGTGGAGGCCCTGAGTGATGCCGTGGAGGCCCTGAGTGATGCCGTGGAGGCCCTGAGTGATGCCGTGGAGGCCCTGAGTGATGCCGTGGAGGCCCTGAGTGATGCCGTGGAGGCCCTGAGTGATGCCGTGGAGGCCCTGAGTGATGCCGTGGAGGCCCTGAGTGATGCCGTGGAGGCCCTGAGTGATGCCGTGGAGGCCCTGAGTGATGCCGTGGAGGCCCTGAGTGATGCCGTGGAGGCCCTGAGTGATGCCGTGGAGGCCCTGAGTGATGCCGTGGAGGCCCTGAGTGATGCCGTGGAGGCCCTGAGTGATGCCGTGGAGGCCCTGAGTGATGCCGTGGAGGCCCTGAGTGATGCCGTGGAGGCCCTGAGTGATGCCGTGGAGGCCCTGAGTGATGCCGTGGAGGCCCTGAGTGATGCCGTGGAGGCGCATAATAATGCTGTGGTGTTCCAGAGTGATGCTGTGGTGTTCCAGAGTGATGCTGTAATGTTCCAGAGTGATGCTGTAATGTTCCAGAGTGATGCTGTAATGTTCCAGAGTGATGCTGTAATGTTCCAGAGTGATGCTGTAATGTTCCAGAGTGATGCTGAGTGATGCTGTGGTGGTGCCGAGTGATGCTGTGGTGGTGCCGAGTGATGCTGTGGTGGTGCCGAGTGATGCTGTGGTGGTGCCGAGTGATGCTGTGGTGGTGCCGAGTGATGCTGTGGTGGTGCCGAGTGATGCTGTGGTGGTGCCGAGTGGTGCTGTGGTGGTGCCGAGTGGTGCTGTGGTGGTGTCGAGTGGTGCTGTGGTGGTGCCGAGTGGTGCTGTGGTGGTGCCGAGTGGTGCTGTGGTGGCGCCGTGTGGTGCTGTGGTAGCGCCGAGTGGTGCTGTGGTGGCGCTGAGTGAAGCTGGGGTGGCGCTGAGTGATGCTGTGGTGAGAATGGGGTAAAGGGTGGAGGGAATCAAGAGGTATCAGAGACCCAGGAGGAGGAGGGAGCAGGAGAGGCGTGGAAAAGAGGAGCATGGAGGGAAGGGAGAAGAAAAGTATGTTAAAGGGGAGGAGACATGAGAGACGCAAAGAAATAGAAGAGGGCAGTAAAGAACAAATAGAAGAGAAGAGAAAATAGAACAGGAGAGTGGAAACAGCATATAGGGGTAAGGAGTGGAGGGAGGAAGGAAGGAAGGCAATTGAAGCAATAAAAGGTTTGTGAAGGCAGGAAGGAGTGCAGATGGCAGAGGGGGAAGAGTTGAAATGGAAAGTAAGGTGAGAACAGGAGAGGGGTAACGTATGCGAGGGACAGTGTAAAATATGAGAGGAGAGAGGGAAACAAGGAGGTGAAGAGAGAAGAAACTGTGAGTGGAGGTACCCCAGAGAGAGAAGGGGAGGATGGGGCAGAGAAAGGGGGAGTAAAACGACCTATGGATGGAATAAGGATAGGATGGGCATGGGGAGAGAAGGATGGAATACCTGGAGAGGGAACAGGTGGAGAGTGGGTCATCTAAAAAGGAGAGAGTGCAGGAAGAGAAGAGAACTAAAACATCAGAAAAGAGGATGTGAGATGTAGGGGAGAAGATGATGTAATTATAGAAGGGTAGAATGAAAGCAAGGGCCGCCAAGGGAGAGAAGTAAATGCAAGGGTGGCAAGAGCGTAAAGATCGCCCATGCCATGTGTGACACTTTCAGCCAGTCCTATCTTTTCAGGTGGCAGTGCATTGCATTCTGGGACTTGTAGTTTCGCTTTTCCCACCACATTATGGACCCACGAATGCTGTAAACGGGAAGCCGGAGGGGGTTGAGGCGTCACACATGGTGGAGGGGTTGGAGTGAAGGGGGGGGGGGCACTTGCTAGCTGTAATGTTAATGTAATGGACATTTATACCGCGCTGCTACCACTCCAAGGAGTATCTTGGCGCTTACACAACCCAGATGGAAGAGTTGGATAGGGAAAAGAAGTCCTAATTTCTACACATCCACTACACTAGGGTCCTACACAGAGCATCAGGCAGAGAGAAAATCCAGGTTTTCAATGCCTTCCTAAAAGAGGCTTCTTGGGAGAAAGACCGCAAGGAAAGGGGAAGTTTGTTCCAGGCCTTAGTGCCTAGCACAAAGATGGATTTGCCACCCTTTGTAGCCAGTTTTAAAGCGAGGAGTAGTAAGTAAATTCTGGCTTGCGGATCTCAGGCAGCGCGCTGGATAGTATCTTTTAAACCCCTTTCGTAGGTAGATTGGGCCGCGTTGATGGAAAGCCCTGAAGGTGATCAAGAGAAGTTTAAACAAAATTCTCTTTCCTATTGGCAGCCAATGTAAGGTGTTCAAGGCTGCAGAGGCTGATGATCTACGGGGCAAACGCAGTACGAGGCGGGCAGCCGCATTTTGGACCATCTGCAGTTTGTGGAGCACGATTTTGTTTGCTCCAACATAAAGTCCATTGCAGTAGTCCAGCCTAGAATTTATTAAGGCCACTGCGACTGTTTTCCTCGCCGAGAGAGGGAGAAGATCAAAGAACTTCCTAAGTGCTTTAATGATTTGAAAGCACATGCCTGCCACTGCTACAGCCTGGGGTTTGAAGGATAAGCAGTTGTCAAATTTTATGCCTAGATTACGGGCGGATACAATTGTGTTGGGTGGAGCTTCAGCATCTAATGGCCAGCATACTGTGGGGGAAAAAGGGTTATTGGTCCCCATGGGTAAAATTTCCGTTTTTCCGGCGTTGCACTTTAAATGGTTGTTGTTCATCCATTTGAATGTTGCTGCAAGACAATCTCTGAGGTCTTCCTCGGCACCTGGTCGTTCCTTGTCCAACACCAAAATCAGTTGGGTATCGTCAGCGTATGAAATAGAACTGATCCTGAATGACGCGATCAGGTTCATCAGAGGTGCCATATATAGATTGAAAAGAACAGGGCTCAAACTGGAGCCCTGTGGCACCCCTGAGCTGACGTTTTTGGCCTCAGATTGATATGGGCCAAGCACTGTTATTTGGCGTCTGTCAGTGAGGAAATTCCTACACCAAGCCAACACCTGTCCTCCCACCCCTGCGGCAGCCAACCGGTCCAATAAGATGTTGTGGGACACGGTATCAAAGGCTGCCGACAGGTCAAGTAGGATAAGGACAGCCTGTTTTCCCTGGTCCATTGCTGCTCTTAAGGTTTCAGCGGTGTATAATAGGGCTGATTCGGTAGAATGTTCTGACCGAAAACCTGACTGATTCGGGTGGAGAACGTTATTCTTCTCCAAAAAGTTAGTCAGTTGACTGTTGACAAACTTTTCAGTCAGCTTGAATAGCATGGGTAGCAGGGAAATCGGGCGTAGGTTGGAAAGGGTAGTAGGATCGGCTAGGGCCTTTTTTTGGAGTGGCTTAACAGCTGCGAGTTTCCAATCATTGGGGATACTTGCTGTTGCTAGAGAGGAATTGATGATACTGTTAATCATAGGATTAACCATCTCTATTAGATAGTGCAACACCGGAGGGGGACAAGGGTCAAACGGGGAACCTGAATTGCTGGCTAAGATAGCTTTAGCAGTTTCCTCCAAGGGTACTGGGGCGAACTCGTCAAGACGGAGGGGGGAAGTCATCTTCACTATCTCTTCGTCATCCATTGTTGTGATGGTTCCTGATGGAAAGGTGTTAGTAATAGTTAGGATTTTGTTCTCGAAGTAATCAGATATCGCATTACAGAGATCTTGTGATGGAGGGATCTCTTGCGATAGAGCTGAGGGATTAATAAAATCCTTAACAATCCTAAAAATAACTTTTTGTTCTTGGCCTGCTGAAGAAATGGCCTGTAGATAGTGATTTTTTTTTGCTAATTTTAGTCCTGCGTGATACTTCCGTCTAGCTGCTATATAAATGTTACGTGCGGCGGTGTCGTAGTTACGACGCCACCTCCGTTCTAGCGTTTTCACTTCGCCTAATTCAGACTTAAGAGCTGGTGAAAACCAAGGAGCATTTTTTTTCTTATTCCTACGTTTCAAGTTTTCATTACTAGGTGATATAAGCAGCGTGCCCGCTCCAGCAATCCAATCACAGAAGATCTGATAGTCTGAGGAAGTACAGTCGGCAAGGGCTGGTAACCCATCTTTGAGTTTTCGACGATGTCAGCTCTCCTGGCTAGTGACTTCCAATCCGGGATGGATTTCGTGTGGGGTTTATCCTTACATTTTAAGGAATTTAAAGAGGATTTCCGGGTTTCGACTATGAGGAAGGGAATTAGAAAATGATCTGTCCATACCTGAGGGCAAGGGGATTTAACTATCAGACTGGAAAGATTGGAACAAATGCCATCTAGTAGATGTCCTGCCTGATGGGTGGGTTCGCGATTCACCAAAGTAAGTCCCAACACTTCAATTGTGTCCAGGAAACAGCTGACTCCAGGATCAGTTGGGGCCTCAAGATGTAGGTTGAGATCGCCCAACACCGTAAAATTAGAAAACCTGAGAGTTAGATCACTCAGTACGTCACCTACAGAGTCCAGAAATGTGGAGGAGGGGCCTGGGGGGCGATAGATAAGGGCTCCGGAGAATACAAGGGAGTCATGGATTGCTAAGGAGAAAGCCAGTGCTTCTGACTCTTAATTCCGTCAATTCTTCTATGGAGCATTTAAAGATGTTTCAATAGATAATTGCAAGACCTCCTCCTCGTTGTTCCTGTCTATCCAGACGTAGGATGTGGTAGTCATGTGGTAGGGCTATAGCTAGGGCAGGATTACACCATGGCTTCAGCCATGTTTCCGTGATGAAAAGACAGTCCAGCTGAGATTCAGTGATAAGATCGAAAACGTTCTGAGCGTTTTTTACTAAGGAGCGTGCATTAATTAGCCCGCCTCGAAGTAAAATAGCATCAGTGGATGTCTCAGATGGCAGATCAGAATTTAGTGTTTGATGACAGTGCGCACAGCAGGCCGGGCCATACCAAATGTGGGGAGCTAAGGAACAGTGACAGGGAGCATGAGGACCACGAAGTGATGATAATAAATCACGTGACCTACTTAAGTCAGGAGGCATTGTGGGACAGTGGAAAAAAAAAAAGTTCAGAGTCTCCCGCCTCTCGCGCCTCCTTAGCGCTGACGGGCGCAGACGGGCAGACTCTGGCTTGACTCAGGCGAGAGTCAGGCGCTTCCGCTGCGCGTCACCGCTGCGCGGAAGGGTGAGAGCTTTAAATACAGGCTCACCTGGTGTCCACGCTGAGCACTAGAGCGCTCTGACAGTGGCACGCTCGAGATCCAAAGCAGTCCCAAGATGGCGGCCGGGCGCCTCGAGTGACCCTAACAACACAGAGTTATCCGCTCTACAAGCGGTGGGGACACGATTTAAAGTGCAGGTATGTGGGCGGACTGATTCGGCTCTTCTTGAAACGGGTGGAGGGATGAGCAAGAGGGCTAAGAGGATGAGAGGAACGTGAGGAAGTGAGCGAGGAAAGGCTGGGGGAGCACAGACTGTGGGGGCGGGACAGAGGAGGATGCGTCAAGAAACAGGAAGCCGGAAGTGAGGAAGATAGAATGGGAGAAAAGAGAGCGCGTGAGAGTCAAAGAGAAAAGAGGGGGGAGGGAGCAGCATTGAAATAGCGCTCATCGGGGAACTGAACGCACCGAGGGTGGGCTGAGGCGGTCCCCGTGGGGGTGTGGAGAGGAGGGGGGGGTGTGGAGAGGAGGGGGGGGGCATGGAGCGGTGGGGGAGACCGGGGGGGCGGGGGGGGGTAACATCCAGGGGAGGGAGAAAAGGACAGGGGGCACAGGATGCATGAAGGAATCTGTGGGGCAGAAACCGCGGACCCCAGGTGGAGGGAAGCCACAAGGAAGAGGCGGAAACAGCGGAGTGCAGAAGAAGCGGGGGGAAGGGAAGGGTCCGCTGGACACGGGAGCGGGGGCAGGAGGCGAGAAGAGTGCCGGGTACCGGCAGAATTGATGTGATGGCAGTGGGGGTGCAAGAGAGGTGTCAGAGAAAGAATGGGGCGAAGGGCAGTGGAGGGAAGAGAAAGAATGGGGCGAAGGGCAGTGGAGGGAAGAGGTATCTGGCAATAGGGGTGGAGGGAAGAGGTATCTGGCAATAGGGGTGGAGGGAAGAAGTATTTGGCAATAGGGGAGGAGGGCAGTGGAGTTTTGGAGTAATGTGACAGAATGAGGGTGGGTGCACTGGGGTGGAAGGAAGGAAGCATAGTGTGACAAATTGGGGGTGAAGGGCAGTAGGGTGGACGAGTAGTGTCAAAGACAGAGTGGGGAGAAGCCAGGGTCTTGTATGGGGGTGGGCAGGGCAGAGGGTAGAGTAGAGGGTAGAGTTGGGGGGGGGGCAGGCAGAATTATGGTAAAAGGGTGGTGGGGAGGGGGCAGGGAGCATACGGGTGAGTCGGTGGGGTAGAGTAGTAGTGTGACAGCATGAATAGCGGTGGATGGGTGGGAGAGGGTGGTGACGGGCAAAGCGGAGGTGGGGGCAGTGGGTGGTTAGGGTACAGTAACGGGCAAAGCGGAAGTGGGGGACTGCGGGTGATTGGGGTACAGTGACAGGCAGAGCGGAAGTGGGGCGGGGCAGCGGGTGGGGGTGCCGGGTATGGGGTTGCCAGGCAGGAGGACTGGTGCAGGGAAGATAGACGTGATTAGGGATGAAGGAGACAGAGGGGTTAAGGGCAGAGGGGGGTCGGAGGAGAGTTGGGGGGGGGGTACATACTAGGGGTGGGCAGAAATGTCCGAGAGTTGGGCCGAAGACAGGTTGGGGGTGATGGATGAGCGAAGCGAGTGGCAGAGTCTCAAAACGTTGGGGTACAGACAAGATACAAAAGTTGGGCACGGAGAGATCGGAAGTGGGCGCAGATGCCCCGGGGGTGGGTACAGACAGGATGCATAAGATGGTATGTGAGAGAGAGTGGCAGAGGGATACAGTAGATGACAAAGCAAGATCACATAGGGTTGATTTTTTACATGGATTTGAATTTTACAATATATTTAAAAAGTGTATGATGAGTACTTATTCCTGAAAGCCCATAAAGTGTTCAGGTATCATATGCTGGTTGAAACTGTAAAAAATCAAAAGCAAGGAAAGAAAATGTTCCATTAATATACCTGAATCTCCTAAAATTAATATAAAAAATGCAGAGGCAGTTTCAACACTTCCCTTTATTCTAAATGCATGCTACCAGAGTCGATATCTGTCTGCCTGGATCAGCCCTGCCTATCAAACCCTAAGTCATTACAAAAAACAAAATATGTGAAAGCCAACGCACTGTGCAATACCGGAGCATTATAACATTGAACGGGATTCTAAAATATTGCAACTCAGCCCTTTAAATGACGAAATTAAGCCTCATGTGCATACAGCACATGAGAAGGTTTGCTGTTCTCTGGTCGTGGTAGAATAGGCAATAACACGAGCCAAGGTATAAAAATATGTTTAAACAAGCATTGGGCGGGCTGGTGGCCTGAGAAGCGTCCGTGAAGCAGGGGGCGGGGAGCCGAACCCTTTGATGTAGCTCACGGCCGTGAAAAAAAACATTTAGGGGGGAGGAGGAGTGAGGCCAGCGCGCACTGCGCACGCTGGGGAAGCCTGTGGGAGGGAGGCTGATGGCTTTGATGTGGGGAAATGCGCGTGCTTGTGTCCACGTGACCCACGTGAACTGTCTTAAATCTGCTGATGGTTTGAGAACCTATTTTGGCCACTAAAATTCTCCCCTATCCATTCCTGCGGAATGGGATAGGCTCGACCTAAAAAGCAAGCCGCACGCTGACTGCCTGAGGAACGGGTGAGGTGTGCGGCTACACACGGGACAGGACATGAGCGAGCCCATGGCAGCAGCGCGCGGACCCGGGCTGCAAGCAGGCGCACGCGGCACCCGTCAGCTTACGCGCCTACACTAGGAGCGGGTGCTGCCCGGACATCGGAAATGCGCGCCCCTCCCTTCCCCTGCCGAAAACTCAGAACGGTCCGCTGTGCGTAACCGAGCAGGAGAAATGGAGCGCCGGCACCCGCCCGTGAAGGACCCACCACGAGCCTGGAAGGACAGAGAGGGAAGCGATGTGCAGAACGGCTCCGGGAATAGCCACGGTCCCGGACGCCAACTCGGGAGGTAAGGTCAGGACCTGCGAGGTCCATGCTCAACACAGCCCCTCACAGCAACCGCCAACCAGCAGGAGAAAACCTGCCTGTGAGCACTCTACCATAGCGAGTGCATCTGGAGGCCGGTTGGAACTACGGCCACTGTGCGCGACCTGCGTGCTAGAAACCCATGTGTGCTCAGCAGGTCTAAACGTAGTCAACCCCAGACGGGGAAAAATGCAACCGCACCCCCGGAAACCTGCCAGGAAGCCTCCACGGCTGCAGGGGACAAGACGGGCCGGGAAAGCAGAGCCCAATTCCCCCGCGGCCGTCCCCTATTAACCCGTGGCTCGCTACAGCAGAGCCTAACCGCCCCCAAGCAAGTGGAAACTGGAAGGAAGGGGTGAGGATCCCCACGCCCATGGGTCCACTAGAGCAGGGCCTCCACCTAGGGACCCATGCTTCTTTCTAAAGCAGGAACACACTTACCTGAACGCGCCTCGGAGAGTCTGCGCAGAACTAAAAAAATCTCTTATAGAGATCAAGGGTGTAATGGGTCGGCCATATTGGGAAGGGATGGGAGGCATGGCAGGCTAACCTTTTTTTGCTTTGGAGGGTTCTGGTGATGAGCTGAAGCTCACTACGTTACTCATGTGGCGAGGAAGACTTACGAGGAGGTAATGCTCCTCTGGCTCGAGACAAAGCCTGTTCTGTGTAGTTTAAAGAAGTAATAACAGTAGGTCTCATAACAGCTGCCATGTCAAGCCAAACCTAAATAATCAAGTTCCAAAAGTCCGTTCTAGCATCTTCATTAGGCCTAAAGATATTTGCTGCTGCGCTACTAAACCTAGACCGATTTATTTACCAATACTTCTGTTTTGTGATGTTATACTATTCTTGTGTAGCAGCTTACATAATGCATTTTGTATAGAAAGGCAGGTTGTGATTTTTGGTCTCTGTAATCTAGTTAAATAAACAGGATCCTGCTGTGGACTTCATTTCAGATCCCTCAGGAAATGAATGTCTTTCTTTCATTTTAGGCGCATTTGAGACGCCACATGGAGATACACAATCGAATGGAAAACTACAACCCCCGGCAACGGAAGCTGCGCAATCTCATCATTGAGGAGGAGAAGGGGCTGGTGATTGGTCTGCAGAGCCCTCATGAACTGGAAGTAGGGTCTGCAGAGGTTATAGTGGAGTCCCTGAATCCAAGCTCCATTGAGGAAGGGCTGTCCTTACCCCGCCTCTGCGGGGATGAACATTTTGCTGACACGGATGGCATTGAACATTCGCTCATGTCTGCGACCTCAATCACCGATGACTGTGAAACGTAATGTCTTATTCCTGAGGCACGTGTAAATTGTCGAATAAAGTATATATTATTTTTGTTTTCATGCGTGGCGTGGCCTAGGGTTTTTATTTGCTAAATACATTGTTCTTCCAAAATGTAAATTATCTTTAAACTCAGGCAGGTCCCTGTAGTCACTTTAAATAAAGAAAATTCAGGAAAAGTTGCTGAGGCAACAGTTACAGGAGAAGGATGTAAATGAAGGTGTAATTACATAATTATTAATAAAAGAAATATTAATGGAACTTCCGGGTCACGGTCCCACTTATTGGGTTTGCTTGATTTTTCTATTCCTGTTTGTGAAGGAATAAGGCTAATTTATTTCTAGTGTAGGAAAGCTACAAGCAGCTGCGGACTAGCAAGCTACGATATGACTGACTTCGGCCCCTGTCCTACTGGTCTTTCAAAGAAACTGACGTCGTAATACACCTCCAGTGAAAGACCGACACTGCGGGGGGTTGGTATGTCACTGATTCAATATTCCTGAATCATTCAGTTATGCAGCTTGCAATGTATATTAACAGCACATTTAGTCATCAAATCAGAGTTGCAAAAACTAAGATTCCTGCAGTATTCCTTCACACCTTTTTCGCTGTGTTTTACTTGGCGAAAAATGCACAGAGTAAACCATAGAGAAGCAGTAATACCTTCCACCCAATATATTCCTGATTCGAGCAGGAACACCCATTTCCACCTTACTCTGGGTTCCAACAGAAATTGTAGTGAGCCCCATGGAGAAGGCAAGCCCTCCTTCTAAGCTTTTATTATATTCAGGAACATTGAATATTTGCTCCAAGAAGATCCTTAAACGCTTTGTGGAAGACCGTAGAGTGGTGCGTGGGTTTTTCATTCGAGAGACTGGTTTAACTACATCTTAACAAAACAGAGATTTTAATGCTGTATCAGTTTTGGAGAACAAAATGGAAAGACAATAGGCAGGTAGGTATCCGGTTGTATGTACAAGTAAAACACTGTTTTTTAGGTTTCTGGCTAACTGCTACTACCCTAGCGAGCACAACTCTGGCATTGATGTTTCTATGTCTCGGAGATTAAATTCTTTTCCATTGGGCTCTGCGGACTCGTCACTTAAATATTCCTGTTATCCCCCGAAGGATGGTGTATTGGTGATGGCTTTATTAGTAGGTAGCTAGGAATTCCAATGACAAATCTATATGCACTCCTTAGAAAGGTCTCGGTCTGCCTCTGTAACGTCCAAATGAATACAAGCCAGCCATCTTTGTAGTCTCTAGAGCGAAGTGGGGATACCAATGCTGTTGGGAATCACCCAAGTCCTGCCTGCCATGCCACTCATGTCATGCGGAGGCTAGTAGGGGGCACTCTCCCTCATATTGCTCAAATATTACTATGCTTTGCATCCAGTCTTTCTACCAAGCATACTACCAGTGAATGTATTGGGCTATACTTACGTTTACTTATTCCAGAAAAGCTTTTGCTTATCCCTATTTGTTATTTGAGGTAGACCCCGCCGCACCCATTCATCCTCCGAGGAAATGTTGGTTTGCCTGCAAAGCCAGCTGTTTCCATGTCTGATTGTTGGGTGCACCAAGGATTGCAGTGAAATTGAGCAGGTAGATTGAGTCTTTTATTACATTTGTATGCACCTAAGTTTGCATGTGCTGCAGGCCAGCTTGATGACCCCATGCTGATCCCACATTGAAATCTGAATTTTTGGTGTGTTGAGAAAAATAGTTCGACCAGAGCTGCTTGTCCAGCTTTTTTTTGTTTTTGGCAGGGTTATTTTTAAAATGACACTAGGTACCTGTGATAGAAAAATTATGTTTAGAAATTAAGTGTAATGGATTTGTTGTGGACTCCCTTGATCTGTAACTAGTATGTCTCTCCCTGTGCAGCTTACTTTAGCTGATCAACTGATCAGAGCTTTCAACAGGTTGCCGCTCAGGTTTTGCATTGACGCACTTACTCTTGTTTAAACCACATTGTTTTAAAAAGGGTCGTACGGGTTGAACACTGCACATTATAGCTGATTAATGGTTTATGTGCAGTAGTTTTGAGAGGGCTACATCAATGAAAATCGCAGAGTGCAGAATCTAAGTTTATGCAGTTGCAGCCAGTCCCAGTCATCGGCTAGAAAATTTGTTGAAAGTGGGAAATGAACCTTTTTGGAGTCTTCCTAGAGGAAGTGCTCTAGAGGAAATACTCCTCACATCCTTCCTACACTGGGCAATTGCAGAAAATGTAGCACTGTGTACAGCATACCACATAAGTACATACCTCATTTAACAAGACTGAGGTAGTCCTGATGTTGAGTCTCAACCTTTTGAAATATTCATTGTCGAGAAAGATTGGAAATGAGGAGTGTTTTTCCCATTCGCTGATCACTGCCATCATGAATGAATTTTTCTTTCATTCAAAGTTCTGCTTCTACCCTCAAGTTACTCGCAAGATGTGGGAACCAGAACAGGAGAGGAGAGTTTCTATAAAAGCACCTAACATTGAAGCTAATGGAAGCTGCGGCGCAAAATTTCACATTTAACATAAAATGGGTAAAGCTTCAGTGCATATCCGAATTTGTGTTCATCTTTTTTTTTTTGTGCCTTTTGAGCGCTGCAAGCTAGACATTCCAGCTTTCTGCGATTAAGTTTCTTATTGACCAGTAAATACCACCATCCTCGTTTCCTACACCCCAGCTGAACTATATTCTTTTGAAACCGATCAGATCTCCCTGGGGCAATCCGACATGGCTCCAGCGCTGTGACGAAGGCATTTAAGAATACAGAGGGAGTGATTGTTCAGCAAGGCCGAACGAACAAGCTGACTAAGTTGTGAGGCAAAAATTAAATAGACAGGCAAGTTAGCTCATTAAACAAGACTGAGTCATGCTTTATGAATATTGCTGCAGGAAAAATATGCTGTGAAGTATGTCCTATCATTAACCACGTGACTACCAGCGGCGGCTCCTCCGCAATGGCGGAGGAGCGTTGCCGCACTAGCTCAGAGCCAGCATGTGAAAAAAGAAAACTATATTTTATTATTGTTTTAGTTTCCAGTTGCTGGCTGAGCCAGCGTGTGTAGTGAGGGGCAGGGCCATGGAGGAAGGAGGAACGGAGTTTTATGTGCACTTCTAAGAGCGCATGTCTGTTTGGCCAGCTGTCTTAGGCTGGCCAAACAGACCTGCACACTTAGCTTTCTCTAACCCAGCTGTATTCTACAGTTGGGTGGAGAAATGGCACAGGGCTCCCTGTGCCTGAGCAGAGCATCAAACCAGCCCACGCAGGCCAATCCTGCCGTTGCTCTCATAGTATGAGAGCAGCATCTGTATTGGGTGGCAAGTCGGTCACAGGGACTGCCGGGAGCAGCATAAGAACAGAGGAGTACCAAAGCACGAGGCAGCCGCAGAATCCGGTACGTTTATTTTATTTTATTAATTCAGCCCTCCTCTGGCCAAATCCGCTACTGCCCTACCACCCCGCCAATGCATATTGGCAGCAGCCGCGACTGGTGACTATTAGGGATTTCACATCCTGATTCTGAGCCCTTATTCATTTTTAGGTCTCGCTGAGCAAGCACATGCGCTGCTCTGAGACATTTAGTAGGTGAGTTTTCAAAGTGCTACCCCACACTTTGGCTGGCCTAGCACTTGCGTTCACGCGAGCGTGCACGCGCGCAGCCGCCTTCTGTCTTTCATGGGTCATTAAGTGCACCACTCGGCCGGGTGGTGCAGTTAATGACCTGTGAAAGACAGATTGTCTAAACTTCTTCATTCTTATGCTTCCTCCCACTTCGGACGTGCAAATATACCCTGAATTTCGCAATTTTCTTTTAGCCATGAAAAGTGACTTTAATTTAGTTGTAATTTTCTCAATGACTTTTCAGTTCTCTAGAAAAAGCAGAAAGCAGAGCACTGTTTTGAAAGTTTTAAAAATGTGGCACTTAAGCAAATGCGTTTTGCCATGGACATGGCCTTCCAAAATATCCATCTTATCTGCTAACCTTCAGTGAAAAGTTCAATACTCGTTAGCATTTCAGTGTAAGAGGACTATCATAGCTTTTACCAGTCGATGTCTGTGTGGCAGAGCCTGCGCCTAAATTACAGGCACAAGGTAGGAAGCAAGATTTGTGTTTTTCAAGTGGCTACAGTTCAGAAATGCCACTGAAAGACCCACAGTTAGGAATGTTTCCCACCTGGCGCTGATTCTTATCGGTTTGAAGTGAAATTCCATTCCGATTTTGGGTGTGATACGCTAAAGACACCTGTATTGAAATGTTTTATGGTCCACAGCCAGGTTGGTTTATTTTAATTAACAATAATTAACAATGTTTTGCAATTTTCAGGCAGTGTACTTTCCTATTTCTGCAGCAAAAACTAGCAATAGCAGGCACCACTTTCCGGCGATGCTGGTAGCATCGGGCTTTCACTGCATGTGAGAAACTCCGCTCTCGCTACCTCTGAAAAACACCTCCCACGTGTTCTGATAGCGCATGACAGCAGCCCCCGTCTTTTGGCTCCTGCCATGTCTGCTTTTGAACCTTGCGCGGACCACTCTGCCGCAACTCTTTGGTGTTTCTGTATTGTCTTCTCCTGTTTCTCTTTTGTCAGGGCTTATATTTATTGCAACAAAAAAATCACATTTGTTGAAACTTTACTCACCCCATGGTTTGCAGGTTACACAAGGATATTTTGAGCTACGCTGAAACCCACTACGCTATATTTTGGGGGTTTTCACATCCGATAATCCGGTTACAAGCACTGCTCCGTAGCACACACATTAACCTTCTAAAATATCTTACCTATCTCTTTATAGCCACTCTCTTTCTCCTGTACCTCTCCTGTCTTCGGTCTCCCTCTCGCTCTTTCCTGTGTCATTCTCTCACTTAGCTGTCTCTCAGCCACATTACTCGGTATAACCTTTCCTTTCCTCGTTGTTTCTGTTTTGTCTTCTCCTGTTTCTCTTTTGTCAGGGCTTCGATTTATTGCAACAAAAAAAATCACATGTGTTGAAAGTTTATTTTCTGCTCATCTCCCAGAGCAGTCTGCAACCCGGCGGCAGCAGCAGCTGTTCATTAATGGCCAGGTTTTACTATCCCTCCATACTGACGAGAAGCTTGCCCCCCCCCACACACACACATACACATACACTTTGAGAGAGGTTGCAAGGTCCTTTGTTACACCCCTTCCAAGTGGTTACATGCAGGTATTTGTAGCAGGCCCATAACCCACTGAACTACTCACCTCATGATTTGCAGGTTACACAAGGATATTTTAAGGTACACTGAAACCCAATACGCTATATTTTGAGGATTTTCACATACGATAATCAGGTTACACGCACTGCTCTGTAGCACACACATTAACCTTCTAAAATATTTTATGGTCATTCAAATCTGTAGTTAGTTGATTATTCACAGATCTTTGAAAGTTGCCTTGATGCTCCAAACCATCTTACTGGCGGATAGATACACTTTACTTCAAGATACAGCTAAAAGGATGTGTACGTGGCCAATGTTTCTGAAGTGCTGAGCCAGAGGCAACATTCAACTCTTTTGTTGAACTTTCATTCTTCTAGGTTCAATAAAATAAGCATTAGCTCGCTCATATTTTGACTTTGCCAGTGCATCAACAAGTACTGGCAAAGCCAAAAAAGCATTGGCAAAGTAAAACAAGCATTGGCAAAGTAAAACAAGCATTGGCATAGCCAATAGGTCTCGCCTTGGGGACCTTATGAGTATTTAGTTATCCAGCACAATATCCTTGGTGCAACAACATCAAGTGTTGCATGGCTAAACACTTATAAGGATCCAAAGGCGAGAGCCATTGTCTACGCCAATGCTTGTTTAACATTTGGTGCACTTTGCGGTTAAGCCTTCATAACTTTTTTTTTAACAAACATCTCTTGCCCAAATTTGCTTTCTTCCACCCCCCATGAAAGATGGCTGTGCAAGAAAGTGCACAGCTTTTTTTCCTAAAAGTATTGTCAAGAACATGTTCGCTGTGCTACGATTACTCTCTTCCTAGCTCTCAGAAATGGTATGATGGAAAAAAAATTCACCACAGTTTTTAGGGCTCGGGCCTACGTCACACTGCGTAGCAGTGTGGGCGGAGGCCAAGAGTCCTTGTGTGAGGGTCTCCGAAAAGCTACCTAACAAATTCCTGGCTGCTCGTGATTTTTCGTCCTTTTTTTTGCCAGCTGCATGGCAATTGGGCTTCGCATGCGTGTGTTTTTACAAGAGAGCACGCAATAGGCCATAGGCGTTAAAGTTGCTCCACCTAGTGCATATTCCGTGCGGACACGCGCACCAGAAGGCCATATTTCTTCAATTACCAGCTGTCAGGGGCCGCGGTAATTGAAGACAGATGCTGGGCGCGCGTGCACCAGTCTCGAGTTTAGTTTTTTTTCTCTGCTGTGTGTGTACGCATGCCGCCTCCCGGCCAAAGCTTGACTTCCTTGAACGTGCAGTTTAAAGTTTCAAGGAACAGTGTTTGTTTGCGGCTGGGTTTTTTATTCGGCTGTTTAATACACATTAGCCTCCGTCGCATCGGTTTTTTGTGAAAATACGAAGAGTGGCAGCCAGTTCATGGTTTAAAAGGGGAGAGACAGGCCTTTTGTTGTGCGCTTCGGAAAAGGGTCTCACGTGGGAGCCGCGCCTGCTGGGCTGAGTGTGTTGTCTTTGGGCTGTGGGTAAGAGCCAGCAGGGGTGGGTGTGTGTGTTGCTACCCCGGCCAGCCACGCCCACCTCCAAGTTCAGCAGCTCCCCTTAGTGGGGGGTTGCGGCTGAAGCCTCCTGACACTTTGACCCCAGAGCTGACGCTCTAGGCGGTAACCCAGGGACAGCGTCTGCCCTTCGCCTTGGCAGCATTCCCTGCGCTTCCAGGCACCTGCAGCCCACTTGCTGCTTCTCCGCACAGTGTGCTGCGGGCATACGGGATCTCCAAAGTTGTTGGAGTGAATAAGTCAGCGAGGGCAGCTGACTCCCCCCTCGCCAATGGGAGAAGCTGTGATGTAACTGTTCGGTGGCTGCTGGATGTGAATCGCCCTGCTGTGGGGTCTGGCTCTTGTACATCATGGAGGGTCTGCCGCGGGAGTACTGAGGGGAGCCGCGGGACCCGCTGCCATGGACGAGTCCAGCATCCTGAGGAGACGGGGTCTGCAGGTAAGGGCGACCGTTCACTGCATGTTACCGGCTTAGCGTGCAGCCACTAGGCGCTTGAGAAAGCGCTTCTTCAAAGTGCTGCCAGCGTCACACTGCTCATTTGAAGTTATTAAAATGTTTTAAGGGGGTGTTCACGGGACTGTGCGTTAACCACAGACTGCACGGAGTTTCACTGCATGCTCCTTGGATAGAAACAGAGCTGGTCTCCTGCGTCTGTTGCCTCCAGAGCGCTGCAGCTCTTCGGGTCAGTTTGGAGTTTGTCCTCCCAGGCATCGGTGCCTTGTATGTTTCTACAGTGTGCACTGGTGATGCGCTTCACTGCACCCCGCTCACCACTCACCCGACAGGCACTACATGTTGCCTGCGTGAGAGATTGTTGAACAAGCATCTAAAAATCTGTCCGCGAGGAATCCACACAACACATCAGCAGGTTTCCCGCCACAGCCAGTGGTACTTTTCCATAGCACTATATTACACGCTGTATATTGCTGCTTTCTCCAAATTTTCAGTATGCTATTGGACAACAGGACAGCAACCCTTTAATCAACTTCATTTTAATTCGCTATCTTTTACCGAATCCTCCATTTACGCTTCTAAGTGGTGTTTAATATATTCAGCAGCTCGCGGCCGGCTCGGTCACTAACCACGGTTTACGCATGATTCACTGCTTCAAGACCAGCTTTGTGAAGCTAAAAACGGATTTCCTCCTCCTAAACCCGGCCTAATCCTCAGAGTAATGTAAACAGGATTTCTGATGCCTACATAAATTTCACCCAAGTCTCGTGCGCTACTCTAGGGATTTGTTAAAGCATAATGTGGAATTTTATTCATAAATTCTGTTCTTCGGGTGCCATCTGTGTAAGCCGCCACGTTGTATACAACGGGAAACGGCCATTACAACGCGGCCGTTTCCACGAAAACATTTACCACGCATGCATTACAACGCATGCGTGGTTACAACGACCGCCTTTACCACGCATACCTTTACTACGAGATACGTAGTAAAGGCATGTCTGGTAAATGCATAAAAAAGGGGGGGGGGTGGCGGGGGTTTCCCCCCCAAAATAAAAAAAAAAGCGTAGGATTAAAAAGGGGGGTTGGCCCCCCCCCCAAAAAACGAACCTTAAATACCGAAGCAATCAGCGTCGTTAGAGAGGAAGCTGGAATAAACTTCCGCTTCCTCTTTACGACGTACAAGCGACGTGACCTACGTAACAAACGAAGATGAAGAGGAGACGAGTTAAAGAGGTAAGGGGAATTTTAGTTTAAAAAAAAATTAAGGGTTAAGGGAAGGGGTAATAATAAGGAGTGAGGGGCGGGGTCATGTAACGGGAGAGGTATAACCTTTAAAACGAGTATGCCCTCACCATGCATAAATTTACAACGAAAATCGTTGTAAATCTATGCGTGGTAAAGGAAAATTCGTGGTAAAGGTGATGCGTGGAAAACGAATTCCGGTGTAACGCATGCGTGGAAAAGGCATGCGTTGCAAAGGAATTCGTAGTAACGACATACAACCGTATACAACTTGTTGGCTGTCATATAACACTTCCATCTGTTTCACTGCGCAGTGAGTGCAGAGTGAGTGTCAGAGTGACTGAGTGCAGAGTGAGTGCCAGAGTGACAGTGAGTGCCAGAGTGACAGTGAGTGCCAGAGTGACAGTGAGTGCCAGAGTGACAGTGAGTGCCAGAGTGACAGTGAGTGCCAGAGTGAGAGTGAGTGCCAGAGTGAGAGTGAGTGCCAGAGTGAGAGTGAGTGCCAGAGTGAGAGTGAGTGCAGAGTGACAGTGAGTGCAGAGTGACAGTGAGTGCAGAGTGACAGTGAGTGCAGAGTGACAGTGAGTGCAGAGTGACAGTGAGTGCAGAGTGACAGTGAGTGCAGAGTGACAGTGAGTGCAGAGTGACAGTGAGTGCAGAGTGACAGTGAGTGCAGAGTGACAGTGAGTGCAGAGTGACAGTGAGTGAAGAGTGACAGTGAGTGAAGAGTGACAGTGAGTGCAGAGTGAGTGCCAGAGTGACTATGAGTGCAGAGTGACTGTGACTGTGAGTGCAGAGTGAGTGCAGAGTGACTGTCTGTGACTGTGAGTGCAGAGTGAGAGCAGAGGTAGTGACTGTGAGTGCAGAGTGAGTGCAGAGTGAGTGTGAGAGTGACTGAGTGCAGAGTGACAGTGAGTGGAGAGTGAGTGCCAGAGTGACAGTGAGTGCAGAGTGACAGTGAGTGCAGAGTGAGTGCGAGAGTGACTGTGAGTGCAGAGTGAGTGCCAGAGTGACTGTGAGTGTAGAGTGACTGTGACTGTGAGTGCAGAGTGAGTGCAGAGTGACTGTGAGCGCAGAGTGAGAGCAGAGTGAGTGGCAGAGTGACTGTGAGTGCAGAGTGAGTGCAGAATGACTGTGACTGCAGAGTGAGTACAGAGTGACTGTGAGTGCAGAGTGAGTGCCAGAGTGACTGTGAGTGCAGAGTGACTGTGAGTGCAGAGTGAGTGCCAGAGTGACTGTGAGTGCGGGAGTGACTGTGAGTGCAGAGTGACTGTGACTGTGAGTGCAGAGTGAGTGCGGGAGTGACTGTGACTGTGAGTGCAGAGTGACTGTGACTGTGAGTGCAGAGTGAGTGCAGAGTGACTGTGACTGTGAGTGCAGAGTGAGTGCGGGAGTGACTGTGAGTGCAGAGTGACTGTGACTGTGAGTGCAGAGTGAGTGCGGGAGTAACTGTGAGTGCAGAGTGACTGTGACTGTGAGTGCAGAGTGAGTGCGGGAGTGACTGAGTGCAGAGTGAGTGCCAGAGTGACAGTGAGTGCAGAGTGAGTGCCAGAGTGACAGTGAGTGCAGAGTGAGTGCCAGAGTGACAGTGAGTGCAGAGTGAGTGCCAGAGTGACAGTGAGTGCAGAGTGAGTGCCAGAGTGACAGTGAGTGCCAGAGTGACAGTGAGTGCCAGAGTGACAGTGAGTGCCAGAGTGACAGTGAGTGCAGTGCGAGAGTGACTGTGAGAGCAGAGTGAGTGCCAGAGTGACAGTGAGTGCCAGAGTGACAGTGAGTGTGAGTGTGAGTGTGAGTGCAGAGTGAGTGCAGAGTGACAGTGAGTGCAGAGTGACAGTGAGTGCAGAGTGACAGTGAGTGCAGTGTGAGTGCAGAGTGAGTGCGACAGTGACTGTGAGTGTGAGTGAGTAGAGTGAGTGCAGAATAACTGCAGAGTGAGTGCAGAATGACTGCAGAGTGTGAGTGAGTGTGCAGCACAAGACCACACACATAAGACCACACACATAAGACCACACACATAAGACCACACACACCACTCTCACCACCACCACACACACCACCACTCTCACCACCACTCTCACCACCACTCTCGCCACCACTCTCACCACCACTCTCGCCACCACACACACCACCACACACACCACCACACACACACACACACACACACACACACCACCAGCCGTCACTGCACACTTTCACCGGGCACAAACACAACCAGCCGTCGGTGCACGCTTTCACCGGGCACAAACACCATCAGCTGTCAGTGCCGGCTTCCACCAGGCACACAACACCAGACATCAGTGCACGCTTTCACCAGGCACACAACACCAGACATCAGTGCACGCTTTCACCAGGCACACAACCCTCCAGCCGTCTGTGCGCGCTTTTACCAGGCACACATCCCACCAGCCATCAGTGCACGCTTCCACCAAGCACACACACCTCCAGCCGGCAGTGCACCATTCCACCAAGCACACACACCACCAGCCGTCAGTGCACAATGTCTACAGGCACACACACCACCAGCCATCAGTGCACACATCAATTGTTAACGCATCTACAATTAACTATTGTAGCAATCGCAGTATGGTGCACTTTACTTTTAAATATATTAATCTAAAGCGCAGCATGCCAACATTGCTACAATTCCAATCCAACCCACATAATTCCACTGCACACCACATGCATACACTCCACAACACATGGCTAAAAGACATAGACATTTACAATGCCATTATCTCTAACTCAAATCCGAGACCTATTGCATTTCTAATGCTTGTTATAATTTTCTAGATGCTGAGCAATATTTTCTATTTTCACAGTTCCAACTCACCTGCAGTTAGTGGGCAAAATTGGTGTAAAACCCATGCGGTGTTTCTAAAAAGCTATACATTTCTGAAAACTAGAGAAAATGCTGAATTCTGCAAGGGATCATTTGTGGAAAGAAAGAAACCGAATTGTGAAATTACAAAAAAAATTGTGACAATGAATAATTACAAAAAAAGAAATAGGGGACATGGTTTTCATTTGTAAGATTTTGCACTGGTGGTCAATCTACTAAAGTAAAATTACGTTACATCCGTCTGATATTTCAGGTCATAGGTATGTATATATTTTTTGCCAGTTGCCCAGAAAGCTGCGATACTCCGCTCCATCAACTAAGCTGAACATTACAAAGACTTTTCATTGGATATCGACCATGCTTCACACCAAAGAGCAAAATCTAATGAATAAAAATGGGTAAGACGGAAAGTTATTCATTTTTTAAATATATCCTTAGACTGCTGACCTTAACGGTATGGGTTATTTGTACCACTCCAAAGTTTGGATTACTTATAATGCCAGGTTGTTCTGCAGATGTGTTTTTCAAAATGTGTTACTTGTGCACTGTGACCTGTATTTGGAAGTCCAAAAATATAGATAAATGCGCTAGAAAATAATATTCTACTATTCTCCATTGGCACAGTGCCCCAATAAAAACAGTACTCCACTTGTGTGGATGGACACATCGCCCAGGAATGGAAAGATCCAGAACAAACCGTGAATTGTCTAGATTTCTACAGGTCTTGGAATGGGTTAGCTGCTCAATAATTGGAGCCTGAATTGCCCAGCACTCGAGGTAACCTAGAAAACGTAGGCATTTTTGTACGCCAGGTAACACTGGGAGAGCAGGATGGTGTGCCTTGCACGAATCCTACAACTTTTTCTTAGTAAAAATGTCATTTGTGCATCAAACTATGGTTGCAACACAACGTTTCCATATATCTGTCAGGGAAAGACTGGAATCTGGGGGGAAAATTCTTACCCAGAGTTCCCACACTTATCCCAATAAAAACAGTACCCACATGTGTAGGAGGGCTTATCAACCAATACATGAAAGGCCCAGAATTGCACACTGGAAAAAATAAGGACGTTAAACCAAAGCAAAAATCTTTAAGATGTGGGCTCCCCTTCTTGGATGAACGGCTGGTGAAGGTGGGGTCCCACGTCACCGGTCTCATACCATCACCAGTATCACTCTTGTGTTTTGTCTCCATCAACCCTTCCAAAGTCCAACCGCTTCCCTACTCGGAGGCTGAGCTTCATCAGTGCGGTGTTAATACGGCCCTTATGAGATCTTTCCTTGAGCTCTTAATATTTCAGAAATCCAGGATCTCATTTTTAGGTTTCTGAGTCGGATTCCAATCCCAGTTTAGCAGGTCCTCTGCCTGTGCGCTTGATGGCCTTATGCATTCTGTTGGGGGTCACGAGCCAGCTTGCAAATGAGGGTCTCGAGTTGAACCTAAGAAGAGAGAGAGGTTCAAGCATCAGGTGAGTCACTCGGCATGCAAAGAGGTCTTGGATTATGTCCTACCAACCCTCCATTAGTGGACATGCCCGCTAATCTCACATTTATACAGATACCTCCTCTTTGGGCAGAGACACTCATATGGTGGAGGTGATTGTGCAAGGCCTTTGATCCATGGCAGAGTAAAGACTTCTCGCCAGTTTGCTAGAATTGAAGGCAGTCTGCCTTGAAAACGTTTCTTCCCTTGATTTTGTGAAGTGACATTCATACCCTTTTGAAAAACCCCAACAGTGTCCATTTCATCAACAAAACATTACAGTGTGAGTTCTTGGACCCTGTGGTAGCAGGCCTTGCATCAGTGGCAGTGGGCACTGCAGCAGGGCATTTTCCCAGTGGTGAATGAGATGGGGGTCACCCTGAATATTAAGAATCCTTGATCTGCCTGTCACAGAAGGATCACGCTGAAGTAACACAACTGATCTTTTCTCGACTTGTATGTTCCAATGTGGACCTCTTTTCCACTTCCCTCTGAATGGTTCCCAAGGGGACATCTTCCAATTCAACTGGTCGCAGGGTGTGACCTACACATTCCCACCAATTACTCTGATTTCGACGTTCCTGCAGAAAGTGCAATTAGGTCAAGCACAGCTGATTCTTATTGCCTCAGATTGGACAAGCAGGATCCTTTGAAACTCACCATTCAACCGCCCGCTTCTCTCCCAAACCGAAATGATCAGAGCAGGATGGACTGATTCTCCACC
Organism: Lissotriton helveticus; assembly: GCF_964261635.1. NCBI lineage: Eukaryota > Metazoa > Chordata > Amphibia > Caudata > Salamandridae > Lissotriton > Lissotriton helveticus. The sequence continues at coordinate 617,512,079 of NC_136065.1, read as the reverse complement.
CCAGTCCCCAGATTCTACATCTAGATGACTGGAGATTGAGCGGTATCAGTTAGAGGCCTTCTGTCTTCCACCAAAGGTAGCGGATGTTATCTTTGCTGCCCAAAACCTACTACCAATTTGTCTATATTTGTTTCTTTGATCAGTTTAACACCGTTGGAGGATACAGATACTGGGAAGGTATATTTAGCTTCTCTTTGTACTTGTATGTTTTCTTGATTAACCCTTTATGTTCAGGTCATTCCTAGTGGCATGATTCTTGAAAGGTTTGGTGGGCTTGTTTCCTTATTATTCTTCCGGAGGGGGATTTGTTGTTTCTGTTCCCCCGCTTTCTTTTAAAACTGGATTTCTAGTGGCAGTCAATTGTCCCTGTAAGTCAGGCTACCATTCCCTTTTTCTTTTTCTAACGCAGGCAAGCTGTTCTTTCTTCTATGTCCATTCTTTCTTCCAGAATTTGTAACTGCCGTCCACATGGGTCAGTCTATTACCCTTCTATCTTTCTCTCCTCCCCATCATTGAGAGGAAGAGGAGAGTTTACAAGCAATTGGACCCAAGGGTAATGTGTACATTAGCTGTACAAGACCTGATACGGTTGAGTACAATTTCTCTGTGGGCTTCACTGGACCCAAGAAAGACATCAGTGGCCAAGCATTCAATTTAACACTGGGTTGCCCTTTGTATTGAAATCATTTACGTATTGGCAAAGAAAGCCTTTCCATCAGCCAAACTCTAGCATGCCATTGGCAGCTTCTCCTACCTTTACAAGGGGCATCCCTGGGGCCAATATTTGCTAGGCTGCCATTCAGTCATCTCTGCATACCTTGACTAAGCATTGCTGCTTGACAGCTTCAGCACACAGTGGCTGATATGTTGCCAGGGCTGTGCTACCCGATGTTTTTGGTTGATGGCCCATCAGACAAGCCTCCCTCGAAGTGAGGGAGTTTCGTAAGGCGAGGAAACTCTGGGAAGAGCAGCAATCCAAAGAAAGTTACTTACATTTGGTCTATAGTTCTGGTCCTATGTCTTACTGCAGATTCGTCACTGCACCCCCTCGTGCCTTTATGAGATAGTGCAGCTAATAATAAGATGCCAAAGTATCCACAATCAATAGTGTTATTGTTGCAGTTGATGAGGAGTCTATGTTCCTCTATGCATGCCTCGGTTGGACATGGAAAAAAAATGCAAGGATCTGATACCAGTAAGTCAGATGTTACCATATATAGTCCAATGTCATCGCATCCTGGGTGAACAGAGCTGCAACTAGAGTGGGGTATAGCCACTGCATGTTGCTGCAGAACTTGTGCGGAGGGGAAACGTTTTCCAAATCCGGTCTGGTGTCCGCAGCATATTCACAAGGTGAGGAATCTGCCAGAAGATACAGTGCCAAATAAAAATATTGACATTGAAGGTCATTTTGCTTCAAGCACAAGTCAATTTTAAGTAGCATCAGATATACGGGCATGTTTTAGATAAACTGGCTAGATGAGCTTTGGATGCTTATTTCAAGGTGAGCTTTCTATTTAAGAATGGTTTATACTATTGTAATCTTTCTGTGACACAGGCATTGGCACTGCTACTGTCATAATTTACATTTTCTACGAAGAGGCAAGCTTGCACTGCTTCTGCCATGGTGTAACTGTTTAGTGAGGGAGAGAAACATGTGCTACTGATACACGTGGTTACTGTTTTGTCTCATTGAATTTTGAGGAAACCATTAAACTGTGCAAGAGCTACAATGATGGTCATTGCGAAAGCTTATAGTTTTAAATTGGTTTTGCCACACACAATAAGGTTCAGAAAAGGGGGTGATGATGGACAGAGCATCTGAATTAAACAGAACACTCATACCCAGTCAAAAGATCGGGGCTTGATCCATCACCGTTTTTTAGCTCACTGCACCATCCCAGTTCAGAACCTGGCTATATGCAAATTAGTCTGTCCCTGGCCCAGTGCATCATGGGAACAGGGCAGACCAAACTACCAACCCAATTCTTTAATGGAAAGGAAACAAGCTTCCGGGGACCGGTTTCTGGCATTGCAGCCGTCTTCGGCCCGGCTTGCTTGAATCCTGATGGTGCAGTGAGCAAGGGACTCATGTCTGAGCATACCCTGCCACTCCTATAGTGGCCAAAACGAATCAGAAAAGGGGGTGATGATGGACAGAGCATCTGAATTAAACAGAACACTCATACCCAGTCAAAAGATCAGACACAATAAGGTTAGCACTGGTTATTTTGATGGATACACCTTCTGATAGAGACTTCTAGCTGTAGAGTCTTCACCTTTTGTATATGTGGCATAACATTGGACTAGTGGGGGCTCCCAGGGCCGGACTGACTACCGGGCGTTTTGGAATTCTGCCGATCTGGGGGCTGATTTCACTGCAGTGGGGTCCGATTTCGTTCAGGGAGACCTGCGTGTACTTCGAAATAATTAAAGCAAAACTAATTTTGTTCCGTACACGCAGGTCCCCATCAACGAAATTAGCTCCCAGCTCAGCAGCATTCCATAACGCCCGGTAGCCAGTCCGGCCCTGGGTGCTCCAGATTGTCCAGCGCGGTTATGCCCTTTCACTTCTGGAAACCCTGTCACCTTTGCATCTGTTCTCCTATCATCTGATGTGGCCCTTCCCCCTCTGCTATGCCAAGAAGTGGAGGCCCGTTTCGCCAAAGGAGCTATTGAGAGGGTGACCGCATCAGAAGTAGGTTGTAGGTGCTATTCCTGCTACTTTTTGGGGTGAAAGAAGGACCAAGGCCTCCACCCGATTCTGCACCATTTCAACACCTTCCTGAGGAGGGGAAATTAAAGATGCTAATTCTTGTCCAGGTCCTGTCCGTGCTAGACCCTGGAGACTAGATGGTAGTGTTTAACCTGCAGGATGCCTATTTTCATATCCTCATCCTGTAGGCCCATCGGCATTATCTGCAGTACACATGGAACAGGAATGTTTCCAATTTGCTGTGCTCCACTTTGATCTCACCAGTGCCCCTTAGGAGTTCACAGAAGTGATGGCGGTGGATGCACCACATCTTCGGAGGTTAGGGGTGCAAGTCTTCCCCCCTATCCCGATGACTGGCTTTTAAAGGTGGGCTCTCTCAAGACAGTTGTCAGCCACCTCCAGACTATGGCGGACCTCCTGCTCTCTCTAGGGTTCACTATAAACATTATAACTACCGTAGATTGGGGGTCAAATAGAAACGTTTATAGACCTGTGGGTGCGTGTTCCCTCATTAGTAACTATATATACCAGACCTTGTCCCCCTCGGGTGAGTGAGGGTTCTAATCCTTAAGGGATGTCTCCCCCTTAATGTCTAATAACAAGGGTAGAAATTTTGAGAGAGAAAGGGCCTTATAAAATATATAGCTTTTTAACACATGATTGAGACTGTAGGTGCAACGTTCACTATAAACATGCCAAGGTCACACCTGACACTCACTCGGATGCTCCCGTTCATCAGAGCCATTCTGAACACAGTTCAGTTCTGTGCCTATCCTCGAGAGTCAAAAGTCCAGGACACTTTGGCTATGAGCCTGATGTTTTAACCTCAGTCCTGGATTTTAGTAAGACTTAGACCGCTGGGTCTGATGGCCTCCTGTGTCCTGCTGGTGCAGAACGCTCAATTGCATGTGCGGGCTCTGCAGTGGGACCTGAAGTCCAAGTGGGTGCAGGATCAGGGGAATCTTTCCGACCTGGTCTAGATCACATGGGAAATGAGAAAATCTGCAGTGATGGCTGACTAAATACGATTGGGTCAATGGCACACCGTTTCCCTTCCCCACTTAGAGCTCATAGTAGTGGCAGATGCATCACACCTGGGCTGGGGTGGCCACCTGGGAGAGGTGAAGATCAGAGGACTGTGGTTTTATGGAGAGTCACAGCTCTACATCACCTTGCTAGGAGTTGACAGCGATTCGCTTTCCATTGAAAGCCTTCCTTCCATCCATCAAGGAAACGCTGATTCAAGTATTCACATCACAGACTACACAATCGCCATGAGGTACTGCAACAAACAGGGCAGGGTGGGGTGGGGTTGTGGACCTTGTGCCAGGAGGCTCTGTACATCTGGACTTAGCTGGAATGTCAGGAAATCTACCTGGTCATACAACGCATTGAGGCTTCTCTGAAAGCAGGGGTGGGCAAACTCTTTGGTTGATGCCTTGTGGATCATGAACGGCATCTGTATTGTGAACTGGTGCATGGTCTCTTCCAAGAATGGGAAGAACCTTTGCTCGATCTGTTTACCACCGTCAAGAACACAAGGAGGCATATGTATAATTAAATGTCAGAGCACGGAGATGCACCAAATTTAGCAGTGCCATTCTCTGACATTTTCAAAACGCAGGTATACAGCGTATTTTCCCTTGCGCTGGCGTGAAATTTATCTGCCTAGCGCCAACGCAGGCACTCTTGCACCCAAGTGCAAGGGTGCCTGCGTTGCAGGGAATAATTGTTTATGTGCAGGAATGTCCCTTCCTGCACATAAACAATCACTAATGACGATTTTCTACTTCTGTGTGCTGCAGGGATCACTGACATAATATCGATGACCAAAACATCCACATACACAAATATTGACACAAAAATATAGTTTGCCAAAATATAGACATCCTAACTTTATTATGTAAATGACTAAAATATGGAAAAATATAGATGTGAAAAATATCGATGTACAAAATATTGTTTTTTAAATATAAAAAATAGTTAAATTCAATAAATAATAAAATTAACTTTAAAAATTATTTAGATGTAATGTACATTTTAACAAATATAATGTAATTTAAAAAATTTAAATATACATATATAAAAAGTAATATATAAATGTATATTTACTTTAAAATAATGAAAAAACTGTTTTTATTTATTTTAAAATGTTATGTATACAAATTTACAAACATATATATATATATATATATATATATATATATATATATACCTATAACATAAAATCTAATTAAAAAAACATAAATGAAAACATTAATATAGTTAATCATTTTTAAACTTACATTTTGCACTTCATTGAGTGCAACAGTAGGGAAAGTGTTGGAAAGCGGAGGGGAAAAATGTACTATTCTCACTCCAGTGAGTCCAACAGTAGGGAAAGTGTTGGATAGCGGAGGGGTACAAACTACTACTCCCACTCCAGTGAGTGCAACCGTAGGGAAAGTGTTGGATAGCGGAGGGGGTACAAATTACTATTCCCACTCTAGTGAGTGCAACACTAGGGAAAGTGTTGAATAGCGGAGGGGTGCAAATTACTATTCCCAAACCAGTGAGTGCAACATTAGGAAAAGTGTTGGATAGCGGAGGGGTCAAATTTAATATTTCCACTCCAGTAAGTGCAACAGTAGGGAAAGTGTTGGATAGCAGATGGGTAAAAATTAATTTTCCCACTGAAGTCAACACAAAATTAAAAACAAACAAAATATCAACTACAAACAAACAATTTTAAAAACTAAAACAATATATATAAAAATAATTCAAATTACAAAAGATAAAACATGTTAAAAAAATTACCTACAAACATTATTTTATATAAATTAAAACAATTATTTTTAAACAAATAACTTTAATAATAAATAATTATAATCAAAAACATTAATTGTTACATAAAATTATTTCCTATAACCCCACACAATTCACAACACACATCTAAATTTCTAAAAAAAAGTGTACCTCCATAATTAACATAATTATCAAATAAACAAATATTAATTAAAAAAACAAAGTAAAACAGTTAAAAATGTATTTACTCATCAAACATTACCCCTATAAAACCAAAATCCACACACAAAATAAAAGTAAACAATTACCTTAAATATGTATCTATTGATAAATGAATAATAATGAACAACTAATTAATTAATAAAACCTAAAATACTTTCCACCTTCTACCCCAGTAAATACCACAACACACACCGAAAAATAATTACACAATTTCCATAACTAATTTAACATTGTTGAATTATTATCTATTAACAACTTATTAATTTATTGCAAATAATTTACTTCCCACCCTTTACCACTATAACCCCCGCATCTCAGATTAATTACTCAATGGCCATATTTAATTTTTAATGAATGAATTACCATTATATAACAATAAATTATTTATTCATTTTAAATAAATTACGTCCCGCCCTATTACCCTATAAACCCCACCACCCATTCCTAAAAAAAGACACAATTAACATAATTATTTACCAAATAATTAATCAATATTAGTTAAACAATTGATAAATAATTAATGAATTAGTTCCTACAGTTAACACTATAAATTATCAATTAAATACATATTATTATATTAAAATGATTATTAAATGTATTAAAATTAAACACTTCCCCCATTCCCCTATAATCCCATGACCCGCTCCTACAAAAATGATACAATTAACATATTTATCAATTATTAATAATTAACCACCAATTAATAATAAATTAATTCTCACAATTAATACTATTATAATAAATAAAACATATAAAATAATTTTTGATAATTATATTACTTACCACCCTATTCCCCTATAAACCCACAACCTGCTCCTAAAAAATACCAGAAGATAATTACTAATTAATTAAAATGAACCAATTAATTATTAAGTAATAATAAACTAATTCCCACATTTGACACTAATAAATTAAATATATACTAATAAGTAATAAAATCTAATGAATGTATTGGAATTAAATTACTTGCCACCCTATTCCCCTATAGACCCAATACTCACTACAGAACTAAACGCAAAATTGAATTAACTACTAAAAATTAACACCTATATTAAAAAACAAAAGCAATACTTATACAAAAAGATCACAAACTTTCAAAATACATAGTAAAATACATTATACTAATGTAAACATCGATATTTTAAACCACAATATTTTTGCAAACCATATTTGTAACTTCGATATTTTCAAAAACGATATTTCCTACCTCAAAGCTGATATTTTTTACAACAATATTCTTGCTGTTGATATTCCTGTATCACGATATTTCCAACTCAATATTTGTGTATGTCGATATTTAAAACTTGATATTCTGTCTGTGGAAGTAGCAAATCATCATTATTTAATGATTGTTTATGCGCAGGGAGGGACAGCTTCCTGCACGTAAACAATCATTAATGGCATTTTTCTTTTTCTATGTGTGCTGCATTTTGCAGCACACAGAAAAAGCAAAAACGAGGAAAAATAAAACTATTTCTCCTAGTATCTCCATTCTAATGTCTGTTACTACATGGTGTTAGTTTTTGGCACTGCCTCAGATTTACACCTCCTCGTAAATCTTGTGCAGCGTCAAAAGCAGTGGGTGTTCTAGTGGAACACCGACAGCAACACCTATTGCATGCCTCTTTCATTCCAACTGATGCGTGCAAAGGGGCCTTATTTACTAGGTGGCGTTAAGCCACAAAAAGTACCTTAACACTGCTGTGTAGATATGGAGAAGGGCATATCCCCACCAGAACGTCGCTAAAGGTGACGTTCTGTTGGCGATAGCGGTAAACAGACATAATATCGAATGGACATAATATCGAGTCCAAAATATAGTCTGGACAAAATATCGAATGGGCAGAATATAGACATCAAAAATATCGTTTTGAAGGTAAGTAATGTAATATCGAATGTTAAAAATATAAAAAGTTAAAATATCGAAGTATATAATATAGGTTATTAAAATTATCGAATTTTTAATAATATCGAATTTTTTATAGTGTTTGTTATGTTATTATATGTGTGAAAAGTGTGTATTTATGTTATAATTAATTTTAATTAATGAATTTTGTTTTTTTAATTTTTACGTTATTTAATTCTAGCGGGTTGTGGGTTTATAGGGGAATAGGGTGGGAAGTAATTTAATTATAATTAATTAAATATGTACATTTATATATTGGTATTCATTTTTAATTAATTGTTAATTTATATTTGGTAATTAAATAAATTTTAATTGGCAATTAATGTTAATTAATTGATTAATTGCTAATTATCTTAATTTTACTAATTCATTTTCAGTAGCGGGTTGTGGGTTTATAGTGGAATTGGGTGGGAAGTAATTTATTTATAATTAAATATGTGAAAATATTTATTTGTATTTTTTTAGAATTAATTGTTAATTATTTTTTATGGGTAATTAATTAATTTTTAATTGCCAATTAATTTTATTTTATTGATTAATTGCTAATTATGTTAATTTTAATAATTTATTTTCTGTAGCGGGTTGTGAGTTTATAGGGGAATAGGGTGGGAAGTAATGTATTCATAATTAATTAAATAATTCAATTTATTTAATTGTATTTAATTTGAATTAATTTTTTATTAATTTTTAATTGTTAATGAATTGATTGTTAATTTGAAATTATTTTGAATAGGTAACAAATAGTAACAATTAATTGTAATTTGGAATTTTAATTGATTAATTAATATATTATATTAAATTGGTAATTACTTATAATTAATTTTTGAAAGATATTAATTTATATGTTTTTACATAATATAAGAAGTATTTACTTTCCCTACTGTTGCACTCTCTGGAGTGAGAATAGTAATTTTTACCCCTACGCTATCCAACGTTTTCCCTACTGTTGCACTCTTTGGAGTGGGAATAGTAATTTTTACCTCTACGCTATCCAACGCTTTCCCTACTGTTGCACTCTTTGGAGTTGGAATAGTAATTTTTACCCGTACGCTATCCAACGCTTTCCCTACTGTTGCACTCTTTAATTATTATGAGGTCATTTAAGTATTTTTAAGTATATTTTAGTAATTAAGTTGTAATATTAATTTAATTTAACATTGTTTTTAATAAAGTCGATATTTTTATAAACTATATTTTTGTAAACGATATTTTGTACTCGATATTTTGGTACTTACCTGTTTGTAGATACAAAGTCGATATTCTGTCTGTCGATATTTTGTCAACGATATTTTTGATAGTCGATATTATGTCCCTCGATATTATGTCAGTGATCCGGCGATAGCTCCTTGTAAATATGCCCCATTGTGCATTTTCCACCGAATCATTCCTGCCCAAGTACTCAAGGAGATCAGGACCGACTGGGCCAAAGTCATCCTAGTGGCTCAAGATTAAGCATGGAGAGTATGATAAGCACAGCTCCTGGGCTTGAGCATCTGTCCTCCCGTTTGTCCAGCAGTCGAGGCCGCATTGACCCGCGGGTGGGGTAAATTTAAATAAAAACTTACCTTCGAAGCCCGGTCATGTCCCATGTTGCATTGTCGCTGCTCCGAAACCTCGCAGGAAGCAGGCAGCCTCCTGTCCCTACGCCAATCACAACACTGTAATGGCAGCATTGTGATTGGCTGGGACGCTGTCCGCACAGGAGTCTATGGAGAAGCCATTTTCTCTATGTAGGCTGCATGCAGGACTGGGCTGCGAAGGTAAGTTTTTATTTAAAATTACACCCTCCCCCCTCCACCCCACCTGCGAGTCAATGCGCCCTTGAGTGATGGTAACACTATACAAGAGGCTTTGCGCTCAGTAGCTCATGATGATTTTCACTGATCAGAAGTAGCCCTCACTGCAAAAAAGGTTGGAGACCCCTGCTGTAGATTGCATTGTACACAGTACGCAGTATCCGCAAAGGCCCCCTTAGAGATTACCCGGCTTGACTCGTTCTCCAACGATATGCTTGAAATTTTGATAATTAATATAAAATACAACACGGCATCGTTCGGCAGAGCAGCCCTGGTATATAGACCCCCGGGGGTTAAATCCGAATTCGCCAACAACTTGTTAGACATTTTAGCCTCTCGTGTGCTGGCGACAGATAATTTTATTTTATTAGGTGACTTCAATCATCATGCAGAGCTACTATATGACACTGAATCTTGCCATTTAATCTCAACCCTGGAAACCCTGGGACTAACTCAGCGGGTACAAGGCCCCACTCACCAAGCGGGTCATTTATTGGATCTAATATTCTCCAATATGACTGATTTAAACTGTGACTCCCCTTTGCAGATGATCTGGACTGATCACTTTTTAATAAACTTTAATTTCCCTAAACCTTCCAGGTCATGGACCGCTACCCATAAAGAATCCACACTTATTCGACCTTGGCATAAATTGACTCCTGAGGCGTTTCTGATGCATTTTAAGCCTCCGGACAATAGTCCTAATGATACTGAAACAAGGGCCATTCAATTAGAAACGTCTATTAGACACACTTTTGACGCAATATCCCGGAAACGAAAGTTAATTTGAAAAAAATCGCCTCACCTTGGTTTACTGAGACTCTGAAAAGAGAGAAAATGGCCTGTAGATCGGCGGAGAGATAATGGCGGAAGTTCAGAACGCCGGAAAACCGCAAGAATTATAAATTAATTCATTTTAACTATATAAAACATATAAAAGCAGCCAAATCACTCTATATCACGCAAAGAATAAACAAGGCCTCCCAATCCAGCAAAGAATTGTATAAAATACTTAGGGAGTTCACCACCCCACAGGTGGAGCAATCAGTATTTGATCCCTCCTTGGAGTGGGTGAATTCACTGTCCTCCTATTTTCATAGTAAGATTCAGCTAATCTATTCCTCTTTTCCTTCCTCTCATCAAAAAGTGGCTTTAAGTGGGGTGGCTTTTTCTAGTTCTGAGCCCTCCTTTGAAACCACTGACTCTCCATCCATGACAGAATTCGAGCCCACTTCCCCAGCAGAAGTGCTATTGGCACTCAAAATAATTAAATCAGGATCTCCTACTGATCCCCTGCTTCAACGTAAGTGCAGCGTGCTATTCCCGTTGCTGGTTGATGGTCTGACCAGTATTTTCAACACTTCTTTTGAGAGTGCTTCCTTTCCCAGTAGTTGGAAGCTGGCTCAAGTCAGGCCGATTCTTAAAAAGCCCAACAGTGATCCTTCCATCTTGTCTAATTACAGACCAATATCTCTACTGCCTTACTTTGGGAAGGTCCTTGAATATTTAGTCAACAAACGTGTTTCCTCTTATATTGAAACACATGCACTTCTTGACTCGTCGCAGTCAGGTTTCCGTGCCGCCCATGGCACTGAAACCTCAGTGATTGAAATAGTGGATAACATCCGACTCTCCTTGGATAGGGGCGAATCAGCCATTTTGGTATTATTGGATCTTCCTGCTGCGTTAGACAACATCTCCCACAGCATTTTGAAACATCGGTTGTGGGAGGTTGGTGTCAGAGGCAATGCCTTGGCTTGGTTCGTGGACTATCTCAAGGACCGTCACTCCTATGTTATGATGAATTCTCATGCATCTGCTACCATCCCTCTTTCTGTGGGGGTCCCGCAGGGTTCGATCCTTAGTCCCTTATTATTTCATCTTTATCTTTGCCCTCTGGCCCACATCATAAAATCCTATGGCTTCACTACGGTGTCTTGCGCAGACGATACGCAGGTGCTTATCACCTGCAGATCCAATCTCCAGGAAACCTGCACTAGTTTTAAACAATGCATGGTTCACATCAATAATTGGATGAGTTAAAACAAACTTCAACTCAACAGCAGTAAGACCGAAATTCTGCTATTCGGCAAGGCCAAGACTATCTGGTCTCAGGGCTGGTGGCCTCATGATCTAGGGCCTTGCCCTGAGCCTAAAGAAGCCGTAACAGATTTAGGGATCATGCTTGACGGGGCTCTCTCTATGAAAGCTCACGTCAATCAGGTTGCCGGAACTTGTTTCGGAATACTTCGGCAATTGCGTAAAATTTTCAAATGGCTTCCACCTGAAGCCAGAAAGCCCCTGGTCCAGGGATTGATCGTCAGCAGGCTTGATTATGGCAATGCGATGTTTGCTTCCATAAATGAGAATCTTCTGACTAAGTTACAAACTCTCCAGAACACGCCTGCGAGACTAGTGCTGGGTCTGCCTCCTAGGTCTGCCTCTAAACCCATCCTTAAAAAGCTGCACTGGTTACCTGTGCGCCAAAGATGCTATTTCAAAATCTTGAGTCTAACCCATAAACTCCTTCATGGCATCAGCCCTTCTTATTTAGCAAAAAAAAAAAATTCGTTTGGTATACTCCGTCTAGAGCCCTTCGCTCTAGCTCAAAGTTCTTGCTGTCCCAGCCTAGAGTCCGGACGTCCAGGAATGGATGTCGGTCCTTCTCATATGTGGCTCCTCAACTTTGGAATACGTTACCTATTCATCTCCTGTCCCTCTCCAATCATCTGGAGTTTCGCAGGGGTATGAAGACGTGGCGGATATATGACGGTACCACGCGTACTTTTACAACGCGTACCGTTACAACGCTACTTTTACCACGCAAGTCGTTACAACGACTTGCGTGGAGGGGCGCTGGATAGTAAATTTTTTAATTTACTATTCCAACTCCAGTCCCCGTGGACTCTAGGGAAAGGAGTTGGATAGTAAATTAATCTATTTACTATCCTGGAGCGCCCCCCAGCGCAAGTCGTGGTAACGACTTGCGTGGTAAAAGTAGCGTGGTAACGGTACCGCGTTGTAAAAAATGCGTGGTTACCGTTGTATACCAGACGTGGCTCTTTCCCAAATAAAGATTCCCCTGCGATGTGTCTCCACTCTGGTAGGTCAATGCCTCTCTTCTGCAAAGCGCCTTGAGACCTCTTTTGGTGATAAGTGTGCTATATAAAAGCATTTGACAGCTAAAGCTGGTTGTAAGCAAGACCTAATAAATGAACTAATATAAGCTGTCCGTAAATTAACTTATTTTAACTCACAGTAAAGTAGTCTCAGTAGAATCTTACGGGAGTTCCTTTAAAACACTAAAATCTCATATCTATCTTGCTCAGAGTCCAATATAAAAAGGCTTTTCATTTTTTTAAAGACCTCTCTTGGTTCTTTTCTAGTATTCAGTGCTTCACCCGAGTTTCCTGTAGGGAGGCAGACCAGAGGATGTGGGTAACCAGCAAGGACGTGTCATTCAGTGCAAGTACCAAATAATGAAGCCCAGGACCTCTCCTAGGCTAAAGCCAAGCTGTGAATTACTATTTGTGCTCGCAGTTAACTTCTACAGCATGTACTAAAAATCTATTCAGTCATCTTAAGATAGACCAAGAGCGGCCAGGCAGTTCTATGTGTATTTACTGGAACTGGGTGGATTTTTGTGTAGTGTTTGTAACTTGTTCTAAAACCCAATTTAGAAGCTTGTCGTGATTTGCAGGAACCTTGTACCACTGATAACAATACTCCCAACTGCAAGGATGGTATGAATTTATTGAATTAATTAAATGAGGTTACATTTAGAACAAAATATCAGTTGCTACTGTGTATTTATGGGCCTCTGAACGCCATTTCACCCACAAAAACATGACAGCGGTGGGAAAAGCCGTATTTGTCTCCTTCTGGTTACTTCAAAGTGTGAGATGAAGAGAGGTTCTCGGTCTGATAGTCTTCTGTCTGCTCTCGGAGGAGAGGAGTAGACAGGAAGAGTTAGCTTTTAAGGGCCATATGTATCAAGCAAATTCGCATTCGCAAAGGCCGAAATTCGCTGAATTTCGGCCTTTGCGAATGCGAATTTGCTAAATGGTATGTATAAAGCAAAATCCGATGCAAAACAAGGAATCGCAAAATTTGCGATTCCTTATTTTGCAATTCCATTTAAGGAATCGCAAATTTTGCGATTCCTTAAATGCAATGTATGAAGCAAAAAAAAATTTGCAAAATGTCCTTAAGGAATCGCAAATTACCACCAACTTCTAGTTGGTGGTAAGTTGCGAATTCCTTGAAAAATGCACATTTTTGCATTTTTCAAAGTGCCATGTGAGGCACATACATGCCCTTAGGGCATGTATGTGCGCCACATGTGCACCCATGCATATTTCAGGGGTGCAACAGGGACTTTGGACACCCCTGCACCCTTGAAATTATTCTCAATTTGCGATTAGCAAATTGCGAATCGCAAATTGAGAATAACTTCCCATTCATTCCTAAGGGCCTCCTGGCCCATAGAAATGAATGGGAAAGTATTCCTTAATTGCGATTCGCAATTTGCTAATCGCAATTAAGGAATTTTAAGAAATCGCAAAAAAAATGCGATTTTGTACATACATACCTATTTGCGATTCTCAAATGGCGATTTCTTAAAAATCGCTATTTGAGAATCGCAAATCAGGTTGATGATACATATGGCCTAAGTCCTTACTTTAGGTGAATCAACAGTTACACTTGTTGCCAGTGTTCTACGCGGGAAGGGAAAGTGTGTAAACAGAAACACATGATGCGTGACGCATGTTTATAGGCCCCAGATCTTATAGAGAACTCTAAAAATCAACATGGTGAACAGACTGGTTTAACCCGTTCCGTGCTGCCGTCAGCCAATGGCCGACGGCAGCACTACCTCCCCAGTGCTGCCGCCGGCCAATGGCCGACACCCCCCCCCCCCCCCCGTTTTGCGTATGTGCCGCACTTCCGCAAAATCGCTGCCTCCGTTAAGGCGTTAAGGACCTTACAAAGGAGAGATTAATTTTCTACAGGCAGGCTGTAAAATTGATGCATAAGTAACAAAATGATTTTTTTTCTGGGACTAAGGTAGGCCAATGACTCGCACAGCAGTTTTGTACAAGCATTGGCGAAGCCGATAGGTTTGACCTACGCAACATCTATTGGCTTTGGGAATGATTTTAGACCAGTTAAACAGCCACACAGGGTGCTGTGCAACATGGCTTAAAGTAAAAAAAAAAAAATGTAAACGCTATGATGCGACTAGCGCTGACCACATTCTAGAGCTTTTCTTTTTTCTTCAATTATGTTGCACAGCAGCCTATGCAAGCATGGACAGCAGGAGGGAAATGGATAGGAAAGCAAGAAATGACAGAGGGAGGGCGCAGGGTGGGTAAAGCAGCAATGAACAGTGAGAGGAGGATAGGGATGTGATAAAGAAGCAACAGACACTGGGAGGAGGGCATGGGGTGTAAAAGAAACAGCAGACAACGGGATGAGGGTGGGAAAAGCAACTGAGGGAGAAAGCAGCAACAACAAGAGGAGGGCAGGGGTGAAGGAGAGGGACTACAGAGATATGTACCTTGTAGGAGTGCTTTTAAAAAATTTAACCTGCAGGAGCCTGCGACCAGTGGAAGGGCACTGGCCACAGACCTCAAGCTATACTTGGTTCAAGCTCCACGACAGGGACACACACAAAGCCTAAGGAGTAAGCTGAGGTGAGGAGGACAAGAACCAAGGAAACAAGAGTGACATCGCAGCCAACCAATGGTAGGTATTGGTAAGTAAGGGGCGGACTCTAAGCTAGTTTCAAGCTATTTTGTTGTTGTTAACAATAGGTTTTGCTGACTGCATTTTTAGTTTTCGCCTGGCAAGTAGGCATGTGCTGTGATACTGCTGCTGGGATCACTACTAATCTGGAGATCTGATTGACTGTGCAGCTGGTAATGCTACTGATATTTCACTCTGTTTGGTGAGGTTCCAGCTGTTGTTCTCCAACCTTGCATAAGTGGATGAGGTCTCAGCCTTGCAACTTATTATGTGACTGTTTAGGTCTCACCTACCAGACAGCACAAGATATCTGGTAGCGAAAGACCTTTTGAGGGCTTACCAAATACTTACAGTGGGTTTAAAGTCTGTCTATTGCTAACTATTGCTTGGCGTTAATGCCATTTTCATTTACTTAATTTTTATTTAATGGCATACCTTCCTCTTCTTGCGTTCCCACCCCCCCTCCGGCCCCCCCCGATCATAGCCTCTTTACCGTGATTTCAAGATGTGTACATTTGGTGGCCACATCCCGTAGCCATCCTGTCTAGAGGAGGTCACAGTCCCTCCCAGCCAAGGCCCCTTTGTTCCCTTTTCAGAGAGAAATTCACACCTTCCAGGAGACTGCAGTTAACAGGGAATATTATCAGAAAGGGCTACTAGAGCCTTTTGGCAGGTAAAAGGCAACTTTCCAAAACTGTAATTTTTAAACTAGTAATTTAAAATAAGACTTTACCATTAGATTGGATTTTAAATTCCTATTAATTTAAATCCTTATATCAAGATTCTAGCTATTCCCAAACTGAAGTTATACATTTTTAGTTCTAATAATATAACTAAGTGCTTTTAAATGGGAGAGTAAGTCTTGCCACAGTGAACAAGTAGAGGAAATAAGGGGTGTTTACTATCATCACTATAGTGTATACAGCATGTCTCGCAAAGCGATGAGCGCGTTGCGCTGCAACGCTATGCGAGACCTAAAAACGACTTTGGAGATTTTTCACTGCCAAGACATGCTTACAGCATACCTTAGGGGTGAGTTGCCAGTATTAAAAAGAATGGTTTAGGCCTGTCAAAAAAGTTATCTTGTCAGGTTGAATTTGCAGTTTTCAACTGCACACTCAGTCTGCAGGGGCAGGCATGAAGACATGATTCTACTTTGTCAATTTAGTGGTGGTCCAGTATGTGCTGCAGTCCACTGGTATGATTTAAGTTACATTGCCTGGGTACAGAGAGTACCACATATTAGGAAGGAACGTGTAGGTAAGTTAAGTATACCAATCAGGAATCAGCTAATTGCACATACACTTTATGGGTCAGAGTAAATACAGTGGGCACAGAACATGAGCACTCCAGGGTTCAGTCAGCATACTAGCACTACATCTAACAAAAACAAGGGGTGATCCTGCAAAAAGTGCATTTCTTCAAGCAAGGCTCCCCTCTCCCCCCAGCTCAAGGAGAAGGAGCAACAGCCATTTCCTTGGTCGTTCTTGAATATTCAGCGGAAATATTGTGGAAAGCCCTTGGCACTTTGCAGAGTAATTTCCAGACCCACATCCTTCTGTCAGGACCAATCCCTGTGAGGATTACATCTCCTTTAACACTGTCAAGCCTTTGCTTAAGTGTTACCATGAACTGGACTGGACCTTTTTCCAGCTCTTCCCTAACTACTACTACCTTGGACCGTTTAAAATCCAGTCTATCTTGTCTGAAGTTTGAGTGACACAAGCTGTCTCCTGAGGGCAAAGCAAACTTTAATCTTCTTTAAAGCACTTGTGGTAATACCCAACGCCATATAGACAATATTCAGTCTATTTTTGAAGGGGGACCACCTTCATCCACCTCTGTCCTGGTGGTCACAGCAATTTTCAAGTTGGGATTTTTAAACAAATTATAACATGCAAATATGCAAACGACTGTTGGCTAAAAATGCAAAATTATTAAGATGACTTAAGGTCCCTTGTCAGCTATGAATAGCCATGTTAATGAAAACGTTTGTGACTGAGGCCATCATTAAGAGTAACCCTGCTAGGAATGAAATAAATATTGCACCTTTTAAAATGCGATGCATTGGAGATCAAAATTTAAAACGGGTGATAATGTTCACCTTGTTACGAGCTGGGTCACAGCGTGGATTATTTTTTTTTTGCTTTGTGCACCAACACCAGCTTTCACCTTTATTTACTGCCCCCCCCCCCCCCCCAAGTAAATTTGGCAGGTATCTGGTGACATTTACCTAGGGAAAACTGTGAGGAATGTGGTAATTACCACAAAAGAAATTGATACTTACCTGTAACTCGGGTTCTCTAGCATTTGTATCTTTTACATATTCGAATGCTTGAATCATTCCCGGTCATCAGGCTGGCAATCCCTGGTAATCTTAAACAACAGTAAACATTGTTAAAATGGCATTAAGGCCCAACAGCAGTGCTTGTTTAGTAGCATATCTGCCTCATATGAAGCAATCTGAACGTTATCCAATCAGGTGGAGTGTTGGCTCTCCTACTCCCACTACTCCTACCATAGTTCAAATTTCATAGAACAAATGAGAGAAGAGTATGTAATAAATGAGAAGCTGACCAAAGAAAAGGTAGGGTCACATGAAAATATGAAAGATATCCACACTGGAGAACTGGAGTTACAGATAAGTAACTAATATCTTCACCAGCATTGGATCCTTCATATATACACGTGCTTGAATCAGATTAGTAAGTAGTATATGATAATCATAGTAAATACAATAAAAGTGGAAAGCCCGCTCACCATTACTGAAACCTGTCATGAACAACAGCTTGTGCAACCGCTGAGCCAGCTTCTGCGTTGACATCAATGCAGCAGTGTTTTGTGAAAGCGTGCCTCCTCTGCCAGGTAACTGAACTGTAGATGTCTCACAAAGACATCCCAAGATAGTATTGCAGTAATAGCCATGCATCTGGTGGAATGCAAGTTTGCTCACCCCTGGTGCGGCCGCTTGGCTTTGCTGTAGCAGAAGATGGTAAACGCTGATAACCAACATGCTATTCCCCTGCTTGGAAGTGGTCAACCAATTCTTGAATGACCAAAGGACACAAACAGTTGGTTAGTAGAGCAAATGTCTTTTTTCTGTCAATGTGGAATGTAATGCACCTTTATACATGAAGCGAGTGCAAAGACATTTCAGCTTGTTGTAGGATTTGGTTAGTTGAGATGTAAGTCAGTAGGGACTTTTGGAGCAAACTTGGGATTGGTCCGTAAAATTACTTTGTCCTTAGTAAAATGAAAGGTAGGGTTCTTTCATGGTAAATGTATGCATTTCTCCAACTCTTCGCACTGATCAAAGCACCAATAGAAGCAACGTTTGCCACGGAAAGGAACTTAAAATGTGTTTTATGGAAGGATTACACATTAGGCAACACAAGTTGGCTCAGTACAATATTTAGTTCCCAGGGTACTGGTGGGCATAGTATCAGGGGAAGACTCCCTTCATAAAATTTTATAGGATACTCTTCAAGAATGATGTGCCTAGTTGTCTTCTGTTCTCCAAGGCCATGAGATTACTGCCAAATCTCTTATTGAGGAGTATTTTAGCCCATCTTTTGCCAAGCTCAGCAAATAAGGAAGTATTTAATGAAGTATAATTACTAAAGGATGTTATACTTTGGTCTTGCGTCAGACAGAAAAATGTTTCCATTTGCCATTGTAGGTTCTTGTGGTTACTTGTGCTCTGGCTTGTGCCAGGATGGTTCCACATCTTGCTGAAAGATAATGACAACCATACTGTAAGACATCAGGCACCATGCAGTTAGACACAATGCCTGACGGTTGTGGTCCAGAATGTCTGCATTGTGCCTGGAAAATAGCTAGGGGTACATTTCAAATGTATTAAACGGTGTACCAAGAGATTCAGGACCTTGTGAACCAATACTGGTGAGGCCAGGCTGTCTCAATGAGGATCAGGTTACAACGGTCAATCTTCCCTTTCCTGAAAACCTTGGTGAGCAGGGAAACATTGCAAAGGTATAGGCAAAGACACTGGACCATCTGATAGAAAATGTATTGCCCTTGGACACTTGTTGCTAAACCCTACTGGCAATTTTTGTTGAATCGGGTGGCAAACAAATCCAGCGTAGGTTGACCCCCTTTGTGGAAGATGTAATACACTTGGTCCTGGTGAAGTTCCCATTCCTGACAGTCGGTTAATAGTTGACCGAGTGGGTTGCCTCCAGGAATATGCTCCACTGAAATGTCCATGTGATGGAAAATAGCCCAGTCCCACAGTGACTGTGCCTCTTCTGACAGAGTTGAGGATCTCCACCCTCCTTGTTCGCGATGTAAGACATTGATGTGTTTTCTGTTCCTATGAGAACCACTTGACCTGCCAGCACTGGAAGAAATGCCCGTAGTCCCAATCTTATCGCCCAGAGCGCCAGGATGTTAATGTGGAGCTTCTTTTCCTCATCTGAGCATTATCCTCTGGTCAAGAGTTCCTGTATGTGACCTCCCAAGCCCTCACGGGAGGCATCTGTTGTAAGTATCACTCTGTCTGATGTTGGATGGAAGGAAAGCTCTATGCTGAGGTTCGTAGGGATCTGCCATCATACCAGGACTTGCTTCAGATGACTTGTGACTAGGACTATGGTGTCCTATGAGTTAATAATTTATTTCCATTGACTGTCCAGTTCTTGTTGGATGGCCGCATCCAGAGCTTGCAATTGGCTTTAAGTATGGCCACTGGAATTATGCAATTGTGTGGCCGTGGCATTTTTTCGTATATTTATAGATTTGTCGCATTTGCCAAATAATCTACCATCTGCTGCAAAATCTGCAGGAACAAATTGTTTCTAGCTCAAATGGTTCAAACATATTAAATGCACAGCAACACATGTTGCTGCGCAGTGTTGGCCCTTTGCAAAGCTTTACTGGTCACGTTTCTGTTGCTTATTGCTATATTTGAGAGTTAAACTGGAACAAATGAAGTACAGCCAATGCCCAGACTGTGTTAACACCTGTAAAAATGACTAAATAATTATATATTACCATAAAATGTGCTGCATTGCACCACATAATTTGCTTTTTCTTACCACATACATTACTCAACCCTGCCACATAATATGGCCCTCCCCTCCCACATAATTCCAGTGGCCTAACTATAAGACCTATGCATGAAAACATCAGCCCCAGTAAAGACTTGTATTATCTTACTGTGACTGCATGTTTGGCAGAGATGGTCCTTGCCAAGAAAGTGTGGGTTCTTAATCTTTCCACTTACGGAATAGCATTTCCCAGCTGTGTCCAATATCGCCCCTACGAATGGAAGTTCTGTTTGAAGTTCTGTGAATGATTTGTTGACATTCAGTGCCCGTCCTAATTTGTGAAACAGATTGATGCACGCAGACGTTGAATTGTTTGCTGTTTCTTTTGATGGAGCCTTGACCAGCCAGTCATCCAAGTAGGGGCATACTTGGTGACCCTGGCTTCTAAGGTAAGCAGCAAGCAGTGCTAGGTCCATGATCAAAATCAACAGTGCAGACTTGAGACTGAAGGGGAGAGCCTTGAATTGGGAATGCTGCCCACCACTTGAAATCAAAGGTATTTTCGGTGCTTTACCTGTATTAGGATGCGAAAATACACATCCTCAAGACCAAAGGTCATAAGGTAATTGTTGTCCTGGAGCATGAGGAGGACTTCTTGGAGCTTTATCACGCAAACGTCTGCTTTCTGAGGAATGTGTTGAGTTCCCGTAGGTCCATATCTGAAAGAAACAGGTTAGTATTAGATTCCTTACCTTAGAATATCCCCAGGCGTCAGTCTGGATCCGGAAACTTTTGCGTAGCAGTACCCCTGCGCGTCGGTAGGCGTCGTCTGCAGGCGTCCCCTGCGGCTCCGCGTCGTCGGCGTCGTGCGCCGTGATGACGTCGCTGGAGTATATAGACGCCGCCTCCGCGCGCTGACGTCAGTTCTTCTTTTTTCCGCGCCAGTTAGCGCAGATCCGAAGAGCAGTACTCCGGTCTTTTGACCAAGTTTTTTGTTAACTTCTTTACGGTGCCGGTAGGATGCCCGGTTTCAAGAGTTGTGACGAGTGCGACCGCATGATGTCGGTCACCGACCACCATCGACTCTGCCTCCGGTGTCTGGGCGCGGACCACGACGTGGAGTCCTGCGTCGACTGTCGGGCCTTGACTGGAAAAGCTAGGCGGGAGCGGTCCCGCAAGCTTCTCGAACTCCGGTTGTCGGCCCCGCGTCGAGAGCGGTCCCGGTCCGGTCGGAGGTCGAGGGAGCGGTCGAGGGAGCGGTCGCGGAGCCGCCATGGGCGCTCCGGGAGTCGCCACCATTCCTCCGGCTCGTCAGGTAAGCACAAGAAGTCGGGGCGTCGCCATCGCGCCCCCGACTCCCCCCGACGCCCGCGTGCTGCGGCCGGGGGCTCGGGTGACCCCACCCCCGCGGTCCCGCATGGGTCGCCGACGCCGTCTGCCCCACACCTGTCGGTCCCTGGGGAAGGCGCGTCGCGTGAGGAGATCGAGGCCTTCCTCATTGCTATGAGGGCGAGGTCTTCTCCGGCGGGGCCTTCGGCGCCTGCGGGCCCGTCGGTCCCGTCTGGGGGCCCGAGCGGTTCGGGTGCTCCTGCCCCGGCGCCGCCGGTGGCTCCGGCCCCGGCGCCGCTGGTTCCCTCTGGTTCGTCGCCGGCTGGTCTCCCGGCCTCTCCGGCGTCGGTTCCTGTGGGCCAGCCCATGGTACCGCCCCCGCGTGGTGCAGCGACTCCGCCGTCGGCTCCGGCCGGCGTCGGGTCCCCGGCACCGACGCCGCGCGGCGCCACCCCCCTTTCCTCCCCGACTCCGGACTCGGAGCCGGACCGGCGTCGGCCGACGCCGGACCCGACGCCGATGGGGCCTGTTGACCCCGATGTCTATATCGTCGACCCAGAATATGGGTATGACGAGGAGGAGTATGGAGAGGGTTGGGAGGGGTCTGAGGACCCTCTATCCCGTGCCTGCCAGTACGATGTGGACTGGGTAGGTGATCTGGGTGATGCCAGTGGCCTGGACGAGTCGCCCAACCCTGGGTTTGTCTCTCCGTCCCCTGTGGCGTCCGAGGCGGGTGCTGCCTATTCGGTGGTCCTGATGAGGGCTGCCAAGGCCTTACACCTTGAGCTCCCCGTCGCGAAGGTCAAACCGAATATCCTGACGGAAGTTTTTAAACCGCAGTCATGCCCCCAGGAGCCTCTGCTGCCGTTTAATGAGGCCCTGACGGATGTCCTTCTGGGCACCTGGTCCAGGCCCGCCTCTGGTGCGCCGGTTGACCGGAACGTTGCCAGGCGTCACCGTCCCTGCGCGGACGACCCTGCCTTCCTGTCCACCCATCCCTCCCCGGAGAGTCTGGTGATCCAGGCCTCCACTTCGCAGTCCGCATTTCCGTCGGCTCCGCCCGACCGGGAATCAAAGAGGTACGACCAATTCGGAAAGAAAGTGTTTTCCTCTTTGAGTGCTGGGCTGCGGTCTTGTAACACCGCGTGCCTCTTGGGCCGCTACACCCACTCCCTGTGGGATACGGTCGAGGAGTGTTTGCCGCAATGCCCCCAGGAAGTGCGGGACAAGCTCACCCGGGCCTTTGTTGAAGGCCGGGATGCGGCGCGGTACTCGATCCGTTGTGGTCTGGACACCACGGACTCACTGGGACGGGCCATGTCCACTACGGTGGCGATTCGTCGCCATGCCTGGCTGAGATCTGCCAACTTCTCACCAGACGTCCAAAATACGCTTATGGACATGCCATTTGATGGCAGTCGCCTATTTGGTGACAAAGCGGACCACGCGCTGGAGCGCTTCAAGGACTCCAGGGTCACGGCCAAGTCCTTGGGTCTCTCGACCCAGACCCAGCGCCAGCAGACGGGTTCGTTTCGGCCCTTTCGTGGCCAAGGGAGAGGAGGTCCCACACGTGCTGCCAGCCACGCGGCGCAGAGCGCTCCCCAGCGCGGTGGCGCCCGTGGTTTCCGCCGTGGTGGCGGTAGAGGCCAGCGTCGTGGTCAGTCCACGCCTCCCTCCGCTGCGGCATCCAAGCCTTCCTAGTCCGAGCTTTCGGGCTCACGTGACGCCAGTGGGTGGCAGGGTTCGCCATCACCACTCCCGCTGGCGCGCGATAACATCGGACAGGTGGGTGCTGCAGCTTGTCCGAAGGGGCTATGCCCTCCCCTTCGAGTCCACTCCTCCAGCCATGCCACCGCAGAACCACCGTGTGTCGGGGGACCACTTGACACTTCTGCAGGAGGAAGTTACGGCCCTCTTGGCCAAGGGGGCCATCGAGCGCGTTCCTGGGCCAGAAGTAGGGTGTGGTTGCTACTCCCACTACTTTCTGGTACCCAAGAAGGACAAGGGAGGCCTGCGTCCTATCTTGGATCTACGGAACGTCAACGGCTTCCTCCGGAAGGAGAAGTTCAAGATGTTGACTTTGGCTCAGGTCTTGGCTGCTCTAGACCCACACGACTGGATGGTAGCGTTGGACTTGCAGGATGCGTACTTTCACATCCCCGTCCTGCCGGCCCACCGGCGTTACCTGCGGTTCACGGTAGGCCACGAGCATTTTCAGTTTATCGTGCTCCCATTCGGCCTTACCAGCGCCCCACGGGTGTTCACGAAAGTGATGGCGGTGGTCGCAGCTCATCTGCGCCGGTTAGGGGTTTCAGTCTTCCCCTACCTCGACGACTGGCTGTTGAAGGCGGGCTCGCCCCAGACAGTCGTCCACCACCTTCAGATGACGGCAGACCTCCTGCACGAGTTGGGGTTTTCCATCAATGTGCCGAAATCACACCTGTGTCCCTCTCAAAAGCTCCTTTTCATCGGAGCGGTTCTCGACTCGGCGCAGTTTCGGGTTTGTCCCCCGGAACGGCGGGTCCGGGATATTCAGGCTCTGATTCCCATCTTTCAGCCGTTATCCCGGGTTTCGGTCAGGTTGACGCTGCGGCTTCTGGGGCTGATGGCCTCCTGCATCCTTCTGGTGCATCACGCCAGATGGCGGATGCGGGCTCTGCAGTGGGACCTGAAGTTTCAGTGGGCCCAGCATCAGGGCAACCTATCCGACCATGTCCTGATCTCGGAGGGCACTGCGAGACAGTTGCAGTGGTGGCTTACAGACCGCGATTGGGTCAGGGGCAGATCCCTCTCCCTTCCCCAGCCGGAGCACGTGGTTGTGACGGACGCGTCCCTCCAAGGCTGGGGTGGCCACTTGGGAGAGGCGGAGATCAGAGGCCTCTGGTCTCCGGCGGAGTCCCGGCTCCATATCAACATGTTGGAGCTGCGGGCGATTCGCCTGGCACTGAAGGCATTCCTCCCCTTTGTCAACGGGAGTGTAGTGCAGGTGTTCACGGACAACACCACCGCCATGTGGTACTGCAACAAACAGGGCGGTGTGGGGTCGTGGACCCTTTGCCAAGAGGCTCTGCGCCTCTGGCAATGGCTGGAACGTCAGGGCGTGACTCTGACGGTTCAACACCTGGCAGGTTCTCTGAACGCCAGGGCGGACGAACTCAGCCGTCGGTGCTCGGTGGATCACGAATGGCGTCTGAACTCGGATGTGGCGAGAGGCCTCTTTCAGCAATGGGGAGAGCCTTGGTTAGATCTATTCGCCACAGAAGAGAACGCGCAATGTCATCAGTTCTGCGCGTTGGAGTTTCCAAGACGGCACTCGCTCGGCGACGCCTTTCGGCGCGAGTGGAGTTGCGGTCTGTTGTACGCCTTTCCGCCTATACCACTTCTGCCCAGAGTGCTGAAGAAGATCAGGCGCGACCGGGCCCAAGTTATCCTTGTGGCTCCGGACTGGGCTCGAAGGTACTGGTATCCCGAGCTACTCAGCATGACAGTCGGTCCCTCGATCCGCCTGCCCCTTCAGGAGGACCTTCTGTCGCAGCAGCAGGGGACGGTCCTCCACCCGAACCTGTCCAGTCTCCACCTCCATGCGTGGAGATTGAGCGGCGACAGTTGAGGCCATTTGACTTGCCTCCTGAAGTCTGTGATGTCATTCTGGCAGCCAGGCGTCCCTCCACAAAGTCGGTATACGCCTGCCGGTGGAACAGATTTGTGGCATGGTGCACAGCAAGGGCTGTGGATCCCCTTTCTGCCCCTCTATCTGAGGTTCTCCTCTTCCTCCTTTCCCTTGCCCAGCAGGGCTCTGCTCTGGGCACTATCAAGGGCTATCTTTCTGCCCTTTCCGCCTTCTTGAGGCTACCTGATCAGCCATCTTTGTTCAAGTCCCCTATTGTGTTAAGATTCTTAAAGGGCATCACGCACATGTATCCCCCAGCTCCGTTCGTGATGCCTCAGTGGGACTTGAACCTGGTTTTGACTTTCCTGATGTGCGCTCCCTTTGAGCCCCTTCATTCCTGTCCTCTCCGTCTTCTCACCTTAAAGACGGCCTTCCTGGTAGCCATCACCTCTGCCAGGAGAGTGAGTGAGCTCCAGGCTCTTTCTGTTCAACCTCCTTTCTTGTCTGTTCATCCTGATAAGGTGGTTCTTCGGACCAGACCTTCTTTCCTGCCCAAGGTAGTCTCTGCTTTTCACATTGGGCAGTCCATCACCTTGCCCTCCTTCTTCCCGCCTCCGCATCCTTCAAAGGATGAAGAGCGGCTCCATCGTCTGGACCCAAAACGTGCGCTTTCATTCTATATGGATCGCACACGCCAGTTCCGGGTGGATGACCAACTGTTTGTTGGCTACGTGGGTGAGAAGAAGGGAAGGGCGGTACAGAAACGGACCATCTCTCGGTGGGTCGTCCTGTGCATCAAAGCATGCTACTCTTTGGCTCGGAAGGAGCCTCCTGTTGGGCTGAGGGCCCATTCCACTCGGGCCACGGCGGCTACTACTGCCCTGGGCCGGGGAGTCCCTTTGCAGGACATTTGCCAGGCGGCCACGTGGGCCTCGCTGCACACCTTTGCGAGGCACTACTGCCTGGACAGTCAAGTCCGGAGGGATGGCTTCTTTGGCCGTTCGGTCCTCCAGGACTTTCTGGTGTAGGTTGTATTGGTTCGCAGACCCACCACCGGGGTTGGTATTGCTGGGGTATCTATTCTAAGGTAAGGAATCTAATACTAACCTGTTTCTTTCAGATGAACAAGTTACTTACCTTCGGTAACGATATATCTGTAAGAAACAGTAGTTAGTATTAGATTCCTTACCGCCCCGCCCATCCTCCCCGTTCTGCGAACTGATACCTAGGGTTAGGGACATCCCTTTCAGGGCCCTAGTTTCAAATGGCACCAGTGTTGGTTCTCACATGGCTCTGCGTGTTCTGGCGCGGAAAAGCTGTGTGCAAAGAACTGACGTCAGCGCGCGGAGGCGGCGTCTATATACTCCAGCGACGTCATCACGGCGCACGACGCCGACGACGCGGAGCCGCAGGGGACGCCTGCAGACGACGCCTACCGACGCGCAGGGGTACTGCTACGCAAAAGTTTCCGGATCCAGACTGACGCCTGGGGATATTCTAAGGTAAGGAATCTAATACTAACTACTGTTTCTTACAGATATATCGTTACCGAAGGTAAGTAACTTGTTCGATAGGTCTCCATTGACCAGTCTAATTTGTTTGGTGCAGAGCAGGAATATCAACATAGAAATATCGAGAGACATAAATATCACCGCAAAAATATTGTGTGGAAGAAATATCGACACCAATAATATCAACTGACAGGTAAGTAATATCGATTACAAAAATATCGACGGCTTAAAAATCTTTTGCAAAAATATAGTTGACAAAAATATTGAATTATTAATAATGTCATTTATTTTAGTGTTTTTAATGCGAATTGGTTGTCATTTTGTTATATGCTTTAAAACTTTACTAGTTATTATTTATTTTAAGTTTAATTTAGTGTTTTTAGTTCCGTAACTGGTTGTGGGTTTATAGGGGAATAGGGTGGGTAGTAATTTAATTATATAAAACGTATTGAATAATTAATATGTATAATTGTGAATTTATAGAGTTAAATGTGTTAATTGATTAATAATTGTTTGATAATTAGTTGTCAAATCAAATCAAATAGTCCTTTATTCAGTATTCATAATTTCAAAACACCATAAAAGTACATATAAAATTTCCATGAAAACAATAAAAGGGTTTCCACGACAGCAGATGGGACCAATAGATAAAGTGCTAAAGTGTAATCTGAACAATGGTACAGAGGCAGAAAATACAAACAAATAAATAGAGTTGTCAATTAATTTCAATCAATCCATTAATAATTAATTCTGTTAATTGTTTAATTAATTTTAGGTGTGTGTTGTATTGTTTATATGTGTAAATGTTGTGAAGGGTGGTAAGTAATTAATTTTGTATTGATTAATTATTCAATATTTTTACATTTATTTCCATTAATTAATAATTATTAATTGTAATTGTGTAATTAATTTTAGGTGTGTGTTGTGGATATTATAGTGTTAATTAATGTGTAATTAATGATTTTTTATTATCTTTGTTAATAATAATATATTTAAATCTATATATTAATTATGTTAATATTGGAAATTTAAATTAATAAAAATGTTGCTGTTTTTGTTTTTTATTGTTGTGGAATTTAGCACTTTCCCTACTGTTGCACTCACTGGAGTGGGAATCGTAATGTTTACCCTCTGCTATCCAACGCTTTCCCTACTGTTGCCCTCACTGGAGTGGGAATAGTCATTTTTACTCCTCCGCTATCCAGCGCTTTCTCTACTGTTGCACTCAATGGAGTCGGAATAGTAATTTTTACTCCTCCACTATCCAGCGCTTTCCCTACTGTTGCACTCACTGGAGTCAGAATAGTAATTTTTATCCCTCCGCTATCCAACGCTTTCCCTACTGTTGCACTCACTGGAGTGGGAATAGTAATTTTTACCCCTATGCTATCGAACACTTTCCCTACTGTTGCACTCACTGGAGTGGGAATAGGTATTTTTACCCCTCCGCTATCCAGCGCTTTCCCTACTATTGCACTTACTGGAGCGGGAATAGTAATTTTTACTCCCTCGCTATCCAACGTTTCACTATTATTGTGTTTATTTTGTTATTAAATGTATGTTTTATTCTTTTGTTTAATAGTTTAATGTGTTAATTAAATATAGAATATTTTATTTTAAATTATTTATATATATGTATATTTTATTTTATATAATTTAAAAAGTTTATAAATTGAATAAAGATAATAGTTAATAAAATGTATTTAAGTAAACATGTATATGTACACATTTTTTGGTGTTTATATTTATTAAATTAAGTTTATTTGTTATAATTAGTTAAAATATTTATTAAATAAAATGTATTTTGTTAATAATATGAATATTTAATTAATTTTATTTAAGTTATGTAATTTTTTTCAGTCAATATTTTTTACATCAATATTTTTGTGTTGATATTATTGTACTTACCTGTTTAAGTATAGGGAGTCGATATTTTTGTTATTGATATTTTTACATCGATATTTTTTTCATCAATATTTTTAACATCGATATTTTAACATGGATCCAATGTGTTTACTATCAAAAACCAGGAGTATAATCCTTGCTTCCTCTGGGCTTTCAGAACCGGTTTGATTGCTCCTTTGTGAAGGAGAAGAAGAATTTCCCTAATGCAGCTCCCTCAAATGAAGATGATGTTCCTTACTGGGTGGGCAGATTGTACATTCAGGACATACCTTAGACTTTCTTCAGAAACCACCAATCTGCACACCCAGCTGTCCATTGTTATAGCGAGGGGAAAAGGTGAAATTCTTTTCCCTTTTTGTTGATGTGAGGATGTTAATGGGGGAAGCTGCAAGAAGTCCCACGTTTTTCTTGGTCCTGAAAGCGCGCTTCAGGAGTGCTGCCATAGTTTTGTATGTTGCTTCTAGAGATTTTACAAAGCTTCATTAACAAGTTTGCCAAACCAGACTTAGTGGCATGTCCAAACCCTTTGCTTGTATTCTAGAACTGAAAGCAGGGGACCAGACATAACCCTGCTATCTCAAACAGCAGCCTCTGACAATTGGCAAACACCTGCATTGGATATATCCAAAGCTGCATCAATAATAGCTGCTGATATTGTTGCACCTTCTCTGACAATATTTGTAGCCATATATCTCTCATCCTCTGGTATGTGGTCAATTAGTGGCAAAATGCCATGCCACATCTGGCAGTCAAAGTGGTCTTGAAGTCCTAAAATATTTTCAGCCTTTATTGACGTAACCACCGTGGACCCACCTATACAGCCCAAATTGACAGTACATCTCCTTCCCGATCACGGGGTGCCCAGGAAGGCAAGATTGCGTTTTTCGACCTTCGCTGAGCCGCAGGGGTGATGACCGTACCAGCCTGCCTCAGGGCCAACCAAAGCTGGACCCTGTGTCAGGAGTCTGGTACTTCGTCTCCAAACGAGGCACTACTGCTGGTATTGGCCATCGTTTTCATTAATTTCTGACCAGATAAACTCAAGGATAGGAATGGACTTTATAGATATATGTGGTTGTTCTTGAAAATCATATGGGAAGGACTACTGTTCTACAGAGGTTATTGGCAGGCTGAATGTTTAACTGCTCTCTCCATTAGTGCATGGAAAAAGGCTATGTCATCCTGAGGAGAATCTGGGTGAATAGGAGACTTACTACCTTCTTTAGGTGTCGCTTAGTTTTCCCTTTGTTGGGGCCTTCATGCTGAGGCAATTTGCCTTCTTTCTCCATGTCTGAATAAGGTATACTAGAAGAATCCTCATCTCCCATGTCCCATGGGGATGGTGGCAATTCTTGAAGGCGTAATGGGTGAACGTGGAGTGGGAGGAGTTGTTGGCAGTGGAGGAGTGGAAGATGTGGGTTGGCCCAGATGAAGTTGAGAAAGTAGCTTCTGGGAGATTACATCAGCTGTTATATTGTTTTTTCTTCTTCTTTTAGATTTCGTATAGCCATGAGGATGATGTGCCCCAAAATTCTGTGGCCTATGATCATACTCATGATAGGAGTGTCCCCCATCTAAGACATCTCCCTCAAATCCTGGCACGTAACGTACAATTAGTTGTATGGCCTGTAACTGTCTCTGAGGCATCTTTGTCACTGTCTTTCTTTTCTGACTCTGAGTCCAGAATTTGAGCTGGGAGACTCGCCAGCATTTTAAAATGTGACATAGTGAGTGGCGTGGAAAAACTGTTGTCATATCGACGTCAAGGTTGGCATCAACGGGATCGTCGTTGATGGGGCTGATGTCAGTAGCAAGGACATTGTTGCTCTTGTTGTCAACAAAGAAGATCTCATTGCAAATGAGCTTTTGTCAATGATAGTTTCTTAAGTAGACGATGGGTCTGGTCATTGACGTGGTCATCGGTGGCATCAACGTTGACAACTGTGTCATAGGTGACACTTTTATTGTTGTCAACAGTAGATTTTTTTTTTGTCGTAGGCAAAGATGAAGTCACCATTGGAGATTAGAATTCACGCCGAAGGTCCAGAAGGCTTTATTTTTGTGCAGACTTGTTATCTTCATGTTTGGAGCGTTTCAATGAGGAAACCCTATCTTATTGTATGAGGAGAATGCTGCAGGCGCTTTTGGTTGTATGTCCAACTCCGGAAAGGCACATGCTTTCTTTTTTGCGCCACCTCATGGATGTGCTAGGAGGAGCACTTTAAACTGAATCAAACCCTGAAGATGAGCCATTCCCCCTTTGCAGGAGGGTATTTTTTCTTCCCTAACACATATAAGTCAATCTCCTTTCTCTGTCCTTTAGGGTCTTTGGAGAAAATAAAATAGAAATGTCACAGTGTGAAATCTTGTGATTAGGATAAAGGCAATACATAGATTGCTCATGTGATTCATCAGTAACCTTTTTCTGACCACAAGTCCAAAGAGATTTCTTCTTTCTGTCAGTCATGGTGACAGTTTGTGGCTGTTGGCAGATGAAAAGCTCACCTGGCCCAGTTAAATAGAAAAACAACTTGCAATAGTCTGAAAACTGAAGGTAGGGTTTGTTCTGTTGACCATAAAAAGTAACAGATTAAGGTCACTGAAAGGTCAGAGTAGGGCTCTGCCTGGGGACTCCCACTCACATGACAGGCTTTTAGTGGGAGCAGCAGAGCCAGCACTACCACCTCATTGGCTGAAGTTCGGGTTGCTTCAAATGAAGCAGATGTGACACTAAACAAACACCGTTGTTGAGGCCTATGACAATTTTCAGACAATTTGCTGCTGTTTAAGATTACCGTGGATTCCCAGCCTGAAATCTGGGAATGATTCAAGCATGTGAATAAATGAAAGATCCAGTGCTGGAGGACTTGTAATTCTGATCCTTGTGCAAACAGTAGCTTTGCAGAGGGAACGGAAAAGATTGGGCACTGGTAATGAAGGCCTAAAACAAAACAATAGATTGGCAAATGTACTGATCACTTCTTACTCTGCATTGCAATAGGCTAAGCTACAGCTGACTTAAAGCACATGGTGAATGGCAGTGGGAGACAGAGGAGCAGGCTTTCCAGTGAATCAGAACAAAAGGAATAACTGACGAAGCTTCTGGTCCGGATTTTATAAAAGCCACCCCACCAGGGTTTCTATGCCATACTTTAAATAGGCCTATTAGGAATGGGGGGGATTGGCAGTGATCTACCATAGTTCTATTAAGGCAGTATTTCAGCCCGACTCTAATTCAGCATGTGAGGCCTTGTCCTTTAATTTTAGTTTATCCCACCATCATACCTTTAAAGGTATTTTATAGTATAGACCACCGGGAGCTAGGAACCCCTTTGCCGCATCAACTGGAAGTCTACTGGAAGTGGGCCTTTGCTCTGACACCTATACCATTATGAGAGGGATGTATGACGTTACAACGCATGCTATTACAACGCATGCCTTTACGACGCAAGTTTTACAACGCAAGTCGTTACAACGACTTGCGTTGGGGGGGTGCTTGATAGTGAATAGTTTAATTTACTATTCCAACTCCAGTCCCCGTGGATAGTAGGGAAGGTGTTGGAAACTATTCCCTATCCTAGAGCGCCCCCCAGCGCAAGTCGTGTAAAAGTTGCGTTGTAATGGTTGCGTCGTAAAGGTACTTCATTGTAACAGTTGCGTTGTAAAGGATGTTCCCCTTATGGGAGACTTTAATTACTATTTGGAGGCTGTTACCGAACCAGGCACAGTGAATCAGATCAACATGATGAACAGCCCGACCTGAGGCAGCACGTAATTGGTCCGACTCATGTGGCAAGACATAGCCTAGATGGTATTTTTTCGAACCACCCCAGTCTTTTGTTCACTGGGTTAATACCTCTGGTGTGGACTGACTATGCTGCCGTTCAATTTGAGTTGACTCTCATGGCTCAGAGCGCAAGTGGGAAACGTCGGAAAGGACAATTTGAAATCAGAGCCTGGAGCAAAGTTGAGGGGACCGTTTTTCAGGAGCTCCTTACCACCACAGCAGGCCAAATGCCTTTGGGAGTGGAGGAGGCCACCATTGCATATACTAAATGGGCGGAGCAAGCCTGGTGTAAAAGTAGTCCCAGTAAAAACCCTCTTCCCCAAAAGATTGCAACCCGCCCATGGTTTACAGAATAATTGAGAAATCAAAAACTCATATGTAAACGTCTTGAGCGGAGCTGGAAGAAAGGAGACAAAGAAACCGAGAAAACGTTATATAAAATCAGCCTCCAGAGCTATAAACAACTCCTTTTTTCCGCTAAAAAAAAGTTCTATGCAACACAAATTGACTTAGCAAAAAAATTGGCGAAAGAGCTGTTCAGAACAGTTTCTAGCCTGGCCTCCCTTTGTCCAGTTAAAGTTCAGTCCAGTCAGGAACTATGTGAAGATATCACTAAGTTCTTTTTGAATAAAGTGGAGACCAACTTCTCTGCCTTTAGCAGTCCAAGCACTGCTGGGGTGAACACGGCAAGGGAGGAACTTAAGCCCATGGAGGCTCCCTCCTATACCGTGGACACATTTTTATCACTGTCCTTGAATGACATTTCTGGGCTCCTTATGGCAGCTAAATCAGGGTCGCCTTATGATCCATGCCCAGTCTCCATGGTCAAATCGGCCCCTGGTCCGGTCGCTCCAGCACTTTCATCTATCTATAATGTCATGTTTGAAACAGGGCAGTTCCCCAAACTCTGGAAGGTTGCCTCTATACTGCCCCTTCTGAAGAAGCCTAGCCTGGACACTAAGGATCCAAACAACTTTCGCCCTATCTCAGGTCTCCCTCTCCCAGCAAAACTTATTGAAAGAATTATGAATCAACAACTCAGTGCCTTTTTGGGCAAAATACAAGCCTTGGATTCCACCCAATATGACTTTAGGGATGGTCATAGTACTTAGTCTGCTCTCATTAAGGCCACAGATGAGATCAGGGAAGCCGTGGACCGGGGTGGAAAGGCGGCTCTGATCTTACTTAATCATTCCGCGGCCTTTGATAATGTCCATCATGACATTTTGATGGATCAGCTAAGGGCATGTGGGATCCAGGTTAAAGCTTGGGGTCTTGAAAAATCCTTCTTTGCAGACTGAGTACAAATTGTTTCTCTGGGAAAATACCAGTCGAAACATTTTGCACTGCCTTGTGGCATCCCGCAGGGGTCTTCACTGAGCCCTACGCTCTTTAACATGTATGCCTCATCACTGGCCCCTCTTATTAGTGCGTCTGGGTTTGGTCTCACCTCATATGCAGAAGACACCCAAATTGTGATGTCTGCTTTCAGGCCAGGAGGTGGGAATGGACAAACGCTTCCAAGACTGTATGGAATCAGTTGGGAGATGGATGTCCAATAATTCCCTAAAACTAAACTCAGGCAAAACTGAAGTCATACTCTTTGGGAATGATCCCAACTTCTGGACCCCAAACTGGTGGCCTAACTCTATGGGCACTCTCCCTCCGCCCTCAAAAAAGGGAGTAATAGTGGATGAGAGACTTACCTTTGGTGACCAAGTAAATGCAGTGGCATCAACAGCACATGTTCTTAAAACAGTCAAAAAAATATATTGCTGTTTTTACCTTCCAGTAGCCGGCAAACAGTAGTCACAGCACTGGTCATGTTGAGGCTGGATTATTGTAATAGTCTCTACTTAAACATTCAAAAAAGATTCATGAATAAACTTCAGCTGCTGCAAAATGCAGTTTCCAGATTACTCACTGGGACATCCAGGTTTTCCCCAATATCCAAAGAAATAAAAAAAATTGCACTGGCTCCCGGTAAGGAATCAAGTGCGTTTTAAGTCCCTCTGCACGGTTTTTAAGGCTCTGCAAGGTATAGGACCTGGCCATTTAAAATGCCAGTTTTAGTGGCACACTCCGAAAAGAATTTTCCGCTCACTGGGAGCCAAGCTGGTCATAGTGCCACCCACAAAAAAAGTTATGTGGGGTGGTAGAAGTTTAGCTTTTTATGCGGCAAAAGCCTGGAATGACCTTCCGTTCCACCTGAGAAATGCCACTGATCTTTTGGCATTTAGGAAGGGTCTAAAACCTGGCTTTTTGATAAATAAAACGCTTTTTCTCTGCTCTCTTCCTAAATGAGAAGTGACTAGCGCCAGGACACCTTTGGGTAACCACTGCACTCTAAAAATATCTATAACATAACATATAACTGGACTCACCCCTGTATGTCTCCTGGTTGTACTTGTGCACTCTTCGTGCTTTCAATTTCTCTGCCATGCAAAATGAAGCAAAGTCCAAAAATATGTGGTATAGCTTACTGATGGATGGTGGTAGAGGGGACATGATTCAAAGTAGAGTTACTGGATAACTGTCACTGGGACACAACTTTTCCAGTCCTGGTCTCACCTCTTAGATGTGCTAACACACGGCTCAGGTTGCTTCTCTCCAGTAACTCACACATCCATGGTTTTCAGTTGCATTCTGGTACTTGTAGTGTAGTTTCCCCTATTTTAAATCCAGGGGGTGGCACACGTTTCTTCATGTCTGGCGCGGGCCGCTTATCCAGTCCCATTGCATTCCAAATGCAGGGGCCTGGATTGACTGCTCACATCACACATGAGGAAACAAGGGATATGTGATGCTAGTCTTATTGATTCAAATTAACTGCTCGGATCCTCCAAATCTCAGAAAGCACTGATGTGTTTAATGGTAATAAATGACAGCAGACAAGGTGCCTGGGAGACATGGAGGAATATGGTAACCCTTGTATACAGTTATCATCTGGCCCCATTGTACTTGGGTAATTCTCACTAGTTCTTTTTTCAGTCAACAGCAGTAAGAATGGACACTTCCTGGCCTGGGGCGAATTAGATTGTTATGGGGACATTGACTTTCGTTGCAATCTGGGTCCATTATTGCTCTTTAATGCTTGGGGTCATTGGTGTATATACTGACCTGTGGGTATTGAGGCCAATTTCTGGCTGTGGTGTTCGTGCATGGGTGTCAATACACCTGTGCGTGGATGGCTAAATTACTCGGGGGCATATTATCAACGGCCAGCGATAATTATTGCTGGCCGTGCTTAGCAATGAATTTTTTATCACAGGGTATCTCTAGAATGTATCGCCCTGGTAGCGCGTTACTAACAACGCGTTTCTCCAGGGCGATAAAAAATCCAGAGATAGCGAGGTTATTGCCGTTTGCAGGGAACATCGCTGGTTTTCCATGATTGATGTGACCTATGGCTGGGGACGGAGCTAGAAAAGCATAAATTGCAGGTGTATAGTGGGAGTTGTAGGTTAAGAGTTATCAAGTGTCACACTGATCAAAGGAGCTGTTATCAGTTCGAAGAGGGTGGTTGATGAGAACTTAGGGCAGGAAGTATGGGGTGGTGCTTGAAGGGATTAGATATGTTTGGTACCTACTTGAAGATGGTTGAACTTATCCAATAAGGGCTAGGACTATGTCCCCCCTCCCTCAGGAGGTTGGCATAATAGGCATATTATGGGCATATTGATAGATACTTCAGGTGCTCCATTCAGCTACAGGAACAGGGCCGCTTCTCAGTTCTCTATTTCAGATTATTTCAAATTTTCTGGAAAAACCTCTGATGCAAGAGGATCAGTTGATCAAAAGGATGTTAATATCACGTGTAAAGAGACAGCAGAAGATATAACACTGTCATCTCCAGTAGTTCTTGGCCCATTGTAAGAAGGTAGGATCCTTCTAGCATGGTTACCCAAATTTGTGCCTGGTGTCAGTGTGTTTTTTGACCTAGTCTGACAGGGTTCCTGCTAATCAGGTCCCCCAGTCACTGTGCTTGCTCCCTAAATTGACCATGGTAAGTACTTTTGTACATCCACAATTGGCTACTGGTGTCCCTAGTGTATGGTACTAAGGTACCCAGGGCATAGGAACACCAGGGGTCTCCCATGGGCTGAAACATGTATTGTGCCACCCATGGGCGTCCATTTAAACTGAGACTACAGGCCTGTCATTGCAGCCTGTTGGAGTTGATGCTTGCACCTCTCTTGACAGATATGTTTCCTTATATCTGAGAGAGAAGGCACCAGTCTGACTCAGAAGTTTAACACCCACAGTGGCTTGAATGTCCTCCCCAGTGTCTATTAAATCTTTTTATGGCTGCTCTTCCGCAACAATTAAAAAATGTGAACGTCCATGCTTCCTTCTTTGCAGGCCAGAACATAAAGTGCCTACGATACACTAATTACACGATATTACTTACCAATACACCAATTGGTTTACAGCGGTTAATAGAGTCCTTTGATGAATATGTAGTAGTCAACGGCTTGAAGTTGAATATTTAAAAAAACAAAATTATCACGATAGGTCATTCTAAAGTAAAACACATGTTTAGCTTGTCAGGAAGAAGCCTATAGAGCCTGTCAGGTCCTATAAATATCTTGGCATAATTTTTGACAATAGTGTGTCTTTCAAGGGGCATCTCCATCACCTGAGAGTCAAAAGCACCACTTCCATCTTTGCTTTTAAGACTTTGCAAGACAAGCTAAGGTGTCCATATTATAATCATTTGGTCAAATCATGGAGGCTAAATTAGTCCCTGCACTGGCCTGTCGTGTAGTTTCTATAAACCTAAATAGGATCTGCGCGTTTAGACAACATACACTGTAGGATTGGGGTCGAGACTGGTTCTAGACAGCCCCACCGGGTATGTTAGTCTGTATACCAGCGAGCTCACAATGCCACTAGAAACCCCTCTTACCAAGGAGAGAATAGTTCTTGGCAACTATCGAACATGACAACCCTGATCCCTCAGGAAGGTGGAAACAGTGCGATACTTTTCACTCAGTCACTCACGTTCTTCTTTGTCTCAGAGAGATACATAGAATAAACGGTGGGGACGGTTTTCAATAAGCATTTATTGAACCAGCGTCATTCCAGTGAAAAATAGGTGTGCTGAAACAACCATTAGACAGTAACAGATATAAATGATTATAAGAACTAACAGAGTAAAAGGCTTGTAGATTTCTACCATTGTGCTAAAACAATGAATACAGGCAAGTATATAAAATACTTGACAGTAAAATGCGTACTCCTACGATACAACACTAACTAGATGTACCTAAGTGTACTTAGCATGTATGTAGATGTAAAAGTCAAGAATCCCTCTATGATAAAGTCAACCCCATTAGAGAGACTGTGGGACCCCGTCTTTGTCTTGAGATGGACGACCCACAAGGGATGTCAGACCACTCTCGTGCTGGAGTGTCTGTGTGCAGGAGCCTCAGCGTCTCGCGTCAGTGTGCCGCCATGGAAGTCCTTTTCTCCTCTGACTACCTCAGCAAGATATGGGGGCATATTACCAAGCAGGGCGATAGGCAATTATCGCCGCTTTAGCGGCCGTTTTTGGCCGCTAAGCGGCGATAATTCTAT
Organism: Lissotriton helveticus; assembly: GCF_964261635.1. NCBI lineage: Eukaryota > Metazoa > Chordata > Amphibia > Caudata > Salamandridae > Lissotriton > Lissotriton helveticus. The sequence goes on along the minus strand of NC_136065.1, from coordinate 617,474,176 downwards.
CGCTCTATTAGCAAGCTGTCGCTATCAGCAGTTAGCGGCAGCTTTAGGCGATAGTGAGCGGTTTGGGTCCCGCTTTGCATGTCAGCGATATTTATCGCTAATGACATGCAAAGTGGGCGTACCAAAACTGTTAGCGACTGAAAGCAGTCGCTAACGTCACTATCGCCTATTAGCAAGGCAGGCGTAGCGATGGAAATATTCCCGCTATCGCCAAAAACTAACGCCTGCTCTGACCAGTTCTTAGCCATGTTATCCAATGGGAGGTGGACAAAATGGCTAAGAGCATTTTGTCGCTAATGCGTGAATATCGCTGTATTCTGAGCGATATTCACGCTATCGCCGGAAAATGTATCGCTTTGGATATAAACGTTGCTAATAGCACGTTATCTCAGCAATAATTTCAGGCGATGCTTACAGATAAAAAATTAGTTGCGAAGCCTAGTTAGCGATAAATATCGCTAATCGTTGGTAATATGCCCCAAGGTGTGTATATATACCCAAAGTGGTACCCCCTGGGGATATACCTTGCTGTGTCATGTCTGACTAGGATGACGGAAGGAATGACCCTTATACATAGTTATTATGCAGGAGAAGGTAGGCCTGCTGTGATTCCAAGAATTCTCATACATAATGCATGAGGCTTAAGCTTTTCGGAGAAAACCCCATGTCATCTTTAGGCATTACCGTAACTAGGTAAAAGGTCAGTAATAAGAACCGTTATGCAGTGTAATATCAAGGAAATGTAGGTGAAAGGTGCATTCATTGCCTGAGCCGATATTGGGGTACCTATATGGAACATAACAGGCCTATGGATCAGTCATCTTTTGTGGTCTAAATGCTCCACTATTCGATAAGTTACAAATAAGTTTAAGATATCAAAGATTATAGGCAATGCTGAAATCCGTCTTGAGTTTGGATTACAACGTCAAATCTGAGTGAGACAAGCCGTCTTTATAAAAAGTCTCTGCGTGCTGTTATCATTTGAACCTTATACTCTAGCAAAGCTGTGTTGGCATGAACTTAATTCCCATTGCACAAATGTTTGGAGAGCCTGTCTTTCTGAGTGTGTTTATACCTTTGACTTTGGGGAAAAAGCATGCCTGGACAGTTGTTAATAGTAATGAAAAACTTGACAGGGGGAAGGGGTTGTTAGGAAGGGTTTAATGTGGTTCTATTTCTTTTGTATTGGTCTTTATGTGTCCTTGTCCTCCGTATTGAAAAGTCAAAGTCATGATGTATTGTGCAGATGTCTCTGGGTTACACAGCCCTGCTCTATATGTGTCATTTGACAAATAAAATGTGTTTAAAAAAAAATAAAAGTCATGAAAAACTTGATGTCCAGCCCTATTTGAGGGCTCATTTCTCAGCTCGTATGAAGACCAAGTTTCTATGGTTGCCATTTGGCAGGTGCATCACCAAGTATTGTATACCAAGGTGGATTCACCAATGGGCAACACCTTGCTGTAGACTTTATGGCTAACAAAAAGAATCTTTATTGCACACAATTTGCACTTGTCCACGATTACTGCAGGCGTAACAAATTCTACTAAAACCATTGTGTTTAGTCGCAGAAGTAAGAACTTTGCAAGAAGCTGTCTATTTCGGTAATCTGCGACCTGGTAAAGTTTCTGACCCTGGCTGAGAGCATGTTGAATTCTGTTTAAAAATGTAGTCATTCCAGACAGTGTAACGCTGCGGAATCCGGAAGAAGGATTTTTATCTTTATCAATATTACCTATATATTTTACTTTTGAATATTATTTATTTTATTATTAAAATTGATGGCATTCATGGCATAGACAGCCTAGGCTTCCTAACGTTAATAAGTACCAGAACCCGGAATTGATCTTAGAACAGTAGTTTTAGCTTCAATGTTAGGATTGTATTAACAAACTTGTTAGAAGGTGGTTCTGACACTATGGGCCACCCGATGTTTTCGCTTTTTGAGCATCTAATTGTTGAGCTTTTACTGTGGGGGAGCCTCATAAGTTGGGACTCACCTACAGCGAACTCAGGATGTAAGAGACTGCATGGGGATTTTACTTGTGTCCCCCTGGCTTGTCCAGGCCACTGCGCAGCAGCTGGAGTAAGGGACACCGGGCTGGTTACATGCAGACACATGTGTACAGGCGTGTGCACACGTGTAGGGGGTGCGCAGACGGGATTCCTAGCATGCCCAGTCCAGGAGCAGCTATAGAGTGAATGGTGTGGTAGGACTTGTGCAGAATTGGGTGGTGACATGGAATAGGCTTTATACACTGGGAAGGAACATGCCAGGGAAAGTCAGTGTGTTTTACTGTTTTTAACTTTATTGTTCCCCTATGGGGATGTGGAGCTCATGGCCTAGATTAACTTTCATAAGGCCTACAGATTCCAGACATGCACTAAAGCCCACTATAGCGGATGTGAAAAGAAGTATTATGCAAAGTCATATTTTTACTGCTTTTGGGTCATACAGAACTGTCATATTTCTCTGAGCCAGCCATGACCAGACCCTGGCGGAGGGCTGACCTCAGCAGGATGGATTGGTAATCTTTCTTCTACAAGCTAAGGCCTCCTCTCCAGGAAGAGAAGATGGGTGGGGCTACAGGCTCATCCATCACTGGGTGCCAGGCACCATGCTGCACCGAGGAGGGAAAGCCGTGTGGGGGGAAAAGGGCTTCAGAGAACATGTGGCCAGAGAAACTGGAAGACGCCATTTTGAACAAACCCAGAGGCTGGACAAGAAGGAGGGAGCTGGGGCAAGGAAGTGATGTGTTGCTGTTTGATAGGATCAACAGAGACTTCCTGCCAGTCCCCTACTCAACTTTTAAAAAGTGCTTGCACAGGAAGAGAAGCTTAGTTTGGGGTGTGGTCTGCTGAGGAGGAAGGTGCTGGGGCCTGGCAATGGGTAGTTGGAAGGAGGAACCCCCTGACTGCCCCCAGGGTCCTAACAGCGCCAGAAGAAGAGCCCAGGACCGGTGCGCAGAAGAAGGGGCCTCTGAGCAGGGAGAAGAGAGTCCAAGGAGGAGAGTCAGGCGAAATGCTGGCGCAGGGAGCATGTGAAGACCGCTCCCTGCTGAATCCCCCCTCAGAGTCCCTCTTGGCCAGCCCCAAGTGGCTGGGGCTGGCCAAGAGGAGTGAGAGGAGATGCAAATTAAGCAAATTGGACTCTAGGGGGCAGAGATATGCCCCCAGAAGGTAGGCGACCTTTGACCCCGCCTGAGACGACAAAGCATGTGAGCCTCCGTCGCCGGTCGCAATCATGCCCCCGGTGTGGGTCAGGTCCCACGGAAAGGGCAAAAGGGGCCCGGGACACCATCCCCGGGTCCCGAAGATGCCGAGGAGTGCCATCACGCCCCCCTCAAGGAGGGCAAGAGGGGCCCGGAACCCCATCCCTGGGCCCCGAAGCAGTCGGGGAGCGCTCTCTTTGAAAATTTCATCAAGCGGGGCGCCAGGAACCCACCCTGGCCCCTGCAGCTGCTGGATGCTGGGGAGCACCGTCGCACCACTGAAGATGGATAGGGGCCCGGGATCCCATCCCTGAGCCCCGAGTGAAACTGGAGGAGCCGGAGGAGGCTGGCGCGTCTGCCCACATGAGTGGTCAGACCAGAAGTGTTGAGCCGGCGGGAGCCACCGGGGTGGGCTACCCAGGTGGCTCCCCATGCAGATGGCCATGCGGGGTCCGGGTGGAACCGAGCCCCATGAAACGAGGTGCCAGGGGCCCAGATGGGACCGGGCCCCGAAACAGAAGTGGAAGGGACCCAGGTGGGACCGGGCCCCAGAAAATTGGTGGATCGGCCGGGGGTGGGCTCTCCGAGCCGAATCACTCACCTGGGGGTCCGGGTGGGACCGGACCCTCCAACGAGGGACGCCACAGCCAGAGGCCCACATCGCAGCTCTCCCCGACGCAGCGGGAGAGCCGCTGCTATAATATTCATCAGCAGAAGCCTGAAGCGCCCCATAATGCCTTGCAAGGCATGAGGAAACTATTGTTTTTGGTGGCCCCCAGAGGAGAGGGGTCACCCTCAATGGTGAGAAGGGGCTGGGGAGCTGCTAGAGAAGCGCAGTCTACCCCCAGCACGAAGAGAGACGTCCCTCCCTAAGTTTCCAGGGGAGTTGAAAGGAATAACCCCTCAAGGGCTCAGCCAGCATTTAACACCTTCTGGGTTGAAACTTTTGTTCTACAGCTGAGGGTGAATTACGAAGTGCATCATGGAGTGAAGGGCTGAGAAAAGGGCATCCGTATATGCGTAATCCTGTGATTTCATCTGTGATGCCTTTAGGGGCTGTAATTGGAATGCATTCTAATGATCCACAACTGTGCGGAGTACTGTCATTCTAAAGTGTTCTTAAACATGTATTCTTGCTCCTGCACTTAGGTGAAGACCCCAGACTGCTAGCCCTTAAGATATAGAGGTGCATACTTTATGGTCAGTAGGAGATGCTCAGTCAGGGTCATGTGTCACCAAGGCAGGTGTACCCATTTTTAATACTCGTTGAGGTAATGGGGTGGGTCGCCACTGGTATGGTGCCAGTGCGCAGGGCCCACACCCCAGGTTATGTTCAACTAATTGCATTGAGGGGCGAGATGATGTGTATACATGGGAGTGGTGGTACTAGACGCCACCACCCCTGCGGGAGGGGTGGAGATGTTATACAATGTCACAAAGTAATTCCAACAGATTATGTATATTTGTAATTTGATGCATAGTATTGAGTAGTGTGTGTGTTTAATAAATGTACTCTTACTTTTAAAGCAAAGTACAGACTGGACAATCTATTATTGAGTGTAATTTTTGCGCACCTGCAAATGGCGATGACTAGCCCACACCACCTCCCCAAGTGTAGTAAGCCTCAGTCTGCTCTGCAACACTACCCTCTTAGAGTCAGGCGCTAGAATTGGGTGTTTGGTTCCCAGTGATGGACAAATGTTGTCATGTTATTTGTGCAGGCCTCACAGATGCTGCCTCGTTATCCAACAAAATTCATATGTATTTTAAAATCTGTCCGAAATGATATCCAGTTTGGGTTTGCCTCATAATTATCTTGTTTAATAAGGACTAGCCTGCATTGTCGTTATAAGCATTTTCATATCATCTGTTATAACTTGTGAAATAACAGCTTATACTACATTGTTGAATTAACCCGGTTGAGGGTATGCATTGCTGTTTTTGATTGGATAAGATAGTATTGCTGGTTTCAAGAACACCAGACAAATGATATGCATCTAATGGTTGTGCAAATTTTATTTTAGGCCTGCTTTTAACTGATGCAATGTGATGAGTGTGGCAACTGTTTTATCACTATATATTTTTTTGGTGTCCTATTTATTTATTGAGAAAAAGGCATTAATAATATATAAAAACAAGCATATGTATGCAATATTCTTAAAATAATGTGTGTTCATACGAAGTAATAATAAATCATATACAATAATAAACAATAAGTAATCGATAAGTCATATAAAAATTATAGAGCAAAGGAAGAAAATAATGTTAGTATATATATATTAGAAAATAAGTAATATGAGTTTTGTAGAGTAGAAAAATGGAAAAGGTAGTAAAGAAAACCTAAATGAATACATCACTATATATTTGAATCATTTTTACAACTTTTGTATTAGTGTATATTGTAATGATTTTTAGTAATCAATAAATGTACTTACAGTATGACAAGGAATCAATTGAGTACTGCCCTGCAGTACCACATCAAACACCAAGCACCTTCACCCACAACTCACTGAAGCCAATACATTCACCTGCGATTTGAGCATACCCACTCACACTACTGAAAACACTGCTCGACAAGTCCCATTCCAATCTGCCAAGAAAACCTTAGAACCAAATCATCTCTGTACTTCCGAAAAATGTACGATGCCAGGCCACTTCTAGATTGTGAGCTTTACTTATGCCAATAACACAAAATGCTGAATCTGCAGTGTACCGTAACCTAACAAATCAGACAGTGCACGAGGTCAGAGCGTGCCAGTTACCGCCTGGGGGATGCTCAGAGTGTGTCCCAGAGGCCTCTCTGCCCTCGAGTTAATGCAGCTGCTATGCCTCGACCTAATTAGAAGGAGGGAGGATTTGAATGATTTCTGTCTGACAGGGAAATTAAGGCGGGCCTTTGAGAATTCCAGGAATGTGCTGGCTAGAAATAACCTCTCCTTGGGGTTTGCTTGCTGTTTCTATCCTCAAACTTCAGGTCAGGGGACAATAACGTATGCAGAATGTTTACGATCTCGTAGACGCCATCTGAGTCCACGTGTTGCTCTTAACGGTGTTAGTCTGCGGAGGAAGCAACAGATTTGCATTCTTTTTACATGGCACGACAGACAACGTGCTTGTCTACATGCTAAATTTAACAAGCATTGGCAAAGTCAAAAGGTCTGGCCTGCTTTAGGCGAGTATGTTGTTATGTGCCATTCCCTTAGATTCCTACTTACGCTTCTTTGGCCACCGTCCTTTTATTTATTTATTTATTTATTTTAAAGACCCCCACCTTTTTCATACCACTTACACATTGAAAAGCAGCACTCGATAATTAGATCATACAATTTTGGGCTATTGTATCTACGAGTCTTCTAAACCGAAATCGCTGTTACTGTGCGTGCCAAAATACCAAAGCAATACAAAACATCCAGGGACAGCCACGTCTAGATAGACACTCAGGTCTGCGCCACTCACCCTGCATCACTGCCGTTCAGTGCTCGCAAGGGGCTCACCACACGGGCATCCCTGGGGCGTCCTTGGCAACAGGGCTGCCACCCGACGGCACCAAGATGCCAACCGAGAGATCGTGTGCAAACTCGTAACGGGCCTAGGCTTTACACGGCTATTGGGCAGGGTACAGACAGAGGAAGCGAGGGCGGAAGAAGAGGAAGGCGATATCCCCGCACGCCACTCCTAACGCCCGACCCTCTTAGGGAGAAGGTGCGAAGTACCGCTGCTATCAACAGAGAGAGAGAGGGAGCCACTGTGTATAGCAACCGCGAAGGGGCCTGGGCGCTTTTACCTGTACTCCACTCTCAACCCATGTCATGGGGGGATATTTACAAGAAAACGCCGGACCTCGGTGTGACACCAAATTTGGCAACGCTACGCTCAGACATTTTCAAAAGGCCCGGATGAAAGCTGCCTAGTGCCAGCGCAGGCACCCGATGCAGCGCTACTCCGGAAATGTTTTCTAAAACCATATAACCTTTCCCTGAAGTACTAAATCATATATTACTCATCAGTGGGGCCCATGACACTGCGAGTTACTCTAAAAAAATACTTTTATCCTACTTCATGGATTGGTGTGATTCAAAGGAGAGCTGCTGGATCATAGCGGAGTGTCTAAATCAAAACTAAATATACTATATACACCTGCAGTTTAAAGGAATTTTACCATGGTTTTTATTAATGAGACATTTTATTCAGACACACCACCATATCGTCAATGGATCTGCTAGTTAAAAATCAGGCTAAGGAAAATGCAAGACCAGCTTAATTCTCCATTTATCACATTTTTATTAAAAGCAAAGTTTAGCATGTCTAACAGTTAATTCACTTTATTTACTTCTTTATTCAAAAAAATAACCTTAAAAAATAAAGTTTTATCTCAAACAGTTATATTCATTTATTTCAAAGATTCAGAAATAGACATTATTATTTAGTTTTCAGGTCACAAGTATTAGCAAAAGGCAGATAGTTCCCAAAGTTCATTTTCTCCTAGCTCCCTAACTAACATCCTCATCTAAAACTCAATTCTCATTCAAAGAAAATAGAAAATGTATTAAAAGCTTTACATCTCAGGAAAAATCAGCATTCCGACAGCATCTCAGGAGGAAATTGAAAAGCGAGTTTTTTCTTAAGAAAAGTCACGTCTTTGTATACCCTATTTCACTAACTTTATCTATCTACAAAAGTAACTATCAGTACAGACTCAAGTCCTGATTGGACAATTTTAGGGTGGATGAACATCACTCATCATTCTAATATTCAATTTCTGTAGCATCAGCGGAAATTGAAGAGTTCATTGTTTTAAAAGTGTCCAGCTTGGTCACATCCTCAACTAGTTATATGAGGTTCCTTTCCCACGTTCTGAAATTCAGATGTTCACATTTTGTTGGCAGTCATCTGGACTTTCAGGGCAAGCCGTCCTTGAACCACTCTTGCTCAGGCACAGGCAGCTCACATTCAATCTCGGCTCTAGCCGCGCGTGCGCAGTATCTTTCACTGTCACAGTAATCGAAAGTCTCCATTTTAAGGTAGGCCTCACGAGCCAGAATGGGAACTATCATAGAAACAAACACAAATAAATGTTAATTATTGAAATATAGCCCTTCTGTTTACCTCCCCCATACTAAGGTTTTCCCTATTATTTGTTACCTAGCAAATAAGCAACACATATGCATGGTATACTCACCTGTCTCTATGTTTTTGCCACAAAATACATAAAAAGAAAGCACACTTATGACACCATGACAACATTACTAAAATAGTCAGTTATAATTTTCCATGCAAGCAGATTAATATTCCTATGTGTATTTGTGTGTGCATTCTATACTACGTTGATTAGTATTTCAAACCACACAATTAATAAAAGTTACAGTTATGAGAAATTACTTCAAGAGGGGTATACAAAATGTTGTTTCTTCACCTCGCTGTATCGCACCCTTGCCTGCGCCATGTTGCAAGGATTCCTGTGCTGCAAGGGGGGGGTTGTGTATGTGCAGGAAGGAACACTTTCCTGCACATAAACCATCAATAATGGCCATTTGCTCTTCTGCAGCATACATAGAAAGAGCAAAAAACGAGGATAAAATAATAATTTTTCCACTAAGGTATTACCTGGCCTTAGTTTTTGCCACAGCCTTGTAAATCTAGGGCAGCATCAAAAAGCAATGGGTGCTGCAGTGGAACGCCCACAGCAAAACCCATTGCCCGCCTCTTTGCCGCAGCAGACTGCAGCATTAAGGGGCATATTTGCAAGGTGGCGTTAAGCCATGTTAAGTGGCTTAGCGCCACCTTGTAAATATATGGGGAATGGTGCAACACCCAAAAAAGTAACGCTCCAGTGTCATTGGGAGCTTGCAAAAATGTCCCATTTCAAAACGCATTTGTATTTTTAACAGTAGGTCCCAGCGTCACATAGCGGAGGATATTCCCAGCCTGGACGCCCAAGATAAGCCAGTCGGGGAGATATATATATATATATATATATATATATATTCACTGAAAAAACCATAGGTTATAGACCATATATAGTTAGGAATTAGCATTTACAAAACCTTGAAAATTCACTGAAAAAAACATAGGTTATAGACCATATATAGTTAGGAATTAGCATTTAGAAAACCTTATTTTACTCACACAAAACCATTGAAATTCCATATATAGTTAGTTGCACTAACTATATATCGCGCACCCGCAATCCACTGCTGATGATGTCACATATTACATCATTCATGACATGGTCAGTGACATCACTGATGACATCTCAAATGACATCACTGATGACATCATCTAGTGTCTGTGTGTTTTTGTAAAGTTTAAATACGTTTTACATATTGAAGAATGACTGGATGGATGGAAGACTGAGTGTGTGTGTGGCTGGCTGGGAGGTGTGTGACTCTGTGCATATCAATGTGTACTTGTATCAGTGATTGTATAAGAGAGTAAGTATGTGTTAGTATATGTGTGAAAAGTATGGTGTTCTGTGTTTAACTATAGATGAGGAAATCGAAGTGTGATTGATTCTTCACAGGACTGACTAGGTGTATGAGTGCATATGATAGTGTTCTAATAATAACTGACTGTATGTATGAGTAATTGTATGGGTGAATGAGTGAATGTGTGTGTAGACGTACGAATCAGTGAGTGCGTATGTAGTAACTGGTATTGGTGTGTCATGATGTCATCAGTGATGTAATTTGAGATGTCATCAGTGATGTCATTTCAGATGTCATTAGTGATGTCATCAGTGATGTCACTGAAGTATGGTGTTCTGTGTTTAACTGTATAGATGAAGAAATGGAAGTGTGATTGATTCTTTACAGGACTGACTTGGTGTGTGAGTAACTCCATGGATGAGTGGCAGTGTGTGACTGTCTGCATAGGTGTATGAGTGCATATGATAGTGTTGTAATAATAAGTGACTGTATGTATGAGTTATTGTATGGGTGAATGAGTGAATGTGTGTGTAGACGTAGGAATCAGTGAGTGCGTATGTAGTAACTGGTATTGGTGTGTCATGATGTCATCAGTGATGTCATTTGAGATGTCATCAGTGATGTCATCAGTGATGTCATTTGAGATGTCATCAGTGATGTCACTGACCATGTCATGAATGATGTAATATGTGACATCATCAGCAGTGGATTGCAGGTGCGCGATATATAGTTAGTGCAACTAACTATATATGGAATTTCAATGGTTTTGTGTGAGTAAAATAAGGTTTTCTAAATGCTAATTCCTAACTATATATGGTCTATAACCTATGGTTTTTTCAGTGAATTTTCAAGGTTTTGTAAATGCTAATTCCTAACTATATATGGTCTATAACCTATGGTTTTTTCAGTGAATTTCATTGGTTTTTTAACAGCTAATATCTGTAGCTGTAAAATGTATTCTTTTTTTTTTGTAAAATTTTTATTTTATTGTGAGTTACATAGAGAAATAAACAAAGGGCTGCGGAGGAACCGCACAGTACCCAAAAGCAAGGTAAGAGCCTTGTACGCACATCAGCAGTGTCCCAAGCTATAGCAAACGCATATCCAGACCAGGCTCAAAACAACAGAGCAATTAGGACCACCGTACACAGTGCGCTATCAGCTTATCATTAGGCCGGGCCAGCTAAGACGACCAGTGCCGCAATGTACCGGACCCCAGACCTCCAGGTTCCATACAAGCAATGCAGATAGTCAAATCGTGGATCCTCCACAGCCCAAAAAAACCCAAACAACCAACATCCCCTTCCCACCCCCTCCCTCCCCCCCGGTGGTGACGCCATTCACTCAACACTCAAACAGATCCACATCACACTTGAAAGAGGTGCATCGACCTCACCGAGGCCGGACATACGGCCGAGGGCAACCCCTTAGAAAGAAACGTAACCAGAGGACCCCACTGATACCGGAAATTCTTATACTGGCCCAAGAAGATGTCCGCCACTCTCTCCAAACTGAGCAACCTCCATAACCGCGCATGCCACAGTGAGACCGCCGGGGCCTCCTTCTTCTTCCAGGCCGCTGCTAGTGTGAGCTTCGCTGCGCCGAGGCACAGCCACAAAATCTTTTTATCTGCCCTGGTCTGATAGATTAGGCCAGGATCACGCAGTCCTAGCAGGACGCAAGCCATAGAGTCATCAATGGGATAAGTCAAAATGTCCTTCATATGGGAAAGGATTTCCTCCCAATACGGACGGATCACAGGGCAGTCCCACCAGATATGGCGGAAATCCCCCAGAAGTCCGCAACCCCTCCAGCACTTATCCGAGGTCCCCGGGAAAATGCGGTGAAGCCTAGTCGGGCACATATACCATTGCATGACCGTTTTGAGGTGGGCTTCCCTCAAGTGCAAGGAATGGTTAAAGGACGTCAAATCGCGCCACAGCGCCGACCATTCCGCGTCCGAGACCTCTCGCCCCAGCATTTCCTCCCATTGCCCCATGTAACGAGGTCGAGGAGTTATCGTCGATTGAAGCAACAGCTGGTAAATGAAGGAGATGGCCCCTTTCATGGCAGACGTCCGCAAAATAAAGGCTTCAAACGGCGTCGGCGGTCTCGTAGCCGCCTCCACCACTCCAGGTGACGTAGCCCAGTGAAGCAGCTGAACATGCCGGAATTGCTCAGTCTGGGGGACCCCATAATCTCTCATACAATTAGCGAAAGTGAGGGTGTCCAGGCCATGGAACAAATGGGTCAACGCCCGACACCCCCCCTCCCTCCACACCGCAAACGGTCCTTCATGTAGCGCCGGCGGGAAAGCCGGGTTGTAATGCAAGGGCGTAAACGGCGAAGGGAATGTGGTCCAACGGTCATCTCCCGCCAGTGAGTCCCACACCTTCAACACCGTGCTGGTGGGGGTGCTGATATATGCATTGAGGGGGCGGTCCTTCTTTGGTTTCCAGGCCAAGTCCCAAATTGACCTACCGGCAACGCATCGGTCCATATGGAGCCAGTGTTTCTCGGAGGTCTGTTGCGACCACTCTACCAAAACTCTCAGTTGCGCCGCTTTGTAATATAACTGCAGGTCTGGGAGCCCAACCCCACCCTCTGATCTCGGTCGACGGAGAACTGCATATGACACCCGTGCCTGACCCCCCTGCCACACGAAACGCAGTAAGGAAGTCTTGAGGTGCCGAAAGAAATCGCTGCCCATGGGGATAGGCAAGGCTTGGAATAAATATAAGAATTTAGGGAGGAGGACCATCTTCACGGCATGGATTCTGCCCAGCCACGACAGAAATTTCGGCTTCCACCTGTCCAATTCGGCCCGAGATTTCGCCAGCAAGGATGGGAAATTGGCCTGGAACAGCCCGCCCACCGTCGGTGTCAGATGGACCCCCAGGTAGACAATCGAACCTGCGGCCCAGGCTAACGGAGTCAGCGGCCGCACCCGGTCCCTCTCAACCTGCGACAGGGTAAGGTTCAGGATGTGCGACTTGCTATAGTTGACCTTAAAGCCCGCCACTTCCTCAAATTCCAGCAATGCCTCCCTGACGTAAGGAAGCGAGCTCTCCGGATCCGCAATAGAGAGCAAGACATCGTCCGCGAAGAGCGAAATCTTATGCTGCTCCCCCGCGAATGGTAAACCTCGGATCCCCTCATGCTCCCGCACCGCCACCGCCAGCGGCTCGATGCTCAGCGCGAATAGCAGGGGGGACAGAGGGCAACCCTGTCTAGTGCCGCGAGTGTGAGCAAAGAATGCTGACATATGACCATTCACCGCAACCCGGGACCTGGGGCAGCAGTAATTAGCCCTCACCATAGCGATGAAGGTCTCCGAAAAACCAAAGGCAGTCATAGTATTGAAGAGGAACCCCCAATCCACCCTATCGAAGGCCTTCTCGGCGTCCAGGCCTACTAGGACCGCCGGTATACGAAAGCGTTCCGCTTTTTCTATCAGATGCACCACCCGACGTGTGTTATCATGCGTCTGGCGCCCCTTGATAAAGCCAGACTGGTCCGGGTGGATCAGCGCCGGCATAAGGTCTTGTAGCCTACCTGCCAGGATCGCCGAATACAATTTAGCGTCCAGGTTAAGAAGCGCTATCGGGCGAAAGGAGGCACACTGTGTCGGATCCTTCCCCGGCTTTGGCAAGACCGTAATCATCGCCTCCGCCAGGGAGCCAGTGGAGGAACCAGAGGCGGCCATGTCATTAAAAAGAGCGACCAAGAAGTCACAGAGCTCGGAGGCGTAAGATTTATAAAACACAGCAGTGTACCCGTCCGGGCCAGGCGCCTTGTGAAGCTTCAAGTTCTTAATAGCCGCTAGCACCTCCTCCCTGGTAATCGGTGCCCCTAAGAGCTCATTCCATTCCTTAGACACCTGCGGAAGGGTTAGGCGCCCCAGGTAATCTTCTTGGGCAGCCGTTCCTATTCGCTCCCCCTTGTATAGGTCCGAGTAAAAGCGACCAAAGATGGCCGCCTTCGTCTCGTCCCGATGCTGCAGTAGTCCAGCAGAGTCGCGGATCCCTCCAATGTACTCACGCTCTCGCCTGTCACGAAGCTGTCGGGCCAAGTGCCTCCCCACCTTGTTGCCACAAGTGTAGGACTGACGGCCCAACCTCAGAAGGGTGAACTCCGCCCTGTTACTGTAATGGGCCCTCAGTTTCCCCCGTACCGCCGTGAGAGGCCGGAGGGTCACCCTCGAGGGGTTGAGTTTATGTGCCTGCTCGAGAGTAGCCAGCTCAGCCTCCAGGGCCTCCCTCTCCTTGCGTCGCATCCTATTGAGCTGAGCGTTAAGGCCCAAGCAAGTGCCCCTGATGGACGCCGTAAAATGTATTCTTCTTTAAATCCAAAAATATATTTTATATGTTTATGAATAATTTTTTTTTTAAATATTTTTTTTTCTTCGTTCCCGCTTCGCGAATCGGGAAGCTACCCGTTAGCTGACCTTGATGCCGCGAAATAGACCGCGAGCCGGTAAACGTTTCTTTACCGCAAGTGCCGCGTTAGAAAACAACATCGTGACGCCTCCCGTCCGCATGACGTTTCACGTTGTCGCGTGATACGTCATATGACGTGCTACGTTAGCGAACTGGTACGCGAAGCGAGTCGCAAAGCGCAGGTTTCTGGAAGCAAACCGGGAGGCCCTGCAAAGCGCTTAACGTAAACACAGCAAGTCATGTGACTTGGTAATAACACTTTTCATTGGTTCATTTCACTTTTGGTTTCCTAATGATGTAAGACTAGGTCATATAATCTAAAATGAACACTTTTGATTGGTTGAGAACTCTTGTTTTTCCCAAATGATGAAAATCCCTCCTTCTTTCCTCACTCTGACTTTCATCATTGTGAGAGAAAGACCCTTTGTGATCACTGAGCAATGGCTTCTTTAGTAGCTTCAGCTGGTGCTTCCCCACCACCTCCACCACATCCAAGGAAGAGTGGACCACCTGCTCAAGTTATAATTCAGCAAGAAGAGGAAGACGAGGAAGAGCAGGAAGAGAGGCAGTTTTTGCCTGAGGAATCCAGGACGTCTCACCGGAAAGAAAACTTCATTTGGCAATTTTTTAAAATTCCCAAAGGTCAGAAAAAAGTAAATGCAAGATACGTAACTTGCCTTATATGTCAAGATAGAATGTCCAGAGGAACCGAGAAAAAATACAGTTTCGGAAACTACACAATGCATCGCCATATGACTAGGTGGCATCCTAACAACTACAGTGCTGCACAGTTTCGGAACGACCTAGATAATCTCCCTATTATGGCCAGAAGATCTGTTGTACCGGAAGTAACGGGACCAGAGGGCAGGGAGATGGTGCCAAATATACAAATGAGATTTGGTGAAGTAAAACACATCTGCGTATTTTGCGATGGATTCATTTGCTACGGAGAAAGAAGCATCACTCTGATCAAAAGAGCTATTGACTATCATATGCAAGTTTGTACGAAACGCCCAAAATAATAAATACTTTTTTTTTGTTTTGTTGCTCCTGTTGAGCCCTTTACAATGAATCGTTTTCATTGCCCCCTCCAAGAAAAACCCCAAAAAATATAAAACTGTTCAGAAAAATTCAAAAAAAGTAAAAAAAAATTCTGAAAAAAAATAAAAAAAATATAAAACAACAAAAACAATTAAAAAAAAAGTTCTTTTCAGAACTACCTCCCCGTTATTAAAAAATTGGTACAATATTTGGAACTGTGCCAACCTCTATTTCTCTTAGTTCGCTTCCCAGTTCGCTCGCCGGTACGCGAACCGGAAGCGAACCAAAAACAGTAAGTATAAGGGAAGGAAACAGACACTTATGTTAAAAGAAAGACAGCTATAGGGGAGTAAACTAGAGATACTATTACCCGTAATCCACTGCTGATGATGTCACATATTACATCATTCATGACATGCTCAGTGACATCATCAGCAGAGGATTGCGGGTTTTTTGGCAACGTGCCTTATCCACGGTTTAATAACGCTGCCTTTTGCTTTATATAAGTTTTCAAATTGTATGAAATATATACCAATAGGTCGTTATGAACCTTTAGGTAGTGCTTTTCTTCATGAGGTCTGGTCGCTTCCATACACATACAGATGTTTCAAAGATGATCAAGAAGTTTATCTGAATGGAGAGGAATGCACTGAGACGCCAGATCATTCACTAATGTGTAGGCACATACAGTTACACGGTTCATGCAACAAACACCGACCAAATATGGCTTGCGTGTTGCAAGGCACGCCAGTTCCTGCTATCATCCCCACGTTCAAGTTGTTGGAAAATGGTAGTTATTTGATGCTCAATAATGAAGATTGTTCTGAGTTAATTAAAAGTATTCCTTTTATCGTAACAGTAAGTGAACGGGTTATTTGCTGCAGAAATGTTCTATTTTCTCCCACACATGAACATAGGGAGTTTTCAATCTGGCCACAAATACCAACCTTGGGAGAGATTTCAACGGCATGGCAAGAATAAGAGCTCTTTTGTCTCAGAGAGAGGTGGCCTTGAGTTCGGCCCGTGAAACTTTCGTGCTTCACATAGCGAACACCCGTACAGAGGTGCAGACCCTTTTCAATTCAGATTTGCCTTTCAATTTCAGCAAGATGGTTCGGACTATCTTTAACGCATCCTCCACAAAGGCCCTGGCGCACTTTTTTAAAGTTGTTACCAGTGGTCTCGTGACTTCATTTGAGAAAATCTTTGGAGTCATCCCTGCTTTCTTTCATTCTATTTTCTCCACTCTGCTTCGTGGATTGGCATTTTTACTTGCATTACCAGCGGACGCTCTTGTGCTTTTTTACATTTTTAAATATGGATGTCCCTCCTATGCAACCTCCCACCCTGCAGCTGCTGACACTGTTCCGCAATCGCATGCTAGAATATTATGGCACAATGCCGTTGGCGATATTAAGCACGGCATATGGATTATCTTTTCGATTCTCCTACTTCACCTGTGTCCAGCCTGTATTTCACTGCCTGACCTGTGATTTCGATTGGGCCATTGATTTGTGTCTCTGCGGCCTGGTTTCTCCTGACGTCGACTTTAATCAGCTGATGACTCCTATCATTACTCACGAGTTGGTTTGTCCTGGCGAAAGGATTATGGCTGTGGCATTGATGCATGGACTAATTGGTCCCTGGAATTTATTGGCGGCAGCACAGTCTTTCTTGGAACAGAGCTTTCTTGAAAACCCACCGAGCTGTCCTCTGATGGTGATAGAGGATCCGGTGCTGGGAGAGCACGTATGTTCTTTTCCGCTTTTAAATTGGATGGCTGAACTGTTTTCGGATGAAGACGGTGACTTCCTATTGGAGGCTGTTGCAGCTTATTTTGCATACACAGTTATGTCATAGACCTTTTTCATGTTTGATATGCTGAGTACTAGCATTTCATTGACAATTCATTGACTTATTTGTCAAGTTTTTATTATTTACCTTGCCTATTGGCTTAAGACTCGATAAAGTACTTGGCTGTTTTATTTTTCTTTAGCATTACATTTTCCTAGTTTTTAATGCTTTACCTTGCGGACCGTCCACATATAAACTTGCAATCTGCTCTCATGAGATGGCACTTCTATTATCTTATTCAGTTCGTTTCCGGATCATGGGGAGGTGTCATCTAGGTCCTGGATATCTTTACACCGTGTTAAGTTAGCATGGGCTCATTACCGGTTTAAACGCCATTTTTCCTTTTTTGCAACTTCTGCACACGACACTTAGTTGTTGCTTTAGCTTTCCACCTAGTAGTTCATCGTGGTTTACATGAGAATAATATGTTATTGCTCTACTATCTGCTTTGCTTGTTAAACTATATCTGTACAGCGAGTGCTAAAGTTTCAAGAACAACACGATACAGAATTGTTATGAGGTCTGATCTCCACGACTTCATACTCATAACATAAGTGCAACTTCTGCCAATTCTGGGCATGAGGCGGGTTTTATATTGCTTTGCCGAACACACATACACAACAGTTGATGCGGTTCACATGAAGAGAGAGCTGGTGTATGCTGATGTGATTCCTTCAAATCTAAGACACTAAAGTATGGGCACGCCCTAAACCAACACAAAGAGACCTTCTTAGCAAATAATATAATATGTGTATTAGGGAGGGTGAGATATAAGCAGCCGCGGGCCGTGGAGGGAGTTACGGTGAGGCAGGGAGGCGGGGAGGGGGAGAAGCAGGGTGGAGCCCTCTCTACCCTGCCCCTCCCCCTCCCCGCCTCCCTGCCCCACCGTAACTCCCTCCACGGCCCGCGGCTGCTTATAAGTGTTGCTAACTCTTATTCATTTACAGCATGTTAACATACTGTCACCATTCGCTTTTTATGTACTAGTAACTATGCTGGTAATTTTGCTACTGATAATATGTGTACTTGTATTCTCCACCCTGCTTCTCCCCCTCCCCGCCTCCCTGCCTCACCGTAACTCCCTCCACGGCCCGCGGCTGCTTATAAGTGTTGCTAACTCTTATTCATTTACAGCATGTTAACATACTATCACCATTCGCTTTTTATGTACTAGTAACTATGCTGGTAATTTTGCTACTGATAATATGTGTACTTGTATTATCTAAGATACTACGCCTGAGAAGACGGCATTAGTAAATAAACATTTCAAATACACATGTGTTCTTCTTAACTCCATGTTCTGGTTTCTAAGAAATATATAACGACCGACTGTTCATGAGTTCCACGTATCCTGAGGTACTATAAGTTCATATTCTGGATTGTCTAAACATTGAGAGTTTGTTATATCCAATGTGACACTGTACCTAGCTTGCTAAGGAGTTTTTGATTACTAACGTGAGTTTTGGGACACCCTAATTCGCCGAGGTTCCAATCCTCTGTCCACAGTTCTGTGTGAGAACAGAAACCCTGCGACAGGGGCACCCCCGACCCTTGCTGGAGCTTCATCACACTTGCGATACAACTCCAGCAATGCGCCACCTTTACGGCACAGATACATCACGCATCTGTGCTGTTTTTGCCCCATGATGCGCCGCATTGTAAATGCAGCACACCATAGGTGACGGAACAGCGGCACAGAATGACTAACACATCCCTGGTGATGCGCCAGTCATCATAAATGTATCCCTATGCTTCTTATCTTGTTAGAGATGAACCGCCATATGTATCATCAAAGTTTTTTGCATTTCCTAAATAGCGAACTTTAAGGAATAAATAGCGATTCTTTACCATTCCTAGTTTGCGATTAGCTATTTGCTAATTACAAATTACCCATTCATTTCCTTCATTTCCATAGGGCGGTTGGACTCACTTTTAGCTCGAACGGCTGAATGGATTTCCACGAAACTTGGCAAAATTGTAGGGACTGGTAGCCCGATGTGCCTTTGCTATGTCTCAAGATATATGCTCCAGTGGTTTTTACGAAAATTAACTTTGAAAAATATATATTGGGCTACATTGGCCTATATATATGTTGGAGCCCAAATGTAGCCCAATGTAGCCCAATGAAGCCCAATGTAGCCCAATGTAGCCCAAAGATGGCCGCCAGACACACAAAAAAACAAATGTAGCCCAAATATCAGCCAGATGTAGCCCAACTATAGCCCAGTGACAGAATGACCAATCAGCTTCGCAAACCTCCGTTACGCGAAGCGGAGCGCTGTTACAGATATATATCTTTTTTTGAACGTTAATTTCTCAAAATCCACTGGAGCACATATATTGAGACCTAGCAAAGGCACATCGGGCTACCAGTCCCTAATATTTTGCCAAGTTTCGTGCAAATCCATTCAGCCGTTCGATTATTATTATTATTATTTTTTTTGCCCCGCGGGGCCCTTTTAAAACCTCCACATCAAACCTAGGGGGTCAGCGAGGATCTACTATGCCCCCTTATGGTTATTTCCCCCTTTGTTTTGGCCTCCTCTTGTCTCTCGATCCTACCGAGAGACAAGATGGCGGCCGCTACGGACTTTTTGGAATGTTGACAGACGCCAGAGAACCAATCAGCTTCGCTTCACAAAGCTCCGTTGCGCGAAAAGTACGCGTCCTGGGACGCTGCCTGGTCCGCTGTTACAGATATATATCTTTTTTTAAACGTTAATTTCTCAAAATCCACTGGAGCACATATATTGAGACCTACAAAAGGCACATCGGGCTACCAGTCCCTACAATTTTGCCAAGTTTCGTGCAAATCCATTCAGCCGTTCGGGCTAAAAGTGAGGCCAACCGCCCTATGGAAAACTCAATGTTAAAAACACGTTTTGGGACCCCCCTTTTTTCTCGGCCCCCCCTTGACGAACCCCCCCCAAATTTTCAAGGGCTGCTCAGAAACAAAATGTGCCATTTTCCTGAAAATTTCAGCCAATTCCGTCCACAAACGCCAAAGTTATTAGACATAGAATTTTCAAAAATCCCATAGAGAAAAAATCCTAACTATATATACCTACTGGCGACCGCCAGTAGGTAATATATATATATATGTGTATATATATATATATATATATGTGTATATATATATGTGTATATATATATGTGTATATATATATGTGTATATATATATGTGTATATATATATATATATATATATATATATATGTGTATATATATATATATATATATTCACTGAAAAAACCATAGGTTATAGACCATATATAGTTAGGAATTAGCATTTAGAAAACCTTATTTTACTCACACAAAACCATTGAAATTCCATATATAGTTAGTTGCACTAACTATATATCGCGCACCTGCAATCCACTGCTGATGATGTCACATATTACATCATTCATGACATGGTCAGTGACATCACTGATGACATCACTGATGACATCTCAAATGACATCACTGATGACATCACTGATGACATCTCATTTGACATTACTGATCACATCACTGATGACATCATTCATGTGATGATACAATGAACCTCTTCAGACTCTAATATAACCTTAGATACACTCAGTGTAAACAGACACTCACAGACTGTCACTCATCCATGGAGTTACTCACACACCTAGTCAGTCTTGCAAAGAATCAATCACACCTCGATTTCCTCAACTATATAGTTATACACACCTTACTTATTGGAACATATAATAACACATATTTACTCTGTTATACAATCCCTGATACAAGTTCACAATAATCCATACAGCCACTCACACATTCACTGGCTCTTATGCACAGTTATTTATATATGTCAACTATCACATGTACTGTGTTTTACATATGTACTTACTTTGACATGTAGCACTGAGATATCCATTCACTCACCAATACACTCATGCACACAGTCAACCGCCCATACAGATGTTTCCACATGCACTTTTGAACCCATACATCTAGTGAATCAACTGCTCACACATCTATGCACAGAGTCATACACCTCCCAGACACCCACACACACACTCAGTCTCCCATACAAATACTTGGGCAACTAATCAATAACCCATATAGTTAGTCATATAGCTAATGATCAACACATGCATCAGATTACAAAACAACAGACACAATGATGCACAATTTAAAACAGTTTAGTCACTAACCCATGCACTCAGTGAGACACATTTAATCACTCACTTATACAGTCAGTCATGCACCTACTAAATCCTTCATCCAGACACTTATACATCCACTCATTCTTCAATATGTAAGACATATTTTAACTTTACAGAAGCATACAGTCACTGGATGTTGTCATCAGTGATGTCATCAGTGATGTCATTTGAGATGTCATCAGTGATGTCATCAGTGATGTCACTGACCATGTCATGAATGATGTAATATGTGACATCATCAGCAGTGGATTGCAGGTGCGCGATATATAGTTAGTGCAACTAACTATATATGGAATTTCAATGGTTTTGTGTGAGTAAAATAAGGTTTTCTAAATGCTAATTCCTAACTATATATGGTCTATAACCTATGGTTTTTTCAGTGAATTTTCAAGGTTTTGTAAATGCTAATTCCTAACTATATATGGTCTATAACCTATGGTTTTTTCTGTGAATTTCATTGGTTTTTTAACAGCTAATATCTGTAGCTGTAAAATGTATTCTTCTTTAAATCCAAAAATATATTTTATATGTTTATGAATAATTTTTTTTTAAAATATTTTTTTTTCTTCGTTCCCGCTTCGCGAATCGGGAAGCTTCCCGTTAGCTGACCTTGATGCCGCGAAATAGACCGCGAGCCGGTAAACGTTTCTTTACCGCAAGTGCCGCGTTAGAAAACAACATCGTGACGCCTCCCGTCCGCATGACGTTCCACGTTGTCGCGTGATACGTCATATGACGTGCTACGTTAGCGAACTGGTACGCGAAGCGAGTGCCAAAGCGCAGGTTTCTGGAAGCAAACCGGGAGGCCCTGCAAAGCGCTTAACGTAAACACAGCAAGTCATGTGACTTGGTAATAACACTTTTCATTGGTTCATTTCACTTTTGGTTTCCTAATGATGTAAGACTAGGTCATATAATCTAAAATGAACACTTTTGATTGGTTGAGAACTCTTGTTTTTCCCAAATGATGAAAATCCCTCCTTCTTTCCTCACTCTGACTTTCATCATTGTGAGAGAAAGACCCTTTGTGATCACTGAGCAATGGCTTCTTTAGTAGCTTCAGCTGGTGCTTCCCCACCACCTCCACCACATCCAAGGAAGAGTGGACCACCTGCTCAGGTTGTAATTCAACAAGAAGAAGAAGAAGAGGAACAGGAGGACGAGCACGAAGAGAGGCAGTTTTTGCCTGAGCAGCCCAAGACGTCTCACCGGAAAGAAAACTTCATTTGGCAATTTTTTAAAATTCCCAAAGGTCAGAAAAAAGTAAATGCAAGATACGTAACTTGCCTTATATGTCAAGATAGACTGTCCAGAGGGACCGACAAAAAATACAGTTTCGGAAACTACACAATGCATCGCCATATGACTAGGTGGCATCCTAACAACTACAGTGCTGCACAGTTTCGGAACGACCTAGATAATCTCCCTATTATGGCCAGAAGATCTGTTGTACCGGAAGTAACGGGACCAGAGGGCAGGGAGATGGTGCCAAATATACAAATGAGATTTGGTGAAGTAAAACACACCTGCGTATTTTGCGATGGATTCATTTCCTACGGAGAAAGAAGCATCACTCTGATCAACAGAGCTATTGACTATCATATGCAAGTTTGTCCGAAACGCCCAAAATAATAAATACTTCTTTTTTTTGTTTTGTTGCTCCTGTTGAGCCCTTTACAATGAATCGTTTTCATTGCCCCCTCCAAGAAAAACCCAAAAAAATATAAAACTGTTCCGAAAAATTCAAAAACAGTAAAAAAATGTTCAGAAAAAAAAAAAAAAAAGTTCTTTTCAGAACTACCTCCCCGTTATTAAAAAATTGGTACAATATTTGGAACTGTGCCAACCTCTATTTCTCTTAGTTCGCTTCCTAGTTCGCTCGCTGGTACGCGAACTGGAAGCGAACCAAAAACAGTAAGTATAAGGGAAGGAAACACACACTTATGTTAAAAGAAAGACAGCTATAGGGGAGTAAACTAGAGATACTATTACCCATAATCCACTACTGATGATGTCACATATTACATCATTCATGACATGCTCAGTGACATCATCAGCAGAGGATTGCGGGTTTTTTGGCAACATGCCTTATCCACGGTTTAATAACGCTGCCTTTTGCTTTATATAAGTTTTCAAATTGTATGAAATATATACCAATAGGTCTTTATGAACCTTTAGGTAGTGCTTTTGTTCATGAGGTCTGGTCGCTTCCATACACATACAGATGTTTCAAAGATGATCAAGAAGTTTATCTGAATGGAGAGGAATGCACTGAGACGCCAGATCATTCACTAATGTGTAGGCACATACAGTTACACGATTCATGCAACAAACACCGACCAAATATGGCTTGCGTGTTGCAAGGCACGCCAGTTCCTGCTATCATCCCCACGTTCAAGTTGTTGGAAAATGGTAGTTATTTGATGCTCAATAATGAAGATTGTTCTGAGTTAATTAAAAGTATTCCTTTTATCGTAACAGTAAGTGAACGGGTTATTTGCTGCAGAAATGTTCTATTTCCTCCCACACATGAACATAGGGAGTTTTCAATCTGGCCACAAATACCAACCTTGGGACACGTTTCAACGGCATGACAAGAATAAGAGCTCTTTTGTCTCAGAGAGAGGTGGCCTTGAGTTCGGCCCGTGAAACTTTCGTACTTCACATAGCGAACACCCGTACACAGGTTTGCCTTTCAATTTCAGCAACATGTTTCCGACTATCTTTAACGCATCCTCCACAAAATCCCTGGCACACTTTTTTAAAGTTGTTACCAGTGGTCTCGTGACTTCATTTGAGAAAATCTTTGGAGTCATCCCTGCTCCCTTTCATTGTATTTTCTGCACTCTGGTTCGTGGATTGGCATTTTTACTTGCATTACCAGCGGACGCTCTTGTGCTTTTTTACATTTTTAAATATGGATGTCCCTCCTATGCAACCTCCGACCCTGCAGCTGCTGACACTGTTCCGCAATCGCATGCTAGAATATTATGGCACAATGCCGTTGGCGATATTAAGCACGGCATATGGATTATCTTTTCGGTTCTCCTACTTCACCTGTGTCCAGCCTGTATTTCACTGCCTGACCTGTGATTTCGATTGGGCCATTGATTTGTGTCTCTGCGGACCGGTTTCTCCTGACGTCGACTTTAATCAGCTGATGACTCCTATCATTACTCACGAGTTGATTTGTCCTGGCGAAAGGATTATGGCTGTGGCATTGATGCATGGACTACTTGGTCCCTGGAATTTACTGGCGGCAGCACAGTCTTTCTTGGAACACAGCTTTCTTGAAAACCCACCGAGCTGTCCTCTGATGGTGATAGAGGATCCGGTGCTGGGAGAGCACGTATGTTCTTTTCCGCTTTTAAATTGGATGGCTGAACTGTTTTCGGATGAAGACGGTGACTTCCTATTGGAGGCTGTTGCAGCTTATTTTGCATACACAGTTATGTCATAGACCTTTTTCATGTTTGATATGCTGAGTACTAGCATTTCATTGACAATTCATTGACTTATTTGTCAAGTTTTTATTATTTACCTTGCCTATTGGCTTAAGACTCGATAAAGTACTTGGCTGTTTTATTTTTCTTTAGCATTGAATTTTCCTAGTTTTTAATGCTTTACCTTGCGGACCGTCCACATATAAACTTGCAATCTGCTCTCATGAGATGGCACTTCTATTATCTTATTCAGTTCGTTTCCGGATCATGAGGAGGTGTCATCTAGGTCCTGGATATCTTTACACCGTGTTAAGTTAGCATGGGCTCATTACCGGTTTAAACGCCATTTTTCCTTTTTTGCAACTTCTGCACACGACACTTAGTTGTTGCTTTAGCTTTCCACCTAGTAGTTCATCGTGGTTTACATGAGAATAATATGTTATTGGTCTACTATCTGCTTTACTTGTTAAACTATATCTGTACAGCGAGTGCTAAAGTTTCAAGAACAACACGATACAGAATTGTTATGAGGTCTGATCTCCACGACTTCATACTCATAACATAAGTGCAACTTCTGCCAATTCTGGGCATGAGGCGGGTTTTATATTGCTTTGCCGAACACACATACACAACAGTTGATGCGGTTCACATGAAGAGAGAGCTGGTGTATGCTGATGTGATTCCTTCAAATCTAAGACACTAAAGTATGGACACGCCCTAAACCAACACAAAGAGACCTTCTTAGCAAATAATATAATATGTGTATTAGGGAGGGTGAGATATAAGCAGCCGCGGGCCGTGGAGGGAGTTACGATGGGGCAGGGAGGCGGGGAGGGGGAGAAGCAGGGTGGAGCCCTCTCTACCTTGCCCCTCCCCCTCCCCGCCTCCCTGCCCCACCGTAACTCCCTCCACGGCCCGCGGCTGCTTATAAGTGTTGCTAACTCTTATTCATTTACAGCATGTTAACATACTGTCACCATTCGCTTTTTATGTACTAGTAACTATGCTGGTAATTTTGCTACTGATAATATGTGTACTTGTATTCTCCACCCTGCTTCTCCCCCTCCCCGCCTCCCTGCCTCACCGTAACTCCCTCCACGGCCCGCGGCTGCTTATAAGTGTTGCTAACTCTTATTCATTTACAGCATGTTAACATACTATCACCATTCACTTTTTATGTACTAGTAACTATGCTGGTAATTTTGCTACTGATAATATGTGTACTTTTATTATCTAAGGTACTACGCCTGAGAAGACGGCATTAGTAAATAAACATTTCAAATACACATGTGTTCTTCTTAACTCCATGTTCTGGTTTCTAAGAAATATATAACGACCGACTGTTCATGAGTTCCACGTATCCTGAGGTACTATAAGTTCATATTCTGGATTGTCTAAACATTGAGAGTTTGTTATATCCAATGTGACACTGTACCTAGCTTGCTAAATAGTTTTTGATTACTAACGTGAGTTTTGGGACACCCTAATTCGCCGAGGTTCCAATCCTCTGTCCACAGTTCTGTGTGAGAACAGAAACCCTGCGACACGGGCACCCCCGACCCTTGCTGGAGCTTCATCACACTTGCGATACAACTCCAGCAATGCGCCACCTTTACGGCACAGATACATCACGCATCTGTGCTGTTTTTGCCCCATGATGCGCCGCATTGTAAATGCAGCACACCATAGGTGACGGAACAGCGGCACAGAATGACTAACACATCCCTGGTGATGCGCCAGTCATCATAAATCTATCCCTATGCTTCTTATCTTGTTAGAGATGAACCGCCATATGTATCATCAAAGTTATTTGCATTTCCTAAATAGCGAACTTTAAGGAATAAATAGCGATTCTTTACCATTCCTAGTTTGCGATGAGCTATTTGCTAATTAGCCGAATGTAGCCCAATGAAGCCCAATGTAGCCCAATGTAGCCCAAAGATGGCCGCCAGACACACAAAAAAACAAATGTAGCCCAAATATCAGCCAGATGTAGCCCAACTATAGCCCAGTGACAGAATGACCAATCAGCTTCGCAAACCTCCGTTACGCGAAGCGGAGCGCTGTTACAGATATATATCTTTTTTTGAACGTTAATTTCTCAAAATCCACTGGAGCACATATATTGAGACCTAGCAAAGGCACATCGGGCTACCAGTCCCTAATATTTTGCCAAGTTTCGTGCAAATCCATTCAGCCGTTCAATTATTATTTTTATTTTTTTTTTTTGCCCTGCGGGGCCCTTTTAAAACCTCCACATCAAACCTAGGGGGTCAGCGAGGATCTACTATGCCCCCTTATAGTTATTTCCCCCTTTGTTTTGACCTCCTCTTGTCTCTCGATCCTACCGAGAGACAAGATGGCGGCCGCTACGGACTGTTTGGAATGTTGACAGACGCCGGAGAACCAATCAGCTTCGCTTCACAAAGCTCCGTTGCGCGAAAAGTCCGCGAACCAGAGCGCTAACCGGTCCGCTGTTACAGATATATATCTTTTTTTAAACGTTAATTTCTCAAAATCCACTGGAGCACATATATTGAGACCTACAAAAGGCACATTGGGCTACCAGTCCCTACAATTTTGCCAAGTTTCGTGCAAATCCATTCAGCCGTTCGGGCTAAAAGTGAGGCCAACCGCCCTATGGAAAACTCAATGTTAAAAACACGTTTTGGGACCCCCCTTTTTTCTCGGCCCCCACTGGACGAACCCCCCCCAAATTTTCAAGGGCTGCTCAGAAACAAAATGTGCCATTTTCCTGAAAATTTCAGCCAATTCCGTCCACAAACGCCAAAGTTATTAGACATAGAATTTTCAAAAAACCCATAGAGAAAAAATCCTAACTATATATACCTACTGGCGACCGCCAGTAGGTAATATGTGTATATATATATGTGTATATATATATATATATTCTTACAAAGTGCCCTGGAGCTTCGGGAGGGCACAGTTGAGTCTTTCTGCGCTTCAGAACGCCGTGCTGATAGATTTGGCACAGTTCCGCATCTCAGCCTTTCCAGCTTCCGGAAATGGTGCTCAATCCCCGCGGCAAGGGCTGCCGCGTATTTTATTCTTACAAAGTGCCCTGGAGCTTCGGGAGGGCACACGACAGCATTCTCCAATTACCAGCCTCGCTGCAACTCGCCTGACATCCCCCAGCTATTCAATAAAGCCGACGCGTTTCGAGGCATACAGCCTCTTCTTCTTGGGCTGACAAAGGCTACTGCAAGTTTCACCATTTACATATTTTTTTATTTTATGCAAAAAAACCATTAGTGGGTGTGGCCTCCTGGGCCAACTAGAATCCTGGGACACGTAGTCCTTAATGGTGAAAGATATTGAAGACCTTAGTAGGTGCAGTGTCAATTGTCCATATAAAAAAAATATGTAAATGGTGAAACTTGCAGTAGCCTTTGTCAGCCCAAGAAGAAGAGGCTGTATGCCTCGAAACGCGTCGGCTTTATTGAATAGCTGGGGGATGTCAGGCGAGTTGCAGCGAGGCTGGTAATTGGAGAATGCTGTCGTGTGCCCTCCCGAAGCTCCAGGGCACTTTGTAAGAATAAAATACGCGGCAGCCCTTGCCGCGGGGATTGAGCACCATTTCCGGAAGCTGGAAAGGCTGAGATGCGGAACTGTGCCAAATCTATCAGCACGGCGTTCTGAAGCGCAGAAAGACTCAACTGCCAAAACCCCGTCCTACCAAGGTTGTAATCGGTTTTAATATGGACAATTGACACTGCACCTACTAAGGTCTTCAATATCTTTCACCATTAAGGACTACGTGTCCCAGGATTCTAGTTGGCCCAGGAGGCCACACCCACTAATGGTTTTTTTGCATAAAATAAAAAAAATATGTAAATGGTGAAACTTGCAGTAGCCTTTGTCAGCCCAAGAAGAAGAGGCTGTATGCCTCGAAACGCGTCGGCTTTATTGAATAGCTGGGGGATGTCAGGCGAGTTGCAGCGAGGCTGGTAATTGGAGAATGCTGTCGTGTGCCCTCCCGAAGCTCCAGGGCACTTTGTAAGAATAAAATACGCGGCAGCCCTTGCCGCGGGGATTGAGCACCATTTCCGGAAGCTGGAAAGGCTGAGATGCGGAACTGTGCCAAATCTATCAGCACGGCGTTCTGAAGCGCAGAAAGACTCAACTGCCAAAACCCCGTCCTACCAAGGTTGTAATCGGTTTTAATATGGACAATTGACACTGCACCTACTAAGGTCTTCAATATCTTTCACCATTAAGGACTACGTGTCCCAGGATTCTAGTTGGCCCAGGAGGCCACACCCACTAATGGTTTTTTTGCATAAAATAAAAAAATATGTAAATGGTGAAACTTGCAGTAGCCTTTGTCAGCCCAAGAAGAAGAGGCTGTATGCCTCGAAACGCGTCGGCTTTATTGAATAGCTGGGGGATGTCAGGCGAGTTGCAGCGAGGCTGGTAATTGGAGAATGCTGTCGTGTGCCCTCCCGAAGCTCCAGGGCACTTTGTAAGAATAAAATACGCGGCAGCCCTTGCCGCGGGGATTGAGCACCATTTCCGGAAGCTGGAAAGGCTGAGATGCGGAACTGTGCCAAATCTATCAGCACGGCGTTCTGAAGCGCAGAAAGACTCAACTGCCAAAACCCCGTCCTACCAAGGTTGTAATCGGTTTTAATATGGACAATTGACACTGCACCTACTAAGGTCTTCAATATCTTTCACCATTAAGGACTACGTGTCCCAGGATTCTAGTTGGCCCAGGAGGCCACACCCACTAATGGTTTTTTTGCATAAAATAAAAAAATATGTAAATGGTGAAACTTGCAGTAGCCTTTGTCAGCCCAAGAAGAAGAGGCTGTATGCCTCGAAACGCGTCGGCTTTATTGAATAGCTGGGGGATGTCAGGCGAGTTGCAGCGAGGCTGGTAATTGGAGAATGCTGTCGTGTGCCCTCCCGAAGCTCCAGGGCACTTTGTAAGAATATATATATATATGTGTATATATATATATATATATATATATATATATATTCACTGAAAAAACCATAGGTTATAGACCATATATAGTTAGGAATTAGCATTTACAAAACCTTGAAAATTCACTGAAAAAACCATAGGTTATAGACCATATATAGTTAGGAATTAGCATTTAGAAAACCTTATTTTACTCACACAAAACCATTGAAATTCCATATATAGTTAGTTGCACTAACTATATATCGCGCACCCGCAATCCACTGCTGATGATGTCACATATTACATCATTCATGACATGGTCAGTGACATCACTGATGACATCACTGATGACATCATCTAGTGTCTGTGTGTTTTTGTAAAGTTTAAATACGTTTTACATATTGAAGAATGACTGGATGGATGGAAGACTGAGTGTGTGTGTGGCTGACTGGGAGGTGTGTGACGCTGTGCATATCAATGTGTACTTGTATCAGTGATTGTATAAGAGAGTAAGTATGTGTTAGTATATGTGTGAAAAGTATGGTGTTCTGTGTTTAACTATAGATGAGGAAATCGAAGTGTGATTGATTCTTCACAGGACTGACTAGGTGTATGAGTGCATATGATAGTGTTCTAATAATAACTGACTGTATGTATGAGTAATTGTATGGGTGAATGAGTGAATGTG
The DNA here is from genome assembly GCF_964261635.1 of Lissotriton helveticus. Classification (NCBI taxonomy): domain Eukaryota; kingdom Metazoa; phylum Chordata; class Amphibia; order Caudata; family Salamandridae; genus Lissotriton; species Lissotriton helveticus. Next base: position 617,443,967 of record NC_136065.1, on the reverse strand, counting down.
TGTGTAGACGTACGAATCAGTGAGTGCGTATGTAGTAACTGGTATTGGTGTGTCATGATGTCATCAGTGATGTCATTTGAGATGTCATCAGTGATGTCATTTCAGATGTCATTAGTGATGTCATCAGTGATGTCACTGAAGTATGGTGTTCTGTGTTTAACTATATAGATGAAGAAATGGAAGTGTGATTGATTCTTTACAGGACTGACTTGGTGTGTGAGTAACTCCATGGATGAGTGGCAGTGTGTGACTGTCTGCATAGGTGTATGAGTGCATATGATAGTGTTGTAATAATGAGTGACTGTATGTATGAGTGATTGTATGGGTGAATGAGTGAATGTGTGTGTAGGCGTAGGAATCAGTGAGTGCGTATGTAGTAACTGGTATTGGTGTGTCATGATGTCATCAGTGATGTCATTTGAGATGTCATCAGTGATGTCATCAGTGATGTCATTTGAGATGTCATCAGTGATGTCATCAGTGATGTCACTGACCATGTCATGAATGATGTAATATGTGACATCATCAGCAGTGGATTGCGGGTGCGCGATATATAGTTAGTGCAACTAACTATATATGGAATTTCAATGGTTTTGTGTGAGTAAAATAAGGTTTTCTAAATGCTAATTCCTAACTATATATGGTCTATAACCTATGGTTTTTTCAGTGAATTTTCAAGGTTTTGTAAATGCTAATTCCTAACTATATATGGTCTATAACCTATGGTTTTTTCTGTGAATTTCATTGGTTTTTTAACAGCTAATATCTGTAGCTGTAAAATGTATTCTTCTTTAAATCCAAAAATATATTTTATATGTTTATGAATAATTTTTTTTAAAAATATTTTTTTTTCTTCGTTCCCGCTTCGCGAATCGGGAAGCTTCCCGTTAGCTGACCTTGATGCCGCGAAATAGACCGCGAGCCGGTAAACGTTTCTTTACCGCAAGTGCCGCGTTAGAAAACAACATCGTGACGCCTCCCGTCCGCATGACGTTCCACGTTGTCGCGTGATACGTCATATGACGTGCTACGTTAGCGAACTGGTACGCGAAGCGAGTGCCAAAGCGCAGGTTTCTGGAAGCAAACCGGGAGGCCCTGCAAAGCGCTTAACGTAAACACAGCAAGTCATGTGACTTGGTAATAACACTTTTCATTGGTTCATTTCACTTTTGGTTTCCTAATGATGTAAGACTAGGTCATATAATCTAAAATGAACACTTTTGATTGGTTGAGAACTCTTGTTTTTCCCAAATGATGAAAATCCCTCCTTCTTTCCTCACTCTGACTTTCATCATTGTGAGAGAAAGACCCTTTGTGATCACTGAGCAATGGCTTCTTTAGTAGCTTCAGCTGGTGCTTCCCCACCACCTCCACCACATCCAAGGAAGAGTGGACCACCTGCTCAAGTTATAATTCAGCAAGAAGAGGAAGAAGAAGAACAGGACGACGAGCACGAAGAGAGGCACTTTTTGCCTGAGGAGCCCAGGACGTCTCACCGGAAAGAAAACTTCATTTGGCAATTTTTTAAAATTCCCAAAGGTCAGAAAAAAGTAAATGCAAGATACGTAACTTGCCTTATATGTCAAGATAGACTGTCCAGAGGGACCGACAAAAAATACAGTTTCGGAAACTACACAATGCATCGCCATATGACTAGGTGGCATCCTAACAACTACAGTGCTGCACAGTTTCGTAACGACCTAGATAATCTCCCTATTATGGCCAGAAGATCTGTTGTACCGGAAGTAACGGGACCAGAGGGCAGGGAGATGGTGCCAAATATTCAAACGAGATTTCATGAAGTAAAACACGTCTGCGTACATTGCAATGGATTCATTTGCTACGGAGAAAGAAGCATCACTCTGATCAACAGAGCTATTGACTATCATATGCAAGTTTGTACGAAACGCCCAAAATAATAAATACTTTTTTTTTGTTTTGTTGCTCCTGTTGAGCCCTTTACAATGAATCGTTTTCATTGCCCCCTGCAAGAAAAACCCAAAAAAATATAAAACTGTTCAGAAAAATTCAAAAAAAGTAAAAAAATGTTCAGAAAAATAATAAAAAAAATATAAAACAACAAAAACAATTAAAAAAAAAGTTCTTTTCAGAACTACCTCCCCGTTATTAAAAAATTGGTACAATATTTGGAACTGTGCCAACCTCTATTTCTCGTAGTTTGCTTCCCAGTTCGCTCGCCGGTACGGGAACCGGAAGTGAACCAAAAAATTAAAAAAAAAAAAAAAACAGTAAGTATAAGGGAAGGAAACAGACACTTATGTTAAAAGAAAGACAGCTATAGGGGAGTAAACTAGAGATACTATTACCCGTAATCCACTGCTGATGATGTCACATATTACATCATTCATGACATGCTCAGTGACATCATCAGCGGAGGATTGCGGGTTTTTTGGCAACGTGCCTTATCCACGGTTTAATAACGCTGCCTTTTGCTTTATATAAGTTTTCAAATTGTATGAAATATATACCAATAGGTCGTTATGAACCTTTAGGTAGTGCTTTTCTTCATGAGGTCTGGTCGCTTCCATACACATACAGATGTTTCAAAGATGATCAAGAAGTTTATCTGAATGGAGAGGAATGCACTGAGACGCCAGATCATTCACTAATGTGTAGGCACATACAGTTACACGGTTCATGCAACAAACACCGACCAAATATGGCTTGCGTGTTGCAAGGCACGCCAGTTCCTGCTATCATCCCCACGTTCAAGTTGTTGGAAAATGGTAGTTATTTGATGCTCAATAATGAAGATTGTTCTGGGTTAATTAAAAGTATTCCTTTTATCGTAACAGTAAGTGAACGGGTTATTTGCTGCAGAAATGTTCTATTTCCTCCCACACATGAACATAGGGAGTTTTCAATCTGGCCACAAATACCAACCTTGGGAGCACATTTCAACGGCATGGCAAGAATAAGAGCTCTTTTGTCTCAGAGAGAGGTGGCCTTGAGTTCGGCCCGTGAAACTTTCGTGCTTCACATAGCGAACACCCGTACAGAGGTGCAGACCCTTTTAAATACTGATTCGCCTTTGCATTTCAGCGACATGGTTCGGACTATCTTTGACGCGTCCTCCACAAAGGCCTTGGCGCACTTTTTTAAAGTTGTTACCAGTGGTCTCGTGACTTCATTTGAGAAAATCTTTGGAGTCATCCCTGCTTTCTTTCATTCTATTTTTTCCACTCTGCTTCGTGGATTCCCATTTTTACTTGCATTACCAGCGGACGCTCTTGTGCTTTTTTACATTTTTAAATATGGATGTCCCTCCTGTGCAAGCTCCCGCCCTGCAGCTGCTGACACTGTTCCGCAATCGCATGCTAGAATATTATGGCACAATGCCGTTGGCGATATTAAGCACGGCATATGGATTATCTTTTCGATTCTCCTACTTCACCTGTGTCCAGCCTGTATTTCACTGCCTGACCTGTGATTTCGATTGGGCCATTGATTTGTGTCTCTGCGGACCGGTTTCTCCTGACGTCGACTTTAATCAGCTGATGACTCCTATCATTACTCACGAGTTGGTTTGTCCTGGCGAAAGGATTATGGCTGTGGCATTGATGCATGGACTAATTGGTCCCTGGAATTTACTGGCGGCAACACAGTCTTTCTTGGAACAGAGCTTTCTTGAAAACCCACCGAGCTGTCCTCTGATGGTGATAGAGGATCCGGTGCTGGGAGAGCACGTATGTTCTTTTCCGCTTTTAAATTGGATGGCTGAACTCTTTTCGGATGAAGACGGTGACTTCCTATTGGAGGCTGTTGCAGCTTATTTTGCATACACAGTTATGTCATAGACCTTTTTCATGTTTGATATGCTGAGTACTAGCATTTCATTGACAATTCATTGACTTATTTGTCAAGTTTTTATTATTTAGCTTGCCTATTGGCTTAAGACTCGATAAAGTACTTGGCTGTTTTATTTTTCTTTAGCATTACATTTTCCTAGTTTTTAATGTTTTACCTTGCGGACCGTCCACATATAAAGTTGCAATCTGCTCTCATGAGATGGCACTTCTATTATCCTATTCAGTTCGTTTCCGGATCATGGGGAGGTGTCATCTAGGTCCTGGATATCTTTACACCGTGTTAAGTTAGCATGGGCTCATTACCGGTTTAAACGCCATTTTTCCTTTTTTGCAACTTCTGCACACGACACTTAGTTGTTGCTTTAGCTTTCAACCTAGTAGTTCATCGTGGTTTACATGAGAATAATATGTTATTGCTCTACTATCTGCTTTGCTTGTTAAACTATATCTGTACAGCGAGTGCTGAAGTTTCAAGAACAACACGATACAGAATTGTTATGAGGTCTGATCTCCACGACTTCATACTCATAACATAAGTGCAGCTTCTGCCAATTCTGGGCATGAGGCGGGTTTTATATTGCTTTGCCGAACACACATACACAACAGTTGATGCGGTTCACATGAAGAGAGAGCTGGTGTATGCTGATGTGATTCCTTCAAATCTAAGACACTAAAGTATGGGCACGCCCTAAACCAACACAAACAGACCTTCTTAGCAAATAATATAATATGTGTATTAGGGAGGGTGAGATATAAGCAGCCGTGGGCCGTGGAGGGAGTTACGGTGGGGCAGGGAGGCGGGGAGGGGGAGGGGCAAGGTGGAGCCCTCTCCACCCTGCCCCTCCCCCTCCCCGCCTCCCTGCCCCACCGTAACTCCCTCCACGGCCCGTGGCTGCTTATAAGTGTTGCTAACTCTTATTCATTTACAGCATGTTAACATACTGTCACCATTCGTTTTTTATGTACTAGTAACTATGCTGGTAATTTTGCTACTGATAATATGTGTACTTGTATTATCTAAGATACTACGCCTGAGAAGACGGCATTAGTAAATAAACATTTCAAATACACATGTGTTCTTCTTAACTCCATGTTCTGGTTTCTAAGAAATATATAACAACCGACTGTTCATGAGTTCCACGTATCCTGAGGTACTATAAGTTCATATTCTGGATTGTGTAAACATTGAGAGTTTGTTATATCCAATGTGACACTGTACCTAGCTTGCTAAGGGGTTTTTGATTACTAAGGTGAGTTTTGGGACACCCTAATTCGCCGAGGTTCCAATCCTCTGTCCACAGTTCTGTGTGAGAACAGAAACCCTGCGACAGGGGCACCCCCGACCCTTGCTGGAGCTTCATCACACTTGCGATACAACTCCAGCAATGCGCCACCTTTACGGCACAGATACATCACGCATCTGTGCTGTTTTTGCCCCATGATGCGCCGCATTGTAAATGCAGCACACCATAGGTGACGGAACAGCGGCACAGAATGACTAACACATCCCTGGTGATGCGCCAGTCATCATAAATCTATCCCTATGCTTCTTATCTTGTTAGAGATGAACCGCCATATGTATCATCAAAGTTTTTTGCATTTCCTAAATAGCGAACTTTAAGGAATAAATAGCGATTCTTTACCATTCCTAGTTTGCGATGAGCTATTTGCTAATTACAAATTACCCATTCATTTCCTTCATTTCCATAGGGCGGTTGGACTCACTTTTAGCTCGAACGGCTGAATGGATTTCCACGAAACTTGGCAAAATTGTAGGGACTGGTAGCCCGATGTGCCTTTGCTATGTCTCAAGATATATGCTCCAGTGGATTTTACGAAAATTAACTTTGAAAAATATATATTGGGCTACATTGGCCTATATATATGTTGGAGCCCAAATGTAGCCCAATGAAGCCCAATGAAGCCCAATGTAGCCCAATGTAGCCCAATGTAGCCCAAAGATGGCCGCCAGAGACAAAAAAAACAAATGTAGCCCAAATATCAGCCAGATGTAGCCCAACTATAGCCCAGTGACAGAATGACCAATCAGCTTCGCAAACCTCCGTTACGCGAAGCGGAGCGCTGTTACAGATATATATCTTTTTTTGAACGTTAATTTCTCAAAATCCACTGGAGCACATATATTGAGACCTAGCAAAGGCACATCGGCCTACCAGTCCCTAATATTTTACCAAGTTTCGTGCAAATCCATTCAGCCGTTCGATTATTATTATTATTTTTTTTTTTTGCCCCGCGGGGCCCTTTTAAAACCTCCACATCAAACCTAGGGGGTCAGCGAGGATCTACTATGCCCCCTTATGGTCATTTGCCCCTTCGCTTTGGCCTCCTCTTGTCTCTCGATCCTACCGAGAGACAAGATGGCGGCCGCTACGGACTGTTTGGAATGTTTACAGACGCCGGAGAACCAATCAGCTTCGCTTCACAAAGCTCCGTTGCGCGAAAAGTACGCGTACTGGAGCGCTGCCCGGTCCGCTGTTACAGATATATATCTTTTTTTAAACGTTAATTTCTCAAAATCCACTGTAGCACATATATTGAGACCTACAAAAGGCACATCGGGCTACCAGTCCCTACAATTTTGCCAAGTTTCGTGCAAATCCATTCAGCCGTTCGGGCTAAAAGTGAGGCCAACCGCCCTATGGAAAACTCAATGTTAAAAACACGTTTTGGGACCCCCCTTTTTTCTCGACCCCCCCTGGACGAACCCCCCCCCCCCAATTTTCAGGGGCTGCTCAGAAACAAAATGTGCCATTTTCCTGAAAATTTCAGCCAATTCCGTCCACAAACGCCAAAGTTATTAGACATAGAATTTTCAAAAATCCCATAGAGAAAAAATCCTAACTATATATACCTACTGGCGACCGCCAGTAGGTAATATATATATATATATATCCCCAGAGAGGGCAGGCATAGAGAGAGCTGCGAACGCTTTCGCTGGTATCCTACCACCTTATTTTAAAAATTGAAATGTTTGACTGAAACTACTTTTAAAATACCACACTTGGGCGATTTGGGCTCAAACAAACAGCATTGTGTTTTTAAATAGCACTTGTCACTCACCCGCACACCTCTTGCACCCTTGGACACCCGGCTCCTGCGCCTCCCCTGTCCACTACGGGATTTGTTTCCCGATTGTTGTGGAGGGAGGAGCGGAGCTCACAGCACTTCCGGGCCAGAGGGGAGGAGGGGGCGGACCTCACCGGCAACACCCCATTTAACGGGATGCTTTTCACTACGCACAGCGGACACGCGCAGCGGGCGCGCCAAAGGCAAGCCCGTCTGCGCCCGTCTGCGCCCGTCCGCGGCCGGGGCAAGGGGCCACCCCCCCTGGCTGGTCGCACACCCGTGTCAGGCAATATAGTTCACGCTTCCTCCACCTACTAAGGAGGGAGACTGCCCTACCATGTCTCCACTCCTGGGCTCATACCAAACAACACACCACCTGCAGTCATTGCGGGTTTCAAGTATCACCGAACCCAAAAAAAGACCCTCCCCAATACTCTATGCTCCTGCTGAACTGCAGGTCCCTTCCCAAACACACAGTGGAAATCTCTTTACTCTTCCTCACAGAGACTTGGCTGCGCGAACAATCAGAACCTGACCTGGTGCAAACCCTCCCTCAAGGATACCAAATACTACGCAATGACCGCAAAACAGGAATAGGAGGTGGACTAGCACTAATCCACAAGACATGCTATGAAATCACTAGCATTCCCACTCTTATTATTATTATGAAATTTTATAAAGCGCGTAGTCACCCGTAAGTATCCCAGCGCTAAGATCAACACAACTGAGGGTCAACCAGGACAGAGGGGGAGAACAGATCAGGGAAAAAGGTGCGTTTTCAGCCGCTTCCTGAATCGAAGATAGTCTGGTTCCGTGCTAAGGTCACGGGGAAGGGAGTTCCAAAGGCGGGCAGTATTGACAGCAAAGCGCTGTCCACCCGTGTGCACCTTCTTGACTCTGGGAATGGTGATAAGGTATTCTTGATCAGAACGGAGGGATCTTGGGGCTTTGTAGGGCCTAATGAATTTTCTTAAAATAGGGGGGCCTTTATCTTGTAAAAGTCTGTGAGACAGACAAAGAGCCTTGAACTTCACTCGCTCTCTCACTGGGAGCCAGTGAAGGAGTTTCAGGGATGGTTTGGCTGAGGATCTGGCCGCGGTGTTAGTAAGGATCCGGGCCGCGGCGTTCTGGATCCTTTGCAATTTGTTAAGGGTTGCCTCGGGAGCGCCTAGGTAGATGGTGTTGCTGTAATCCAGCCTTGATAAGATAAGGCCTTGGATTAACAGGTTCTGGGAGGCCGGAGGAAGTAGGGGCAGAATTTTCCTGATCGATTTGAGGAGCCCAAAACAAGTACCCGCGATTTTTTTGGCTTGCGTCTTGAAAGACAGATCTTTTTCAAGCCAAATTCCTAAGCTCTTGATCTCGGACTTAGGAGCGGGGGGTTCACCCAAGCAGGGGGGCCAGATGTTCTGGGAAAGGGAAAGCCCCTTCTGGCCAAGGAGGAGAATATCTGTCTTTGAGCCATTAAGTTTCAAAGACGAGCTGTTCATCCATCCTTGTATTTCTGCCAGACAGTTGTATAGATCAGATGGTTTTTGGTTCGGGTGGGCTAAGGACACCACTAATTGAGTGTCATCAGCATCCTCCTCCAATGGGGACATGTAGACATTAAATAATGTCGGGCTTAGGGATGAGCCCTGGGGCACGCCGCATTGGAGGGGGTTTTGGGGGAACGGGTGTCATTCTCCCAGACCTGAAAAGAGCGCTGGCCAAGGAAGGAGATGAACCAGGTCAGCGCGGTGTCCTCCACACGATGTTCTTAAGTCGTTGGATTAAGACCCGGTGGTTGACGGTGTCGAAGGCCGCACTGAGGTCCAGGAGGATCACTGCCACTGATCCTCCTGCATCCAAAAGTGCTCTGGCCTCCTCCACCGCTGCGAGAAGGGCGATGTCAGTGCCCTGCCCTGGACGGAATCCAGTCTGCGAGTATCTAAGCAGATTGTTGGTTTCCAGATACTGCGAGAGTTTTTTGTTCACTCTAGTCCCAGATAGTGAATGCCTACCCTTCACTATTAAATTTAGTCCCACAAACACGTTCTCAGGCATGCTGGTGTATCGCCCTCCTGAGACACAAGTACAATTCCTTCCTAATCTGGCGCCTGTCGTTGCAAACCTCGCCTTTAGCCCTGCAAACTTCACTCTCCTAGGAGATTTTAACACCCAACTTGACGACCCCAATGACCCGAATGCCAGAGAATTATCCTTCAGTCTAGATGCCCTCGAACTAGAGCAACTAGTCCATGGGCCCACCCATCAAAAAGGCCACCTTCAGGACCCTATATTCAGCAACTGTCCTAACCTGCAAGTCAGAAACCCCTCCCCCCTCCCTTGGGCAGACCACTTTCTCATCCCTTTTACGTGGACCCCCCCAACCACCATTCACCAAAACTCACGACAACCAAAAAATCCCGGAACTGGTCCAAACTCCCCCAGCCACAGTGGCTGGAGAAACTTGAATCGACCAAACCTACCAAAACCTCCAACCCTACAGAGGGCAACGAGAATTTTAACACCTGGATCACCAAATCTCTTGATTTGGTGCTGCCACTAAAAAGCACCAACCCCAAACGAGGGAACGCGACCGCCCCGTGGTACACCACTGACCTTCGAGACGCCAAACGAAACTGCAAAAAAATTGAGAGGAAATGGCGCCTCGACTACTCGCCTACTGTAAAGACAGCCTACAGGGCAGCCATCAAAAGCTATAAAACTAGTATTAAACAAGCACAGGCAAAGTACTTCGAGGAAAAAATTGATAAAGCAGCCTCAAAGCCCAAGGAGATTTATCAAATTGCAAAATCTCTCCTTCAACTGCCAGAGACACCAAAGGAGCACCGCAACACTCAGGCTCACTGCGACGAGCTAGCAGACTTCTTTTACCAAAAAATAGAAGTTATTAATTCCTCCTTCTCGCTAAACACCCCCCTGACCGGCTGCTCTCTAGATCTAGACCCCGTGCTACCATCCGCCGCTACACTTTCACACCTCCCACCCCTGGATCTCAGTAATTTAGAGAAAATCATGCAGCAGGTCAAATCAGGCTCACCCAAGGACCCGGCCCCCCCGCGAGCTCTCCTCTCGGTCACTAGTCAGATCTCGCCCACTGTTCTGGACCTACTCAACACCTCCTTCCACGTTGGCACCGTCCCATCCCCATGGAAACAAGCCATGGTCAAGGCCCTTCTAAAGAAACCGAGCCTGGATCAAAACAACTCCTCCAACTACAGACCCATTTACCTGTTACCCTGGCTCAGCAAACTGCTAGAAAAGCATGTCAACGCAGTCATGACAAACTTTCTAGAATCTAATGCCATACTTGACCCCTCACAGACGGGCTTTCGGCCCCTCCACGGGACAGAAACGGCTCTGGTCGCAGTGAGAGGAGGCAAGAAAGATCTTGGACAACGGTGGGTCGACGGCCATCGTTCTCCTCGACCTTAGTGCCGCCTTCGACACTGTGAACCACAACATTCTTCTCCACCGTCTTAGCAGAATAGGCATCTCGGGAACAGCAATCACCTGGTTGAGATCCTTTCTCACAGACCGTTCGTTCCAGGTATTCAAGAAAGAATACACCTCCCCCAGCAAACCCCTGAACTGTGGGGTGCCCCAGGGCTCTTCCCTGAGCCCCACCCTTTTTAATGTTTACCTAAGCCCACTAGCCGAGGTCGTCCGCCCCTTTGGAGTAAAAAATATCACCTATGCGGACGACACGCAGCTAGTAGTAGCTCTGGACCCCCCATTCAATTCTCACCATCGCTTACATAAATGTCTGGAAGCAGTAGCCGTATGGATGACTGCATCATGCTTAAAGCTAAATGGGGAGAAAACAGAGATTATGCTCTTGGGAAACACCATCGACAAGACCATTGAATCAATCTGGCCCCTCTGTCTAGGCTGTCCCCCCCTACCCAAGGAACAAATCAAAAGCCTCGGCATATGGCTGGACAGGGCACTCAACTTCAATTTATTTATTTATTTTCTTGTATAGCGCAGGAATCGATCCCAAGGGATATCTCCGCGCTTGCGCCTAGGTGTAAGTACTGGACTGATAGTAGAGATGTAGAACTACTAGAGAATTATGAGGTGGAATAAAGATAGGTTTTTAGGCCCTTCCTAAATGTTTGGAAGTTTGGGTTAGTTTTCAGGGTAAATGGCAGTGAGTTCCAGAGAATTGGGGCCTTGTAGGAGAGGGCACGGCCTCCCTGTCTCGCTCTCTTAATCCTAGGGACCTGGAGCAATAGCTGATTACTAGAGCGGAGAGAGCGTCCAGAGTTATATGGGATACATTTCTCTGTTAGATATTTGGGAACTATACCATGGAGGCATTTATAAATCGTGCAGCAGATTTTATATTTGACCCGCTGCCGAACCGGCAGCCAATGAAGGCTATCCAGTAGCGGGCAAGAAGGGGTTCTGGGCTGGGCATTGAGTACCAATCTTGCTGCGGTGTTTTGGACTACTTGCAGACGATTGAGTTGTTCCTCGTTGGCCGAGATGAGTAGGCCATTGCAGTAGTCCAATCTACTGATCACCAACGTCTGGACCAAGGTCTTACGATGGTGATCAGGCAGGAGTGGAAAAACACGACGCAGGAGTCCGATGGTGTGGAAACATAAACCAGCAACTTGATTGACATGCTCTTTGAGCACCAGTGCCTGATCCAAACGCACTCCAAGATTTTTAACGGTAAGTTTTGGACTTGGCACTGGTCCGAGATCTAAAGGCCACCATTCTGGGGACCACAGAAGCGAGGCCTCTCCAAATAACATCACCTCTGTTTTGCCTACGTTGCATTGAAGGCAATTTGCAGCCATCCAGTTAGAAACTGCCCTCATACCATCCGCAAAAGATTTCTTTATTGTTGAAGTGAAGGAATGGAAAGGAAACAGAAGCTGGGTGTCATCAGCGTAGGACACCGGTGTGAACCCATATTCTCTCGCAATGTCAGCTAGGGGTGCCACGTACACATTAAATAGTGTAGGGCTTAAGCATGAGCCTTGTGGCACTCCCTTGGTGAGCTCCCTGAAGATGGATTGGTGGGAGCCCAGTCTGACATTTTGTGAGCGGCCTGTGATAAAGCTCTGTATCCAGGACAGTGCCACACCCCCTATGCCCACTTCCCGCAGGCGGCCGAGAAGAATTTCATGTGACACCGTGTCAAAAGCCGCGGACAGGTCTAACAGCACCAGAATCATTGAGCCCCCTCCATCTAGTGTCATTCTGATCTTATCGGTCACTGAGAGGAGGGCAGATTCGGTGCTGTGATTAGGTCTGAATCCCGATTGTGAGGGGTCCAGACCGCCCGCTGTCTCGATGAAATTGGACAGACAGGTGTTCACATGCTTCTCGGCCATCTTGCTAAAGTATGGTAAAAGGGAAATGGGTCGGAGGTTGGAAAGATCCGTCCATGGGTGTGCCGTGTTCTTACGAATAGGGTTCACAACCGCTCTCTTCCATTCCATAGGTACCTGCCCTTCCTTGAGTGAAAGATTTAAAACAGATGCGACCACAGGTCCAATCAAAGTACTCAGAGGAGCAATCATTTTGGCAGGTAAGAAATCATCCGGGGAACCAGATTTTATATGACTGATAAGATTGAAAAACTCAGTATCATTAATGGATGGAAAGATGGTAAGTGAATGGCTCCCAAGTGTGGATGGTTTAGGTGGGTTAGGAGAGCTGTTCATCTTACTGGAGGCTATCATAATTTTATCATAGATCGTATTGATTTTACTTTAAAAAAACAGGGAGATGTCATCACAAAGATGTTGTGAGAAATCATCCGAGCTTTCACAGGCCATTGGTTTTACGAAGGTCTGTAGTATTTTATAAAGCTCTTTAGTGGAGTTACCTGCATCATCAAGTTGTTGGATAAGGCTATTCTTCCTAGCCAGCCTTATGTTTTTGTAGTAATTCGATTGAGCCTCTTTATATGCCCTCTTATTCTCCTCAGATTGGGTTTTCCTCCACTTCTTCTCTATCTTTCTGCAACACTGTTTCTCAGCTCTAAGTACTTCAGTGTACCAGGTTTCTTGCTTAGTAGTGGAATATTGTTTGTGCAGTTTTAATGGTGCAAGAGTATCTATTGCCGCTATGAGTGAGTCAATACGTTTGGAGAGGACTAAATCCACATTATCTGTCTCAGTAAAGATTGGTTTCTTCCATACTATCTCTAACTTCTCTAATGTTACTTTATGCCATTGTCGTCTCCAAAAAGATGGGAGCGATGGCTTAGGGGGAGGTTTAGAGACACCTAATAAAGAAAATTCCACTAAATAGTGGTCAGACCAGCTAATCTGGGTTGCAAGATGACATTGTACGTCAGGGCAGTTAGAAAAAAGTATATCCAGTGTGTGGCCTCCTTTATGTGTAGGGCCCTTATTGTACATTTCAAGGCCTAAGGTGGAGAGATCTGCTAGAAAAGTCGCGGTCTCTGGGTGTGAGGGAATATCAACATGAATGTTAAAATCACCCAAGAGTATAAAATTTTCTTTGGCTTTAAAATGAGGTGCTAATGCTTCCACCAGGGATGAGGTGAAGCCCTGTAGGGGCCCAGGTGGGCGATATACTAGGGCACCTTTCCAAAAGGTTTTAGCATCGGAGCTCATCTTAAAAACCATTATTTCCATGGAAAGACAGTGGAATTGCTCCAGTATGACAACCCTTAACTCTTCCTTGTGTAGGATGGCTAAACCACCCCCAGTTTTGTTGGGCCGATCAAAATGCAGAAATTTGTAGCCTAAAGGAACCCCTAGTGTTATTGCGGGGACTGTATGTGGTTTCATCCAAGATTCAGTTAGGAAGCATATGTCAGGCTGTAAGGAAAACACAAGGTCCCAAAGTTCTACATGATGTTTGGGCAAAGAGCGCACGTTCAATAAAAAGCTCTTGAGGCCACATTGAGGCAGAGGTTTTAATGGATTAACCCCAGCAGTTGGTGCAATATAGGATGTCTGAAACTGGCAATATATACAGGAGAATGGACCCTCTGGACATGGCCAGGAGTTTCTATTACATCCTTTGAGAGGAACAGGACAAAGATGACGTAATGCAGTGCTGGTGTACCTTAATCTAGGCGCCATTGAGACTGTATAAGTTCCACGAGGAGCAGAGCCCTTGGCCCCTAGCCACGATCTGGCGCGGACGGGCGCAGACGGGCTACTCTTCGGCTCCTCTTAGGCGATCTCTTAGGCGATCCACTGCGCGCGACCGCTGCGCGCTCAGAGTGGGAGGAGGGCTTTATGCCTCTCGCAGTAGTAAAAGCTAGAGCGCTAACCGCTCACAAACCGGAAGTGAGTCTGGCTCTTGCCTGTCCGCCCTCCGCTCAACGGTGCTAGTCACCGAGTCGGAACGAGGCGTGCAGGCTGATGGATGAGCCCAGACTCCTTAAAAATATCAGTGCAGGTAGGAATATAGAGTGACAGTAATACCAGGCGATAACACTTTAAAATATGTCCGTTTTAAAAATTACCACGCTAGTTCTCACTGTACATGCAGTCATGCAGCCTTTTTACCCAGCATTAGCGCTAGCTTGTTCCAGAAGCGGAAAGGGGAGACTCTGCCACCGTCTCTGCCTTTACCGCAAGCGCCCGCTGCTCCTTCCTGCCTTTATGCTCCTCGCAGTAGTAAAAGCTAGAGCGCTAACCGCTCACAAACCGGAAGTGAGTCTGGCTCTTGCCTGTCCGCCCTCCGCTCAACGGTGCTAGTCACCGAGTCGGAACGAGGCGTGCAGGCTGATGGATGAGCCCAGACTCCTTAAAAATATCAGTGCAGGTAGGAATATAGAGTGACAGTAATACCAGGCGATAACACTTTAAATTACCAGGCAACTAAGCTATCCGCCATCTGTTTCGGGCTCCTGAGACTACTACGCAAGATTCTCCCCCTTCTCCCCTTCCACTCAAGACGGATCATGGTACAAGGGCTTATCCTATCTCGCCTGGACTGCGGGAATGCCCTATACCTTGGAGCTCCACAGTCCACATTGAATAAACTCCAAATTATTCAAAACTGCGCCGCCAGGACCCTGCTCGAGATTCCCAGACGAGTCTCAGTCAAAGCCCGACTAAAAGACCTCCATTGGCTTCCCGTAAAATCCAGGATTGAATTCAAGGCCATGTGCATCGCCCACCGGTCTTATTGGGGAACAGGGCCCTCTATTAACCGTCCGCTTGTAAAGGCCTACCAACCCAGTAGATACCTTAGATCCAGGGCCTCTCACCTCACCACAGTGCCTCGAATCAAGAAAGCGAGATGTGGAGGCTGCTCACTCTCCTACTGTAGTGTAGTTCCTATCTTCCCAATAGGCTCTGCGCATTGGAATAATACCTACAGCAGTAAAGGCCTAGGCCAGACGTTAACTAGGTCTACTACTGTCGATACTAGACTTAAGTTTTGGGTTTGCCAGCGTAGCTCAGAGTTCGCTAGAAACTTTCTCGAATGTTCAGGAAAGAATTAACTCCCCTGATTAGACAAGAAGGGATTTAGTTTCTGACAACCATAGAACATGACAACTTTGCTCTCCCCTAATCAAGAGTGTATCTCCAGAGTCGTGTGAGCACAAGGCAATTATTTTACTCAGTCAGTACGTGCATTCTTAGTCTCATCAGATTGTAGAGAAAAGGAAGAGACGGGCGTGTTCAATAAAAAGGTGTTATTTATTGATCAGTCTCTTTTCTCGTACAAGAGAAATGGATCGATATTATTGCAATACTTATAGTTAAGTAAAGTGCATACATTAAAAGCAATAGTATAAAATAATACTGTAAAAACATTGATATGGTTTCTGAGCCATATGATGTTTAAAATGATTAAAATATATTTACATACACATATACATTTGACTAAACGTACTCAACTGGTGTTTCTAAATACGCCTACCCCGTGTACCTGACCTAAGTCTAATGCGTGGGCGGGAATAGAAAGTTACAGTTTAAGTTAAGTTTGTTTTTGCCAAGTGAATAACTAAAGAATTCTCTGTGAGGGGTTATTCAGTTCTGTACCTGGAAGTTAGGATGAATGAGGAATGGTATCTCTTTCTCTGCTCTCGATATTCCAGGCTGCCTGCGAGGGCTGCCCGAAAGCGCTGGTGCTGGGTCTCTCGGTAGGAGATAGCAGCGCGTCTCTCAGCGCGTCAGGAAGGCGGGGCTGCTGCCAGCGGGGTCTGCTCTGCTTCTGGGCTTCGGCAAGTATGGCTGCTCCGTCTCGTCACCACGCGTGTGTTTGCATAGGGCAAGATCTGCAATATTTATACCTTAAAGGTGCCGAGATTGACGTAAGGATGGACATAGATGCGTCAATAAAGATGTCATACGACTTGCTCGTTAGCACATTCTTTTACTGAAGTTCTCTGTGAAATCAAAACAATGGCCGCACGGATTTTCCAGGTTGTCATAGGTTTGATTTGTTATGAGAACGTCGTATGCCTTATCAGGGGCTGGAGGAATGTCGCTTGTCTAATTAGATCTCAAGCGTTATGACCTAATCAGATAACACGTTCCTGTGCCGTAGTGTGACTGCGTCAGATAACGGTATCTGCATCATGGGGGCTTTTCTTGCCTCATGGGCTGACTGTTAGTTAACTTGATAGTTAGTTTAACCAGAATAGGGTCAGGAATAGTGGGATCGATTCAGAACCTATAGGAATACATGACACCCACTCCACGCTAACTATGGTCATATTTACTAATCTATGCATAGTATAACATAGTACAACATACTATAGAGTATAGTGTATACCTCACCACCCCAAAATACATAAATGCATTTTGAAATTTTCAAATATACTGAAAAATTGCAGTCATATATATTGTATGCACTTAAGCTATGAATTAAACGCTAAAGTAAACACGCATTTGTAGACATTATTGCTTATTTGGTATATGAGAAATACACATGAAATGGCTCTTAATATGGCTATACAGAAAGAAAGTTCGAGACCATTTCATCACATGATAAAATATTTGTGAACATACCAGCGGGCAACTAAAGTTTATAAAGTATCTAAAAATAGAAATCTTAGTTCTCTAGGAATAGTTTCTTACTTTAAGCAGAAGATAAGTGTCCCGAAAATTTTGTAAAAAATAATTTGGGGCTGCTAAAAAATTGCTGTCCGTGAACTGGTGGGAAAAATTGTTCATGTGACTTTATTTTTAAAGTTGAAGGCCGAATTCAGGGAACGCCGTGTGCGAGCTTGCTCAAAAGTCTCTATTTCTGTTCTGGAGAGAACATCATATCATTAAGGCTTTCGAAAAAACTGTCAACAGCTTCATGGGAAAGTTCCACTAAGTCGGAAATAGGTGTAACCATGCATTCGTGCGCATGATTGTCTCCATTGACATTCTGATTCGCATTGCTGACAGAAGGTCGTACCTGATTAATGCTGCTTTCATCTTGAACTTCACTACTCTTCAATCGTAGTGGTGAAGACTCCACGTATGCCGTCATCAGGATTGGCAGCCTTTGAGGGCAGCACAAAGCGTGAACCTTGGTAGGAACCAACAATGTATCTGCATCCACTGGCGCATCCGATTGTAGCGTCAGACAGGTGTCTAACACGCATTCTTCTCCGCATAGCAGACATCTCAATACAGGTAAAACACATCTTTGCCACATTGGTCGAAATGATAGAAACCAAGTCATGTTCAGGTCTCTAAGCCGGGATAGTCCCAGGATTTTTGATATCCGGTCCCGGTATCCAATGGCTAGGATTGTATCTTCCATTGTCGCGAGAGTTTGATCTGTGACATGGGTTGCCATAACGAAAAATAAGGACTAAGAATAGGATTCCTGCAATTAGTCCCAGGATCAGGGGAAGTCCGCCAAAAATCGAATGGACGAAATCTGGAAAAATACCCAGTATGGCTTTGAATGGTGTTAATGCCATCGAAAATACTGTCTTAAATACTTTTGAGACCCCAGTGGTATCAGAAATATTTAAGATTTCGCTCAGGATTTCCGCGAAATGTACGGGGGAATTAGTCGATAATAATGTATGTATCTCTGCAGTCGTCCTTGCGACTTGTAGATCATACGTTTCTTTTGATGACGTGAGCCTTGTAGGCGTCTGAAGAAGCACTGTTTTCATTCTGCTTAAAGTATCTATTCGAATAGAAGTAATTTTCAAACTGGGCCATGCCCTTGCCTCCCTGTCTGGAAAGGAGCTGGGGAACAAAGAACGTCCACAGCACTTGACCTTCGCAGTCGTAGTGACTAGATAAGGAGTCCCGGGCATAAGACTACAACATTTGCGGTCTACAATAAGAATGTAACTCCCATTATAGAGTCTTTGAAAGAATGGTTCTATTTCGGTTGCAGGTGCGCCTTGCTGGTGACATGAAAGGTTGTATGAATTCCCTTCACAGGCTCCATGCAAACTAATTCCGTTACACAGAAGCGTGCCGCTTAGTGACATAGCACAATTGTTGCCACTAAGAAACACTTTCTGTCCTTTATTACTGACACATGCATGCGAATAGGGCAGGTTCCAAGTTGTTTTAAGGTACCCCTTTCCCAATTTCTCGTACATGCCAGCCTGTATATATTTTTGGCAGTATTGAAACCTGAAGGTTGAGATTGGAATATTTATGATTCCGTGGATTATCCATTCACTGACAGGTCGTTCTGACATTGTCATTGGTAATCTTTCTAGTTTTTCAATGCTCAAGATTGTATAATCAGCACCCTTTTGCGCCATACCGATTTGTCTATCAGTAAGGTTAAAGATTTGGAATAGTGACGTTGTGTTGATTAAACACCAAGGCACATAGCCTGAACGCAGATTTTGTAACGTCCAGCCAAGCTGTACAATAGAACGCAATTGTGACTGACCATGTTGTAATAACAGTAAGTCTTGCGATAATATATCGATTGCTGACGACACAATGCTGTCCAAAGAAAAAATTCTGGAGGACAGAGTCATTAACCCATTGTCCACTACAGAAAGTGATTTTTCCAAATTAATACGGTCAATTTCCCGTATTCTCTCTGCTGTTTCAATTTGATTAACCTTCCAGGCCTCATTGTATGCTGCATATACAGAGGCTGCTATGAAACGCTTTTGACGCTGTTTGCGTGGTCCCATTATGAAATCACGCAAGTCAGCACCATCAGTAAGTAAAGTTAGGTGTTGCTTAATTTCAGGCAGTGTGGAAGTTTGTAGCCACTGAAGGCATAATTTGCCCACACTGTAGATTGTTATTATCGCTGGGTGATGTCTTTGGGGATATCTAGGGTCTGGCCTGGTCATTTTGAACCCCTGTGTTTTATTCAGGAATCTGTCTTGACAGTTATTTGTATCTGTGGGCCAGATCAACCATTGTTTCCAATTAGGATGTGTTCTGTTTTGGTTTAATATATGGTTTACGTCTATCTCTTCATCCGTATTAGAGCTATTGCTAAACATTGTTGGCTTTGGAATAGACGGTTTATTTAAATCTTTGATTTTGGCTAGGCCAAGACAGGTGGTTTGTTGAACAGTGTCATTTAAAAATATCATTTGTTCTGGGATCATGCAAGCTCTAAACAAAGCTTCTAAACCCTGTACTTGCCATTCTTTTGTACCCCAAACACTTTTTAAATCAACATTTTTGTCCCAATAATTAAATCCTAAAGTATTCATTTCCTCGAAGAATGAATCTGAATATATCAACTTTGTGTTGGTTATCATGGTTTTCATCCCTGTCTTGTTTGACAATTTATAATAAAATGTTTCAGCATTACTTGTGTTAAAACCTGAAAAATATGAATATTTGTCGTGAACAGTTCTTGAGCTCCCTTTTGGAGGTGTTGCACAATGTTCCCATTGATTATAATTTAAAACATTTCTAGGTTGTGCAGATTTATGTAAAAAATGGTTACCATAGTGGTTATAACAATACATACTATCATAATTTGTAGAACCTTGCAAATAATCATGTTTTGTAAATTTAGCAGACATTACTAAGTCAGACATCATGTTATTAATGCTTTCGAAGTCCCAATCATCAGCAAATGAGTTTGGTTTTGCAAAGTCACTCAAGGAGATCTTGATTTGGTGTGGGTATTTCAGGATCTCGACCGGACCATAAATTTCATAGTCAGTGTTGTCCCAGGCTACCCCACCAGGTATAGGATTGGCTGTGAAGTTGGCTGAAGAAAGTTCTCTTTTCTCGACGTGTGAAGATGTGTGTGGTTTGAGGACCAAGTTGATGTTCTGACTTGCTGTGTCCATTTTAGCATATTTTCCCTCAATGAAGCGTCCCAAAGTTAATACCATGATGAGCCAAAGTATGAGGATAAATGCACCAAAACCCACCCAAAATTCAATCCATGGAGAAATCAGATATGTTTCTTTCAGTTGGTTCAAAAGTTCCTTAGCTTTGTCTTTAAAGGATTTTGATGATGGCTGTGTCTTTGATTAACTGAGGCTTTCAGAGGAATCATCGAAGTTGATGAAGTAGCCGGATGCAGTTCTGTTAATTGTTCCAATTGCTTCAGGATTTTTGTTTCTTGCATTTTCACTTGGTACTTCATTATAGATTGGTGTGTCTCTGCTAAATGTTTTTATTTGGGTTTTCAGAGGTCTGAGTTCTATTGCATCGTTGCATAGTCCTTGTTGTTCTTCTGTAGGCGTTTCAAATGTGATGAGCCTCTTTGTTAGGACCTCTGTACTGGTAGCAAACCTTGGTGTTCTGCTACTTATTGGGAGTCCACTTGGCCTACTGTTTGTTATCGGCCACATGTTGTGGTTTTACCAGGTCGATGGATACAACTCGGTTCTCCTTTTTACCAGCAAGTGGCGGTAGTACAACTGATCTTGTCCCGTTGACAGACAAGACAGGAACTGCTTTTCTGTAAGAAGGCCCAAATTCCTTCTTTACCGCGATCTTCTCCCCGACTAGATCCCCGACTTTTGGAATCCAGACAGGTCTTGCTGGGACAGGTGGTGATTCTTCAGTGGTTGTTGGCTGTTGTTTCAACTGTATGTTGCTCAGGTCTTTTCTTGTTTTGTTTAAGTCCTGCAAAATAGCCAAACGGTCTTTGACATCAAAGCTTTTTTCTTTAACCACTGAAGTCTGACTGTCGAGGTCAGAGATAATCATTCTAGTTCCAAATAATAATTCGTACGGACTGAATCCCTTCAGAGAATTTCTTGGCAAGTTATTTAGACTACGTTGGACACTTATTAGATGTTTGACCCACCCAGTTCCCGAACCTAATATCCTTTCCATTATAGATTGCTTTCTGCCTTGGTTTTTTCTTTACACCATCCCGTACCCTCAGGAAGGAAGTGAGAAGATTCCCGCTGGACTGTGCTCATTCGGCCATGTTCCCCCCCAGGCTGGTGGGCTTGAGTGAAAACAATGGTCGAACGTAGCATGCTCTTAGCGTATATGCCATTTAGACTCGCAAATCTTTGTATAACAGTCCGGACGTCAGCCGAGTACTGGTGATCTACATTATAAGTGGAAACTAGCCTGTATATGTTAATCGCAAGCCCTGCTTTTTATTGGTCATATTATCTGCCTTGATACGACGAGGTATTAAACTGTTTCTCTCCCCACTGCGATCTCTGTTGCAGTTTGGGCAGTTTTTTACAAACATGGTGTAATGCAGGCTCATGCCTGGCCACCAGTACCGTGATTGTAATTCTTCCAGAGAATCTTTCAGTTTGAGGTGTCTGAGACCCTCGCCCATGTGTGCGTCTGCGATTAACAAGCTTCTCCTGTCCATGTTTGGAATCACTCTATCCCCCACTCCAGGGATTCGAGCAAAAGGGACGGAGTTTGCATCGATTATGTATGTATAATTGAGTGGATAGTTGATCGGTAACGCTGAGCAGTCGCCTTTTGATGACGTTTTCACCGCCAGCATTGTTTCACCGTCAATGTATTTTAATGTACGCTTTTTTCGATCTACGGGAGCCGGTATAGTGGCTGCCGCTGCGGCTGTTTCAGCCAATGAATTCCCTACAACGTGAACGCCATCACGCTGATGACTCAGTGAGTGTGTCACGTGAGTCTTTGGTAGTTCTTTTTGTAAAAGAGCTATTTGTTCCCAGAGCAATTTCTGCTTTATTGGTGCATCTGTGTCATCTTTGTAACCGTTCTGAATCCATGTCTGCAAATCCTTGTTATATGCTTTGACGCAGTAATATGAATCTGACACTATAAGTGTCGGGAATTCGCGATCCGCATTATCCAGCGCCATTTTTAATGCTATTATTTCAGTTTGTAGTTCTGAATTAGTTTCTACTGAGTGTGATTTTGTTAATAGAGGTCTTAGTTTACCTCCGCGCCACACTTCTTTTGTAATCTCACATGTGGGGTTGTATGCATGTTCTCCCCAAACGGAGGGTTGAGCATGTCCGTCTGTATAAATTACACAGGCGTAATGTCTTAGAGGCAGAATGTCGATTGGCAGAGGATACGTCTTTTCATATTTTAGATTTTTTAATTCTTCTAGTTCTTTAGAAAATTGTCAACCAGGCTATACTTGATAATTCATATCCTACGTATAAGACCGTTAAATGGGCAATTCTGGATTTTTTAAAGTTGAATTTGTAACCCTCTGCTGCGAACCCAAGTATTATGGTGTTCACTCTTTTCAAGTGAGTATCCAAGTCATCATCTGTTAAGTAAATGTCATCGACATAAGATAACGCTTCATCATCATATAGTTGCAGTAATTCTGTTACTCTCGCTGAGAATACCCCCGGGCTGTTCTTGTACCCCTGGGCTAACCGACAGAATTGCTTTTGAGTGCCATTTACTGAGAATGCAGTTAAATATCTGCTCTCTGGTGCTATGTTTTGACAAAAGAATCCATTGGAGATGTCCAAGGTTGTTTTGTATTTTTTGCGCACTATGTTATTCATTAGTGCAGCACTGTGTGAGTTTTGCACTGCAAAGGTTTTGCAACATGTGTTAAGGTGTCGGTAGTCCAAAACTAGACGATATGAATTGTCTGGTTTGGAGACCGGAAACAAAGGATTGTTCATTTGTGAGGTGCAAGTTTCAATCACCCCCTGGTATTCTAGCTGATCTAGTATTTCATTTACCTGTTTTTTAGCTTCTTGCTTAATTGGGTACTGCCTTTGTGCAGTAGGTTGTGATTTTAACTGGATTTTGTGAGGAGGAGAATCCTCATCCCATCCTACATGATTTTTATATAAAGCAGGTGCTAAGGCCACTGCCCACTTTCTAGCAAGTGTGTATTTTTTATGAATCGGGATTTGATTCGAGAAGGCAGGCATAATTACTTCTTCGCCATGAGGGCACTCCCTGACAAACTCTGGTGGCCAGTCTTTTTCAGCTAGAAGGATATCATAGCCCTTGGAGAGGTTATCCCAAAATAGTCCCCTTATTTTCCTAGTCTTATCTCCCTCTATACGTAATGTTATCTCGTATATCTTGTGGGGTTTGCTAACTCTGGTGTCTGCAGTTTCCACTTGAAGATATTCATTCGTGTCCACTGTCTCCAGATGATTCATAAGGACTTTGCGAGCTATGCTCACTTCTGCTGCGCTGTCTAGCATTGTCTGAGCCCACTCTCCGTTTTTCAGTTGTGTCCTCAGTATTCTCGGCATTGTTAACTACCTTGATACTGGCTACCTTCTTTTTTGGAAATTGTAATTTCTTTTTTTGTTGAGCAGGTTCCTTGTCTTTGGACTTGGCGTGCTCTTCTCTTTGTTCTGATTGTCCTCTTCTTTCCGATTTCTGCGAGGAAGTCTGAAAAGATTGAGAGGGACGTGTATCAATGTCTTGATATCTATCAGTTTTTTTAATATTATCCCTATTTCTAAGGTTATATCTTTTCCCAGAGGGGTCACTCTGGGGTGACCTGTGTCTCTGGTTCGGAGATTTCTCCCTTCGCCTAGGAGACCTTCCTCTGGACTGGAATTTCTTTTCTTTTGGATTGGATTGTTTGTTTCCATCCCAGTTCTTTTTTGGTGAATTATTATTAAAAAATATTTTTTCTGGACTTTCAGTCAGTTGCGGTTTTACTGGTATTCCACCTAAACTATCTCTACCTAGTTCTTCATAAGATTTTTCTATGATTCTGGCAATTTCAGCTGGTTGGTCTGCTATATCTGTCTCTTTTAACCTCTGGCGGATTGCCACGTTTGCTGCTTCACCTTTTATATTGGCTAGTAATATAGCCGAGACCTGCTTGAAGTCTTTCAGTAATTTCATACCAAGAGTTAAAGCTGGTTCTGGACCGTATTCATCTTGAATTTGTTTTAGCACATCTGGTATTACCGAAATGGATGGAACACCGTGCGTTTTTGTGTAGATTGAAGCAAAGACTGTACCCCAAGTGTCACAGTCCTCTATGTGTGGTGCGATTCCCATTGGGAGACATATAGTCAGAATCCTGTGTTTTTCTAGCGGGGTGGTGTCAGGAAACACCGCCTCTATTTGGGTGATTTTCTGTGCCAACCAGAATGGTATCTGTTCCCGTTTAGCCGGAACTTTACCTAGGCAGGATTGGATGTTCTGTGGTGTGATTTTATTTGTGTTCCCCTGGTGAGGGGTCAGCTGTGGAAGTTTAATCGCTGGCTGAATTGTTGAAGTCCGCATTACATACTGGACTAATTGTCTATGAATTTTTAGTAATTGTTTTAGCTGTATTAACAGCTCTCCAGTAGACATTCCTTCGATGTCTGGGTGTGGTGTGTATCCGGCTAAGACCGGCCACGTTGCTCCTGGTCTACCTAAAGGACCGAGCCTTGTAATGTGATTGTTATGTATTAGGGCGCCATCAAATAAGAGCAAATGCTCTTGGAATTTGAGTGGTACTTCCACCTCCTCGAAAGGAGTGTAAATGTCGGGTGGAACCTCTATTTTGTAATAGTGGAAGTACTTTGTTACAGCATTTGCTGCTGGAAAATGTATCCATGTATAGTATACCTCTGTCTGCCGATATTCGTGTGCCTCAATTACGAATATGACTGTGCCACCTCTAGGTGTCAGTCCATTTTCTATAAGTTTTAAGGTTATAGATTTCCTTTTGCTGACCGGAATGAGTATTATATCCGCGTCTGCATCCTTTAGTGCAGTATCTGCTGCTGTTATTTCAGCTGCTAATCTAACTGCCTCTCTTTCTTCATCACTTTCTGACATTTTACTGTCAGGATGGTTATTTTGTTTGTTTGCAGATCAGGTTTCTTATGGAACAAAGATTAGATGCACAATATTTTGGAACAGTGTATCCTTCAACGTTGACTAAACCAAGAACCTTACATAGGAGTTCCCTCCTGCGAGGTTTTGGAGGATATTACCTTTCACCCACTCCAGACGTCTTTGGAGTATTTGGGAAAAGGGGTCTGAGTGAGAAAGCACGACTGAGTTACTCTAAATGTCTTACGTTAGTTTTATCGCCCTTTCCAAACGCGTTGGGCGCCATGTAGTGTAGTTCCTATCTTCCCAATAGGCTCTGCGCATTGGAATAATACCTACAGCAGTAAAGGCCTAGGCCAGACGTTAACTAGGTCTACTACTGTCGATACTAGACTTAAGTTTTGGGTTTGCCAGCGTAGCTCAGAGTTCGCTAGAAACTTTCTCGAATGTTCAGGAAAGAATTAACTCCCCTGATTAGACAAGAAGGGATTTAGTTTCTGACAACCATAGAACATGACAACTTTGCTCTCCCCTAATCAAGAGTGTATCTCCAGAGTCGTGTGAGCACAAGGCAATTATTTTACTCAGTCAGTACGTGCATTCTTAGTCTCATCAGATTGTAGAGAAAAGGAAGAGACGGGCGTGTTCAATAAAAAGGTGTTATTTATTGATCAGTCTCTTTTCTCGTACAAGAGAAATGGATCGATATTATTGCAATACTTATAGTTAAGTAAAGTGCATACATTAAAAGCAATAGTATAAAATAATACTGTAAAAACATTGATATGGTTTCTGAGCCATATGATGTTTAAAATGATTAAAATATATTTACATACACATATACATTTGACTAAACGTACTCAACTGGTGTTTCTAAATACGCCTACCCCGTGTACCTGACCTAAGTCTAATGCGTGGGCGGGAATAGAAAGTTACAGTTTAAGTTAAGTTTGTTTTTGCCAAGTGAATAACTAAAGAATTCTCTGTGAGGGGTTATTCAGTTCTGTACCTGGAAGTTAGGATGAATGAGGAATGGTATCTCTTTCTCTGCTCTCGATATTCCAGGCTGCCTGCGAGGGCTGCCCGAAAGCGCCGGTGCTGGGTCTCTCGGTAGGAGATAGCAGCGCGTCTCTCAGCGCGTCAGGAAGGCGGGGCTGCTGCCAGCGGGGTCTGCTCTGCTTCTGGGCTTCGGCAAGTATGGCTGCTCCGTCTCGTCACCACGCGTGTGTTTGCATAGGGCAAGATCGGCAATATTTATACCTTAAAGGTGCCGAGATTGACGTAAGGATGGACATAGATGCGTCAATAAAGATGTCATACGACTTGCTCGTTAGCACATTCTTTTACTGAAGTTCTCTGTGAAATCAAAACAATGGCCGCACGGATTTTCCAGGTTGTCATAGGTTTGATTTGTTATGAGAACGTCGTATGCCTTATCAGGGGCTGGAGGAATGTCGCTTGTCTAATTAGATCTCAAGCGTTATGACCTAATCAGATAATACGTTCCTGTGCCGTAGTGTGACTGCGTCAGATAACGGTATCTGCATCATGGGGGCTTTTCTTGCCTCATGGGCTGACTGTTAGTTAACTTGATAGTTAGTTTAACCAGAATAGGGTCAGGAATAGTGGGATCGATTCAGAACCTATAGAAATACATGACACTACAACTTGGCCAAAATCTGGAACACGCTCCCCCTCGCAATCAGATCAGAGCCTAAACTGCTGACATTCCGAAAACTCCTTAAAACCAGGCTTTTTAACCAACCGGTATAAGTCCCAGCAGCTCTGCTTTAGCCCTAAACCTCTGCAGCGCTGGGACGCCTCAGGGTAGCCATCGCGCTATATAAATTGTCTTTTCATTTCATTTCATTTCATTTCATTTCAGAGGCATCATCGAAAACAACCTTAGACAAGTTCCCCTCATTCAGGAACCCAGCACATCCCATCTCACGCCCGTCTTAAATGTATACTACTAAATTGTAGATCGGCCTCAAGACATGCAGCTGACATAGCTGACCTCATTCTCACACAAGAACCAGAGTTACTAATTTTAACTGAAACCTGGTTAAAGGAATCATCTACACATATCATTGACAAACTAGTACCCCCAAACTATGATATCATCAGGCTGGATAGAACAGACAAGACTGGTGGGGGTTTAGCCTGCATACATCGGAACACTATCTCAGTAAACAGATCCACATCCCCCGTACTCCCATCTTGTGAATACATGTGCCTTGACATCACTAGCAACGGCAAACGAATATGCTCTTTACACACCTTCTATCATCCACAAGGTGACAACCTCACCTTTACCGAACAATTGATGGACATAGTCTCTACTAATGCTGGACATCAAAACACCCAAATATTTCTCGGAGACTTCAACCTCCACTGAAATGATTCCAATGATGCAGTTGTCAAAAGTCTCAAAAACTTCCTCGCGCACCTCAACCTCATCCAAATTGTGAACAGCTCGACGCACGATAAAGGATCCATCCTTGATTTAGTAATCGCTAAAGTTGATTCCATCCAGTTAGACACGACCCTCCCATGTGATTGGTCAGATCATCATACTATCACCTTCTTCATCAACGAAACAGTGAAACTTAACTTGGGTCAGCCCAAAACGCCTAAAGTATGGAAGAGAGACATGAAAAACATTGACCCTAACACACTTACAACCTCCAGCTACAACTTACTTCTTATCCCCGTAGGGATAGCCGACGTTCATGAGCTCATCAATCACTACTTCAACTCGATGAACATGATACTAAATGAGGCAACCCCCCCTTCAATTAAAGAGAGTCTCCACAAAAGACACTAAACCATGGTACGATGGAAGACTCAACGAGGATAGACGATCCCTAAGAGTATTGGAACGCAGATGGAGAGCAGCTCCGTCCGCCAATCACCTCAAGACACTAAGAAAGAAAAGAAATGCATAATACAAAAAGATCACGCGCACTAAAGCAGACTTCTTTAGCCACCAATTAGACCAGGCAAAAAAAGTCCCAAAAAACTCTTCGAGTTAATCAAAACTCAATCTAAGGATGCACCTTACCCCCAGGATAAAATAGGCCCACGACCCAACGGGGAAGAATTTGCTGCCTTCTTCTCTCAGAAGACCAATACCATAAAGAAGGACCTTCTCAACGATCTAATCACACACTCGGCCACACACATGAACCCCGTACCAACCCTTCTAACTTCCCCACACCGAATCTCATCAAAGTTTGAACTAAAAACAATGCATCTTGGTCATCCTTCAACCCCTATGATGAAGAATCTATTCTCAAAACGCTCACTGCCTTAAATCCTGCTAATCACTTTGTTGACCCTCTCCCCGCAAACCTAGTAAAAGCCTTCACCCAGCTGCTGCTACCTCTCTGGACCAAGATCATAAATAATTCCTTACTGCAAGGTTGCATCCCTGACACCCTCAAGGCAGGGCAGGTATCCCCCATTCTAAAGAAACCCACGGCGGACGCTGCAGACTTAAACAATTAACGTCCTATATCCAACATACCTACCCTGGCCAAACTCTTAGAAAAATGTGTACACCTCCAGCTGCTAAGACATATTGAACAGTTTAACCAACTCAACATATACCAATCATGTTTCCATGCAGGTCACAGCACTGAAACGGCCATGACCCATATAATCGACGATGCCCTACAAATTCTAGATCAGAACGGGGCCTGCTTACTCATCTTACTAGATCTTTCCTCGCCCTTTTGACACTGTCAACATGATAATCTGATAGATCTTCTGGAACACAGAATGGGTTTAGGTGGATCAGTTCTAAGTTGGTTTTCCTCGTTCCTCCAAAACAGATCACAACGATTCAAGGTCAATCACTCCCTGTCCAAACCTGCTCCGGTCACTTTAGAAGTCCCACAATGATCTGCATTATCTCCGACATTGTTCAATCTTTTCATGGAACCCCTCACTGAAATTCTCTACTCGTCTAACGTGCAATACCACATGTACGCTGACGACACACAACTATACATGAAGATCCATACCCTAGAAGATATCAAATCGCTAAACAATATTCTCGGAAAAACTCAGACATGGCTGGCAGAAAATAATCTAAAACTGATTGCCCTCAAAACCAAATTCCTCCTCATCGCTCCCCCTGCCCGAGTACCCATAATTCCAGACTGGATCAAACACCTTACTGCACTCAATTGTCATCCCCTCATCGTGGATTTAGCAAAATCTTTGGGAATATCTCTGGACAGAAACCTCAGTATGCAAAAACACATCAGCAACACAACAAAAGGAGCAAACTTTCAGATAAACACTTTGAGAAAAATTAAACCTTTCCTGCCAGATAAGGACTTAAAACTGGCAGTACAAGCTCTAGTTGTCCCGAGAGTGGATTACGGCAGTGTCTCTGCGGCCTGCCCAGAGCAGCAATGGCCCCGCTAAGAGCCTCAATCAACGCCACAGCGAGGCTCATCACTGGCTCCAAAAGAAATTCCCACATATCCCCTGAACTAAAATCCCTTAACTGGCTACCTTTTGCAGCCAGAATTCATTTGAAAATAGTATGTATGACTCATAAACCCATTCATCACAATACACTCAG
Source organism: Lissotriton helveticus (assembly GCF_964261635.1). Lineage (NCBI taxonomy): Eukaryota > Metazoa > Chordata > Amphibia > Caudata > Salamandridae > Lissotriton > Lissotriton helveticus. The sequence goes on along the minus strand of NC_136065.1, from coordinate 617,414,349 downwards.
CTATCTGGCACAGAAACTGGTAACCTCTTGTGGGGCTAGATCCTTAAGAAGTGCTAACAACCTTCTACTGAAACCTCAAAGATTAAACAAGAAAAAACTTAGAACCGAACATGTTCAGGGATGGCGCCCAGAATTTGGAATGCTCTACCCCCAGAAAACAGACTTAATCCATCTATTGCACTTTTCAAAAAAGAAGTGAAATCGCGCCTCATGGCTAAATTCACCTGAGCAGGGGCTAGTATCATTGGCGACCTTCGTATCCTCCACATTAAACTTTATAATGTTCACTGCCCAGCCAGGTATCCTAGCTATTGTATCTATATTATGCTTGATATACAGTGAACGGTTTGTTTTGTATCTTATACCGGGTATCAATGATTGGTTGATTACACTACCATTGTCTATCAGCTAACTTTATGCTATTTACTGTGTTTTTATGTAACTAAGACTCTACCTTGTAAAGTGCTCTGATACCCACAAGGGTCTAGCTCGCGTTATATGAAACTCTCAAAAATAAATATATATAAATACCTGCATGCAGACCGCTGTTTTTCCCTGTTGTTCTTCCTTGTGGCAACTTTTGTGGATATATATATATATATATATATATATATATACACAAACACATACATACATACACACACATTTAATGTGTTTCCTCCAAGATGCTGCTACATAAATACGTTTGATGCAGTGGCTATCTTGGGTGATGAACAGCCCTTTAGCCACCAATAGGAGTGCAAGAAGCCCCCTTTTTTTGGAGCAAACATTTCACTTTTGTCCAATAAAATCCTGTACTTATGACTACCAACATGTGGGTGGAGCCCCTCTCCTGGAAGTGCTTCTCACATAAAGTCTGGCTGACAGCTGCGCTGTCAAGCCAGACCATAACAAGCATGGGCAAAGCCAATAGGTCTCGCCTCTGCAAGACGTATTGGCAATGTGTTTTGGCCATGTTGTACACTACTGTGGCTGCTGTTCAGAATGTCTAAAAGTTAGTTGGGAGGGGAAAGGGTACAGTGGGGTCGATTGTAGTGTGGTAGATTGGGGTTCAGTGGGGGTTGATTTGAGAGAGGTAGAGTGGGCTAGATATGAATGGGGTAGATAAATGTAGTGGAGTGAAGTGGGTAGAGTGGAGTGGGCTTGATTGGGGCGGAGTGGGGTAGAATGGCGTAGAGTGAAGTGGGCCAGAGCAGGGTAGATTGGAGTGGGTGGATTGGAGTGGGGTGGGGTGGGGAAGACTGAGTGGGGTAGATTGGTATGGGGTAGAGTACGGTAAACTGGGGTGGAGTGGGGTAGATTAGGGTAGAGTGGAGTGGGGTAGATTGGTGTGAGTAGAGTTGAGCAGACGTAGCGGAATGGGGCAGATTATATTGGGGTACATTGGAGTGGTGTAAACTGGGGTATAGTGGAGTGGGGTAGATTACAGTAGAGAGAGGTGGAGCGGGGTAGAGTGGGGTGGCGGTAGAATGGGGCAGATTGGAGTGGGGTGGATTGGGGTAGAGTGGAATGGGGTGGAGTGGGGTAGATTGGAGTGGACAGAATGGGGGCTCAGTGGGTAGATTGTGGTGGAGTAAAGTAGGGTAGATTGTGGTACACTAGAGTGGGACAGATTAGGGTAGAGTGGGTTGGGGTAGAGTGACATAGATTAATGTGGAGTAGACTGGGGTAGAGTGGAGTGGGACAGATTGGAGTATACTAGAATGGGGTAGAGTGGAAAGGGGTAGACTAGAGTGGGATGGACTGGGGGAGTGGAGTGGGGTAGAGTTTTGTAGATTGAGGTAGGTTGGGGTAGATTAGGATAGACTGGAGTGGGGTAGAATGGAGTTGGGTAGATTGGGATAGAGTAAAATAGATTGCAGTTGTTTGGAGTGGGGTAGATTGGAGTGAGGTAAAGTGGAGAGGGGTAGATTGGGGATAGTGGAGTGGGGTAGAGGTGGGTATATTTGGTAGAGTGGTATAAACTGAGGTGGAGTAGAGTGGAGTGGGTCAGAGTGGTTACATTGTAGTGGGATAGATTGAGATACAGTGGGGTAGATTAGAGTCAGGTAGCCTGTGGTAGAATGGGGACGATTCGAGTGGGGTAGATTAGAAGAGATTAGGGTGCAGCAGATTGGGGTGGAGTGGGGAAGAGTGTAGTCTAGTAGATTGGTGTAGGGTAGTTTCGGGTAAAATGCAGTGGGTAGATGGGCAGAGTGGGGAAGATTAAAAGAGATTGGAGTGGGATAGAGTGGAGTGGAGTGGAGTAGAGGGGGTAGATTCAAGTTGGTTAGATTGGAGTGGAGTAGATTGAAGTGGGATAATTTGGAGTAGGGTAGATTGTGGCAGAGTGGGGTAGATTTGGGTGGGGTAAATTGGGGTAGAGTGGCGTCGAGTGGGGCAGATTGAGATGGGGTAGACTGAAGTGGGGTTGATTTCGATAGAATGTAGTGAAGTAGTTTGGGAGACAGGGATAGATTAGGGTAGAGTGGCATAGACTGGAGTGAGGTAGATTGAAGTGGGGAAGTTTGGGGTACATTGGAGTGGGTTAGATTGTGGTAAATGGTGTAGAGTGGAGGTGGTGGCATGAGGCAGAGTGGTGTAGATTGGTGTGGGGTAAATTGGAGTGTGGTAGATTGGGTAGAGTGGGGTAAACTGGGTGGGGTAGATTGGGGTAGGGTGGAGTGGGATACAGTGGGGTAGATTGTGGTGGGATAGATTGGGGTGGAGTGCGGTAGAGTTATGGGGAGTAGATTAGATTGGAGTATAGTGAGGTAGATTGGTGTGGAGGGGTGGTGGGGGTAGGGTAGATTGGATTGGGGTATAGTGAGGTAGATGGGTGTGATGGGGTGGTGTGGGGCAGAGTGGGGGTGGGGTAGAGTGGAGCGGGATAGAGTTGGGTAGATTGGGATACAGTGTGGTAGACTGGAGTGAGGTAGATTAGAGTCCGGTAAATTGGGGTAGAGTGGAGTGGAGCATGTCGGTTTAGAGTGAACTTGAATAGATTGGGGTAGGGTAGGTTGAGTAGATTTGGGAAACATGTAGTGGGGAAGATTGGAGTAGAGTGTGGAAGATTGGAAAGGGGTGGATTGGGGTGGGGCAGATTAGGGTAGAGTGGGGTGGATTGGAGTGGGGCAGATTGAAGTTGGGTTATGGTTAAGTGGGGTAGATTGGAGTAGATTGGAGCAGGGTATATTGGAGTGGGGTTATGTGGGGTAGGTTGGAGTGGGTAGATTGGATTGGACTGCAGTGGGGTGGATTGGAATGGGTTAGATTGGGATAGAGTGGACTGGGGTAGATTGGAGTGGAGTAGACTGGGTACAGTGGGGTAAATTGGATTAGGTATAGTGGGGCAGAGTGGCGCGGGGTAGAATATGGTAGATTGGGTAGAGTGGGGTAGATTGGGGTAGATTTTAGTGGGGTTGATTGTAAAAGAGTAGAATAGGGTAGATTTGGGTAGAGTGGGATGTATTGTAGTGGTGAAGATTGGATCGATTGTAGTAGGGTAGATTAGGGTGGACTGTGTTGGGGTATAGTGGGGTAGATTGGAGTGTGGTAGATTGTAGTGGAGTTGGGCAGAGTGGAGTGCAGTAGATTTGAGTGGGGTAGATTGGAATGGGACAGATTGGAGTGGGATGGAGTAGGGTAGCTTGGGGGGGAGGGGGAGGTTGTGGTAGACTGGGATAGATTGGAGTGGGATAAACTTGAGTGGGGGTTGATTGAGGTAGAGAGGGCTAGATTAGAGTAGGATAGATTGGAGTGGAATAGATTGGGGGAGATTGGAGTGGGGTAGACTTGGGTAGAGAGGAGTGGGGTAGATTGGGGAGTAGTGGAGTCGGGTAAATTGGGATAGAATAAAGTGGGGTAGAGTACAAAGCAGAAACAGTCATCATGGAACATGCGAATGGACTGCAATTTCTTGATAGCAGTTTTAACTGCATAAAATTACCAGGTCACATAGGTCCTACCAACAGGGTGCCTTCCAGCGACTTAGTGTTTTTTGCAGCCAGTGCAAGGCAGTCTCCATGTCGGATTTTGTAATGGGAACAGTGAAAGTACACAGGTAAGTTTACTGCTGCTGGCTGAAGTCAGCACTGCCATTAAGTCGTGTGGAGTGGTGGCTGCTCTAGCGGGTTGGTGGGGCAGCGGCAACAGATGAGCCTTGGCTGAGTCACGGCTACCGTGGCTCCTGAGTCTGACTTTCAAGTAGCGAGTGAGCAGGCGGCTGCTGCACGGAGCGAGGATCTGAGGAGACCCACTTTGAGGACAAAAGAATTGTTAGGCGGTAGCCAGGAGCCCCACAGCTTCACAGCACCTGTGGGACAGAGAGGTGAGCTGGTGGGACCTGAGGTCCTGGAGAGGTGGAGGTGGATTCGGGAGCACTGAGGGCTGAAATGACAGAGGCCACAGAGAGTGAGCATTTGGGGGGTGCGGAGGCGGCCCAGTTAGTCCCGGATGCAGCCCGCCCTGTAGAGCTCCACTCATCCCATTTACCTGAGCCTGAGCCTTGGTTCTGGTAACCACATTGAGACCCTGCCTTCATTTGCCGCCTTCTCCTCCAGCTATCTCCGCCACCTTCTTCTGCCTCTTGCCTCTTGGCACTTTGGCGTTTCTGGCATCAAGTCTTTCTGGCACTTTAGCGTTTCTGGCACCAAGTCTAGTCTTACCAGCACAGAGGAATCTTTGGCCAAGGGAGCTGTGAAAGAGCGGCAGAGGAGTACTCAGCAGCTGTCTTTCCAGCAGTGACATTCTTTCGGCACCTTTAGGCATCAGCAATTAAGGCGAAAGATCACAAATAAGAAAGGCTCAGGAAAAAGTCCAAGGATGGTCAGAAAGCGAGGCCTGGACAGAGGTACGGGTAGGAGGGGCAAATTGATGAAGCAATAGAGTGCCCAGGTGTGGCGGAAGGGGGGCAAGACATCCCAGCATTAGATCCCTTGGGGACCACTCACAAACATTTACAAACCCACCCACCGATGGAACTTAAATCAGAAACGGAAACAGAAATGGAATTAGAAATGGAAACAGGCACTCATTCAAACTGGAGTCCATCCAAAAACGGACTGGCAACTACACCTGTGTGCCCTTCCACACAGGCAAAAATTCAAAGTTTCTTTCAAAGAATCACGCATTCTTCACATTCCACCGGTAATCAAAAACACATCAGTACGGGCGTGGCCGGCGATCGACCAAGATGGCCGCGTTCTGGTGAGGCTCCGAGGGTGAGACCGTAGCCCAGTACTAATCCGGCTAATTATCCTGTCAAGCAGTAACCCAGACTACACGACCTTATAGCGGAGGTGATTCGGTGTGCAGCGACCCCTCTCCGAGCTCGCCACAACACTGGAGCCCTGAGCTACGTCGTGCGAGGACCTGCGGCCTTCATCTGCACCAGAAGCACCGGCCTAAATTTGGAGAGGCTACCGAGGGGGCGCCGTTCGCTACCCTCAAGTGGAGGCGCGGGGCTGAACTGAGACGTCTGACGGCGGGTGAGTGGTGACTCGACTGCCCCTCCCCCGCCCCCCTCCGCCCGGCTTCGCCTCTCCGACGACCACACGGACGGGATCGCTGCCCTCCCCCCGCCGGCGGGATTGTGCCCGAGACGCCTGAGACCGCTGCCGACACCGGGCCCGGCCACGGCCTGACCCACCGCCCCGGCGGCCCACCACAACGCGCAAAAGCGGGAAGCACTCCTGCTCCTGCCTCGGCGGCCAGTGCACACGACTAGCGGAGGGTCCCACCCTCCCCCTGCTTACCAGTGACAAAGCGACCGTAGCAGAAGCCTGGGACTGGTGTCCCCGAGGGCCGCCTGACGACGTGTGGGGGGACAGGCTAGAAATCGTGGCCTAAAGACCTGACCCCGGACTACTGTGCATCCCTTCGCCTACCCCAGTGTGACCCGGGGCGGCGCCCCCTCCTTGACCCACGATGGGCGGCAGGGGCAATCGTGGGACCCAGCAAAGCAAATTAGATAAATTTGCTTACGCCAAAGACTTTCCCCCGCTGACGGAGCAAAAAAGATCCAGCGTAAAGGGTGCGGAGGGTGGCGCAGTTTCAGCCATAACCCTGGAAGACATCATGGCGGCCCTGACACAGGTGCAAACCACGGTTGGCTCCATCTCAACGGATGTCACACTTCTGCGGGCTGATCTACAAAAGATGTCAACGAGAGTCTCAGCAGTGGAACAGGTCACTACGACCCTCACCTCGGACACGGCGTCGCTGTTGAAAAGGGTGGCGCAATTGGAGGAGGACAATAAATTCCTGGCAGACAAGATGGATGACCAGGAAGGGCGCTCCAGGCGCAATAATATCCGCTTTATTGGCCAACCAGAATCGGAAGGGGGGCCTGCCATGGACCTATATGTGGAAGACCTAGTAAGGAATGTGCTGCAACCAAAAGGCCTCTCCAAGTTCTTCTCGGTGGAGCGAGCGCACAGGGTCCCGGGGGGGCGTCCACGCACCGGGGCACGACCAAGACCTGTTATAGCGCGCATATTCAATTTTAGGGATCGCGATGCCATCCTGCAAACGGCGAGGATCGCGCCACCCATACGAATACAGAACTCAGAAGTTTTAATTTTCCCAGACTACACGACGGCGATGGCGGCGAAACGGAGAAGTTTCATCGAGGTAAAAAAGACATTGCGATCTCGTGAGTTGCCATACTCCATGCTCTTTCCAGCGCGCCTCAGGGTGGTGGCTGATAAAAAAACGTGGTTCTTTGATACGCCGGAGGAGGCACACGACTAGCTCGAGGGATGGAGACCGGCGGAGGGCTCTGGCAAACAGAACAGCAGGCGCAGGACGCAAGAACAACCCGGCGAGCGTGAACTGACCGGACAAGAGGAGAAGGCCGAGACCGATCCAACCGCGGACTCTGGGGAATGACTCCTGCTGCATTAAGGGAAGTACCTCTACCTTTTTATTTTCTCCTCTGCTGAGGACTATAGCGAATGCATCGAACTTGTCCTTACTCACACTCACCTTCATTGGTGTACTACTGAGACTTAACAAGTGAACTGGGACTCTGAAACTGTCGGGGGCTACTGGTCCTCCTTGAACTTTCACCCCCCCTATGCTCTTGTAAGCAACGTTGTCTTTCGACTGGGATCATAAGCACTCTGCTGAGTTGGGGTGGCGGGCAGTTTGGAGTCCGCAAAGCAGGGAGGCAGGGAGGGGGGAGGGAAGGGGGGAATGTTTTATGTTGTTGGTTTTGTTTTTGGTTAATGCGATACACTTAACTACACTGAATGGCATGATGTTTGGAACCGCAGAGACGATTATTGGTTTACTGGGCACACTGATCCAAGATGATGGGGGTTGACACGCTCATAGTTCAACCGGGAGGTGGGGCTAGTGTGACTCCATCTCTGTCGATACTCTCCTGGAATGTCCGGGGCCTTGGGGACAAAGTCAAGCGAGGTCTGGTCCTGAAAAACATCAAAAGGGAGGGGGCTGCAGTGGTCCTCCTACAAGAAACGCACCTCACTGGCACGGCTATAAAAGCCATGGATCGCTGGGGTTTTCAGATGATGGCGCACTCTGAGTTCACCTCTGGGTCAAGGGGAGTCGGCGTTCTAGTGAAAAAACAATTCCCCCTACTCGTACAGTCTGTCAGGTCAGATACGGTGGGTAGATTTGCCTCTATACATGCACAGTGGGAGGGAAAACCCATTAACATTGTCTCCGTCTACATTCCTCCTGCACTACAGGCAATAGCCCTAACAGACCTTAGCGCTTTTATACTTTGACTCCCTGAGGGAGATTTGCTTCTTGGGGGAGATTTTAATCTGGTAGCTGATAGCCTGCAGGATAGGGTCCCCCCGAAATTGGCTCCAGCCGGCACAACACGACTGGAAGGCTTCCTAACTGCTATGGGACTGGAAGACCTGTGGAGTAAATACAACCCCCAGGGCCAACAATACACATACCACTCCGGCGTCCATAATACTCTCACCAGGCTCGACTATTGTCTTAGCTCCCCGGGTGGTCCTGGTACTGTATCCAGGGTAGAGATAAGGCCACGAGGTATTTCAGACCACTCCCCACTGCTGCTTACCTATACGCATCATCAACCCACGCGGCGTCGGATTTATCCTATCCGCGCTGCATACCTTCACAATTCTAAGGTCAGGAAGGAGCTGAGGGTGGGAACCAAACAGTACTTCCGGGACAACACGGGTTCGGTATCCTCAGCTGCCACTCTGTGGGAGGCCTATAAAACGGTGCTTCGGGGATGTGCGATAGTTTCCATCACAGCGCTTAAGCGGGAGGGACGAGCGGAATTGTTAGCTCTAGAAACAGCGGTGACGGGAGCGGAGGCGAGGCATGCGGCAGATCCAAACCCCACTACAGCGCACACTTTACAAATAGCACTACAGCGTCACAAAACACATCTAACAGAGGAAGTCAAATTGCACCTGTCTGCCACACAACACAAAATTTACGAGATGGGCGACAAGGCAGGCAAATTACTGGCCTGGCTGGACAGACGTGACAGACGAGACAGGTGGATAGCACAACTGACGGTAGAGGAGGGTGTCCCCATTAGGGATCCCAGTGAAATAGTGCAAGCACTAGCTAATCACTACGAAACGGTGTACGCGTCCGCATCCACGATCTCGGAAAACGAGGCGTACACTTACATCAAAGAGCTCAAAATGCCAGTGTTGACTGCGGAGGAGGCACAGGCCTTAAACGTAGACTTAACGACCGAGGAGATACAACTGGCGATTAAAGCCCTACAGACGGGTAAGGCGCTGGGACCCAATGGAATACCAGTTGACTTATACAAGCAACAGGCGGACACACTCGCACCGCACTTGCTGCATATATTCAAGGATAGCCTGGAGACAAGTGAACTCCCATTAGATCAACGCACGGCCACAATTGTGGCGATCCTAAAACCAGGGAAACCAGCGGACCAATGCAAGTCGTACTGCCCAATTTCCCTCATTAACGCAGAGGCCAAAATACTTGCGCAACTATTGGCACAACGTCTCACACCTCATCTGCCCAAACTCATACATAAAGACCAATCCGGATTTATGCCGGGCAGAAACACGGCGCTTAACTTGCGCAGAGTCCACGGTGCACTTGCGCGAGCGCAGTATCTATTAGAGCCCGCGGTGATACTATCCCTCGACGCCCATATGGCGTTTGACACAGTCCACCGGCCCTTTTTATTTGCAGTACTGCGTCACTTTGGTTTCGGCCCGAAATTCTGCTCCTGGATCCGTCTGCTTTATGCAAGACCGATGGCACATGTAGCCGCTAATGGCCACATCTCGGCGGACTTTCCCTTGTATAGAGGCATGCGCCAGGGCTGTCCACTTTCCCCGTTACTGTTTGCCATGGTCCTGGAACCTCTGGCCGAATGGGTAAGGTGGGAACCCACGATCAGTGGTATCCGCTGGACGGGTGACTGGGAAGATAAAATATCATTATACGCCGATGATGTGCTTATATATCTCACCTCTCCCAAGCGCTCGATTAACACGTTACTGGATGTTTGCACGGTCTACGGCCGAGCTTCCGGCTATTCGATCAATTGGTCCAAATCCACCATGTACATACTGCGCGGTCCTGCACCGCGCTTGCCGGACACCTGCCCGCTGCGGATCTCTGTCGCCGGGTTTAAATACTTAGGGATATACATTACAGCTGACCCTGCTACTTTCCACACACACAACCTACAGCCCCCCCTTGACCGCCTCAAGCGTGACATCAGACACTGGGAATCACTACCGCTGACACTGCTAGGTAAGGCGGCCCTGTTCAAAATGATGGCCCTGCCCCGCTTCCTCTACGCTCTAGAAAACACACCCTACCCTGTCCCTCCCGTGTACTTCAAAACCATCGCAGCGCAAGTCTCGGTGCTACTGGGGGGCACTGGACCTGCACGTATAGCGCAAGCCAAGCTCACGCGTGGCTGGTACGACGGAGGCATAGCGCTCCCAGATGTCAACCTTTACTACTGGGCGTCTCAGTTAAAGATTGTTAATCAATGGCTGCATCTTCCCCAATCTGAACCGGCCCTAAAGGCGGACAGGGCGCAGCTGGGATTCTCTGGAATGCTGGCTCCCCTGTACGATAAATCACTGATCACATCGAAGATCGGCCCCCTACGTCACACACTCACCGTGTGGCACGCGGCGCTGCGCAGGCTGAAATGGCAAGGAGTGCTGACACAGCTGACCCCGTTATGGGACGTAATACAACTAGGACGATTGAGGCAATCCAAAGGCTTCGACCGTTGGGATGCAATTGGCATCTCGACAATTGGAGATCTATGGCAGAGAGGGCAAGTGCTACCTTTCAAAACGCTGCAACAACAATATGAGCTGACGCTGACAGAGCGCTTCAGATACACACAGGTACGTCATGCGCTGACAACAGTGTTCGAACCTGGTACAGATATCCCGGAGGCGTCCCCACTTGAGGACAGACTGCTGACTGACTTTATGCCTTCAAAGGCGACGTCTCTAACATACAGGAAATTGGTAAACAATTTGCCTGACCCTCTAGAGGCCCTGCGGAAGAAATGGGTACATGACTGTGGCGACATGAACGACACAGAGTGGCAGGAGGCGACTTCATCTCCGAAAGAAATAGGTGTCCCCGCGCGTCTTCGCCTGGTACAACTCCGTATATTTCACAGGTCATACTACACAAGGGATGCACTATACAAGATGAAAAGGATTGCACACCCATACTGTCTGAGGGGATGCGGGGAAATAGGTAGCTTCTACCACACGATATGGGAATGCCCCCGAATTACACACTACTGGGCTCAAGTGATGCGCACCATGTCACAATCTGAGGAACTCTCCATACTTCCTGACCCCAAGCGATGCCTTCTGAACATATGGGAACCCAACGACCTCACGCGATATGGGCAGAATTGGATGACAATAGGTAAGATGGTAGCGAAGAGGAATATAGCACAGAGGTGGGGCGGGGGGATGCCACCTTCCATAGCGGCCTGGAGACAAGACATGGACGCTGCGATGATTGCAGAACGGGCTGTGTATCGAAACAGAAGATGTCTCAAGAAATGGAAAAGGGTCTGGGGGGCGTGGAATAAATACAGAGGGGACATTTGCGACCCACCTTCTGATACAGACAGCACTAGCTCTGATACGGAATAATAAATCTCACCCTAGATTATGCTTCGCAACCCCTGCTCTGACATGTGCATCAGTAGGCTCCTATGTTAAGGATGTAATTTCACGGATTTCTGTTGCCAAACTGCGATGCCTGACTCATTTTATGTTCACATATGACACTGTATCGCACTGTTTTAAAAATGCTAATAAAAATATTTTCAAAAAAAAAAACCACATCAGTAACAGTGAGAAGGACCGAAGGGAAAAACCTAGATGTTCTCGATCTTTAACACCTTCAGTGCTAAGGCCATTCCCCCTCTGTGCTGACTTTTCATTTACTCCATTTCTCATGACGAGCTCAGCTCGTCATGAGCACACGACCAGTGTACTGCATGACGAGCTCAGCTCGTCATGAGCAGTGAAGGGGTTAAACAGGGCAGCCTCACTGAGCCCAGTACCGACCCAGCCTAAGGACATACAAACATCAATTTCCCATCCCACACTCCAACAAGTCGGAGATTTACTCAGTCTGGCTGGGGAAGATACCCATACCGTAATAACAGCTCAAATTCACGCCTAAGCACAGGGAACAGTTATTGAGCTAAGCCTACCAACCAATCTCCCCAGAAGTAAAAGCCCCAGAAGAGGAGCAGAAGCAAAGGATTACACCCATTCCTGCCCAGGAGGGCCTATCACAGGAATTTTTATCAACTCTGGAAGCCCAAATAGATGCACAAATGGAAGCATCTCTATCTCCAACACCAAGGCCTGACATTAGGCGTGTTACAAATACCAATTACCATTCGCCGCTCCATTCACACAAAGTGAGAAATGACCAGGAAAGCTTGGGAAGTCCAGTAGACTATAACTGTGAAGATTTATGTCTATACAAACGAGACACAATAGCCAAAGCTTTACTCTGGCAGTCACAAAAAATGGAGATCCAGATCGATCTGATTCAGTCAATAGCAACAACATTAGTGGTTCTAAGGAACAGGTTAACAACGATAGAATACAAATTAGAACGGACGGAAATGGGCCAATCGTGCTCTTGCACTCAACTGATGGACAAACTGATCGCGTTACCAGAAATGTTATTGGCCTTATTAGATAACGCCAGGAAGAACGGCCCACCCGCAATTATATCTAAGGGTAAAAGAGAGCCCACAACCAGCCAAGTAACTATGACAAGGGAACCAGTATATCAGGCGAAAGGTTCTCGCAATAATGAAAGCACGGATGTAAACTCTTACTTTATGACCAGCCTAAGCCCCCACACAAACTCAGACCTAAGCGAGAGTCTGAGCAAGCGAATCCCTTATGCACATGCTTCGGAAGAGCTCCCTCTTGAATCGCAGCAAGCTCTTAACACTCATGTCTCTGGGGAATCTCTCTACTCACAGCAAGCTCCTAACAATCATGTCTCAGTGGAAGCATCTATCTAGAAAAGCAAAAAAGAAGCTGAAAAAACTCTCAAAAAAACAGCGCCTACAAAAAAGGCTTCAGGTGACAACAGGTCAAGAACATAGAGCACGCCAATTACACAACAAGAAAAGTTGGTTAAACTTTTTCCCATTTTCAATAAAAGGCCAAATCCATGTTCTATTTCACACTCCAATCACTTAGTTGATAACATCCAGAAAAAGGAGTCCTCCCCAACACGAGTAAACACTCTAGAGTAAATAAAACATTAGTCAGTTTCTCAGAAATTATATGGGATGCATCAAGACCAGTATTAGAGGGGTGATACTAAAGTTATGGATTGTATTGGATTGAACGCCAGATTAAACAACTTGAACTAGAAAGATCCTGCTCACTTGGCCAGAACATCACTCTATAATAAAGTCACTTAGATATGAATTCAACAAACCTTTGAGTGAAACAGTGCAAATATTGTCAAATAGTCTTAAAACAAAAAACCTTCTTGAATGTAATAAAACATCTGGCTCTTCTACTAAGAAAAACAAATAATGTGACACACATCTCTGCTATAAGAAATAAAAATGGAACCCTACATTTGGATTCTAGAAAGATATTAGACTCTTTTTTAACCTTCTACGCTGAATTATACAACCCTAAGATGAACTGCAATATTGATAGATGGCAAAAATACCTAAATACATCTAATCTACCTAGACTTATAGTTGACAAGAAAGAGGACCTAACTAGAAAGATTGTCAAATCTGAAATATTAAGAGTCACCTAGTCCCTCAAATGTAGAAAAGGACTGGCCCCAATGGTTTTCAAGCAACTTTCTATAAAATGTATTAAGATGCCCAATTTCATCTTACTGAATGATTTGATTATTTCGAAACATAAGGCACAGTTATTGGTACTGTTTCAGAGGCATATATTGTAGTTATCCACAAAGAGGGTAAAGATCCACTTGAACGCAAAATATGGACCAACCTTGATGTTAAACACAGACTTCTAAATATATGCCAAATGCTTAGCTATTAGATTAGAAAAAAATATTACACCCCTGATACAAATATCTCAAACTGGATTCACTAAAAATAGACTAGCTGCAGGAAACATAGAAGTCTTTAACCCCTTGCGTGCTGCGGACGGCCCCTGGCCATCCGATGTCACGGTGGGCATGCGCGGAGGACGGCCGGGGGCCATCCGAACCCCGCCCACTCATTACTTCGCCCGCACAGCGGGGGAATTCGCGCAGCGCACAAGGGTTTCATCATGTTTTTGAAATTGCCAAGTTGTTGAACTCTCCTTCCATTTCCATGACACTGGATGTGGAGAAGGTTTTTGATAACTCTATCTCACTCATTAAATTAGACAAAGTTGCTCTCACTCCTTTGCTGCTCCTTCTTACTATTACAATTACTTCAGAACATAAGGGGTAACTCTCCCAAAAAGGCCACATATTTTCTATCATGTAACCAAAAATTGGCTGCCTATGCGAATGACATGCTAATTTTTTCAACTGATGCAGAAGTTGCAACCCCAGAAATTCTTAAAATAACCAATATGCAAAAGTACATGGCTACTCTCAAAACAGGGACACAACTGAATCCTACATTGAAAATTATCTACTGAACAAAATTACAAATGTACTAGAGGCATGGTTAACCAGATATATTATGTGGTGTGGATGCAAAGAAATGGTTAAAATCATGGAAGATCTGTTGTCCTATGAAGTTCCATAGGGTTTGGGGCAAATGGCTAAACCTACTGTTTTAAATTGTCAGCTTTGGCTCCCCCATGTAGCGGGGTGCTTTTTTCCAGCTTGGGGAGCTTGCATAAATACTCCTACCCTACCAGTGGGGTTTTTTCTGCCTGTTGGAGATGGAATTGGCTTTACTGTGTAAGACGGATGCTGTCATTTTGTTTGCTTGTTTTTTTTCAAACTGAAAATAAAAAAATTGATTATAAAAAAAAAAAATCATGGAAGATCCACTGGTAAACGTTATTCTTGGAATGTTCCTAACTCATCTCTCTGAAAATGTCCATAACTCTATAAACTCTTTAATCACTGGCTTTATCAGGAAGGACAAAATAGTATCCCTTTGCAAACTTAAAACAAACCAATTAAAGGACGCCTGGGACTACCAAATTTTACCAATCACCAAACAGAATTTCTTTCTAGGCATTAGGCCTCTCTATACACCTCTGTAACTTTGCCAGGAGGACCATATTTTTCCCATAATGCTGACCTTTCTAAGCAATATCTTTTAAATTCAACTTCTCTTTTTTGTGCGCCTAAGTGTGTTTATTATAAATTCCACTTCCCTTCCTTCTTTACCCTGTGTTACTCTTCATCTTGTCTGATCCTCAAACTTAATTTCTTTTGGAGCAATAAAAGATTTATATCTTCAATATGTACATACGCTGTACTTCCATGAATACGAACCGTGCCCCAACAGATTTTTTGATGTGTATATTTATACTGGACCATGTATTGCAATTAGAATGTTTTTTGAATAAAAATTCTTGTTAAAGAAAAGGCGATTTATTATAAACATAGACACTTTTCTCGAACTCCATTAGACATTTGTTTTGCTCAACAAACTTCTTTCACACGTGCAGTTCTACTTCATAACAAATTGTTACTGTTTTAGTGTTTAGTTTCATCCCAATTTGTTCTTAGTCAATTTTATTTGTTGGTTACTTGGTAAACCTATGTAGGTTGAAATTAGCATATGTAGGGACAATAACCTGCTGGAAAAAACGATAGTGTATATATGTTATTCTGTACCGATTAGGCATATATTACCACCAGACCAGTCTCTTTAAATAGAGGGACTGTATAGAAATGCCCATTTGTATATAGGAAAGAAGAATAAAACAACAGTGTCCCTAGCATAAGCTAAAATCTCACTGCTTTAACACATTCGGTGAAATGGACAATGTTAATGTAAAATTAACAACACAAATGTACGTTGCAACCAAAAACAAAGTACCCAAAAACTTTTATAACACCACACTTTACCACAGCACTTTCAATTTTTTTCTTGAAGGGCTCTAAGTGGAATGACAAAGTTGGTGTATTTAAAGGGATCATGCCCTATGAAGCATAGTTAAGAATGTATTATAAGATATGTGGTCTCTGCAACTAAGACTATGTCTTAATACAGAGTACTATAATCTCTTCTGGTGGCTCTTCTCCTTCCCTCCTGGTCACTCACGTCTTCCCCTGGTCCTACTGGTCTAGGTAGATAACTGACAGAATATCGAAAACTAAAATATCATGTGGACAGAATATCATGTCAAAATATCAAGGTCCAAAATATTGAGAAGGTAAGTGAAAATAGGCAAGTATAGATTTACTATGGTCTACTCCACATCTACGTACCTTGAAGATATATATTGTCAAGGTACATATATGTAGAGGTATGTATAGTAAAACTTTGCTTACCTATAGAAACTTACCTTCACAATGTTCAATAATCGAATAAAGAGATCTTACCACCACAATATTTTTGTCCTCGATATTCTTAACATGATATTTTGTTCCACAAATGTTTTTTTCTGATATTCTGTCTGAACACCAGTCTAGGTCCTCCCCCCTCCTCCTGGCCATGGTTATCCTAAACTTTTTAGTGGTTCTCTCACAGTTCTCCTTGAGGTCCCTTCCTCCTTCTGATACTAGTACTATGGGTTGGCTAGGGGGCCTATTGTGGTTCTCCTTTTAGTTCTATTCCTACTTCTAATGTTCTAGAGCCTCCTGATTGCCCAGGTCATCCTAATCCTTCTAGCCCTTCACCTCCTGGTCCTCATCCTACGTCTGGTCATCCTGTTTATTGTCCCCCTCCTTGTGGTCTTCCTGGTCCCCTATGGCTCATCCTAGTACTGGCTCTAGTGCTTCTGAATCTCCTTTGGTCTTCCTGATACACCTCCTTCCCACAGTCCTCTTCTTCATCCTCCTTGTTCTCCTCCTCTTACTCCTGCTCTTTTGCTTCCAACCTACCCACCTGAAGTCACCCTGGCGGTTGTATGGTGGAACCATGCATGGCTTTACAGCACAGGCTTAACAACGCATAAGTCTTTACAACGCATGTCTTTACCTCGTAAAGGTTTACCATGCATATATCTTTACCATACATGCCCTTATAATGCAAATGAATGTATGTCACAGGTAAGAAAAAAGCATATATATATATATATATATATATATATATATATATATATATATATATACACACACACTCACACACACACACACACATACACACACACACACACACACATACACACACACATAGACACATACACATATTTATATACACATGCATATATATGTGTGTATATCTATATATACACACATACACACAAATATATATACAGTGGACTTTTTAAACAAACTTGGTAGTATTAAATGGAATAGCGACTGGAGTTTAATTACATTGGACATCGAGTCGCTTTATACCAGCATTGAACATGAGGCTGGCCTACGTGCGGTTAATTATTTTTTAGGAACTAAATCATGTGAATATTACAGTCACAATAAGATGATTTGTGAATTAACCGCTTGGTGTCTGAACAATAACTTTTTCCTGTTCAATAAAGAATATTGGAAACAAGAACGAGGAGTGGCAATGGGATTCTGTTTCTCCCCCAGCTATGCGTGCTTGCACGTTAGCTGGTGGGAAAAACAGGTCCTGGAGGGCACACCTAACAGACACAAGGTGAAACATTGGCTTTGCTTCATTGATGACGTTTCTGCAATTTGGGATGGTGATGTTGAAAGTGCAGAGGAGTTTGTAAGGAGTTTAAATGTGAATTCATGCAACCTATACTTCACATCCAATATTAGTGTGTCAACTGTTGAGTTTTTGGATGTGCGTATCACAGTAATTGACAATAATTTGGAAACCACTTTGTTTAGAAAAAAACTGCTGGCAATAGCATTTTGCATGCCAGCAGTAGCCATCCCCGTCATCTAATTCAGAGTATTCCTCTAGGTGAGCTGTTAAGACTAAAACGCATTTGCAGCTCCCAACAAGATTTTGACAGATGTGCAAAAGAGATGATGGATAGATTAAGTGATAGAGGGTACTCTAAAACTACCCTCTCCAGAGCCTGGGTAAAAACTGGGGAACGGACACGTGAATCACTATTGACCCCAAAAGCTACAGCGGTTAGTGACAAAGATTAAAGTCCTCGATTTATAACCACATTTAGCAAACAGGAAAGAAAGATCAAATCCATCATCAAAAAGAATTGGCCCATTGTGCTCACTGATGGTGTACTTGCAAGTAGATTATCGGAGACACCTATGATTACTTTCAGGCGAGCGAGATCAATGAGGAACCGACTAGTTAAAACGAGTCCAGAAATTAGAACAGACGGGACCTGGCTTACGCAGAGAAATGGGTTTTTCAAGTGCTCATCATGCAGAGCATGCAGATTTGGAGTAAATACAACTCATTATTCTACCCCATTCTCCAATAGGAGTGTAGCCATTAAAGGAAGTTATGGATGCCGCACTGAGTATGCTGTATATGTTATGACGTGTACCTGTGGGCTCCGCTACGTGGGTAGCACCAAGCTGCAGGTGCACGTCAGAATATTGCAGCATCTAAGGGCAATCGTCAACAATAATGCGGCATATCCTGTGGCGAGACACTTCAAAGCAGTACATGACAACGATCTGAAGTGCTTATCCTATTTTGTAATCAATGCAGTAGCACCACTACGTAGAGGGGGAGACAGGGAAAAACTGTTAAGAAGATTAGAAACTCAAATGATTGTTGAGTTAGACAGTAAAAATCCCAATAGGGTTAAACAATACAGAAGATCTGCATCACTATCTATAAAATAAAATAAATAAAATATATTTGATAGCACAAATTAGTCAGTACTGTGCACAACATACTAAAACAGACCTCCAGAATTTTTGAAACAATTGTAAATTCAATAAAATAATGTATAGAAAAATAGGAACAGAACATTTATCCTTTAAAGAACCGCTAAGGAATTTTAATTGTAATCTAACTGAAATAATATTTATCGTGTATTTTTATGGGTTTAGGATTTAGTATTGCACTGCACTTTGAGCACTTTATAATTCACAAGCACTTTAAGCAGCCTCCATTATGTTTTAACAGTGTAAAACGCTTACTTGTTTTCCAGATTTATTTGGGGTTTTAATAAACCGCGTCGTGCATTCAAATGGATTATGCTGCCTAAGGAAAGAGGTGGACTAGGTATGCCTAACTTCAAACTATATTACTGGGCAACGGTAATTAGATATAGTAAGATCCTGATATCTAAAGAAAATAGCAATCACCCTATTCCAACTCCGCAAGAATTGATTCTGGGAGCTGGGTGCGAGGGATGCCTTTGGCGACATGTTAATGATAATTATTTCAAGAAAGTGAAACTTAAGAGCATCACTAGCATCTATAAAGTCTGGAGCAATATAAGAAAACTGCTAGGACTGAGCCGTTATTCATGCTACACACCAGTTAACCATAATAATGATTTACCATTAATTTTTCAGGATAGCTGTATGACTAGATGGAAAGAGGCAGGGATTAATCAATTAAGCTGTTTTTTGCACCTAGTGGCCTAAAAAGCTTCTCAGAGCTGCAGTCGGAATATGACATCACCCATAGGGATTTTTTTAAATATTTGCAGATTAGGGATTATTTGTTAAAAAAAAGTAGGGGGAAGAGAAAAACTTCAAATTAGTACCACAATAGAAACCATATGTAGGCCAAACACCCCGAAAATCCGGCAAATTTACGCAATATTGAGTGAAAACTTCCCAGATGACATGGCCAAACAACTAGCTGATTGGCAGACCAGACTAACAGTTCTCCCATCAATTCCCGAACGCGCGTATGAACTATCGCAAACATGTCTTATGTCCATAAAATTGCAGGCACAATTTTATAAAACTTTCTTTTCCCTCTACTATACACCTCATAAGATTGCAAAATGGACATCAGGAAAGGGAACAACATGCCCGCGCTGTTCACTATACGCAGCCGATATAACTCATATGTTCGCTTCCTGTAGCACATTATCTAATTTGATAAATGAAATATCTGACTTTTTATCAGGGATTTTTCATGTGAGAATGTCTATTGCAACCGAAGAAATCATGTTAGGAGTAGCCAATAACCAACGGCCTATACATATGCAAGGCCTGATTTTCATAGCTATGGCTGTTCTCCGACTCTGCATAGCCTCTTCTTGGCTTGACCAAAACCCTCCGGCTTTTGTACAATGGAGGACAAGATTATTAGCGATATGTAGTTTGGAGGTGGCAATATATAAAACCAAGGGCAGTAACAAAAAGAAAAGAGGTATGCAGATTTGGGGGCCTTCTACTTTGGTGGATACAAAACCACACCTAGGGAAGCTTAATCTGAGCTACTTAATGTATTATCTGTATGTATTTTTGATTGGTTATTGTGGCGGTGTTTTTTTTTTATTTTTTGGTTGCTGTATGTTTCTATCTTTCTTATCTTTATTATTACATGCTTTTTGTATGGTATGATTTAATACCTTGGTCTTGGGGGGGGGGAGATATAACTGAAAAAATTATGAATAAAAATATTTAAAAAAAAAAAAAAAGTAAAACGCATACTTGCATTAATGCAGAAATAATAACTCTCGATAAATAGACAAAACCGTAATTCCAAGGGAATAAGTTTTAACAAACTGCACTTATATAATATGTACAGACTGTCATAAAGAGTCAGGAAGTTATAAGGATTTACTCGTATATTTTTACAAAAAATGTATATATTTATGGTTTTATCATAGAAATTAAATTTATGAAATTTTAGTAATGAGTACATATTTTAAGGTGTATAGAAGTTGTGGATTCGGATGTTGTGTATTTATCTATTTATTGCAGATTTTTGCACAAGGAATTCCGAATTGATACCGAGCCATTACATTAAGTCATTAAAGCCGATTATGAGAGTTTATGTTAACATATTTACATTCATGTATGTTTAGTGAACAATAATAATTTTTTCACTGCACTGTGACAACAAGAGGCAAAATGCACCAGTTTGTTTTCTATGTCTATGCATAAATGCATCATATGACCATGTGCACTGTGGGCGGGCAGTTTGAGAAAATTTTAAAATAACACAATGCTGTCTAAAACTTTGTGTGAGCAAGAGCACGGCTGTGCTCGAAACGCGTCGCAGCAGAGCGAGGGAGTAAATAAATACCTTTCTGCCTGATTCCTTGTGGTCCGATTCCTTAATTTCCCCAGAAGTGGTCGAGTGGAGGTTTGTTGCTGTGATATATATATATATATATATATATACATACATATACACACATACACATATTTATATACACATGCATATATATGTGTGTATATCTATATATACACACATACACACAAATATATATAACCTTATCGACCCCTAAACCCTTACCCAACCTAAACCCTAAAAAATACCCTTGCCACCCAAATGCCCCTACCCAACCTAAACATACCTTTGCCACCCAAATACCTGTACCCACCCTAAACCCTAAATATACCCTTTCCACCCAAATACCCTTACCCACCCTAAACCCGAAACATACACTTTCCACCCAAATACCCCTACCCATCCTAAACCTTAGAAATACCCTTACCACCCAAATACTCCTACCCACCCAAAAATACCCTTACCACCCAAATAATACCCTTGCCACCCAAATACCCCTACCCACTGTAAACCCTAAAAAATACCCTTGCCACTCAAATACCCTTACCAACCCTAAAGATAACCTTGCCACCCAAATACTCGTTTCCACCTTAAACCCTATACAAATACCTTGTCACCCAGATATCCCTACACACTCCAAATCCTAAAATCGCCCATGCTCAAATATATTACCAACTGGCAATCACCATAGTTATAGTTAGGACCTAGTTGCCACAGGAATGGCATTTCTTGACTTGCCTAGAACTTTGGCGTTGTTTGATTAATCTTCATGACATTTCCCAAAAAAGTGTCAAAGTAGGTTCTGTGTGTCATGGAAAGTTTGGGGTGATTCGTGCAGGGGGGACTAAGGAATAGGGGTGTGAAAAAAGGGTGTGTTTGTAATGTTAATTCTCATAGGAACGCGTTGTTGAACCTACAGCTCAAACTGCTGGACGGAATTACACTACATTTGGGTGAAAGGTAGATGTTGTAACGTAGATTGTGCTTTTTTGATATTTGGTGCAAATCCATCTAGTAGTTTTGGAGAAAATTAAGCAGAAAATTATAGATATATCTCTGGCTGTGGATATTTCACAGTGGTTTTGTGATGAATTGCAAATGCGCACACCAACGGAAATGCCTGATTGGCTGGACGCAACCTGAACAGAAAGTTGCGGCCGCCATTTTATCGTCTGGGAACCGTTCTCAGGGCTGAGAATTTGTATGAAAGCTAACATAAGGGATCAGGGTGGAGATACTCTGACCCAATGTTTGAGAAAGGGGAGTGTTAGTGACACAAGGTATGTGTAAATTGATTTTTTTTCTCACGCACAATATTTGTAAAGACAGTGCGACCACCAGCGCAGACCCCTGTGTACCGTCACAGGGACATCACGACTATCGCAAAGTAATCGCAAACATTATTGGAAACATAAAAAAATACATATATATATTTGTACACACTCCCTGGTCACTATCACAGACTTGTGTATTTACACACATGTACACTCACTCTTACACCCACTCACATACTTATGCACCCAGTCACATACCCACTCAGATACTCATGTACACACTCACATACCCATTCAGGTACTCATACACCCCCTTTCAGACTCACTCGGAAAGTGACGCACCGAACAACTTAGAGACTCAATCATACTCATGTGTACAGTCTCATAACTACTTAGACTCTTACACCCACTCACAGACCCACCTGAGCACTTATGCACCCACGCACAGACCCACTCAGATACTCATGCACCCACTTACAGACTCATTCAGAGAGTCAAACACCCACGTACAGACCCACTGGCACACTCATGTAGTACTCACAGACCCACTGACACACTCATACACCCACTCACAGATGCACTGAGACACTCCTACACACACCCAAACAGTCACTCCCACAGTCACAGACCCTTTCAGACTTATGGACTCAGTCAGTCACTCATACACTCTGAAACACACACACCCACTCACAAACTCACTCAGATATACAAGTACCCACATACTCACCCAGTCTAGGTTCTTGCATCCACCCACTCGCCCTCCCACTCATAGATCCACTCAGACATTCATACATCTACTTACGGACCCAATCAGACACTCACACACCCATACAGTCACTTACACAATCACTCATAGACCCACTCAGAGACTTATACACCCAGTTATACACTCAGACTCATGTAGCCACTCACAGTTGCACTCAGAGACCCATGCACCCACTGACAGAACCACTCAGACACTCACGCTGCCAGTCATAGACCCACTGAGAGACTCATGCACTCACTCACAGATTCAGATACTCATGCACCCACTCACTCACTCACTCACTTAGATACTCATGTATCCACTCACAGATCCAATCAAACAGTCATATACTTACTTACAAATGCGTAAAGGCACTCATGCACCTACTCACAGATTGAGTGAGGGACTTACACAACCAATCACAGACCCATTGTGATACTGATGCACCCACTCATAGATGTACTGAGTCAGTCACGCATTTCGCTATTGAAGTATTGGATGACTGATACACCGTCTCACATATCCTTTCAAAGACTATCTCACATATCCTCTCAAATACGTAAACAGTGAATGAGAGACTTAGTGATACAGTGATGCATGCAGTCATAGATTACACTGAAAAGGTTATGCACTGTATTAGAGATATTAAAGGAGTTGTACATGCTATTATACAGTAATTTAGACAGTAATGTGTTTAGTGTGTTGGTTATAATACATTTTGCAGTTCCAAGTTTTGAATGTGGTGGTGGCCATTAAATGCCTGCATTTGTTTTGTTATTTCGCGACTTATTCGCGGTGATCACGGCTGCCAAAATCATCGCGACGCCCAGCGTCTCAGCGAAAACGAAAATTTGGTGAAAATGTTGTTTTTATACAAACTCCAAACAAAAATATGAATTTAAACAGCGCAGTAATAAAACCCTAGTGTCTAAATTACTGTAAAATGCGTGCATATATGTGTTTTGCACCCTCTAAAAAAGGTGCGATCGTCGCATTTACCCGAGTCATCGCAACTCTGTATAATCACGAAAATGGAAAGTAGGGTTGAAACAGTTTCTTAAAAAACTTTCTAGAAAAATATGTGTACAAATATGTTTTAAAATGTGGTGGGGGTGGTCGCTGAATGTCTGCTTTTGCTTTGTGATTTCGCAATGCAGAAGTGATGTCATTTGAGATGTCATCAATGATGTTGCTGACCATGTCATGAGTGATTTAATATGTGAGGTCATAAGCAGTGCATTGCAGGGGCGCGAGATATAGTTAGCTCAGCTTACTGAACTTACTAGTAGCTCAGCTTACTAGTAAGCTAGTTAGCTCAGCTTACTAGAACTCGTCCCTGGATTTGTACGAGTGAAATGTCAGCCTAACTAGAACGTCACTGTAACCTTTGGTTTTTTTCAGTGAATTTTTGAGCTTTTTTAATTCAATTTCCTAAATATAACGCCCTTGTAACCTTTGATTTTTCTGTGAATTTCTAAGGTTTTTTTAAATGCTAATTCCTACCGAACACGTCCCCATAACCTTTGTTTTTTTCAGTGAGTATGTATATATATATATATATATATATATATATATATATATATATATATATATATATATTGAAGAGCAATGCGCCGAGCGCTTTAGGGAGGGCTCACCACGACACACCTGGACCCTCCGGTCTCTGCTTGCCTGCCGAAAATCTCACAGCCTCCCTCCACATGGTTTAAAAGAAGTCCGTGGTGAGCCCTCCCTAAAGCGCTCGGCGCATTGCTCTTCAAAATTACTCACGGTCTGCCTTAACCGAGGCTCAACGGCTGCAGCCCCTCCAACACCATGCGCTGATATAAACACGTAATAGCTTTGAAGGTCCCCGCCGCCATTACTAGATATTGGCACGCCGTAGACGTCTGTGGTTCCAGAAGTCCTCCCCCCCCCAGTGGTGCTGTATTGCCGACACCAGGGCCGAGTGCAGAAGGAAATCCCCTCGAGGGATCTTCATACAAATCCCCCATTACCTGAATCCCCATTGTCTCCCACTCAGCCAATCCAGTCCAGTCCCCCGTGCAGGAGAGCTGTACATATACCCAGAGGTATCTCCGGAGCATAGGGACGTGTAATTCCACCTCTACGCTGTCTTCGTTTCAAACACAGCCTCAGTACCCGTTCCTCGTAAGAGAGCGATCCGGGGTGCAGTCGCTGCTGGAGTACTATAAAGGACAGCACGTCACGTGGGAGCCACAGTCCGTCTGGGCCCCTGAACTCCCTGGCCACTGCCTGAGTAAGCCATTGCAATTGAGCTTCCAGATAGTAGAGCTCAAAGTCTGCCACAGCAAGCCCCCCATTAGCCAAGCCCTTGGTCGCATCATTGTGGTCAGTGCCACCCTTCGCCCGCCACTCCCCCACAGAAACCCCCCAAGCATTGAACGGAGCTGACGGAAGATCTATCCCGGGATCCAAATTGACAGTGTCCTAAAATAATATAACAACCGGGGGAGCGCCACCATCTTCAGGAGCGCCACCCGGCCCCAAAGTGCCCCAAAACATTAGACTACCCTTAAGTCCTCGTATGGCTCTGCCTATATTACCTTCCAGTAAGTCATCCGGGGTATGATAGATCTTGGTTCTGAGATAAGACAAGCAGCTAGGCTCCCACTGAATGCCTTCCACTTGGGTGAGGCCCATCTCAGACGGTGTCACTAGGAACAGGCAGGTCTTCGCCCAGCTCACCCCTAGCCCCGAGACCGCACCAAACACCCTAAGCAGAGTCGTTGCCCCGTTCAGTGCCTCCTTTGTGTTGGTCAGGAACATAAGTAAGTCGTCGGCATAGAGAGATATATACTGCATGTCCCCACGTAGGTCCAATCCAAGGTAATGTTGCCCCGACCTGGCGTGAGCAGCCAGCGGCTCGATGGCCAATGCAAACAATAAAGGAGAAAGCGGGCACCCCTGTCGCGTACCCCGCCCCACAGGACAGGTAGAGGAAATCATTGTCCCTGTCCGCACTCGAGCCGTCGCTGACTTATAAATGATCTCCGTCCATCTCACAAATGCCTCCCCAATACCGAATAAGCAAATAACCTGAAACAAATACGACCATTCCAGGCTATCAAAACCCTTTTCAATATCCACTGAAAGGACCGCTGCCGATGGTTCATGACTATAATCCTCCCTCAGAATACGGAGCAACCATCGCACATTAGTAGATGTGTTCCGGGTGGGGATAAATCCGGCTTGGTCTTGGTGGATCAATTGCACCATATATGGAAGGAGCCGAGTCGCAAGTATCCTACTCAATATTTTATAATCGGAAGTTAACATGGATAATGGACGGTAAGCCGTCCTATCTGAGGGATCTTTCCCGGGCTTCAGCAATGGGATGATGACAGCCTCCCGGGTAGAGGCCGGCAGCACTCCAGCTTTCCATGCTTCCCTAAATACAGACAGCAACTGAGGAGCCAAACAATCGATATAAGCTGAATAAAATTCTATAGGTAACCCGTCCGTACCCGGCGTCTTGTGGCGTGCCAAATGTTTAACCGCACACTTTATTTCACCTAATGTGATTTTCTGTCCTAACAAGTCAGCTTGCTCCCGCTCCAGTCGCGATAGTGCTCAATCCGTTAAGAAGTCACCTACTGCTTCCCCAGTACCCTGTAATTTGCTCCGGTACAGTTCAGTGTAGTAGTCTAAGAACAGCCCATTTATCCCCTGTTGGGTATATACCGAAGCTCCCGTTGGGGAAGTCAGGTCCAGTACGGGTGTACCCCGAGGTGCCGGATTAGCTAGCCATGCCAGCAATGTACTCACTTTGTCCTGTTCCGCATGCGCTCGCGCCAAGTATGCCCTGTGGTCAAAACAACGCAACCGCTCTACTTGTGCCGCTACTACTTATTTAGCTTCTGCAACTTCTCCCTGTGCGCTCGGGTTCTCAGGGCGGGCCCTCTCGGCTGCTCTCAGCCGCTGCTCTGCTGCCTCTATGTTGTTCAAGAGCGTCTTCCGCACCCCCACCATTTTAGTGATACAAAGACCCCTTACCACCACCATAAATGTGTCCCACTCCAGCGCTAGCGATGTCGCTGTGCCCTCATTCTCTGCGAAATATTGAGTTATACCCGTCCCGATTTCTTCGCGGAAGACAGGGTCTTCCAATGCCTCTGATCACAGCCGCCAAGCCGGCACCGCGGGTCTTAAAATGTTTTACCATCCATGGCCACCCGCAGGCGTTTGGGAACATCAAAGAATACTGGAGACCCTCTTCTCGCAGTGCCCAGCCCCTGAGTCGCATGCGCAATGTCCTGCTGGAGGGCATCTCTAGAGTCAGTGATGGCCTTAAGGATTTGATCGACCTGTTGCTGCATCATCCCCTCTGAGTGCGAAGCCGCTGCGTCCTGCTTCCCTTGGTCAACCACCTCTTCTTCCAATTCCTGGGATGCTCCCCCCTGCTTCCCTCGTGGTTTCAACCATGTAAGGCGGCACTGCAAGCCTCCCGCGCCAGCACGGCCTTCCGAACGTTCTCCTGCTCCCCACCGGCAAACCTCAGGCTCCAATCATCAG
Source organism: Lissotriton helveticus (assembly GCF_964261635.1). Classification (NCBI taxonomy): domain Eukaryota; kingdom Metazoa; phylum Chordata; class Amphibia; order Caudata; family Salamandridae; genus Lissotriton; species Lissotriton helveticus. The sequence goes on along the minus strand of NC_136065.1, from coordinate 617,387,063 downwards.
CCGCTGCCAGGAAGGACCCCGTCTCCAGTATTTATAGCTATCCGCTCACCTTAAGGCTGCCTGCCTTGTCGGGGTGGCCTTCCCAGGCGCTCTAAGTCTAGCTGCTCGCACCACAGCCACTTTTCTCCTCCAGTAACCCAAGAGCGGAGTGCTACCTATCTCAACAGCCCACTTCTTTGGCTCAGATCAAGCGCAGAGGTGACTATGATGCAGGGGTTGGGGCCGCATGTCCTCACTCTCGCCCTTCGTCGTTGCCTGCTTCTGTGCACAAAGCCATCCTCCGCCAAGCTTACCCTTCAGTGGCAGCACGCTCGCAGGCGGCGTATCTCCGTCAGTGATGTTCCATGTACTCCGCCCTGGTCATCACAACTACCAATTGCCATCACCCACAGAAACAGTGTCCCCAAGCCTCCGCGGGGTCAGATTGATAGCAAAGTCGAGCCTTGGGCACCCAAGCAATGGCAGCAGCGCGGTCCCCCAAAAAGAGACCCCCCACGGGGCCCTTCGTCAATCTCCTCTACGCGGCTCTGACGCGGTCTGCGCCACCACTTGGCCGTCTCCTCCCCAGCCTCTGTGATCCCGTGGGCCGCTCTGCCACCAAGCCAAGTCTCGCAATGGGCACGTCCCGGCGGCTTCTCCCACTACTTGCTCTCCAGTGCCCCCGTAGACAATAGACACAGGCCTGATCGCTCGTGCACGTTAACGCCCCCACTCCTTAATTGCGGGCACTGGAGCTATCCTGCGTATCCCTTATCACGGGGCTCGCCGCCCATCCGGGCCCTCAGATTAACTGCTCAAGCTGAAGTCCACTCTCTCCACAAGTCCCATAGTACAGGGCGCCAGAAGGATGTACGCTGCTCACTCCCTTGTGAATCCCCGCTCGTCAGGGCCGCCTTTAACTGCTCAGCTGCCCCCGCATCTTACCGCTGCAATCCACTGCACCGTCAGATCTTCTCTGGATCAGGCCGATATCCGTGAGATACTCAATTCCACGGCCCCCGCTCTGCCTGTACCGCCAGGGCCCGACAGGATGAGGGCGGGTGTCCCTCGCAGCTCCCCTCAGCGTCCCCACGATCTCCTGGGCTCAGCCTCCGGCACCGCTTCCGATACTAAATGGCCTCCCTCAGTGCCATTTCAACTGCTCCCTGGTCGAGTTCTTCACCACTTTCAGCCTCCAAAAATTAATAGGCACCCACTCTCTATGCCATTGATGGAAGCTCCCAGCCCTTACGAGTTCAATCCCTGTCGCCGCTGCAGGATACGTCACTCAATCCCGGGCGCTGTCGCAGGCTGTTGCTGTCCTCTCCGCTCACCTCTGCCAGTCGTTGCTTCAGTAGGCACCTCCGGGACTGGGTCAATAGCCGTATGGGTCTCAGTTTCACGGCCCCCGCTCTGCCTGAACTGCGGGGTCTGCCAGTGCGAGGGTGGGAGTCACTTCAATCCACCTCCACGATTCCGTAGTTCCCCGAACCCTACATCCAGCACTGCTCCCGATGTTAGGCGGCTGCCATCGGTGCTATTTTGGCCATTTCCCAGCTGAGTTCAGCTCCTCGCCAAGCCTCCGATCACCAACGGGCACCCAACTTTGCCCGATATTGTAGGCAGGAACTCCCAGTCGCCGCTATAGCACAATCCCATATGTTCGGGCAATTATTATCAGTTCCCGAAACAGGATAACTAAAGGGGTCAGCGCGGAGCTACAGGCTCAGGCGAACGTCCTCATCGGCTCCCTGGCCAAGCCCCTTCCGTGCTCACACCATACTACCAGTTTGGATTTAGTAGCTGAGGCGGGCACTTGAGAGGGCACCGCTCTCCTGATGTCACAGGTAGATGGTGTTAGTCCCTCGTGGGAGATCTTTGATGTATGAGATCTACGGGGGAACAGGAGGCCTGCCGTAGGGCCCTTGGAGAGCACACTTCAGCAGGTCCTCGGCTCAGGCCTGTCTCTATTTGGACAGTTAGCCTCCATGTGCACAACAGAGACCTCTGATAATATGCACCACGCAGTTTGGGTTCTCTGGTCCCACATCCCCACAAGCATGTCTTACCCTTTGCTGGAGGAAGGCACCCATACTTATTTTGTCTTGTGTCTTTAAAGTCAGGGTGGTTCAGGGGGTTTCCCTTTGAACTACAGATGTCTCCCCTACATTGTGGGTCTGTCTGCCATGGGGCCTTGGAATACAGGTCTTAATCTTTAGTGGGGCCATGATCTGGTCCCTAGAGTCCGAGTGTCACAACCTCTATCTTCAATGTACCCCCATTCGCCCCTCAAATGGCAGAGGTCTGCCGGTCCCGCGGGATGCCCATGTTTTATGGCTCTCAATTGGGAAATGCAGATGTGCTCTCCCAACCCCTGGTGTCCAGTGGAGTCAGACACAACGATCCTGAGACTCTTAGAGCACAGAAATGTCCAAATTCTTTAAGTGGCATTTCAAAGCGAGCTATGCCAAAACCCCCTTTACCAATGGAAACGGTTTGGTACTGCGAATCCATTGATATGAAACATCATGAGGCTGCTCCACTGCAATCCACCATTGCAGTGCGAGGTATTGTCAACAATTTTCCCATATTAACTGATGGGAAGAGCAGACATCATAGATATCGAAAACAAACTGAAGTATTCCTCACTACCTGGGTGCGCAAGCGCTATTGCGCACTCCGACCTGCGATGGAAGGAGGGACACAATACCCAGCACCAGTGGTGCCAATGCACCTGCCTGAGTCGGCACAGCAGACTTGACACAGGTTTAACCAATACGGGTGCCTGTGAGCGCGCAATTAACCTTCATTGGCAGCGGCACACACAATCACGAACACCACAAGTGCCGATGTGCACTCACAGCAGCCCACATTGGCAAGCTGCTAATGAGTTTACCATGATAGCTACCAGTGCGCACCCACAGGTCTGCAACGACAGATCGTTCCGTGTTTCAGAACATGAAATCAGCATCATTTCCTAACACGGATAGGAAGGGTGCGTGCACTTTTACACTGCAGTTGTTGTGGGAAAGGGCCCAAGCCTGGAGGTCACATAAGAGAATCAGCAAAACCCAAGTGGAAAAGGCAAAAAAGTTCTGGGAATCGCTACCCTACGAGTATCAGGTCCAACGATGAGTCTCTGATCGGGGAGGAGGGAGGGTTGCATGTGAATATATAAAAGATACTAATGTTGGAAAATTGAAGTGACAGGTAAGTAACTCATTTCTTCTCTAAAATTTGAGCTTTTATATATACAAAAGCTTGAAACTGAGTAGCAATCAGTACACATTCTAATATACAACAAAGCATGAAGCAGGCTCACCTTTATTAAAACAGGACTCTCAGGACTGCCTGTCCCACTGATGTGTCAGCTCCTGCATTGACGTCTAGGCAGTCGTGCTTCGCGAACGTATGCCTGCTCCTTCAGGAGGTAGCACGGCAGATGTACTTCAAATACACCCGAGCGTAGAATGCTGCAGGTAAAGTCATGCACCTTGAAGAGTGCAGCATCACTTTTCCATGGAGAGGAAGCTCAGCTTTGGCATGACAGAAAGTGATGCAGGCTGATAGCCAACAAGCTATTTCGTCTGGACAGGGCTGGCCATTTTCGTGGTTGACAAAACGACCCAAACAGCTGGCCTGATGTGCATATATCCTTTGTCCTGTCTTTAGATAATTTGAGACATCTACATGTGTTCAAAGAATGTAACAATCGTTCTGCTTGTTGAAGGTACATTTGGAAAGAAAGATCCAAGAATCACTGGTTCATTTAGGTGAAAGTAGTGTCTACATTAATGTCAAACCTTCAGACTAGACAAAATTAGGAATGTATATGGACAGACTTCGGAGGTTGCTTTTTAAAGTCATAAACATGGTTGATCTACAGACACAATTGGTAAGTTGGATTTCTTTGCAGCTCCTTCTATATATAAATGAAATTTAGATACATCATCTGTAGAATCCTATGGATTTGGTCCATCATCATTTGCACCTGGGACAATTCCAGACCATTATCATCTTGTCCTCAATCGTCTTGTGGTAGCTCCTCCTCCTCTTCATACATATCAGAGTAAGAATCATTGAAGTTAACATCATTCATTTCCTGTCTGTGAACAGAGCTGTAAGATGGTTCCCTTGGCAGGGGAGGAGGAAGTAGTGGTCACAGTTACAGACCAGTAAAAATTGGTAAAGGAGCAGATGGAGGAGGAGGAGGTGGGATGGGTGCAGAAGGTAACACCAACTTATGATTAGCTGGATTCTATGGTAATAACTTATTGAAAGTATCCATCATGTTTAAACGTTGATAATATGGTCATCAGCACTTGGATCACAGTTGGTTCACTATATTATCTTGGTGAGTTCTCTTCATACAAATTAGAGTCGTTTTTAGACTTATAACCTTGCTAATAAACATTCATTGTAGGACTCATCATCCATTTCTTCTCCAAAATCTGGGGCGTATCTTACATCTAATTGTGTTGGGCTGTAAAATGTCACTGGCCTCCTCTTCTTGGTCTGACTGCAATATGTGAGCTGGAAGTAAATTTGACACTTTTAAATGGTGAAAAAACATCTCCTACTAAGTCTACCATTGACAGGGTGGTCGTCAACGGATGAGTCGTTGTTGGCATTGTTTATGTCAACAATGTTTCCTTTGAAGAGAAGTCTTTTGAAGATTTCTTCCTTACTAGAGGTTGATCCAGTCTGTAGTGCTTAGCGGAATACTTATCCTGCGCATTACCAGAGGCGGTAACTGGTGGTTTCTATTAAACGAATTAAGAGTAGTTTTGAGACTTATAACCTTGCTGATAAACATTTGTTGTAGGACTCATCATCAATTTCTTCTCCAAAATCTGGGGCATATCTTACATCTAATTGTGTTGGGCCGTAAGCTGTCAGTGAGGCATGATCACTGGCCTCCTCTTCTTCGTCTGACTGCAATATTTAAGCTGGAAGTAAATTTGACACTTTTAAATGGTGAAAAAACATGTAGTATTAAGTTCAAAAACATGTAGTATTAAGTTCACCATTGACAGTGTGGTTGTCGACGGTGTTGTCGTCAACGGAAGAGTCGTTGTTGGTGTTGTCAACAACGTTTCCTTTGAAGAAAAGTCCTTTGAAGATTTCTACCTTACTAGAGGTTGATCCCCTCTGTAGTGCTTAGCGGTATGCTTATCCTGCGCATTACCAGAGGCGGTAACTGCAAACAGTGTACAAAATAAATCATGCTCATGAAACTGTACAAGTCTCCTCTAGTGCCCTGCCTTTGTGGAAATGCCTGAAGGGGCACCTTTCATGGAATCCGTCCCTGAAGAGGGACTGTCTCCTTTAGGAGGAGGAAAATTATCTTTATCCATGAGGAATAATGCCAACCTCCTTTCTCTGTCCTGAAGTGTTTTAGTTGTAAAGGTCTTACACATATTGCATTTTGATGCCTTATGAAGTGGATAAAGGCAATAAATACACTGAGAATATGAGTCATCAGTGTAGATCTTGTTTCCACAAGATTAACAAGGTCTGAATAGGGATGTTTTCTCTCGGTCAACCATGGTGACAGTTGGCTGTCAGATCAAATGATCTCACTGTCCAGAAAATATAATAATGTAACCTAAAAACAAAACACAGCACTTCAGTGCTGATGACCAGGCTGGTTCAAATCCAGGACAGACCAAAATAGTAACAATTTCAGATTCACTGAATGTTCAGAGCAGAGCTCTCCCAGGGAACTCACTCACACATGCCGTGAAGTAGAAATATGAGCTATGGTGGCCTCTAGGGGGAGTAGGCGAGCTTAAGCTTCCACCTCATTGGATGAAATTTGGTTTCTTTCAAATGAGGTGGATGTGCTACTAAGGATACTATGTTGGTTTAGGCCTATTGCCATTTTACGCTGTATATTGTATACTGTATATTTTACACTGTATAGTGCTATGTTGTTGTACCAGCCTCAAGACGGGTGTGGCCTTTCAGAGAAACCCACGGGAACAGATAAAGGTGTGGGACTCGGTTTTATTGCTTTCAACACCCGTTTCTTTCTTATGATGCTTCTATAATAAGGGAGGAAAAGTTCAGTCTCTTTCTTCTCCGGGGAGCTGCGAAGTTTCCGTCTGTCGGGACTTCTTCGTCTCCACTCCAGTATGGCGAGCTCCGGAATGCCCAGAAAAGAAATGGAGATACCCTGTTTCAGTTAGGTGTTCTACTATATACAGTGCAGGGGAAAGGGTGTGAGGGAACACACGGTGCTCACTGAAAGGACCGTCCTGATCGGATCAGAAGCGGTTGCTCCTCACGCTGCTCCCAGCTCCCTGATTGGTATCGTAGCGCCAGACGGCAAAAAGATTGCTATATTAATTAACTGCAAACTCGCATTGATCATGCAACCAGTAGTGCCTGACTGCACATTAGTTTAGTAGAATAACACTATAGTGCGAAAGTGCGCTTTGTACATCATTGGACTGTATATCATTGTGCTGCCTTGCCTAATTATTTGTATTGCGCCTGATTGTGCCGGTGCCACTGCCAATTTGTTCGCGTTTTGAGTGCCTGTGCCCCATTCCTCTCTCGCTTTTGGCTCGCAGCCATCCATTTTGTTTTGTTGTTTGTTATTGTCCCTGCCCGGCTTTGCCCCCGCCTCCCAGCTGCTCCGCCCTCCCACTGATACTGCAGGCCCTGCTCCCCCGTGATAGCGCTGTGACCGTCCTGATCGGATCAGAAGCGGTCGCTCCTCACGCTGCTCCCAGCTCCCTGATTGGTATCGTAGCGCCAGACGGCAAAAAGATTGCTATATTAATTAACTGCAAACTCGCATTGATCACGCAACCAGTAGTGCCTGACTGCACATTAGTTTAGTAGAATAGCGCGAAAGTGCGCTTTGTACATCATTGGACTGTATATCATTGTGCTGCCTTGCCTAATTATTTGTATTGCGCCTGATTGTGCCGGTGCCATTGCCAATTTGTTCGCGTTTTGAGTGCCTGTGCCCCATTCCTCTCTCGCTTTTGGCTCGCAGCCATCCATTTTGTTTTGTGGTTTGTTATTGTCCCTGCCCGTCTTTGCCCCCGCCTCCCAGCTGCTCCGCCCTCGCCCCACACCATCCACATATGACAGATGCCTCTACGCGCAGCGGACGCGCCCCATGCGCGCCGAAGGTGCGCCAAAGGTAAGCCCGTCTACGCCCGTCCGCGCCTGGACCGCGCCCAGCGCCAGACCCCCTGGCCCTCGCAAAACCCACTCCACCCGCAAAAACGTATGACGCCGCAACTCTCCTTGCCCTTAACCCCGGACGCAAACCACAATGCTGCGTAGCTATCCCAGGACACACCCACGGACCATTCGCCTGCCACTCCTGCAAGTTCGCCTGCATCAGGACTCACACCAAATCCTCCTCCTCCAAACTCAGCTCCGACTCTAACCACCTGAAGTGCATCCTGCTGAACACCCGCTCGGTCCACAAACACGCCACTGAACTCTGGGACCTACTCGACACTACATCGCCGGACGTCGCCTTCCTTACAGAAACTTGGATGAACGCCTCATCAGTGCCCGACATCGCCATAGCCATCCCGGACGCCTACAAGATCATCCGAAAAGACCGCACCAACCAAACAGGTGGAGGCATCGCCATCGTCCATAAGAACACCATCCGAATTACGACCAGCTCAGACGATAACATCGCGACCGCCGAACACCTTCACTTCCAGATCCACACCGACCCCAGGACCACACTTAGAGGCACCCTCATCTACAGACCACCAGGAACCCGCACACAATTCAACGAAGACATCACTGACTTCATCAGCCCACATGCCCTCTCCTCCGAGAACTACATCCTACTGGGAGACCTCAACTTCCACCTGGAAAAGAATAACGACAACAACACCACCACCCTTCTGGACAACCTGGCCAATCTCGGACTCAAACAACTTGTTGACACCCCCACCCACTTAGCCGGACACACGCTCGACCCTATCTTCACCTCCAGCAAACACATCTCCTTCGATCACACCACAACTCTCCATTGGACGGACCACAGCTGCGTTCACTTCAGCTACAAAAAGACCACAACCTATTCCTCGAAGAAACTGGAACAAAATATCCACCAACCAACTCTTCACATCACTGAACCTAAACCCCCCCGCCATATCATCAGACCCAAACCAAGCTGCCACCAAACTCACACAATGGATCACTCACAGCGCAGACGAATTAGCACCCTTTAAAAACCATCAGATCAAACAAGGTAACAAAAAGGCCCCCTTGTTCAACGATGACCTTAAGAAATCCAAGAAGCTATGTCGTACCCTCGAGAAAACATGGAGAAAAAACCCAACCACTAACAACCTGACCACCTTCAAAGACGCCACCCGCAAACACCACCAATTGATCCGATCCACCAAGAAATCAGCATTCAAGGATCAACTCGACAACAATGCCCACAACAGCAAGGAATTATTCAACATCGTCAAAGAGTTCACCAACCCCACCGCCGGCTCCAACGACATCACTCCCTCCCAAGTCCTCTGCGACTCTCTATCCTCTTTCTTCCACAACAAAATCGCGGACATTCACAACAGCTTTGAAAACCTGTCCGAAGAACAATCCACTCCACCCACCTCCGAACCAAAACAGCACTCTCACAACCTCTGCACCTGGAACCCAATCACTACTCAAGACACCATCCGCCTGATGAACTCCATCCACTCAGGTTCACCAACTGACCCATGCCCCCACCACATCTTCAACAAAGCAGAATCCATCATCGCACCCCATCTTCGCGACGTCATCAACTGCTCCTTCAACTCCGCTACCTTCCCAGAAAGCTGGAAACATGCCGAACTCAGCGCCCTTCTGAAGAAACCCACAGCGGAACCCTCTGAACTTAAGAACTACCGCCCCATCTCACTCCTCCCCTTCCCGGCCAAAACCATCGAGAAAGCCGTCAATAGTCAGCTCGCCGCCTTCCTCGAATCCAACAACTCACTCGACCCCTCACAGTCCGGCTTCCGAGCCAAACACAGCACCGAAACCGCCCTCATCGCTGCTACAGACGACATCCGAAAGCTTCTGGACAACGGAGAAACAGTTGCCCTCATCCTACTTGACCTCTCCGCCGCCTTCGACACAGTCTGTCATAACACCCTCATACATCGCCTCAGCAACGCCGGAATACAAGGAAAAGCGTTGGACTGGATCATCTCGTTCCTCGCCGGAAGAACCCAGAGAGTCCGCCTCCCCCCATTCAAATCAGAGGCCACCAAAGTCATCTGCGGCGTACCACAAGGATCATCACTCAGTCCCACCCTCTTCAACGTGTACATGAGTCCCCTCGCTTCCATCGTACGACAACACAACCTCAACATCATCTCCTACGCAGACGACACCCAGCTGATCCTCTCCCTCACCAAAGACCCAAACACCGCCAAAACCAACTTACACGAAGGAATGAAAGAAGTAGCCGAATGGATGAAGAACAGCCGGTTAAAACTAAACTCGGACAAAACGGAAGTCCTCATCTTAGGATCATCCCCCTCTGCATGGGACAACTCATGGTGGCCACCGGCCCTGGGAACCGCACCCATACCAACGGACCACGCACGTAACCTTGGCATCATCCTAGACTCCTCCCTCTCGATGACCAGACAAGTCAACGCCGTCTCATCATCCTGCTTCAACATCCTACGCATGCTAAAAAAAATCTTCCGCTGGATCCCCACCGAAACAAGAAAGACAGTCACCCACGCACTAATCACTAGTCGACTAGATTATGGAAACACCCTTTACGCCGGAACCACAGCCAAACTACAGAAAAAACTCCAACACATCCAAAACGCCTCAGCCAGACTCGTACTGGACATCCCGCGTCAAGCACGCATTTCCGGTCACCTGAAAGATCTCCACTGGCTTCCCGTCAACAAGAGAATAACGTTCCGTCTCCTCACCCACGCACACAAGGCCCTCTACGACCTAGGACCCGATTGCCTCAACAATCTACTGTCCTTCTACACACCCGCGCCGTCAACTACGTTCATCCAATCAAGCCCTCGCCGCAATCCCGCGCATCAATAGATCCACCATGGGAGGAAGATCTTTCTCCTTCTTGGCGGCCAAGACCTGGAATTCTATCCCCACTCACCTCCGCCTTACTCAGAACCACCTCTCCTTCAGAAAGCAGCTAAAGACCTGGCTGTTCGATAAATAGTGTACCCACCCTCACTCAAGCGCCTTGAGACCCTCTGGGTGAGTAGTGCGCTATACAAATTTCTGAACTTGAACTTGATAGTGCTCAGGGGAGGTAGTGCTGGGAACGAGAGACGGGTGATTTACGGAGGGTCTGACCCCTTCCTTCACGCCCACGCAGGGATGCGAGCCCGTACCTGACTAAGTCACACTTCCCTTGAAGTGTGGCTCGGGGATTCGCCTTGACGTTGGCCTCCTGGCTTTGTAGCTCTCTCTGCACTCCGCTCTTGCTCTTCTACTCGGCTTCCTCCTCGAACCTCCTCATCCACCGCCTTCTCTCTCGATACTCCGTCGCCTCCAGGTGTAGAACACACCGGTTCCTCGTTGGTTTCCTCTTTTCCATCCTCCTGGCCGTTCACGTCATCATAGGTGGCGGAGACTGGTCCAAAGTCAGCCCAGTTAAAGAAACAGTGTTCGCTTTCCTTGGTTGGACCGAACACCTTCGAGTTCTCGTTATTCCATGGCCCGGCTTGCTGCATAGAGAGAGAGGAGAAGTTTGTATTCAGGCTCTCCTCGGAGTCTGACCGCTTCACCCCGTCACAACGGGAAATGATTTAGGCATTTGAATACATAAAAGATCCAATGTTAAAGAAAAGGGCATTACTGTCTATTCCAAAACCTTTATGAAAAACACTGGACTTAAAGGATTTTCTGAAACGATGAATACGACATAGTTCTTGTCAATAAATAAAATCATGAATCTTTCAAATTGAGGGTGGAGAGTATGAATGTGAAATGACTGGGGAAAAAGAGCAGTGTAGGTGCCCTTGGCTTCACTATTTGCAAAGCTTTGGTACAATGTATTGGCACTGTTCATATGATGGCAGTGTGCCAATATGTAGATTGTGGGGAATGATGTACAAATGTGTGATTTATCACTTAAAATTTAATTAGTGAAGGTATGTTCTAAAACATAAAATAACGAAAAACCTCAAAATTGTCTGGACGCATTATGCTCAGGGAGGAGAGCACTATTCTCAACGTCAAACCTTCTTATTTAGTTATTAACAATAACAGTTTAATATAGCACAACTGTGCAGGGCATCCACTGTCACCCTTTACCTAAAAAAGTTGAGGTTAGAGAGTAAAATATGAAAAACTTAACTTTACCGTGAATTTTACTGAATATTTAAGAAACTGTGAGAGGTGGCAGATTAGGAGATAACAATGACTTGTCATATTTTTCAAATGTAAGCGGGAGGGACACATTTTCATGAATTTCCTTAAGTGCAAAAGATTTGCCTGGATTCTTATTTGAGAAAGAAGTGAATTCCAAAGTTTGGTTGCAGAGCTAGTGAAGGATTGTTTAAATGCAAGGGATGTTTCCTTGATATAAGGCATTGTATGACATAACACTTTTGAAATTTGATTCTTTCCTCCATTGGTAACCTTGACAGTGGTTTTTAATAGATGAAAGGTAAGATGATGCTCAATTTTCTAGAGTGAATGTAGGAAACAAATTGGAAAATTGACAATACTTTAAGAGAGTTGAAACAGGTACAAAAATTGAGCTAACTAAAGAGTGCACCACTTTCATGAGACCTGTACTGCCAACCTAACTTATCTGGGGGAAAAAACTGATAATGCACTCATTTGCGTATTGTATAAGTCTCCCACAAAAAAAGATAAAACCTGATTTATAATGCAGATTACAAAAATGTTTTGCACGGCACATATGAAATGACTCCATTTTTCTAACACGTTTTATTCAGATTAAACAATTCAAGTAACATGTTAAGACAGCAAACCGTGTAGTAAAATAAAACATGCCTATAAATTAGGAACAACTTTCCTTTAGAGGGCACATTTTGAAAGCTTCAAACGTCGAAGGCAAATGTACTAAAATGAAAATAAACAGAATAAATATTCAAACGTGAAAAAAACAAGTCTTTAGATATATCAAAATAATGAAAAATAGTTCAGTAGTTAAAACTGCATCATAAAGCACAACTAATTTTCCTAGGCTAGACTGAACAAACAGTTACCAAATAAACGTTTTCTCTTCATAATTTTACAGATAAAAGTTAAATATTCTATATACACTGCCAGCAGCTCTGACAGGTTGCTTAATCTACATAGTAAAACCAATCGACAATCATTCAAGAACATTGTGTTCCTGCTTAACACACTGGATCATTCGATCCTTCCATGTAAATTAATCAACACTTATATTTAGATTCAATTTCCAGTCAAAGAATCATTGCTCTCTCCGACTCCTGTAATGGACTAGGACTTGTGTCAAGTTCCATTCTCCCTTCATCAAATTTGTTAATCAAAGACTCAAGCTTGATGAAAGTGAAACAGGTCTTTGCAAATTTGGCTCAAGATAAATGTGTGCAGAATCATTTATCAAGCAGGGTGTTTAGCCTGACTATAATAGTAAAACTCTGTTAAAGGCACAAAACTGTAGTGCTGGAGGTGTTTAAATATCACATACTGACGAACTTCCCAACATGCAGAATGGGCTGTTAATGTAAACCTCCTGTTGCTAAAAATATTATCTCAAATGACATGTTATCCGAGGACAGACATATAACCCAACAAGAGACACGTTAACCGGATGTATGTCATTACAACGCGGGCTTTACACCGCACTACCATTACGACGCAGCAATCACAACGCAAGTCGTTACAACGACTTGCGCTGGAGGCGCTGGATTTAGGAATAGTATAATTTACTATTCCAACTCCAGCCCACGTAACAGTAGGGAAGGTGTCGGAATAGTAAATCATGCTATTCCTTAGTATATAGCGCCATCCAGCGCAAGTCGTTGTAACGACTTGCGTTGCGATTGCTGCGTCGTAATCGTAGCGCGGTGTAAAGCCCGCGTTGTAATGGCTGTTTCCCCGTTAACCGAGAAAACAGCCCTATTATCGAAAAGGAAAAACATACAACGCCTCAGGAGTATGTATTAATTGAGCGGACGTTACTCATGCTACTCAAAACAAATAAAGATATGTTACTCAAAACAAAAGATGTTATCCAAGAGCTTAAAAAAGTAAACCAAAGGAAGAAACACATTATCACATGGATAACCATGATAACATGAATTTTATTTGGGTAATACTGCTCACCCGGATGGGGCCTCAGAGCGCTTCGAAATATGGGTATATATGAGTGGCGAGCTGCATTATTACCTTGCTCGATTTAGTGTGGAGAACCAGTTCATTGTACAAAAACAAAAGACATTACATGGAGGTAACACACAGTTGAATATTTACCGCAGCACAATTACAAACCCTTGAAAGAGCATAAGTCTTGAGAGCCTGAATAAAGAGGCAAAGGTGTTCATACATAAAAATGTTAGCCAAGAGGATAAATATCTTAACCAAGAGGCTACACATGTAACTCACAACACTAGTTTACAGAGGTGATACATTTAACCCCAATAAATAGAGAGGTTAAGAGAGATGATAAACATTTAACTTGTAAGGAAATGTATGAAAACCAAGAAGAGCAGTATGCTACCAAAGAAGAGACATGTTCTTCCTAGAGAACAGACACTTACATCCACTGATTGAGCCTTAATAGCATCTCGACATAAAACACATACCTCAAGACATGGGCTTTAAAAAATGTGCTAAGTGTCAAGTGTATCCCTGTACAGCATACATAATCTTTACTAGGTAAAGAGCCCACAAGAGCACATAGTTCAATGATGGTAAGACATTCAAGGAGATCATTCACTGCAAGAGTCAATCTAATTTGCCTCCGAATCCTCAGGGCTCAGAGTGCAAAGTTACCTCTTCGTGGTTTGGCACCATATTTTAAATTGTGTGCAACTATTGGGAGAAATTCCCCTAATCCTCCTTTGTCACCAGAAGCTAGGTGGTCTCCTGGAAGTGTGGGAAACATCTAACATGCCTTGGACAGATCAGTAAGACTAGGGTACAGACCGACTATCCGCCATGGCAGACATTTTCCAAGCCCTAACAATTGAGAAGGCACTGGGCTGTTTGCAAATGTCCTTCATGGTCAGTACCCCTGCTTTCAATATGTACCCACAATTGTTTCAAATGCCATACTTTTTTGCTTTGGAACCTTTTTTCCACTATCACTAACATTTTCCTCTCACAACAAACATTTTATTTTAGTTTTCTACCAGAATAATGCAATGGAAATATCAACCTATATTAATATATTGTGACAAACAAATTAATTCCAAAATATTGCCACTGCAGATACTAAATCAAGATTTATCTTAATATATTTGCTGGTTGATATTTCACTCTCAATATTGTGACATAGAACCTACATTCTAATTTGAATTTTATTCAATTTCGTCTTATCGTCATTCCCTCTCCCACCTCTAAAATATACAAACACTATAGAAGAATAATTAGAATAATTGTGACAAAGAACTAATTTTAAAAATAAAGTATTACTTTTTGATTCTTATACGTAATTAGATGACAGTACTCTGAAATATGTAACTATGTCCTCAGATTTAACTATACAGAGCATAATACAGGTTTACAGTGATGAAGATGCACATTACTAAACAGGGCCACAAGAGACTCCAAGTTCTAAGGGTGTTGCAATCACTACAGGAAATGCACAATTTGCCCGTTCAGTACCAGGTTAATCCAGCCAAAAAACAGCTGCTTTTTACATTAAACTGTGAAGTGCTGATGAGTGAGGGGCCCTTTGACATGAGAACAATGATAGACTCACAGCATCACTGAAATACAACAGACTACAAGGTTTTTGGTGGTGAAAACAGAAAAAAAGTTATTTTTTGCACACAAAGATGACAAAAATTAGAAGATTCCCGGATGGGGATCTTTCAAAGGTCAAGAGTTATGCTACGTAGAACTTAATTACAATAAAAAAGGATATGATGCAATGGCTGCTGTATTTTCAAAACTATGCCTAGCTGACAAGGAAGTTGTTTTGAAAGCTATATTAGCTTGAAGCTTTATAATCTTTCAAGTAATGCTAACATTTGTACTCAGTGCCACTAGTGAGAAAGGACACTTGAGCTCACTGTGCTGGCCTCAAAGTGTGATCAGATTAACCCACTGCATTTTTTGGTAGCGATTAAAAAACATAAATGTGGGCAGTGCCTAATTTATATTAAAAAAACAAATACAGGGCACAAAGCTCTTTCCAGAAGCCTTGTGCGGGTGCTACCGAATCCCAAGTCTTAATTCCACATCATGTCTCTTTTGTCACCACCCTGCACTTCCTGTCTCTTTAACTCACACTTGCAGGTTCTTTTTCCAACCCTGCTATCTCCTTTTGTCACTTTCTCTTCCTTCTTCCTTTTTTGCCTTGGTATCTTTTGCTTGGGTTCAAAGAATGATAATGACAAATTAAAACTAGTCCTCATATGCGAGTGCTGGTGCCCACCTTCTGCAACCAAAGGTTAATCATTAGGCCTGACTCCTACTTTCCCCTTTGAAGACCTTCCAAGAAAACACCCCTTCAGCTTCTTTAGGTTGTCCATGAAACGGTGAATGGAAATAGATCTAACACAGTGATTATTTCTGTGCATTTCTCATCTCACCGGTGCTCACTACATTTCTGTCAATACCAATTACCAATTCACAATCGTAGCAGAGCACGTTGCACTTTATGTTCTTTTGCAATCTTTATATCAGCCCAAGGCGTGCCTTTTTAATAACACTTAAAATTCTCCAAAATAAGAAGGTGTCAGGCAGCTTTGCACTATCTCCAGCTTTTAAAGGATGAATTTATTTGTCTGATGGTTTATAGATATATCTCCTCTACAGTTCGACTTAGGAATATTGTTGGGAAATGAGCTCGTACTACATCTTATTATTGAATTATATATTTATTGATGTTTAAAAATGATGCCATGAGGCAGTATGAATGTAGATTTTTAATTTTAATTTAATTATTGTTGTGTCTAGGGCGGTGATATGAATTTCATTCGTTTTTCACCTGGACATTTGTAAATTGCTTTTTCTTTTCCTTTTTAAGAAATATCAATTTTCTAAATCAGAAATTCTTTGTTTTTTATGATTTATTCTTTTATGGCTTGGAATATAGCCAAATAAAGATTTCTGACTGACTGGTGCTAATCAGAAAGATTTCCTATGTTGTCTCATTAACAGTATCTAATTTCAAAGAAAATCTAGACATTGCTATAAGAGTTGTCATGATTTCCAATTATAATGAGTCATTTTGGAACAAGGCATTCATGCGACTGATCGCTCATACACCGTCAAGTTGCTGTATAATGTCTGGTAGTCTATTTTTGTCCTTGAACAAGGAAATGTCTGAACTCTACATATACAACTGAGTAAGAACTGCGTCTGCAAAGCAGTTGTGGGAATGGAATGTTCTGGGCATGTAATTAAGGGAATGCTGCGTTGCATTTTGACACCACAACCAGAGTGTCATACGATGCTCTCCTACAGCTTCTAAACAGCACAGCTTATTCTGGTGGCGGGTAAAGTCCAAATGCTAGAGCATCTGGACAAACTGTTGCCAAACAACCATCATCAAGCTGTTGGGTTTAACTAATGGAGATGAGCTCGCTATCTAGAATATAGAGTATGGTCAGACAAATGTAGGTCTGCAACAGAATAAAAGAGTGGGTGAGATAGCGACGGATATGAAAACTAATGTCTCACCCAGCTACTCCTAGACTGGGTCTTGGTAGGGCGGACAGGGAGAAACAGAAATACCCTAAACTGCCTTTTTTGAAAGCCCATGAGGACTAGTGCAATGTAAAGGACTGCCTCTTCTCCAGCATGTTGGTCAGCATCTACAAAGGCTGTTTTCTTACACACAAACATCTTTCAGAAAACGAGCCAACACGAACATTCTCAGCCATATGACTTGATAGCTAAGAAGCTATCATCAAATTTCCAAGGGATCTTCACAAATTTTCAGGTATTGACTCAAAATGTGTAACACTCTTATAGTCTCCAAAGTGAGAACAGACAGGTAACACCCATCCACAGCGAGTTCAAGAAAGCTCTTGCTCCCGAGACAAGGTCAAGCTTTAATCAGTGGTCTAAGTACTCCACAAAACCCACGGCAGTGTTCACAGAAGACTCTTATAGTTTATATTAATTTACAAAGCACCTTTCTGTTAAAGGTTATGGAGGTTGAATGCCTGCCTGCTACCTCCATGTGTGTGATGCAATGCAACTTGTGTTGACCTCACTAATGAAATTCTTAAAGAGAAAATGCTTTGTTTCAAACCATACACTGATGGCTTTGGGGTTCGAATAACCATAGAATTTAGTTAACTGGCACAGAAAGTGAGCAATCTGAAATCTAAACTTTGGCATGCGATTTTGAGATGAGGATATCATTACCTCCTTTCAAAATACTAGTAATAGAATGAGGGAAGGACCCCAGTATCTGGCAAGCCCCTCCCTCTCTCTTACTCAACATGGAAAAGGCTGTTCCACTGTGCATGGAACAACTGTGGGCACTTTTTAAAAGAAGAGATAATGAAACATAACTGCTGACAGGTAAAAGTAATGGCACAATTAGTGAAGGGAAACGTTGTATAAAACAGGGATCCCATCTGCATTTAATGTAAGGTCCACAAAAGCGATAGCAGAAGCACAGGATACATCAACAAAGTCTGTGCTAATGCGGGCTTGTAAACAATGCAGTGGCAATATCATTTGTAGGGTTAGGAGCAAGTACAGCCTATTACAGCAATACAATCTGTGGTGATTAGGAATGTGCAGGATACACAAAATAAAATTGCCGTGATGTAAGGAAGATCAGAACAGACTTATTTCTGCAATGACATCACCCTGACTAAGACATAACGAGTGCAATACAGGCAGGCAATGTAGCAGACACCTGCACTGATGTGCAGAATTAGAATTTAGGAGGGCATTTAGTGCTGTTTGGAAGTATGGGACAGGACCGTGACGAAATCTGCAGTGACAGAGAACTGATGCGGCAGTGATGAAAATTGCGAGGGTGTAGAGACAAAAATGTCAGTTACGTAAATGCCACCAGCGATCATGCAAGGAAGTGCAGGATATGGCAGGAATTAGACTGTCATTATGCAGTCAAGTGCAGAGTACGGCTGGAATAATATCAGTTATGATGCAATCAAATTCTCGTTATGAAAGGAAAGATATGTGCAGTTATGTAGTCAGATGCAGCACACCAGCAATGCAGAACATGGCAGTGGGTAGATATGTTGTGCAGCATGAAGAGTCCGGGAATTTATCTCATGGGAAATTACAGAAATACCATCTTCATATAACAAGTACAATTTTTCAATCGATCTTTGCAAAAAATGTATGTAAGCCTGGTTAGTCAAAGTCATTATTTCTTGACTAGATAAGCAAAATTATTAATAGATTTTCTAATGCACACACATTTGTTGTGATCCACTAGGCTATTCCCCCACTTGGATATGCTAATCTCCCCTTAATTTGGTTTTAGTTTCGATGTTCTAAACTTCCTGAAGACCTGTACTTCAAAAGTCGATCACTCTTTCACATTTAGCTCGAGTACCCTGGATGAATTATATTTCTGGGCTAACCTGGTTCAGTTTCGAACAGCAAGCAAACTGCTAAAAACAAGGTACGCAAACCCATAGGTTTCATGCTAGTGTTCTGAGATTACCACGAAATAGCCTGAAATTAATGTCCAGCAAAAAAGATGCAGGGAGGTGACCCTGGTGCTATGCAAAACCACAAAAAAAGAAAAGAAAAGAAAGGTAAAATTAGTGTCAACTCTTTAAATAAATAAAATTGAAAAAAACATATTCCATCCGGGCGGCACTGCTGACAGATCAGAACTGGTTTGTCCGATCTGTCGACTGTCTTGTTTTATAAATCTCTGTTCCTTTAGTTGACCATCTCGTCAGCAATGCACCTCGAAAAAGTCATAAACTTATGTTCTTTGCTTATCTTGCCCAACCCTCTCAATCAAGTGATTTGTTTTTCATCGCAGTTCATTGAGGTTCTGATTCCGAAAGTTCTGATGATGGTGCCTTAGCTGGATTGAGTTCCTCTCGTTGTTGACATTGTCCAGAGTGACGCCACCAAAGCCGCACGGGGCAAGAGGCATGAACTGACGGAATATGCTGACACTGCCGTGCCAGAAACTAGGCTGTGGGAGCCGGCCCACAATATCCCAAGTCCGAGTGTCAGGATCGAATGCCTCTACCACATCTGACAGTTCGAATGTATTATCGTAGCCGCCGGAGACGTACATCTTACCCCCCAGTGCAGCAACGCTTCCACCAACGTGAACCTAGAATCAAAACAAGCAGAATGAGCAACTGTTTTTTTCAAAGACTGAAAATTATGCACCTTCCACATCAAAACTTGCCTGACATTTTAAACCAATCAATCCTACCTGTTCCTCTGTGCACCTTTTCAAAGGACATTTTTAAATCTCACCTACATCAGCAGTTTGCTGTAGAAGACCTATTGTGAACGATACAATACTTAGGGCCAGATGTACGTAGCCCAATGCCGGTCGGTAACGGCCAAAATCACCAAATTTCGGCCATTACCGACCGGTATTGGGCATTTGAGATGTCTGGGCCAAATTTAATTTAATTTAATGTAGGGAGCACTCAAGTGAGTGCATTTCTGAGTTAAGGATTCGGTATTTACCAACTAAAAGTTGGTGGTAAATATCGAAAACCTTTGAAAAAGCAAATTTGTGCTTTTCCTAAAGTGCCATGCGGCAGACATACATGCCCCTAGGGAATGTATTTGTGCCACATGTGCACCCATGCACTATTCAGGGGTGCAACAGGGTGTCAATGTAACACCCTGCCACCCTTGTAAGTCTTCCCCTATTATCGATTCGGTATTTACCCAATCGGTAATTCTCATCCATTCATTCCCATTCATTCCGATGGGCCTCCAGGCCCATAGGAATGAATGGGATTTACCGAATCTGTAAATACCGAATCGGTAATTACAGATTCAGTAAAATTTACCGAATCAATACCTACATACCATTTACAGATTCTGAAATACCGAATCGGTAAAATTCGGTATTTTAGAATCAGTAAATAGTATTTACCTACATATGGCCCCTAGAGTGGTCTTTAGGTCAGGGCCTTACTCATGATGAATGGTTTTCTTGTGTTGTCACTTCTCGACTTCAATGTCTTATTTCCCTGTTCTTGTGTTTGTTCCACCTGAAGAACATTATGATATCATCATGTTTTGACTGAATTTATATGTATCGTTCTACTGCTGACGTTAGATCTTGTACTGTTGTTCATATGAACAACTAATTTATCTGAAATGTCCTCCTTCTCCTGCTTCCATCAACGTCTGCTTTATTAAAAACTGTTCCCCACAAAGCCCACTTGTCTCTCCAACACCCTTGCACTGTGAGAACCACTGTATGGACATGCAGCCTATGAAAAATGGCCTTTTAACTATTCCAAGATGGCGCTCAAGTGTTTGCATGCGTGGCAGCTATTTTTGAAAAAAATTCTTTATTTTGAAGAAATACATTTAAATTGGGGGCATCCCACTGTGCGAGTGTGCACTCTTGGTGGCTGCATTTCAATGTTTTTTCTCAAACTGTAAGTCAATTCATTCAAAAATGGGCACCCAGCATGAAAATCTAGGCCTAAGTGGAGTTCGCAGAGTTCCGCGAAGTCACTAAAATCCTCCGCCGCACTACGCGAAGTTCTGCAAGCAGCGGAGTGTATTAGGTCGCGCTGTTCATGCCGAGTTTTAGCGCCGGGTGTTTGTCCTGTGCTGTAAAATCAGCGCGAACCGCAGCATGAGCAGTGCAAGAGGGCGCTGATTCTTTCTGTCGCTCGAGTTGATGTTCTACTCGAGCAGCAGCTTCTTCAATGCAAACGGAAAGTTTCTCAACGTGAGCAGTAGAGACCATCTGCAACCGCCTGTGTTGAGAAAATCTCGCCGGGAGGTGGTCTGGAGTAAGATTTTCCTCGCTCGCCAACTTTATGTTATGGAACTCTGGGCACAAAGCAGAGCAAGAAAAACTCTGTAAACTCCACGAGCGGAATTTTACATCCAGGCCTAACTACATCACATGCAACTCAATCACTGGCATACCCCCCAAAAATCTGTACTTTAATTGATGCTTTTGATTGTGTTATCTTATGTTTTTTGCGAAGCCTATTTTATATCATTATATAGTTACAGCACATTTCCCAATGGATCTGCCTTTGTAAATTCACCATAACGATGTTTGCTTTATGAGTTTCTTGACATTTTTGTACCACTGGTAGCTTTTTACGTGCTGCGAATTTGCTTTATTAAAAAAAAATTGCTTTTGCATTTTAAGGCTATTGTGCAAACACTATTCGCAGTTGCCTTAACCCTCACATAAACTAGGATTGCTCAAAAGATATATGTTTGTGATTGGCCTTGGTAAATGCAGTGTTTCTTCACGACATGTTGCATTGTGAAAGTCTGTATAGTGTGACAGGCTTGTGAGGCCCTTGGGGCGACCATAGTTCCACGCTAGTGGCCAGAAAACCATGAGCCTTGATCCTTTTTGCCGGGTGGGGAGGAGGGGCTTCATCTCAGTAGATGGAGCGTGTATGGTGGGGGGGAGGGTATATGTGACTGGGGATTTGCCTGTGCTGGGGCTAGCCCGCCTAGTTGAGCCTAGTGTTTTTTACATTGACATTGGGTCGCGTAGGGAGCTGGGGGGGGGGGGGGACGTTTCTTGTTCTGTTTTTTGAGAGTGTGTGTGGTGTGGGGTGAATGGGGTGGCTGTGTACGTCCTGGCACCAGCAGAGGGAGGGCAGGGTAGCATGTTTTGTTGTTGCTGCCATCTTGCTCGTGGGTGGGTCTGTTCTAGGGGGCTTGGGGCGACGGGGAGGTCGGGGGGGGAAACTGTTGGGGGGAATTGTTGCAGGCATCAAGAGTATCACAGTTCGGGCTCAGGGGTGGCAGACCACAGGAAACAGAGCTGGAAGCCCGAATGGGCGCTATCAACGGCTATGGTATATAAGTTCTTAAGCTGGAACGTGCGGGGGCTGGGCACATGTACCAAGAGACACAGGGTCCAGTCCTTCCTCCGACGACACGGAGTCTCCATTGCGTGCCTGCTGGAGACCCATCTGAACGACGAGGGAGCCCAAAAGTTGTGCAAAAAATGGCGGGCCAGGTGTTTCACTCCTCCTTTTCCACATATGCAAGGGGGGTCCTGATATGGGTGGCCCCAGGGGTTCCCTTCGCCATCCAGTATGTGGAAGCGGATATTAATGGTAGGTACCTGCTCCTGCGGGTGAAGTTGGATGGGAGGGATCTCTCGATACTGAATTCATACGCGCCCAATGTAGACGACCCTGACTTCTATTCTCATCTACAGAGGTCCTTATCCCGGACCTGGACGCCCCCCTCCTTTGGTTTGGGGACTTCAATTGCGTGTTGGACCCAGTGTTGGATAGGTACCCGCTCCGTACAGGCACGAAACCACGCAAGACAGCGCGACTCCGGGAGGTGATGCAAAACTTGGGAGTCGGTGACGTGTGGCGTCTGGGTAACCCGACGCAGAAATTGTATACATTTTATTCCCCTACTCACAAAATGCATAGCCGGCTGGACAGGGTTCTCGCTGCTAATGTGGACGCGTCGCTTTCATTGACGGTCACGCATCAGGCCCGCTTCTTGTCCGACCATTCACCGGTGGCATGCGTTGCACAATGGGAACATCAGCCCGCCCGCCCTCGAGGTTGGAGGCTGCCGGTGGACCTGTTGCAGGACCAGGTGGGAAGGGACCACGTGGCAACCGCCCTGGCCAACTACTTGGATCTGAATTGGGAGGGGGGTGACATCGCCTACTCTACCAAATGGGATGCTCTGAAAGCGGTGATACGCGGCGAATGTATGGGCCTTACTTATGGGGTCCGGAAACAACTACTTGGGGAATTACGGGAGGCAGAAGATGATCTTCTGCGCCGACCGCTGTTGTCGGATCCTGATGACTCGGATCTGTAGTAGGAGCGGGCAGCCCGAGCGTCTGTGCATGATATATTAAATCGCCTGGACAAATACACCCTTGGCCAATATCGGCAGCGTCTCCACCGAGAGGGGGACAAGTCAGGCCGGCTGTTGGCCTGGATTCTTAAGCGAGAGTCTACCCCGGAGAGGATAGTTGCCCTGAGGGGGCCTACGGGAGGCATGGTACACTCGGAAGCGGGTATTCTCAGAGTCCTCCAGTCCCACCTGCAGACGGTCTACGCCGCGGATCCTTCAGTCACGGAGGCTTCCTACCTGCCTTATCTCCGGGAGCTGACCCTCCAGACCCTCCCGAGAGAGGCCGCGGAGGAACTGGATGCGGTCTTGTCGCTCCGAGAGGTGAGGGTAGCGATGGCCGGCCTCCCGAGGGCTAAGTCCCTGGGGAGCGACGGCTTCCCCCCTGAATTTTACCAAACATTCGGGGATGTCCTTGCCCCCCTGCTCCTACAGGTGTACCTGGAGGCGCTTGAAGGTGACACCCTTCCGCCTACTATGAACCAGGGCGAAATCTGTATGATCCTAAAGCCGGGTGGGGACGGCTGCGACCCCGCGGCGTTCCGGCCCATAACTATGATCAACACGGACGTAAAAATCCTGACTAAGTTGTTGGCCACCCGACTGGCGCCACACATGGCCCGTCTGGTGCACCAGGACCAATGGGTTTATCCCGGGCCGAAATACCGCCAGGAACCTAAGGAGATTAAACCATATTATCCATGAGGTACGTGGCAGGGAGGATCAACTGGTCCTGGTGTCGATTGACCTCGCTAAGGCGTTCAAAACCGTCGACTGGGGATACCTGTTGGAGGTCCTCCGGTTGGTGGGGTTGGGCCCAGTCTTCTGTCGCTGGGTCCGGATCCTATACAAGGCTCCTCGGGCCAGAGTTAGGCTTGGGTCAGCGCGATCGGAGGAGTGGTCATTGGGCAGGGGCACTCGGCAGGGGTGCCCCCTCTCGCCGCTCCTTTTTGCCCTGGCGATTGAGCCATTGGCGGTCTCCGTCCGAACAGAAATGGCACAGTGGGGGATCACAGTGGGAGACACAGAGAACGTGGTCTCCTTGTATGCCGACGATGCCCTCTTTTACTTGACGACCCGATGGAATCATTACCTATTTTTCTCCGGCATTTGGACCGCTTTGGTGCAGCGTCGGGTCTGCGAATCAATCCCGGGAAGTCCCTGATCTTCCCCTTGGCGGGTTACGACACAGGCACACAGAGGGACCTGCCGAATCTAGGGCTGCGATGGGAGCTGGAGGCCTTCCGGTATCTGGGAATCCAGGTGGCTCCGTCCGATGGGCAGTTATTGACCCGTAATGGATGTATGACGTTATAACGCATACTTTTACTCCGCAGACCATTACAACGCGACTTTTACTCCGCATACCGTTACAACGCATAGCGCCTTGGGGCGCTGGATAGTGGTAAGTATAATTTACTATTCTAACTCCAGTCCCCGTGGACCCTAGGGAAGGTGTTGGATAGTAAAATATACTTATTCCCTATCCTAGAGCGCCCCCCAGCGCAATGCGTTGTAATGGTATGCGGAGTAATGATCGCGTTGTAATGGGTCTGCGGAGTAAAAGATCCGTTGTAACGGGTGTATACCACCCGTAATATCGACAGGGTTCTCCGATCCCTGCAACAGTCTGTGTCCTTCTGGAACTCCCTGCCACTCTCCCTTATGGGGCGGCTAGCTACCGTATGTGGTACGCCACACTGCAGGGGTCTGGCAGCGGTTCGTGGAGAAGATCTTGCGGCAAGCCCCCTTTCATAGGGAGTTGCCGGTGTGGATTTTGGCCTCCATAGTAGCCATGGAAGAACACATGTCCTTTCGGGACTGGCGAGCGGGAGGTTGTGAGACTTTAGCAGACCTTTACCCCGACGACTCCCTTGTGTCAATTGAACAGGCCACGGAGGCCTTCGGGCTGGGAGGAGGGCAGTACCTGCACTACAGGGGCCTTCAAGAGGTGGCGAGAGCGGCTTGGCCCCAGTTCCCAGAGGCGTCCCCGCTGTCCCACACCCTAAACATCCTTCTTTCCTGTGGTAGAGGGCGGAGGCTGATATCTCTGCTGTATTCGGCCATGAGACGGGACTCCGCCCCGCCGGTTCCACCTTCCTGGGAGGCTTGGGAGACAGACCTTGGAGCTGCCCTAGACCCGGGGCAGCGCAAACGTATAGGAACCCTTACGAGCAAGGTGTCGTGCAATGCGCGGTTTAAATGGATTCATTTTAATTTTATGCATCGTACTTACCTGTACCCGGTCTCCTTGCGGCGTATTTCGGAAACCAGGGGGGACAGCTGCCCCAGGTGTGGAGTGGAGGGAGCGGGGTTCCTACACCTGGCATGGGACTGCCCATCGGTAGGGAGCTTTTGGAAGGCAGTGGTTGATCATATACGTGCCGTCACTGGCCTCCGGATTGACTTGACCCCGCTTCATTGCCTATTAGCCTTGGTCCCGAAGCCTAAGAAGAGAAACCTTTCCTATATAATGTTGCAGCTATTGCTGGTGTTGGCGAGGCGGTGGGTAGCAATTACCTGGATGGGGCAGGGGGCTCCTGAGGTGTCGGCCTGGCTTAGGGATGTCAGAGAGTGGTCTTTGGCTGAGGAGACGCATATGCAACGCAAGCGCAGAGACGAGAAACTGAAGGAGGATTTGCTTGCATGGCAAGTTGTGTGTGCTACGGGGTTGTCCAACAGTGATTCGGATGGCACGAGTGCTGAGCTATTTACCTCTGAGGGTTCGGGTCGGATGGAGAGGGAGGTAGGAGCGGGGTGGATGGGTCTGTTCTGGGATAGTGCCCTGCTGGATCCACACGTATACTTCCAGATGTTACTGAGAATTGCTTTGCTCCTTAGAGATGCAGCACAAACTGTGATGTCTGTACCCAAGTGTGCCATAATGAGGTGAACAAACTGTATACACGTATTGTATTATTGATGCCAATTGCAGGGGGGATTGTTTTGCTGTTGCAATAAAAAACTAAAATAATGTTTTTTTTTTTTTAAAAGCATAAATTATTGACTAATTTATGGAAAACGTATTCCCGCACGATCCCGGTCGTGGTAGCCAACTTGCGAAGAATTGGCATTTGCGGTAGAGATTGGTTGCAAATAGCTCCAAACTCGGTTTGCCCCACAACCGAAAGATGTGATCCAATGTTGTTTGGTGAACTTACCATTCGTGGTTGGATGTAATTGACATGCTCAGAGAGTCCGCTAGGATGTTGGCCACTCATGGAACATGTACTGCTGTCAGTGTTATCTGATGTTGTATAGCCCAATCCCAAATTTGCTGAGCTTGAAGGGATAGCATAGTTGATCTTGTACCTCCCTGCTTGTTTAAAAAATGGCTGCTTGTTGTGTTGTCTGTCCGAATTAACACTGAAGCTCCTTTTATTATGGAACGAAATCATTTCAAAGCCAGGAATATTGCCAACAACTTTAAGAGGTTTATGTGCAATGTTCTTTGTTGACTGTCCCATTTTCCCTTCACTGTCAGTCCTTGTAGATGTGCTCCCCAGCCCTCGAGGGATGCATTGGTTGTTATTATGAAACTTGGTGAGGCCACTATAAACGATAGGCCTGGTGCTATGTTTGGGATGTGAGTCCAACATAGTAGCTCTTTTTAGGTCTCGCCTGAGCCTGCGCATGCGCTACTCTGGCGAGACTTTTAGTAAGGGCTCAGAAAATGCTACCACTGTGGCCTCGAGCTTGTGGTTACACGCGCAAGCAAGCGCAGAGCCGTCATCTGCTCGTCATGACTCATTACCTCTACACACACAACCCGCCCCCCTCTCTGCTTCATTAAGCATGAAATCACTTTCGAGGTCGCGTCAGTTTCATGGCCGCACGGCCAATGCTTGTTTACGTAAGCCTCCTGCCTCATTATCCATGTTGTGCGTTGTTGTGCTCACTTTGTGAGGTTCTACAATGTTTTGAGATTGTTCTGCTAGCCTGCTAGCTTCATTGGAATCTGTCCCTTTCAGAATCACCCCTGTTTTGTGTGGGCCCCTCGTAGAAGCCTCTCCCCTTTTTATCAAAAAGACCTCAAGGTGGAGGTACGAAAAGACGAGCGAGGAGCCCAAGGCGTCGTACCTCGGAGAGCTCTCAGGGGCTGTCCAAAACTAGAGACAATCAGGAAATATGCAGCATATGGCGCCAGGGGTTATCCTCCCCCGAAAGGTATTTGAAAAAAATACGCAACATTTGGTGCAATCTGTTGCGTGCCGAGAGCCATTTCTGCATCCTGATACATCCGGATGGTGCCAAGTTCCACAGACCCGTTTTGCACCAAGTTAACAAGGGCAAGAGTCGGAATGGGATGTGAATGAGGTAGCGTAGGCACATCACATGCTCAACAGAGGAGGCTTGTTGCAGTCCTGTAGTGTAGCTCCTATTTTCCCAATAGGCTCTGCGCATTGGAATAGTACCTACAGCAGTAAAGGCCTAGGCCAGACGTTAACTAGGTCTACTACTGTCGATACTAGACTTAATTTTTGGGTTTGCCAGCTAAGCTCAGAGTTCGCTAGAAACTTTCTCGAATGTTCAAGGAAGGATGAACTCCCCTGATTAGACAAGAAGGGATTTAGTTTCTGACAACCATAGAACATGACAACTTTGCTCTCCCCTAATCAAGAGTCAATCTCGAGAGTCGTGTGAGCACAAGGCAATTATTTTACTCAGTCAGTACGTGCATTCTTAGTCTCATCAGAATGTAGAGAAAAGGAAGAGACGGGCGTGTTCAATAAAAGATGTTATTTATTGATCAGTCTCTTTTCTCGTACAAGAGAAATGGATCGATATTATTGCAATACTTATAGTTAAGTAAAGTGCATACATTAGAAGCAATAGTATAAAATAATACTGTAAAAACATTGATATGGTTTCTGAGCCATATGATGTTTAAAATGATTAAAATATATTTACATACACATATACATTTGACTAAACGTACTCAACTGGTGTTTCTAAATACGCCTACCCCGTGTACCTGACCTAAGTCTAATGCGTGGGCGGGAATAGAAAGTTACAGTTTAAGTTAAGTTTGTTTTTGCCAAGTGAATAGCTAAAGAATTCTCTAGGAGGGGTTATTCAGTTCTGTACCTGGAATTTAGGATGAATGAGGAATGGTATCTCTTTCTCTGCTCTCGATATTCCAGGCTGCCTGCGAGGGCTGCCCAGAAGCGCCGGTGCTGGGTCTCTCGGCTTGAGATAGCAGCGCGTCTCTCAGCGCGTCAGGAAGGCGGGGCTGCTGCCTGCGGGGTCTGCTTCTGCTCTTGGCTTCGGCAAGTATGGCTGCTCCGTCTTGTCACCACGCGTGTGTTTGCATAGGGCAAGGTCGGCAATATTTATACCTTAAAGGTGCCGAGATTGACGTAAGGATGGACATAGGTACGTCAATAAAGATGTCATACGACTTGCTCGTTAGCACATTCTTTACTAAAGTTCTCTGTGAAATCAAAACAATGGCCGCACGGATTATCCAGGTTGTCATAGGTTTGATTTGTTATGAGAACGTCGTATGCCTTATCAGGGGCTGGAGGAATATCGCTTGTCTAATTAGATCTCAAGCGTTATGACCTAATCAGATAACACGTTCCTGTGCCGTAGTGTGACTGCGTCAGATAACGGTATCTGCATCATGGGGGATTTCTTGCCTCATGGGCTGACTGTTAGTTAACTAGCTAGTAAGTTTAACCAGAATAGGGTCAGGAATAGGGGGATCGAATCAGAACCTATAGAAATACACGACAGTCCTGATGGCACGGTAACACATTGCAGCGCGAGCTCTAACATGGAAAGGTGCTTGTTTAATTGACAAGCCTTTTACGTGGAAAAGTGAGGTGGAAGTTTCAGTAGTCCCATGTAGGAGTTTTCTAACCCTACATTTAACAAGCATAAAAAATACAGAATGCATCTCACATGTATAGCAACCTACTACTCTGAGGAGAGCGTTCAACGACAATGCTGGGAACAAAAAAAGTGCATTTATCACTCAACTGTAAAAAAAGTATATTTATTAATAAAGTAAGGGCCCAGGTTCAATTGTTGTCCCTTGGCATTATACTATGTCGCAATATTTAGTGAGTTGCTGATTCACGGATGTCATTTCACCCAAAAGCTAATGGAGGCTCAGTGGAGTGACTTCACACATTCACACAGCCTTCATTTAACCCCCAATGGCATGACAGGAAGTGACTTTGCACCACCTGTTATCCAGATGATATCAGAAGAGACGATTTATGTGCCATTTGTCCTTAATGCCATTATTAAAAAATGGCGTTACTGACATTAAAAAAACACTACAGGTGATGCAACAATAATAAAATAATATTAACAAAACAGTTACAAAGCAGACTAGTCTTTTTGAGTTGCCTCACATATACCAGTTTTAGTGATGCCAGCATGCAGCTCTGGTATTCCAGTGGAACAGCTATTATATAGCTAGATACAATATCATAGTTCCAATTACAGCTAAAATATCGAGTCACAATTAATATGTGTCCTGCCAGCCCAAATAGCAATGCACATACCTCATCTGCTCAGGAACAGTCTAAAATGTCCCTGCACAACCCTAACTGCCAAGGTTCAGACTGAAAACCTCTGAACAGTGCTAAAGGCATTGGCTTAAATGCCCTCGCTCAGTGGTTCTTAACTTTTTTACTTCTGTGGACCACCAATGAATCATTATTGGAATCTGGGGAGGCCCACTGAATCAGTATTGGAAGCTGGGAACCCCTGCCCTAAGCATTTTCGATGATTTGATCATCGAAACAATGCACAAAAATAC
Organism: Lissotriton helveticus; assembly: GCF_964261635.1. NCBI lineage: Eukaryota > Metazoa > Chordata > Amphibia > Caudata > Salamandridae > Lissotriton > Lissotriton helveticus. The sequence goes on along the minus strand of NC_136065.1, from coordinate 617,357,128 downwards.
AAAAACAAGTATATACCGAACACATGCTCAAATATTCAAATATTTTGTTTAATTCCCGAACATAGAAAAAGATTTAAACATTTCAAAATTGTTTCTTTATTTGCTATACCTTATTAATTATAATAAAATGTAATTTTGTAAAACAGTTGCAGACCCCCTGAGCATGTCTTGCGGATCCCGAGGCATCCTTGGACCACAGTTTAAGAACCACTGCCCTGATCCAATCATATGCCCAGACACTGCCTCAAAAGCTGGGGTGCAGTATAAACTGCTAGTCTCAAACATCCAAACACAGCAGCTCCAAGGCCCAGATTCACAAGTTTTTAGCATCGGGTTTGTGTTAGGTTTAGCGTCAGGTTAGAGCTACAAAATTATTTGGGGATTAACTAACCAACGCTAATTGGTATTAGAGTTGGTTTGCATGGAAAAGAACCGTAAAGCAGAGCGGAACGCTGCTGTGCATTACTTTGCTTTAAGTGGGTGTTACATGGGTGGTACATGGGCATTCCCATGCAACCCCCCATGCTTTTCAACGCTAAACCCCATCTACTAAGATTAGCAGACAGAGTTTACCACAAAAATGTAACGGTGCTGGGAAGCAGGCACAAAAAGGAGACTTTTTTCCCCCAACTTTGCATTCGTGCTGCACACTGAAGCACGCATAGAAAGTAGGAAAACGTTTTCAACTTGTCTATCAATAGCATTTTATACCGGATGGGAACCCTTCCTGTACAAAATCTATGGTAGACTCAGGCCCGCACCCTAGCACTATGGCGCTAAGGTGTGTGCTTGGCGCACGGCAGCTGAAATCATCGCCAACGTTCTGGAGAGGGAAGGAGGGAGCCATATCTCTGTGAACATGGCGCTCTCCTGCTTTCTCCCTGTCACACAATGCAGCACAGCCTCTTTGGGTGCCTCGCTGCATTGCATGATACCTTTCAGAATCTGTGCCAAAGTGTCTATATGCATGTAGACATTCCATTATTATACAAAGAGACAAGAGCGACCCATATGTACTTACGGACGGGGTATTGCTAATAATCAGAAACAGTGTTCACAAGGAACTCATTTCATTAGTGAATCCAAATGTAAGCAAGTAATAGTATATATTGTGCGATTTTAGCAGAAACAAAGAAAATGTATAATAACACCTGGACTTAGTTAGGTTTATCAATATCACAGAACATATTATATAGAAAGACATACAAGCCCACAGAACATGGATCGCTGCTTTACTCACTTCAGCCGAAGTGAATATCATTTATTTGACATAACAATGTTTCATGTAGAAAAATATATTTGCAGTTGTGCATTTACACTATGTACGTTTCTTGTGAACCCCAGTGTAGTGACCATAACTAGACAGTGCAATACATATAGTGCTCGTAGAGGACGAAAAGCAATGGTTATTGGTATTTAAACAAACCTTGGCATAGCCAATAGGTCTCGCCTTCGGGACCTTATATGTGTTTAGCCATGCAACAGTTGATGTTGTTGCACCAAGGATATTGTGCTGCATAACTGAATACTTATAAGGTCCCAAAGGCGAGACCTATTGGCTATGCCAATGCTCGTTTCATCTGAGGTGTTATTCTGATAATATCGTCGAAGGACCCTGAGACCTGCAACCATTGTTTATCTAGCTCCTCTTGCAAGGGTCTCATTCGCAGGCGACAGTTGGGAATTAGGGTAATGCAAGAGGACAACATTCCCAGAAGCGATTTGAATTTGCGGACAGAAATGGACTTCTTTGTGAGTAGCAGAGCTGGTAACTTGTAAATACTTTGTTGTCTTTCTTGTGAGACAAAGGCCTTTGCTTGGTAAGTGTCTAAGGTTGCCCCTAGGAAAGTCTTAACCTTTGAAGGGGTTAACTGAGATTTTGTTAGATTTATCGAGAGACCCAAGGACTGGAAGAGAGAACGACATCTTCGAGTGTGACTGCTTGCTACTGAAAAAGATTTCGCCCTTATGAGGCAGTCGTCCAGATAAGGGAAGATTTGGACTCAATCCTGACGAAGATGAGCTGCCGCCGGTGCTAGGACCTTGGTGAACACTCGGGCACTGAAAGACGGCCAAAGGGTAGGACCTGGAATAGGAAATCTCTGCCAGCCACTCTGAAGCGCAGGAATTTTCTGTGTCTGGGAAGGATAGGGATATGAAAATAAGCATCCTGACGGTCTAGGGTTGCCATGAAAACCTCCGGATTTATCAATTGAAGCACTTTCTGAAGAGACAACATTCAGAAGGATTGCTTCTTTAGGAATTTGTTGAGGGAACGAAGGTCCAGAATGGGACGCCACTCTCCCGATTTCTTCTTTATGAGGAAAAACCTAGCATAGAACCCTGTTCCTTTCTGTAAATTTGGTACCATTTCGATCGCTCCTTTCTTTAACATTATTTTTTATATGGGACAAAAGTTCATTTAAATGAGCAGGACCTCTGGGAGGACAATTTGGAGGAATCTTCACAAATTCCAAAGTGTGACCCCTGGAAACTATGTCCAAAACCCATCTGTCCGTTGTTATTGCAGACCATTTGGAGAAGAAATGGGAGATTCTCCCTCCAACTTTTATCAGATTGATGTGAAAAGTGGTTGGCAGTAGGCAGTTGTCACTGTTTCTTGGAGTGATCTCTGCCCCTGTAGGTAGTCTTCCCTCTGTAATGCTTGTAGGAGGCGGCCGGAGGTTGCTTAAATGACTGTTGCTGCTGTGAATATGTGTACCTTGGTTGTCCTTGGTACGATTGATATTGTTTATATTGATTGTATCCTCCTCGAAAGGATGACGAACCACGACCTCTTGCTCCACGAAGGGGCTGTTTTCTAAATTGCGGAGTGCCGAGAGCCTTTGCAGTATCTTTCTTTATGGTCTGAAGTGCTTCATCAATATGTTGGCCATATAGGGATTCACCATCATAAGGCATGTCAATCCCTTTTGTTTGAACTTCTTGTCTAAAAGAAGTAGCCTTCAACCAGCCCTGACGCCTCAGGACCGCAGGCCCAGCCAGTTGGCGTAATCCTGTGGAAGAGACATCCACTGCGCAGTCACTGATCTCAGCACAGATACTTTCTCCCTCTTGCAAAATGTTTAACGCTTCAGCTTTGGATTCCTCCGGCGACAACTCTATAAAGGGCGAAATGTCTGACCACATTTGCCTGTCGTATCTGCCTAAGATACAGAGTGAATTGGGCGCTCTGACAGTTGTTGCTGCCATGGTTGAAAATATCTTGCCAATGGAATTGAGACATCTTCCATCTCTAGCAGGAGGGGCCGATAATGGAAATTAAGGCTTTCTGGCATGGCGTTGTGCAGCCTGAGATATTACTGAGTCAGGTTTAGGTTGCCCTATAAGACAGACAGGAGAGTTATCCGGAGCCTTGTATTTCTTTTCTAATTTAGGCAAGACTGCAGGAATTGAGGCTGGGTCTTCATGACCTTTAAGCCCTCATGCCATATGAAGTCTATAATCGGGATAGCCGCAGACTTGTCTCTTCGTTTGTTCCTTAAAATCATATAAGAAATAGTCAGCTTGCTTGGGGACCATAGAAAGCTGAAATCTCTTCACTGCTCTTTCCATAAGTGTATGGAAACCTCCTATATCTTCAGGTAATGAATCTATAGGAGGTGGAGTGGAAGGCGATGGTGTCTGGATCTGGTAATCATCCCATTCGTTAGGAAGGGATACTTCATCTAACTCTCCCTCTTCTCTTTCTTCATCAGTAGTATGTGTCTCTTCCTAATGTTGAGCCACTGTGGGTACAGGAGCAACTGAAGGGGGAGATCTGATGAGCAAGGAAGGTTGCGGAATAGGTGTCTGAGGAACGGAAGATGCCGGCTCCAAGGGAGGAAATCTGCGGTAGTAATACCATATGTTAGAAGTTTGAGACAAGAGACATTGGCATTTGTACTGTATGAGTAGCTTGTCTTTCCTGATTAGTAACCTCTGGGTAAAGAAATTATTCTTCATCCTCATCACCCTGGCACTTTATAAGGAGTTCAGAAGGACTTCGAGCAGCCCAAAACCTATCATCATCACCTGACTTCTCTTCATCAGCTCCATAGTCAAAGATTTCTTCGAGAGGACAAGGCAATACCTTACTTGGGGAGGTATGAACAGGCAAAAGAAGCTCTTGAGAATTCTTTCTTTTCAGCAGTCCTAAATCATCTCTAGAAGTAGCTAAACCCAACGATGGAAAAAGCATCGACTAAGATGTCAAGCCTACTACAGATGTCAAGTTGAAGATTTTATCAATGGTTCTTCCGTCAACGTTCTTGGACCAGCAAGAGTGAAACACTAAATAGTCTCAATTCGAAGTGAACAGATCTCAAGAAGTTAGTGTTAATCCGCTGCTAAAGAAATCTATCTTGAAAGGGCAGTTAATGAACAGTTGCCTAATAAGTTAAAAACCAAGCTATTCTCTTTCTACGTTTCGTTGGTATCAAGTGTAATCATCCACAAATTTCTCAGTAAACACCAAGAAAACATTTAAATATTGTTAAAAGGTGTTTTAAAAAACTAACTTCAAAACAAGTCATAACATGAGGTAATGTTTTAGAGTACACAAATCATTTCCAGACATTTAAACAAATGAATACCTGTTTCATTGGAGGAATTTTACCCCATTCATTTTTCCTTGGGTTGTACACGTCCACTTCGGCAGAATCATCTCTATAAAACAAACAAAAACATGGTGAATATGACAGACAATGATAAAAGACTGTCTAGTAGTTAGCAGATAGGTATGGCAATAGGAGACCATAGAAGCTGATCTTTGTCAGAACATAATCACTGACAAAGTCAGCGCCAGCTTTAGGGTTATAGCACCTCACCGGGCGCCAAAAGCATGCACCATTGGGAGCTATGTTCCCTGCAAGATTGCCCCCAACCAAAATATTAGGCACATCAATGGTTTTGTAAGAGACCGACCTTTCATTTGAACGTTAGTTAAAATGTACTACTATTCTGTAAATAGATATTTCCAACGATTTGAAATAAATAAGAACTAAATTAAAAGGGCACACATTTAAACAAAGTCAATCTCCTTGACCTTTTAAAGGGATTAAAGTCCTCATATGACAAGGTAAGCTTTGCCACGATCCTACGGTTTGAAATGTTCCAGCCGGCTCTGTGATTGGTCGTCCAGTGAACTCAGTGGTCTTTGTGTCCTTTGCAGGTGCACCTCATCCTCCCCGTGTTCCCCATCAGGGGTCCACCCAAAGTGAACACTCACACACAGTCCAGTGTGTTAACTGATTTGCTTTCCAACATGGGAATAAAATACGTATTCAAACTTGAAGAGCTGACTGGCCATCAAGTTTATTTATGGAATTATTTGTGAAAGAGTATTAAAGTTGCAGACCATCTACCGTCTCTTGGAATCAGCCTTTACTGCTCACCTTGCTATCTTTGGAGTGTCAAGTGTCTAAAGGGAAATACTTGATTATCTTATTAGAGAGCATGGCATCTAAGGCTCTGGGACACCAGCGGTGAACAACAGTGTCCAACACAGATAATATCCAGTATCCAATGGATGCCCGGATCCAGAATCAAGCATTTGCAATGCAATAGGTCTCGCATTTACGAAAGTTTGAGCTATTGGCACGGTAAATGACAGTGTCTTTTATTTATGTGTTGTTTTTAAAACAGATAACTAAAAGGCATTGTCATTTACAATAACCATAGCTTAAACTCTTGCAAATGCGAGCTCTAAACAATAAAGTATGGATTATGGTGAAAGAATAAAAAAAATGGCACATTAGGGGAAAGATAGTGGTAAAATAACAGCGAGAATACCAAAAATGGAAACAAGCATAATCCTTAACCGCATCGCTGCGGCGACTTTTCCCGCTGTGCGCGGCGATTTTAAAAACCCCGCGGTTCATGACAAGCTCAGCTCGTCATGAGCGCACGGCAGGTTACGCTCATGACGAGCTGAGCTCGTCATCAGCCTGGAAGGGGTTAAGAAAAACATTGTGAACAGTCAAAGATAGAAATTTCGTATTAAGCATTACTCCAGGAGAGAATTTAGGGGTCACACTAAATCTGGATTAAACGAAATCGGGCTCTTTGAAGAAGGAGAAAATCTTAAATCAAAAAGTCAGGGGTGTAAACATAAAAACGTGCATTTTGTCAAAAGCTCATTAGGAGTCCAAGGCAAAACGGACAGTAATTTAAAGAGATACACTTGAAAATAAAACTGAAGTTACACAAATGTGACATGTCTTGTTGTGGTAGGATTAGGATTGTCAAATTAAATGTGTTCTTTAATCGCGAGAGAAGGCTCTAAGGGAAAAAATGTGATTTGCCAATTGTGTCCTCCCACTGTAAGCCTATTTTCCCCAGCTCACCTCATTAGCAGTTTAAACACATCACCTGGCTCCGATGTGCTGCTGTCTTGTCAAGATATTATTTAAACTTTGAAGCACTTCCGGAGAACTGGCTATAAACCCAGAAAACGGCTGCACACGTAAGAGGCCACTGATGGTTTAACCACGCCCCATGTGGTAAGCATGAAAGATGCATGTACAACATGTAAAGCAATACTTGAGAACGCAAACTCTCTGTGAGGCGATGCCGCTGAGCACACAGGAGGTACAGTATAGTGCTGCTGGGCACACACAGGGGCAGTGTTGCTGAAATCCATTAATATATGGAGCAGTGTGCTGAGAACGCAAAGGGCAGGGAGCAGCGCCACTGAGAACCCACAGGGTATGGGGCAAGGCTGCTGAAAACAAACACCTAGTTAGGGAGCAGCGCTGCTGAGAACGCACAGCCCAACTGTCCTGCTGAGCACACACATAAACAAGCAGTGCTGCGGAGCACAGTTACGCAACAAAACTTGAGGGGGGCCCCTTTACATGTTGCCCACCCCTCCCCTCCCGACCCATTTAAGCCAGCCGCCTGTGCAACAGTTCACAGTGCCTCAGTGGGGGCCTTGTGGGTGGCCTGGAGCTCGCCCCCTCACCACCACAAGAGCTGCGGGGACTGTTGTTACGCCACTGGCTGAGCACACACGGCACTGCTGCCAAGCACACAAGGAACCCTGAGCGGTGCAGCGGAATACACACGGGCGGTGGTACTGAGGATATACATGAGCCGTTCTGAGCACAAACAGCAATAAAGAGGTCAAGGCACAAATGGGACTCAGAAGGAGAAAGAAAGCAATGACAAATGGAGAAAGGAGGGATAAAAACCAAGAACGAGATGACCGGAAGTGTAGAGCGGTAAAAGAAGGATGCGCCACGAGGAATCATAACACCGCAGCCTTGATGTTCATCACCCCTGGCATATCGCAGTGCCGGCACTTGTAGACAATGAACAGTGCTTCTTGGCACATGCAGGGTAGTGCTGTTTAACACACGCAGGGCACGGAGCAGAGCTGCTCAGCACACAGAGGGCAAGGAGCAGTGTTTGAACACACACAGGGCAGTGCTGATGAGCACAAATGCAAGACAAGGGGTAGCAGACCTCTCCGGCCTCAGAGAATCACAAGCACTGACTAATAACGAGGCGTGGAACACAGGCGAGTGAGGCGGGCTCTACTTTGAAAGGCAGGAGCCTGCGAAGTTCCGGGAGATTCCCCGTCTCTGTAGCAAGCTAGCGGTGAGGTAGCTCCGGAGCGCGGCACCCTGGAGGCAGAGGGAGCCCAGAAGAAAGCAGGGATTCCGGGAGTGATGGGGTTCCCGGGAGAGAGCAGGCAAGGCATAACGGTGCGAGGAAGGTTCTTCAACTTACAGAACATCCCGTAGCAGCGCAGCGAGAAAAAGCCTGGTGAGTGGGGGGTGTAGCTGTGTGTGTGCGCGTGTGTAGCTGTGCGTGTGTATATGTGTGGCTGTGTGTCTGTTAGCTGTGCGTGTGTATATGTGGGGATGTGTGTCTGTGTGCGTGCGTCCTGATGCATTGTGCCTGCGTGTGTGCGTGGGTGTATGTGTGTGTGCGCGCATGCGTGAGTGTGGCTGTGTGTGCGCGCGATTAAGAGAGGCGAGAGGCTGACTTACTGTGCATGTGAGACAAGAGATGTGCACGGCGCCGGGCTGGGCGTGCGCGCCCACGAGGTGAAATCGCAGAGGGCTTGCGCGTGCACATCCCCTGTCTCACATTCCCGGCAAGCCGACAACAATAGGTCTTTCGCTGGACAGCGAGACCTAAAAAACCTCCCAGACATGCTACTGTGCACTAAGTCACTGTGCACAGGAACCCTTCTTGTAGGAGGACAGGAAATGGCAAGCCTTTTTTGTACATCCTGTGCTCTCTCTCACTCTTCATCAAACATCACTGCAACATGTTACCCTCTAGTGGTGGCTTCACTAGATTTAAAATTGCAACAAGCACTGGCAAGGATAATAGGTCAAGTGTTGGTAGTTTTTAGCATTGGCAGGTTTTGCTTTGTCAATATCTATTTAGTCATTTTTGTTTTAAACTTTGTTTGAAGATCTGCTGGGCACTTGCTAATATATTTTAAAAAATGGTCTCAAAAAACACACTTTGCCATACAAATCTCTGGCACTCAAGAGAATTACTTAGTGAGCTGATGTGCTTTTTAGAAAGAAGAGAATGTCCTCACTCACAGTGAAGTTAGTTAATAGCTGAAGGGGGTTACACTCGGACCCAGGTTGCATGATGTAGTGGATGGAATACAAATGTAAAAGACAAAACAATCGCCCAATGAATGAAAAGGACCTGGCTGAAAGCCCCTACAAGTATATTATATATAATTTTGGCAAAATCAAAAGGTTTTGGCTAACACCAGATCTACACTTTATCCAGGTATTTATTAAAAAAGAATGAAAGCAGCCTGCCTTGAATGGCTCGCATGGTTGAACAACCTTTACTCCTTCAAAAACACCTCAGATAATGAAGTAATGGTAGCGAAGATAAGATGGTCGGGATGGACTTTTTTTTTTTTAACGGGTGTTCCATCTTTAATACTTCTTGTTAAAATACACATATGAACTAACGACCATAAAAAGGCAGGCCAGCTTGGGGCTCTGCCTTGTAAAAGCAAATAAAATTTCCTTTTAATATAATTTATTACACTTTATGTCCTTTTCACTTGCTCTGTGGTATGTCTTTAAAGAAAAAAACTATGCTGAAATACTATTTATGAGACAAATATTATTGCAGATCCCTCTGATTTAGCGTTATAAATTTTGCTAAAAAGAATGTCGAAGGAAGGATCATACAGAATCGTTATCCTACAATTCCCTCAATGGTAAACTCTCTAAATCACATTCCTCTTCTTTGGTCATTGCCTGTGGGTTCACAAAGAGACCTAAAAAAACTGTAGGTGTAGAGAACATTAAGACCTATATGTTGGTGGAGCTAAATCACAACTAACGGTCTGTGGTAATAGCATGCACCGTAATTACCATCTATGGGTGGAACTAATTCCTTAATTATTATCTTTGAATGGAAATAATGATCTAACAAATATCTGTGACCAGAGGTAATGCCCTCAACCTCCCTTTAATCTTCTGTGGATGGATCTAAAGCCGGAATAACCATTTTGTGTCAAATCTCAAAAAGCATTTCAGAGAAGAGTTGTATGTCTGCATATAAGTATATAGTATTTCTGGGGGGTGTGGCTTAACAAGATGGCCGGCTAGACGTGTATTCGTTCACCTCCTGCCCCAACGGTAAACAGTCCTTAATAATCCTGGCTCAGTGGTGCCTCTAAATCTGATCCTGAGCTGGGGGGTCCCACCGGACCTCCGCGCGTTCGGAGTTGAGCCCATACCTTTGCCCGCAGCTGCAGAATTCCTCGAGACCCGCCAGAGCCTGAAAGCGTAAGATGGCAGCCGCCGGGGTGCGGTGTCGGTGAGGCGTGCCGCCGCGACTGTGTGGACCCCGGAGGTTGGTGGTGTTCCCGCACTGGAGGGCGGGACGGTGTGCGGACCCCGGCCAGAGAGTGCGGACAATCGGCAGCGAAGGTGAGCGGCCGGCTTGCTGACTGCAGCGGGGCTCCAGCGTCGGAATCTGCGTGAGCCCGGGGAGGTGCGGCCTGCTTGCACCCCGGCTGCAACTGCCTGGGGGCGACGAGGCGGCCTGACGACGATTCAGTGCCTGCAGGGACCAGACTGTCTGGGGACAACCCCCCCTCCGGAAGAACACTGGGCCCGGTGGAGCTTAGAAGGAAAGGAGGTCTGCTGGTGTGCCTGACCGGGCCTCTGTTGCCGAGGTGAGGTCGTAAACAGGTCCTTGGAGACGAGCCCCTGGCGACTGGGGGTCTGAGCCCAAGCAAAGCTGGTGCGGCGAGGCCTGCTGGTGCCCCGGATACCGGTGCCTGGAGGCAGCGCGGAGGTCCGTATGCTGGACTGACACTAGAGGGGCCTGACGGGCGGCCCGGAGGACCCCCTCCCCCTGCAGTGAAATAGTGTGTCTTGGGGAGCCCCGATTCCGTGACTGGGTGGAGCAGCGACGTGCCGGCGCATGGTTGTCCCGTGGACGAGACTCTGAGGCCTAATGGTGAGGTCCCTGCAGGGCCGATGTGTGGAGGGCAGCATCCACTTCGGCCATAACATCCGGACAGCGACGAGGGGGACCGCGCAGAAACACGTGCCGAAGGTGGCCTGGCGGAAGTACCCCGGGGCCGCAAGTGTGTGGTGGTGCAGCTTGGTCTGACGGGGCCTAGGGGTGGCGAGAGAGTCGGCCCGGACTCCATCAATGGCAGCTAGCGGCCTGAACTGACAGGAGTTGCGTAACCAACACAGGGGCCTGGGTGCGACGCACGAGGTGGTCTTGACCGCGGTTGCGCCGGATAACAGCAGGCCTCTGCGAAGCACCCTTGGGCAGCCGCGCCAACTATGGGGAGGGACAGGCCTCTACGGGGAGCCCAGACGAATAAAATTGTGCAGTACACGGTCCCAGGCCCAACATCGGCTGAACGCCCCAGAATGGACCGGGAGATGGAGTCCCACCAGGATGCAGCAGCCCGGGACAAAGACGATATCTTAGCGCCGATCCGTGACTCCAGAGTGGCGCTGGAAACAAAAATGGACGGGATGGCTATGGATATCAACCATTTGCGCCTGGACCTCAGGAAGGTGGCAGACATGGTTTCCAACACGGAGGGAGACCTGAGCGCATTGCAATCCGAGGTCCGTCAGCTGAGGGAGACGGTCACGGCTCTCCAGGACCATACGGCCAGCTTGGAGGATCGGGCAGAAGATGCGCGAGGACGGTCCAGAAGGAATAAGCTTCACTTTCTGGGATTTCCGGAACGGGCAGAAGGGCCGGCGGCGGACCTATTCCTCGAGGACTGAATTGGCAGGGTTTTCCCAACCCTAGGTCTCTCCAAAATGTTTGCAGTGGAGAGGGCCCACAGGACTCTGGGGCCGCCGCCGAAGCCGGGATCCCCGCCTAGGGCCATAATAGCTAGACTCTTCAATTTTAGGGACCGGAACACGATCCTGGAACACATCCGCAAAACGGACCCGCCTAGATTTGACAATCACGACATCCATATTTTCCCCGACTACACGAGGAGGGTGCAAGATCTCCCGAACGACTTTCTAAGCTTAAAGAGAAGGATGCGGAGCCAGAATATTAAATATAGCTTGCTCTTCCCGGCCAGGCTCCGAGCACAACACGGAGACAGGACACATTTTTTTGATAACCCATCGGACGCGGATGGCTGGATGGACTCGCTGGACCTGGCGGACCACAACCAAACACAGGGATGGCAAGAGCAGAGACGACGGAATAGGCGGCGGCAGAACCAACGACGTGAAGAGGTGGATCAGCACCCGAGAGGCAGTGATCTTGCAGCGGGAGGAAGTATCACGGTGGGTCCAGACGGTACTCTCCGGGCAGAACGGGAGGCGATCCAGACCAGAACCAGTTCTCCCCATTGTGCTTGGTACAGGAAACGCAATCGGAGTCGGGAGGTGCCTCCAGCCCGGTGGTTGAGACCTCGGGAGGCAACTGACTGGTGGACCCGGTGGTAAGAGTGCGAAAAGTGGGGTCATGGACACTGAGTATTTCTATATTTTTTTACCCAGGGGGGACTGTCCAGGCCCGAAGGACTTGTAAAAGGGGCCATCCGCCCAGAGACTCGGGGGACAGAGAGGGTGGTGGGCTCGAAACCTGTTGCTTTCAAGAGGGTATACTATTGCGCCACTTATTGAACTACCTGGCTGGCTGTAGAGTGCTGTGACGGCAGGGCTAGACCGATGGTCGGGCGGGGCTGCACGGTACCAGTCAGTCGGCTGAACATCAACTCGGGTGTGTGAGGGATTCCCCTGGACTTTTGAACATACTTTTTTGTATTTTTCCATTCATTGATTACAAGTTGAGGGAGGGTCTAAGGAATGGGTGGAGCTGTGGGGCGGGGTACTGTGTCCTCTGACCAGGAACAGGTTAAGTGGATGCAGGGCTACCGCCTGTGGGTGGGGGGAGTTGGGGTTTCTTGTTCTGGTTGTGTGGAGGTTACTCCCGGGTCTAAATGTTGCTACTTTATGGGACACGCAAGATGTCTGCTTTTTGGAGGGTCGCATTGCAATGCTGGGGGGGATCCCTTGTGGGATAGTAGGGTGCCGAGATATCACGGACTGCTAACACATGATGGGTGATTCACTACGGTATAAGCTGATAACATGGAATGTCAGGGGGCTCAATAACATCATTAAGCGAATCAGGGTGGCCACCTACCTCCGGCGCTATGGGGTGAGCATAGCCTTGCTTCAGGTGACGCACCAATGGGGGTACTGTCTCAAGTATGTCCAATGTAGATGGTGGGGGCAGTTTTTCGCAACATCTTACTCGGGGTTCGCCAGGGGTGCATTGATTTGGGTGGCGCCGGGAGTCCCCTTCAAGGTCGTGCACACTAAACAGGATCCGGAGGGGAGGTTTGTGATGGTGGCGGGGACACTAGATGGGCGTAATATATGCCTGGTAAATATTTACGCTCCAAACAGTGATGATGGGGAGTTTCTAGGTCGAGTGCTGGGACAGTTAGACCTGGACCCGGAAACAGAGCTATTTATTGCAGGAGACTTTAATTGTGCCCTTGATGGGAAATTAGATAGGTACCCCCCAAAATTAGATGCCAAATCTAAGACGAGAGAAGCGATGGTCCAGATGCTCCAGAGTTATGGCTTACTACAAACAATTCAATTCAATTCAATTATTTATTATGTTTTGGAACTCCGAAGAGGTCCACATAAAATGATACATAATACAAAGTACTTGTTCAAATGCAAAAAACATTTACAAATTTTACCAAGGAACAGAATAATCAAGACAGCACAATTAATAGAAATCCTCTAATAGATATCTAAAAAACATTTGAAAAAATTAAAAACATTAAAACAGAACATTTCATTGGGAGGATTATATAAAGCTTGGAAGAAGGAATTGGCGGTAAGAAAATTTAATTTCAAACATATTTGTCTTAGCCACTTACGACGAGATAACCGAAGTGCAGGACATATAAAGAGAACATGTGTACAGTCCTGGGTAAACAAATTACAAAGATTACAAATTGCAGAACAACCATACCACCTAGCCATAAGATTATTTAAAGGGAGTAGATTCTGCCTCAGGAGAAGCCAAAACCGCCGTATACCATGGGATAAATTCCAGGTGACATAGGGTTGCATACGCTTTAATATGCAAGTATCAGTAAAAGGGGTTACTCCCTTTTTTTCAAGTATGAGTTCCCTGTCCAACCTAAAACTAAGATCCCACGAGGCCTGTTTCAAAAGCGATTTTAACTGGACGGCAGACAGAGTGAAGAGTACTCTCCTCCAATTGTAATAGTGCGACTGCACTTCTAAAATTCTTTACAATTAAGGAGAACTCCCTTAAGGTGCCCAGCAATTCCGACTTCATTAGGTGTCTCAAAGTCCCCTCTTCCCCTCTGGCCAGACTGGCTACCCAACGCACTAGCCCTGCCAAGCCCTGCACCCAACTACTACGGATGCCAAACTCAAGTCTCAGGGATGCCACTGTGCAGGAGGTACCAATCTCTCCGTTCTCTGCTTCAGTTGCACTTTGTGTGGTGGCTGAAACCCAGAATCTGGAAAGATTTGGGGCCCTTCTTAGGTCTCTTTAGCGCCGAGACACCGTAAGGTATTTGTGCGCTTTAGAAATTTTAAAAATAAATAAATAAATAAAATAATAGAGGCTAAAAACCGCAGAAATTTACCTTCTGCAACATGTAAAAAACCCCATTGCCCTAGGTCGACTATTTCAATTCCATACAAAAGGGAAGACGGGATTTTCGCCCTAAAAACCTCTAGCAAGTAAGAGAAATGTCTTCTCTCTGTGGCAGAGTATAATGCACTCAAGCTTTTACCCTGAGACAGGGCCTTCCGGGTGTTATTATCAATGTGGGCCTTGTCACTTAGGTTATCGGAAATTATTTTCCCCAGAAAGACATAAGACTTAACCACCTCCAACTTATGACCTCCTACTGACCAACCAAAATTCTCGTATTTTGTTTTTTTCCTCCCTGAGATACACATAATTTTACTTTTAGCAGCATTTATCTTTAAGTAATGTGATTCAGCAAAAAGGTGCAAAGCATGCAGACGATTATTTAGCCCTTTGGGCGTTAAGTCCAACATAAGAATATCGTCCGCATATAGCAAACAAGAAATTGGAGTTCCCCCCAAAGATGGGGCAATACCGTCACAAACAGATAAAGACATAGGGAGATCTGAAATGTATAGGGAAAAAAGCAGAGGTGCCAAAAGACAACCCTGCTTTAGTCCGTTGATGGAAGGAATAACTTGGGATAACCCCATATCCCCTCCTTGAAGGACTTGACACCATGTATCTGAGTAGAGAGCCTTAACCAGATCTAACAGGAGAGGAGGCATGCCTAATGCGGCTAATTTTCTCCACAGCAACGGCCGGTCCATTTTGTAGAACGCTGTGGAGAAATCTATAAACGCCGCAAAGAATCTTCCCCCACGAACTCGTACATATTTATCAGAGATTATCTGAAGTGCGGTAAGGTTGTCCAAGGTTCCATGTTCTTTGCGGAAGCCTGTCTGTTCTAAGGGTAATATGTGATTCCTATCAACCCAGTCGTTAATCGAGTAGAGGAGGCATTTAGAGAAAACTTTACCAATTGCGTCAAGAAGGGCGATTTGGCGGTAATTCTTAGGTTCATTCCTATCGCCCTTCTTAAACAGAGGCACCAATATACTCCCTTTCCAGGACGAGGGAACGGATTTACTCACGAAACAAAATCTAAATACGGGGAAAAGAATTTTGCTCCAGGCAACTGGGTCCTGTTTCAGAACGGATATTGGGAGCTCATCAGGGCCCATTGCACCAGAAAGGCGCAGTTCCTTTATAGCCAATTCAATAGTTTTTTCAGTAGGGAAATTTATTGGAAAATCACTATCATTACCGAATCCCCCATACTCGGCCACCGGGCCATTACTAGCATATAAATTAGCAATGTAATTGACCCAGATTTGCTCGGATATGGGGATTGGACGGGGACTTACTCTTATTCCACAGCCCTCCCCGATTAAAGACCAGAATAATCTTGCGTGACCGTTTACTACGGCCTCTCGCAGATTGATCCATAAAGAATCCTCTTTTTCTTTTTTTATTTTTATCTTGGCCCTGCGTCTCCTTCTTTTTAAGAGGACTATTTTGCGGGATCTTTCGGGGGATCTAGACAAATATTGTTCCCTCACCAGTTTATTTATTTCCTTATTTAGGAGGAATACCGATCTGGGAGGTAAAAACGTTTTTGTGGTTAAATTGGATTTTCTTGCGGCTAGAGTGACCTCCTTCATAAAATCCTCAAAAGAGATTAATTCGGCCCCTAACCAATTATGAAGAACTTTTAGTGTTTTTTCCAAAATAAGTTCCAGGCCCTTCATGGCTTTTGAGTTCCAAAAACATCTTCCAGTTTTATTACTAAAGTTGACCCGATCAACATTAAGGGACCAAGGGTCAGCATAGGGTGGACATATAGAGAGGGTTAAAATAATCACCTTATGGTCACTGAATAGAGTCTGAGAGACCACCAGATCTCTCAGGAGATAAAAGGAACCATAATCAATGATTATGTAATCCAAGATCGACTCACTTTGATTGGATTTATGCGTAAAGTGTGCTGGAGTATCGGAGGGAAGCCTTCCATTTGCTATTATACCCTCTGTTTCGGAGAGTTCTTTAAGGAGCAATTTCCCTCTCTTATTTGTTCTAATTTTCTCTGGGAAAAGAGCTTGTGGAATCTGAAAATATTCCTCTTTAAGCTTGTTTCTAAACAGATCTAAGCTTAAATTTGCGACTTTGCAGTTGAGATCACCCAATAAAATTACCTGGGAGGAGGGAACTGTATCCTTAATTTGTTTAATGAAAACAAAGATTTGTTTTAATACTCCATTAAAGCAGACATTGGGGGGGGATATAAGCGTTTATTATTACCAGGGGGTTTTTCTTTTCCACATTATCAAAACTAAATAATGTCACAGCCTGGAAGAGGTTGCTAGGATCTAAGTGGTAGGAATAATTCCACTTTATCCGGTTAGATAACAGGCATGCAATTCCCCCTTTAGCATGACCCCTCTTAGAGGGGACAGCCCCTCCTTCTAGGACGAAATAATCCCTCCCCAATATCATTTTGTCCACACACCACGTCTCTTGAATACAGATCACACTAGCCTTCAAGGAATAAAGATACTGCAACTTTTCGGGACTGTTATTAATACCAGCAGCATTCCATGAGATAATTTGTAAGTTATTGCTAAAGATGAGAAAATAATTTAGGGTTGTCAGTTGATTTACCTGATAGAGCACCCGGTAACCAATTCCATTGCTGACTATTCTCTACTCTATTACCATTTAGGGATAGAGAGGGAGAAATTATATGTGTCACTAGCCGTTTAGATTTAGAAATGTGGATCTTTAAATCCTCAAAAATGGTAGGAGGGTCGGCCTGACTCGGGCCCGAGGTCCTCCTATCAGAGGGGTCATCTCTACATTTGGTGAAGAAAGGCATTACATCAATCCCACGACTCTGGAAACTCTCAGCCTGCCTCAAAATGAGGTTCACAATAAGTTTGGAGTAGAACCTTACCCTGCTGAAAGATCCTGCCTCGGCTCTCAAAATTGAGACCAAATCAATGTCATTAGTTTGGATTAGCTTCAGACACTCCATCTCTTTGAAATACTTAAGAAGAAAAGATCTATTCATTATCAAGTCAGGATCAAAGAGAGGGAGGAAATCTAACGTCAGCGTGTCTATACTATCCTCTATTGGGTTAACCGAGGATTTTTTGGAGCATACTGCACCTTCTACCGAGGTGAAAAAAGAGGGGGCCGTTGGATTAAGGGCAGATGCTACGTTAGAAGTAGATTTTAACATCTTCACTATCGGAAAAGGATTCGCTGACCTCCCAAAACCAGTATTTAAGCTTCCAAAATTGAGATTCGTACTGCTGGAGAAGATGTCGTTATACTCTAAGGGGGGAGCTGGAACATCATCTATTTGCATATTGGAGCCATGCTTCGGATTTCCATCTTCAGACCCAATAGCAACCGGCAAAGAATTATTATCATCACTCTTAACATGCGAGTCTTGAAGATCATCAAAAATTATTTGTCTCTGCCTCTTTTTTCTAATTCTGCGGATAGGTTTCCTCTTTTTTCC
This sequence comes from Lissotriton helveticus, assembly GCF_964261635.1. Lineage (NCBI taxonomy): Eukaryota > Metazoa > Chordata > Amphibia > Caudata > Salamandridae > Lissotriton > Lissotriton helveticus. The sequence goes on along the minus strand of NC_136065.1, from coordinate 617,339,508 downwards.
TCTATTCTTTTTTAGCTTATCCATTTTTTCTTTTTCCCCCTTCTCCTTAGTCTCTTGGACGAAAATAGGAAAAAACTCTTTAACAGAATTAGAATCAACTACTTCGCCGGTTTCTATTATAACTTCAAGAACCAAATCCGCAATACAATTGTGTGCAGAAGATTTAGGGGCTGACAGAAGCTCGTTTCTAACGGTAATAGCCGGGGTATTCTGGTCTGAATTATGAGGAGAGTCCGGGGACTTTGTTCCTGGAGAGATATCACCACAGGTTTTAGGCCCTAACAAACCACCTTGATCAGTTCTGGGTAACTTTTCCAAATAATTATTTACAAGGACCTTCAATATCTGGATAACTGTTTCCAGAACACAATCGGAACTACCCACAAATGTACCCAATAACTGTAATATAGAGGACAGCAGATGTTCTAAAGCGATCAGGGACTCGGAAATAGGTTTATCGAGTATCTCTGGGCAGGGGAAGGAAGTTGGAAGAATGCCTGATATATTCAGCTCGGGACTTTTTGAGATGTTGGACTGGGAGGAAATATCTTGGGATTTAACAGAGGGGGTACTACTATAAAGTTGAAGACCAGAGGGAGTGGAGATAAACTGTGTCTTCGTGGCCTCAGATAGCTTCAATGATCCATCTACTAAGTACCGCTTACAAAGCTCCAAACCAATATTTAGCATTTGAGAGTCCTCATTTCCTGCTTCCCTTTGAGGGGAACTACCTACTAGTTCTTGTATCGAGTTGATCCCCGGCATTAAAGAAGTATTATATTGCTGCACATACTCAGCTCTGGGAGCGGACGACTTAGTGTAAAGGGAGGCAGTAAGGTGTGTCGGATTAATTTCCTCACAACCCAGTGGGCTCTTAGCTAATTTATTTTCCATAAGCAGACCCTCCAATGCCTGCTTAGGAGACCCCACAAGGGGACCCACTACACCAATATTCATAGTCTTGTTCTTATCTTTGGGCGTTTCCCAAAATTGGAATAGTTGATACTGGCCCTTTAGTTGGGGGTTTTGAGCTTCCTTGTTTCGAAGTGGGTTAGATTTAGTTTTTGCACAAGATCTTCCTACCAAAAGTCTCCCTGAACGAAGCTTTTTAGCAGTCATGATCGTATTTAAAATAGGGAGTATATCAAGTGCAATCCTCAATACAAACTAAGTAATAAATAAAATTACTGTCAACCAATTGCGCAAGAAAGGACTGTGAGGAACAGGAACTGCCCGACAAAGAGACAATGTCTATGCCAGACAAGAGGAAATGAACAATATAGACAGGCGAACAGTTTTTAAAATGAAAATAAATGGGCCCAGCCTGCTTCGGCCTCTGAGGGCCTAAGAGGGCCCGCCCTTTGCCCGGGCTTCGCCCCGTGCTCCGTCCCGCGGTAGTGTTATGGGTGTTCCTTATATTGGAGGAGGAGGAGGGCCGGGAAGAGTCACCAGGTGCGCGTGGTTGTGTGAGCGCTGAGACTTCTGGCTTTCGCAGTCCCGCTCTCCTCGTTATCCCCCGTATGTTCAACAGCAGCAACTCCGGCAATGAAGGGACGGACTGACTATTTAAATCAGCAATCCAGGTCAGGACAGAAGCGATATCCTTATCAGGGCTTCAGCTTAGCAGTCAGGCAATGTCTACGACTTCGAGCGGCTCCCGCAGAGCGGGGGCCGCGTGTCGTTTTTGAAGACGGCAGGGAGCACCAGAGAGGAGGGCCGGGAAGAGTCACCAGGTGCGCGTGGTTGTGTGAGCGCTGAGACTTCTGGCTTTCGCAGTCCGCTCTCCTCGTTATCCCCCGTATGTTCAACAGCAGCAACTCCGGCAATGAAGGGACGGACTGACTATTTAAATCAGCAATCCAGGTCAGGACAGAAACGATATCCTTATCAGGGCTTCAGCTTAGCAGTCAGGCAATGTCTACGACGTCGAGCGGCACCCGCGGAGCGGGGGCCGCGTGTCGTTTTTGAAGACGGCAGGGAGCACCAGAGAGGAGTGCCGGGAAGAGTCACCAGGTGCGCGTGGTTGTGTGAGCGCTGAGACTTCTGGCTTTCGCAGTCCCGCTCTCCTCGTTATCCCCCGTATGTTCAACAGCAGCAACTCCGGCAATGAAGGGACCGACTGGACTGACTATTTAAATCAGCAATCCAGGTCAGGACAGAAGCGATATCCTTATCAGGGCTTCAGCTTAGCAGTCAGGCAATGTCTACGACTTCGAGCGGCTCCCGCGGAGCGGGGGCCGCGAGTCGTTTTTGAAGACGGCAGGGAGCACCAGAGAGGAGGGCCGGGAAGAGTCACCAGGTGCGTGTGGTTGTGTGAGCGCTGAGACTTCTGGCTCTCGCAGTCCCGCTCTCCTCGTTATCTCCTGTATGTTCAACAGCAGCAACTCCGGCAATGATGGGACGGACTGACTATTTAAATCAGCAATCCAGGTCAGGACAGAAGCGATATCCTTATCAGGGCTTCAGCTTAGCAGTCAGACAATGTCTACGACTTCGAGCGGCTCCCGCGGAGCGGGGGCCGCGAGTCGTTTTTGAAGACGGCAGGAAGCACCAGAGAGGAGGGCCGGGAAGAGTCACCAGGTGCGCGTGGTTTTGTGAGCGCTGAGACTTCCGGCTCTCGCAGTCCCGCTCTCCTCGTTATCCCCCGTATGTTCAACAGCAGCAACTCCGGCAATGAAGGGACGGACTGACTATTTAAATCAGCAATCCAGGTCAGGACAGAAGCGATATCCTTATCAGGGCTTCAGCTTAGCAGTCAGGCAATGTCTACGACTTCGAGCGGCACCGACGATAAGACGATATCTTACCGCCGATCCGTGACTCCTGAGTGGCGCTGGAAACAAAAATGGACGGGATGGCTATGGATATCAACCATTTGCGCCTGGACCTCAGGAAGGTGGCAGACATGGTTACCAACACGGAGGGAGACCTGAGCGCATTGCAATCCGACGTCCGTCAGCTGAGGGAGACGGTCACGGCTCTCCAGGACCATACGGCCAGCTTGGAGGATCGGGCAGAAGATGCGCGAGGACGGTCCAGAAGGAATGAGCTTCACTTTCTGGGATTTCCGGAACGGGCAGAAGGGCCGGCGGCGGACAGATTCCTCGAGGACTGGATTGGCAGGGTTTTCCCAACCCTAGGTCTCTCCAAAATGTTTGCAGTGGAGAGGGCCCACAGGACTCTGGGGCCGCCGCCGAAGCCGGGATCCCCGCCTAGGGCCATAATAGCTAGACTCTTCAATTTTAGGGACCGGAACACGATGCTGGAACACATCCGCAAAACTGACCCGCCTAGATTTGACAATCACGACATCCATATTTTCCCCGACTACACGAGGAGGGTGCAAGATCTACGAACGACTTTCTAAGCTTAAAGAGAAGGATGCGGAGCCAGAATATTAAATATAGCTTGCTCTTCCTGGCCAGGCTCCGAGCACAACACGGAGACAGGACACATTTTTTTGATAACCCATCGGACGCGGATGGCTGGATGGACTCGCTGGGCCTGGCGGACCACAACCAAACACAGGGATGGCAAGAGCAGAGACAACGGAATAGGCGGCGGCAGAACCAACGACGTGAAGAGGTGGATCAGAACCCGAGAGGCCGTGATCTTGCAGCGGGAGGAAGTATCACGGTGGGTCCAGACGGTACTCTCCGGGCAGAACGGGGAGGCGATCCAGACCCAGAACCAGTTCTCCCCATTGTGCTTGGTACAGGAAACGCAATCGGAGTCGGGAGGTGCCTCCAGCCCGGTGGTTGAGACCTCGGGAGGCAACTGACTGGTGGACCCGGTGGTAAGAGTGCGAAAAGTGGGGTCATGGACACTGAGTATTTCTATATTTTTTTACCCAGGGGTACTGTCCAGGCCCGAAGGACTTGTAAAAGGGGCCATCCGCCCATAGACTCGGGGGACAGAGAGGGTGGTGGGCTCGAAACCTGTTGCTTTCAAGAGGGTATACTATTGCGCCACTTATTGAACTACCTGGCTGGCTGTAGAGTGCTGTGACGGCAGGGCTAGACCGATGGTCGGGCGGGCTGCACGGTACCAGTCAGTCGGCTGAACATCAACTCGGGGGGTGAGGTATTCCCTTGGACTTTTGAACATACTTTTTTGTATTTTTCCATTCATTGATTACAAGTTGAGGGAGGGTCTAAAGAATGGGTGGAGCTGTGGGGCGGGGTACTGTGTCCTCTGACCAGGAACAGGTTAGGTGGATGCAGGGCTACCGCCTGTGGGTGTGGGGAGTTGGGGTTTCTTGTTCTGGTTGTGTGGAGGTTACTGCCGGGTCTAAATGTTGCTACTTTATGGGACACGCAAGATGTCTGCTTTTTGGAGGGTCGCATTGCAATGCTGGGGGGGATCCCTTGTGGGATATTAGGGTGCCGAGATATCACGGACTGCTAACACATGATGGGTGATTCACTACGGTATAAGCTGATAACATGGAATGTCAGGGGGCTCAATAACATCATTAAGCGAATCAGGGCGGCCACCTACCTCCGGCGCTATGGGGTAAGCATAGCCTTGCTTCAGGAGACGCACCAATGGGGGTACTGTCTCAAGTATGTCCAATGTGGATGGCGGGGGCAGTTTCTCGCAACATCTTACTCGGGGTTCGCCAGGGGTGCATTGATTTGGGTGGCGCCGGGAGTCCCCTTCAAGGTCGTGCACACTAAACAGGATCCGGAAGGGAGGTATGTGATGGTGGCGGGGACACTAGATGGGCGTAATATAAGCCTGGTAAATATTTACGCTCCAAACAGTGATGATGGGGAGTTTCTAGGTCGAGTGCTGGGACAGTTAGACCTGGACCCGGAAACGGAGCCATTTATTGCAGGAGACTTTAATTGTGCCCTTGATGGGGAATTAGATAGGTACCCCCCAAAATTAGATGCCAAATCTAAGACGAGAGAAGCGATGGTCCAGATGCTCCAGAGTTATGGCTTACTAGATTCATGGAGGCACTGCAACCCCGATTGTCGGGTGTACTCGTGCCACACACCTGCTGCCAATACCCATAGTAGACTGGACTATTTTTTTCTCCAGAGAACGGCAATGCACAGAGTAGCAGAGATCCAATATTTGGCTCAATACCTGTCCGACCACTCCCCGCTCCTGCTCACGTATTCGTTGAGCAGACCACGGCCTAGGGTCCCACTATGGAGGCTCAACAGGAGGCGTTGGGCGACCCGACCTACAAAAATGCTATCCTACAGGGGCTCGAGGCGTATCTGGAGGTTAACTGGGGCTCATCTAGCACAAGGGCGACTGAATGGGACGATCTGTTTGTCCACGGAGGTGGGGGTAAAGAAGGGAGGGTGATCTCCGCCGATATAAGGAACAGCTGGCGACGTTGGAAAAAGACTTCCCCACTGATAAGGAGAGGCGGCCTGAATGGACTGCCACGCGCCAGCAGCTGGGGGACACGTGGGCCTCGCTTGGCAAATTTAATAGAACTGCCAGCAGACGGAGATGGTATAGAGAGGGTGGCAAGGCTGGGTGGTTGCTGGCACATCTGATTCGGGCGGAAACTCAACCCCACCCTATTCAGGCACTGAAGAATGATATGGGCCAGATGGTATATACCCAGCAGGAGATAAATTATGTATTTCGGTCCCATTTATGTAAAATATACTCCGAGTCACAACCCCCCACGGGCCCTGAGGGCGTGGAAATATATCCTGAGGGGTTGCAACTGCCCTGTGTCGACGAAGACTGTCAGGAGGATGAGGATGAGGATGAGGATGATGAGGATGAGGATGAGGATGAGGATGAGGATGAGGATGAGGATGAGGATGAGGAGGATGAGGATGAGGATGAGGATGAGGATGAGGATGAGGATGAGGATGAGGATGAGGATGAGGATGAGGATGAGGATGAGGATGAGGATGAGGATGAGGAGGAGGAGGAGGAGGAGGAGGAGGAGGAGGAGGAGGAGGAGGAGGAGGAGGAGGAGGAGGAGGAGGAGGAGGAGGAGGAGGAGGAGGAGGAGGAGGAGGAGGAGGAGGAGGAGGAGGAGGAGGAGGAGGAGGAGGAGGAGGAACGCGCGGTGATAGCCCACCTGAAGTCAGCAAAGTCCCCCGGGCTGGACGGATTAGCAGCCAAACTATATAAAGAGTACAAGGGGGTCCTCGTCCCGAAACTCCTTGAAATTATGGCGGAGGCCCATGACCGCGGCTCCCTCCCAGACTCCATGAGGGCAGCAATGATAGTTATGATACCCAAGCCGGGTAAGGATCCTCTTCTTTCTGGTTCGTATAGGCCTATATCCATGCTGAATGTGGATCTAAAGATTGTTAGTCAGGTGCTGGCAAGTAGACTCCTCCCCTATCTTAGACAGCTGGTCCATGATGCCCAGTCTGGTTTTATTCCAGGCAGGAATACACTGTGGAATATCCGTCGCCTGGCCCACATAAAGCAGGCTTTGGGGGGGACAAGCCCAGCAGAACACCCTAGTATTTCTTGACATCGAACAAGCGTTCGACTCGATCCGTTGGGCCTATCTCTGGAAGGTACTGTTGAAAATGGGGTTAGGGGATGGGTTTTTTCAGTGGATAAAACTGCTTTATGCTCAGCCAGCAGTTAGGGTCCGCACAGGGCGGTACGTGTCGGACATAATACCTAAAACAAGGGGGACGCGTCAAGGACGTCCGCTCTCCCCCTTACTCTTTGCTCTGGCAATGGAACCGCTGGCGTGTCATCTCCGCACGGTGCTGAAGGGTCAGGGCATACAAGTGGGGGGACATAGGAGCACGTAATGTCCCTATACGCTGATGATGCGTTGATCTACTTGAATCGGCTGACGCAGTCATTGCCAACCCTGATGGCCGCACTGTCGCAGTTTGCAGAAGCTTCCGGGCTCGTTGTGAATATACCAAATCACAGCTATACGCTATTGGAGAGCAGACCGACTGGGAAGGGGTTCAGCGCCCGGAGACGGGACTCCCATGGGTAGACGACACGCTTCGTTATCTGGGGATATGGATTGGACGGAATGCGGCAATCTTCTTCCAACGTAACATGAGGAGGATAATCCGGGGCCTGCAGGGGAGTATCGCCTTCTGGAACACCCTTAAGCTCTCATTGATGGGGAACATCGCCTTAATAAAAATGGTGGTCCTCCCACGATGTCTGTACACAATGCAAGGGTCTTTTTATGAACTACCGCACCGAGTCTTTAGGTAACTGGATTCCCTGCTGGTCCTCTTACTGTGGAATGGGAAGCGGTGTAGGGTGAATCTAGAGGTCCTGAAATGTAGGTGGGGCAAGGGGGGGCTAGAAGTCCCGGACCTGGAACTTTACTATTTTGCGACACAACTGCAACATGCTATCGCATGGCTAGATACGGACCCCTCGTGGGAGAGGTCCCTCCTGGCAGGGACGTATGGGAGCGAACAGTTGGGAGCGCTGCTCTGGCAGGTAGGGGGGCGACGAGACCGAGGCCCCCCGCTGGTGCGGCTGGTGGCCACGATATGGAAACGAGTGGTACGACGCCTAATTCAAGACAGTCAATAGGGCGACCCAATATTCCCAAGGAACTGGGTATAATCAATAACAAAAGAACAATGTTCCTTAGGAAAATTATTTTAACTTGACTTCTCAGTTAAAGGCTTGTCACAGTAGTGAACATCAATTTGTTTCAAGAGAACATACAAATAGTAGTCATATTCATCTTAAATCAAAAGAATATGTATATGCATCATATTTCAGTCCACTTTTGGCAACGTAATGGTGTACTGTTAACTCAGTTTTTAGAATGTACAGTACAAAAAGACACTTTTACAAACAGTATGGACAGTATTTACATCACTTCCATATCTACATTAATTTACACAGATTGTATATACACGATTGCGACTCAATCAATGGTGATGCTATTAACAAAAAGAACAAGTTACTTACCTTCGGTAACGCTTTTTCTGGTAGATACTATATCTGCCTGTGGATTCCTCACCTTGTGAATATCCCCCTTGCGCCAGCAACGTTCGGAAATTTTCTTCGTAGTACGGCGACGTCACAGGAGCACGGCATCGCGCGCGACTCCGTCTGACGTCACCGACCCCATATCAGGCCCACGCCGGCGTGATGACGTCAGTTCCGCCCTTTTTTCCGTGCCTTCGAGGCACACGGACGGACCAACGACAGCAAATATGCAAATATACAATGTACACAGTACACATAGACTAAATCAATAGTATAAACATATATACAGAAAGACCAGGTATAGCAGAGTGGACAACGGGGAGGCGGGTGGGTCAGTGAGGAATCCACAGGCAGATATAGTATCTACCAGAAAAAGCGTTACCGAAGGTAAGTAACTTGTTCTTCTGATAGATACATCTGCCGTGTGGATTCCTCACCTTGTGAATAGATTCCCACAGCAGTCCCCACTCCCGGAGGAGGGTGCCCACTCTGCTACACCAGGAAGTCTTGGAGGACAGAGCGCGCGAAGTGGCCATCCCTCCTCACCTCGGTATCCAAGCAGTAATGCTTTGCGAAAGTGTGGAGGGAGGCCCAAGTCGCGGCCTTGCAAATATCCTCAACAGGTACACCCCTAGACAAAGCAGATGTTGCAGACTTTGCTCTAGTAGAATGTGCTGTAATACCCTCAGGAGGGTCCTTACCGGCAAGAGAGTAGCAGATCTTGATGCACAGGATTATCCACCTGGAAAGTGTGCGCTTGTGCACCGCTCTGCCCTTCTTGCAGCCAGCAAAACCAACAAACAGCTGGTCATCCATCCGGAAGTCTTTAGTCCTGTCCAGATAGAACGACACCGCCCTCTTAGGGTCCAGACGGTGCAGTCTCTCTTCCTCCTTAGACGGGTGAGGGGGAGGAGAGAAGGTAGGAAGGGTAATGGACTGCCCAAGATGGAAAGGAGTCACCACCTTAGGCAGAAAAGCAGCCCTGGTCCTGAGAACCATCCTTTCAGCATGAATGGTCAGGAATGGGGGTTTGGAACTTAGAGCTTGAAGCTCACTTACCCTCCTTGCCGAGGTGATTGCAACGAGGAAGATCGTTTTAAAAGAGAGAAGCCTCAATGGACACTTATGCAAGGGCTCGAAGGGAGAACCCATTAAGAAGGTCAGCACAAGATTAAAATCCCAATGAGGAACAACAAAAGGAGTAGGAGGGAACATATTTATGAGACCCCTCAAGAATCTCAAAACCACCGGAGATTTAAAAAGAGATGGCTGATCCGGCAAACATAGAAATGCCGATAAGGCAGAAAGATACCCCTTGACCGTGGCCACAGCCAAACCTTGCTGCGCCAGATAAAGGGCAAATTGTAAAATATTAGACAAATGAGCCTTCAAAGGGTCAACATCTCTCTCCCTGCACCTAGAAACAAATTTTGACCACCTATAGGAGTAAATGGACTTAGTGGTGTCACGCCTGGCCGAAAGAATGACATCCACCACCTCGTGAGGGAGAGAAAAAGAACTCAAGTTGCCCCGTTCAATCTCCAGGCATGAAGGTGTAATGTCTGGAGGTGGGGGTGTAAAACCTGCCCCTCCATCTGAGAGAGGAGGTCTGCCCTGCGAGGGAGACGGAGCGGCGGGTGAGAGGAGAGGCGGAGAAGGTCTGAGTACCACACCCTTCTTGGCCAATCCGGGGCGACCAATATGACTTGGGCCCGGTCTTGACGAATCTTCCTCAGAACCCGAGGAATCAAAGGTATGGGAGGAAACGCGTAAAGGAGTTGATCTCCCCAACTCAGCTGAAACGCGTCCCCCAATGCTCCTTGCATCGGATACTGGAGACTGCAGAACGAAAGGCAGTGAGCATTCTCGCGAGTGGCGAAAAGATCCACCCGAGGAGTCCCCCACATCCGAAAGATGTCGTGAACAACCTCTGGGTGAAGCCTCTACTCGTGGTCGGCAGAGAACTGCCGACTGAGACTGTCTGCACGAACGTTCAGAACTCCGGCCAGATGATTTGCCACCAGACAAATCTGATGGTCCTGAACCCAGGACCAGAGACGCAGAGCCTCTCTGCAGAGACACTGCGACCCTACTCCTCCCTGCTTGTTGATGTACCACATCGCAGTCGTGTTGTCCGTCAGGACTTGAACCCAACGACCGCGAAGGGAAGGGAGGAAGGCCTTGAGTGCCAAACGTATCGCCCTCAATTCCAGAAGGTTGATGTGAAACAACCTTTCTTCCGGAGACCAAAAACCTTTGACCTCCAGGTCTCCCAGATGAGCACCCCACCCGAGAGTGGATGCATCCGAAATCACTGTGGCCACTGATGGAGGTAGCTGAAAAGGCTTTCCTTGTGACAGATTGCCTTCCACGCTCCACCAAGACAGATCCGCTGCAGCTTCCCCGGAGATCTTCACTGACTCCCTGAGATCTCCGTTGTGCTGATACCACTGCCTGCGGAGGCACCACTGGAGTGCCCTCATGTGCCAGCGTGCATGACTGACCAACAGAATGCAAGAAGCCATCAGACCGAGCAGACGAAGGACCTTCAGGACCGGAACAACCGCTCCATTGTAGAATAAAGGAATCATCTCCTGAATGTCGTGAATTCTTTGAGGTGGAGGGAATGCACGACATACAGAAGTGTCCAGTACCGCACCTATGAACAGGTTGCGCTGGGAGGGCACCAGGTGAGACTTGGGTACATTTATCGAAAAACCCAACCTGTGTAACAACTGAGTTGTCTCCTGCAGATGATGGAGCACCATCTCCGGCGACTCTGCTTTGATCAGCCAGTCGTCTAGATAAGGGAATACAGGAATCCCCGACCTTCTGAGATGCGCAGCCACCACTGCCATCACCTTGGTGAAGACTCGAGGCGCAGTAGCAAGTCCAAAGGGAAGGACCGCAAACTGGTAGTGTTGCGATCCCACCGTAAAACGGAGATACCTCCTGTGCGACTTCAGGATTGGGATGTGAAAATACGCATCCTGCAAGTCGATCGACACCATCCAGTCTTCTTCCATCAGCGCTAGAAGAACCTGAGCAAGGGTGAGCATTTTGAACTTCTCCTGTTTGAGATAGAGGTTCAAAATCCTGAGATCCAGGATAGGCCGAAGCCTGCCATCCTTCTTGGGAATCAAGAAATACCGGGAGTAGCACCCTTGACCCCTCTCCTGCTCTGGAACCACCTCTATCGCACCCTTTCGAAACAGTGCCAGGACTTCCTCCTGCAGGAGAAGCAGGTGGTCCTCCGAACAATAACCTTGGCAAGGAGGGTAATTGGGAGGGAATTCCTGAAAAGGAAGTGCATACCCATTCTCTACGAGATTGAGAACCCAAAGATCTGATGTAACCGATTCCCAATCTCGTAGAAAATGAGTAAGCCGACCCCCTACTGGCCCTACATGATCCAGAATGGTGGATCTAGGGCTGCTTTGCTGATGCGGGTGGGGGTTGGGCATTATTGGAGGAAGTGGAGGAAGAGGAGACTTGACGTCCACGTCCACGACCCCTCTGTTTACCTCTGTAGGATCTATATAGAGGGTTTTGCTGCTGTTGCTGTTGTTGTTGTTGGCCCTGCTTGAAGGGACGAAAAGAAGATCTGCCAAATCCTTTGAACTTTTTAGTCGTCGATCCTCTCATCTGCAGACCCAAAGATCTAGCGGTGGCACGGCTGTCCTTAAACCTTTCCAAGGCTACATCAGCCTTCTTACCGAAAAGGCCAGTTCCATCAAAGGGTAAGTCCAGCAATGTAGATTGCACATCCGCAGAGAAATCTGAAGACTTTAGCCATGCGGCTCTCCTGGTCGCAATGGATGAACCCATAATTCTAGCAACAGAATCCACAGTGTCCATACCGCTTTGAATGACCATGCGGGCAGCAGCCTGAGTGTCAGAGACAACCTCATTAAAGTTCTTCTTATCATCCTCAGGAAGTTTTGATGATAATTGCTTCACTGAGTCCATTAGCGCATGCACGTATCTACCTAAAAGGCAAGTAGCATTTGATGATTTAAGAGCCATGCTCCCAGAAGAGAAAGTCTTCTTCGCAGACAGATCTAATTTTTTAGACTCTTTGTCAGCTGGCACTTGAGGGAAGGAGCCAGCAGCCCTATTAGAGCAAGCCGCCTGAACCACAAGACTTTCCGGAGATGGATGCGTAGAAAGAAATGCAGGGTCATCAGGAGCCACCCTATAGCGTCTTGCAATAACTCTTGAAACTGCAGGAGCAGATAAGGGCTTCTTCCAAATCTCCTTTATTGGATCCGTCAAGGCATCAGTAAACGGCAGTGTAGGTTCCACAATTGAAGAAGGAGAATGTAAGACTTCAGTGAGGATGTTGGGTTTGTACTCCACTGTGGGCAGCTTTAAATTAAGAAGGTCAGCAGCCTTCCTAATGACCACGTGATAGGGTGCCACGTCCCTAGATGGAGCATCAGAAGCTGAAGGCAGAACCCACTCAGGAGAGAGTTCTAGACCACTAGCATCCCGAAGCTCATCGAAATCATCGTCATGATCAGGAAGCTCGCCTTCTTCCACATCAGAACTCTCATCATCTTTTTGTTCTAGAAGACGCTGAGCTCTTCGCCTCGACCACTCCAATCGAATCGACGTCGACGTATCCGGTAACGACTCCGACGGAGCCGGTTCCGACGTCGATCGAGGAGCCGGAGCAGGACGAGAGTCATGAACAGGTGTGGTACCTCGATCTCGACTGCGAGGTCGATCCGGAGTCGGCGAAGCCGCATGCGGAGTCGAAGACCTCGGTGGAGCCGTATCGAGCCATGGTGGAAGAGGCGCCGGCATGAACGGCATAAATGGAGCTGGGGCGTACGACTGAGGAATACCCAGATTGTATGATAATGGACCCATGGGACCAACAGGTGCTCCAGTGGGGTACATTGCCCTGGAATATACTCCGAACATTGCATTTAAAAAATGCGAGGGATCCTGTCCAGGACCAGGAAAGGGAGGGTACAGACCTACCGGATCCAATGGAGGTCGCCCCGACACACCCTCACTCTGACCTTCCGGATCCGTAGGAGTCTCCGCTGGAGTAGGTTCTTGAGGAATCACTTCTTCTTCCTCTTCATGTTCCGAGGACATCGGATCCGGCTCCGGTTCTGGCTCCGGGGCCAGAGAACCTTCTCTCGATAAAGCAGGCGAAGGAGAGACAAAGTCTTTACGATGTTTATGAGACCTTCTCTTCGAGTCAGAGGATTCCTTCTCTGAATGATGTTTCGAACTGTGCTTCCTCCTCTTATGCTTTCTCTTCGAGGAGCTCGAAGCGTGACCGGAAGCCGATTTAGATCTAGACCTCGATCATTCCCTGGATTTCGATTTCTCTTTAGATCTCGTATCCTCACCAGATCTCGAACCCGCTCTGGATCTCGACGCCGATACCGACTTCGATCGAGACCTTTGCTTCGACTTCGATCTCCGTGACGTCGATCTTGAATAACGTCCAGAATCCTGTTTTACCTTCGCTAAAAGTAATTTAGCTTCACGCTCTCGAAGTGCTTTCGGATTCATCTTAAAGCAGGAATTGCAGTTCTTGACGTCGTGACTCGAACCAAGACACCACAAACAGTCCTTATGTGGGTCAGTGATGGACATCGTGCGGGCACAAGACCTACACGGCTTAAAGCCTGTTTTCCTCGACGACATCTTCGGGGAAGAATCAAGTCGTAAGAGAGAAACAGTGGCAATTAATTAACAGAAAGATACTAAGTATCGTAGAAGATCCCGAAAACCGTTAGCGTCGAAGACGCGGAAAAAAGGGAACTGACGTCATCACGCCGGCGTGGGCCTGATATGGGGTCGGTGACGTCAGACGGAGTCGCGCGCGATGCCGTGCTCCTGTGACGTCGCCCACGTCGGCGTACTACGAAGAAAATTTCCGAACGTTGCTGGCGCAAGGGGGATATTCACAAGGTGAGGAATCCACACGGCAGATGTATCTATCAGAAAGTGTCGTTGCGTCGACGTTTCGGTCTCATACAATACAATTTAGCGAGACCATCATCAGGACATGGGTTGCACCAGGGACCTATAGTGAGACAATGTAAACAGAAACATAACTCATTCTGTACATACTCTTGAATCCACAGTTTTGATTGTCTGCCCACACCAAACCAAGTGGTGAACATATAAATAAATAAAAAGTGCCAACAGTCTGTGTCAAGGGGACTAAAATGTCCTATTTACAAATATATATATATATACAAAGTGGCCATGTCCCAAAACGACATGCACCCACCCTTCTACCAACACCGTGCAAAGAGAATGTATCGACAAAATATACTCACAACAAATCAAAGACGCTAATCCTATTAGGAAAAGTACAAAACAACAATAATTCTATAATGTATGAAACAAGTATGCATGTAGATAGCTTTACAATGCATTAAATCAGGAATGGCAGGTGAAATGTACCTTCAATCGTAGTGTGGAACAACTGGCTCCAGGACAATGCACAAGGAGTTTCAAATGTGTTCCGGCTGATCTGCAGCAAGACACAACCACGAATAATAGTAAGGTCTGGCTTTAGGTTGAAAATTTAAGAGCTGAGGGAAAACATGGCGGCAGTCGGCTGACTGCGGCAGTGCTCCGCTCCGTCACGTCCTTAGATGCCGGTTTGGAAAATTAGAGCGTGACTCGCCGATTTCAATTACCGATTCCTTGGATTTATGGCTTTTTTTTTCCTTCTTGTTTTTTCTTAAACTATCGTAACGGAAAAATCGCCTTGCTCAATGTGCCGAGTGGTTGTTGCCAGGAGTAGCGGTCCGGAGGTAGGGCGCGGCAGGTTCGGTGATCGCAGCGGCGTACGAGGAAGTGTACGCCCTTCACATTGCGAGCCCCCACCTGCGTTGTATCCATGGAGGCGAGCCGCTGCCGAGCTGCACAAAGTGAGACGTGTTCAAAGTCTCCACGGCGTTAGACACACCAGCGGAGCTCCCTGTTATTTGGGTATTGGACCTTTCGCTTTTCTAGGAGCTGAACCACACGAGGATTTTGCTTTTAGGTGCATGGGCGCCGCCTCAAAAGACGGAGCCTCCAAGTCAATTGCAGTAAGTGGAGTTTGTGTGAATGAGCGGTTTGAAAGCGGAGCTTGCTGCGCTTCTCTCTGCCAAACTCTGGCATACATGAGTGCTTCGGAGTCAGATAGGAAACTAAGGGGGAAAGGTGTAACAAAGGACTCAGTGGGGGTCGCAGTATCTCGCAGAAAGAGAGGAAAGAGCACACTTCAAGATATTGCAGAGGAGACTGACAAGAAGGCTTTTGAGACAGGGAAAAGCCCACAGTCAGACCGAGAAACTTCCTCATATCTCTCGGTTGAGGTTAAAACAAAAAGGGGAAGAAAACGGGCTAAAGCTAAACCCTCTACAGCTCCTATTCCCAGAGTGACCCCCTCTTTGCGCTCATATTTTAAGGTGGTTCCTCAGATTTTGAGCCTTGAGAGAGAGCCATTTCAATCTAGCAGTAGTATTTCTAAATTTGGCTTCGAGACCATGGAAAATAAAGATCCAGCTCAGCCACCCAAGACCTTTACCACCCTAGTTGAAAATCAGGCTGCTAATAATGATTTGCCTCTAACCACACAAGTAGAGGAGACTCCATCGGCAGAGCTTGAGTTAGAGAGCTCAGAAGTCAATAATGCAACGGGTCAAGCCACAATAGAAGCTGAAAATTTAATGGCAGTGGACGAAGTGCTATTACCCATTTCTACAGTAGTTGAAAGAAATGATTCAGTCGGGAACCCTATCGACAATATCGAAGATAATTTCGAGGCTGGGATGTTTACTGAAACTTCCCTGAGCACGCCTCAAGAGTTAAGTGAAGCGGTTGTTTCAGGCGTTGAGACAGTATCTGTAGCTTCTATACAAGCAATGTTTGTGGCTTTATCAGCAGAGATTAAACAAGGATTTGCAGAGTCGGCCTCTAACCAGAGAGAGATAAGAAGTTTTTGTGAGTCTCTCGATGAGAGATTAGGCAACCTGACGCTAAGAACTCAAGCTTTGGAGGAGACAGTGGGCCAAATATCAATGAGAGCGGAAGGCACTGTGGAGGACATCGTAAAGCTTAGGAAAGATGACCAAGCCCTCTCTGAAAGAATGGAGACTTTAGAAAACAATGCAAGGCGGTGTAATATACGCATTTTGAATATCCCTGAAGGAAGTGAAGGAATGGATATCAAGAGTTATATAACTACCCTATTAAAAGAAACACTAAATCTTTCTCAATCCACTGAAGAGCTAGCAGCGGATATTCAGCGCATACACCGAGATCCTTTCAGACGTAACATCCAGAGGGTCAAGCCTAGGAAGATTCTCGTTAATTTCCACACTTACTCCTTAAAAGAACATATTCTGAACCAGGCGCTTAAGCTGAAGTCACAAACGTACAAGGGCTATAACTTTCAGATTCGCTCTGATCTGTCTCGTTTTACCCTCGACAAACAATGGGAGCTTGGGCAAAGGATGGATGCTTTCCGTAAGCTAGGCGCGACAGTACAGATGGGCTTCCCTGCATCCCTTAAAATCATGATCGATAACAAAATGCATAACATCAGATCAGTGCAAGCAGCAGATGATCTCTTACTGTCCCTTGGCAATAAGAAACAAGGAGTATGATATTATGTACTGAGGAAATAATCTTAATCACAATCAGTTGAGTTAAGATTGTTATTGACTTTTGGTTATAAGATCTTTAGAACACCCCATAATTGTTGGTCAGCTTCCAAGAGGTCCCATAGTGGAAGCTTAACAAATGATGCTGAGAAGCTCTTAAAGCATAACCCAAAAAAAGAAAAAAAAAATGAAAATAAAATTTACACAAATCATATGGGGGAAATCAGGGATTGATAAGGGTGTAAGTTACTTATAAAAAAAAAACAATCACATAACTACACTCACATTACTCGCTCTTAAGTCAAATATAGAAGGTAACGGCGAGCCACATTGTAGATACTAAAGGCACAAGGTGACGAGATGGGGAAGAGCTAGGGGCACTTACTTCCGGAAGTTTTCCGGTTGGTGAGTACGGGGTTTTCCCAGGGTGGGTTTAGGGGAGGGAATGGGGAGGTAAGGGGGCACAATTATATTTCTGAAAAAGAGCTCCAATCGTTCGGTGTAAATAACTTCCTTAACATTATGTTTTCTTCTCATCTTAAGCTATATAGCAACAATTTTATTGAATTTTCCAGTTTCTTCTTCTTACAGTCAGCCTTAATAATTGACTTTCTTTTCACAACTCAATGGGTAACTTAAAAATATTATCCTGGAATGTTAATGGTCTCCGCACCAAACCGCGGGCTAACAAAATTATGCAGTATCTCCGTGACTGCGATGCGGGGATCATTATCCTCCAGGAAACACACTTAATGGAGACTGAGATGCTCGATCTGGTTCATAGAAATAGATGGATAGAATCAGCTATCTCAACAACGCAAGGTTCTAACACACGGGGGGTCTCGATCATATTCAAAAAATCAGTGACATTTAAACTAAGACAGCAGAAAGTAGACACCGGTGGGAGATGGGCTATTGTAGCAGTAGAATTAGGCGAAACTAAGTTAACTCTGGCAGGATATTATGGTCCCAATATAGATGACCCCTCAGTATTAGAAACCCTTTTTAGCCATCTGCTTAGTTTCCCAGACCCTGTTATTATAGCAGGGGATTTCAACATAACTTTGAATCCACTTTTGGATAAATCCCCAAATAGTAGGCAGAAAACCACCTCTAAATCCAGAAATTGTCTACTAAGTTTAATGAACCAATATGATTATATAGATATTTGGCGATTCAAAGAGGGTCTAAAGCAAGAATTCTCGTTTAGAAATTGGAAATACAGACACAGATCCAGAATTGATTTCATTCTTACAAGTAGAGCTTTAGCTGATAACATCACCGCAATACAGCATAATCCAATACATCTCTCCGACCACGCTGCATTAGTGTTAGACCTAAAACTGGCGATGACTCCTCTTACTAAAATATGGTCTTTTGACAGATCTCTTCTCTCTTCAGCAGAAGATATTACATTCTTACAATCAGAGACAAGATACTTCTTTAGTACTAATAAGGAAACAGCCCCCATAGGAATTATCTGGGACGCGTTCAAAAGTACTTTAAGAGGCCTTATTAAAAATAAAGTAGTTTATCGTGCTAGACAATATACAGACGAAGTAACCTCCATCGAAAGAAATATTTTGAATGTACAAAGGGATATAGATAACACCATCCCTACAGATAATCCAGCCCTTAGCATCAAACAAGCTGAATTAAATAGGCTGAAGCTTTTATTGTCAGCAGTTTTGGAGAAGCGGGTCATACAGAGATGGGAGGCAAGCAAACTCTCGCATTTCCAATATGGGGAGGGGGCAGGAAAGTTACTTGCCTGGAAAACAAAATCTGACCGGGTCCGTAACAATATTTGTTCTGTTACTACTGCACAGGGCACCGTTTCCAGGGATGAGGAAATTAGAGCAGTCTTTAGGGATTTTTTTGAATCCATATACCAAGATGATCTTAAGCCCGAACAGAGTGACATAATTAATTGGCTTGAAGGTATATCTCTTCCGTCCTTAACTATCGAACAGTCTTGCTCATTAGATAAATAAATAACCATAATAGAGGTGGAGGAGGCTATTAAGAAAGCTAAGAGCGGAAAGGCGGTAGGTACTGATGGGATGCCTTGCGAGATCTATAAAAAACTTGTCTCGGAGGTCGCCCCAGTGCTGGCCACTTTGTTCAACCAAATTCTTAGAGAAGGCGAATTACCACCAGAGTCATGGAATAATGCCTCCATAACCCTCATCCTGAAACCTGGTAAACCCGCTTCTGACTGTGGTTCATATAGACCCATCTCCATATTAAATGCCGACTACAAAATTTTTACATCTATATTAGCTAATCGGCTAGGTCAGGTGACCCCGGATATTATAGATTCGACTCAAAAGGGGTTTATTAAAGGGAGACAGCTTGGTGAACTTACATATGAATTAATAGGCTCAATAGATATTGCTATAAAGGAGGAAGTCCCACTGGTTGTTCTTACCCTTGATGCCACCAAGGCCTTCGATAGGGTGAATTGGTTATACCTATCGGAGGCTTTGAAGAGGTTTAACGTTGGGGACAGACTTCGGAGGACCATAGAGCTCCTGTATCATAATCCATCTGCCTCATTGTTAATTAATGGTGGCTTGACAGAACCCTTCAAGGTCATGAGAGGAACCAGACAGGGTTGTCCCCTGTCCCCTCTTCTTTTTGACGTATACATAGAACCTTTTGCTCAGATTCTCAGGGATAACAGACTTATTAAACCCTTTAGTTTTGGTGGCTGGGATAAGAAGGTGGCACTTTATGCTGATGACATTATGATTTTCTCAACAAATTATGAAGAGGCATACCCTGAGATAATTGAACAGGCCCTTACATTTGGAAAAGTGTCAGGGTACGAAATCAATGCCCACAAAACAGAGTCAATGTCCTGGAATTGCAATAGAATGAATAACAATGGGACATCCAAAAGCCTAATTCGTTATCTGGGGGTAAATATAGTTAATGATATTAACGCTATTGCCTCTCTAAACTTTAATAAAGTAGCTGCTGAGTGCCGGAAACTTATGAGAGACTGGTCTCACCTTCCACTTTCCATTTTGGGTAAACTTAATTTGGTGAAGATGAGCATTTTACCGAAAGTTTCTTTTTTATTTAACACTATACCACTTTATTTCGATCCTAAGTTAATTTCTAAACTACAGAGTGCGATTACTAGTTTTATTTGGAACAATAAAAGTGCCAGAATCTCGTGGAAAAAAATTAGGCGTCGTAGGGAGAAAGGGGGCTTGGCTGGCCCAGACCTTCAAATATACGCATGGGCGTTTCAATTATCGCATATGCGTATGTTGTTTAAAACCCCTTTATCTACAGGGAAGGGCCCGCTTTTTTCCACATTACTGGAGTGTGAAGGAGTTGATCATGCCAGATTCTTGTTCAAGTTCGGTGATCCCAAATTTTTTAAAAAGATAAAACTGAAAGTTCTGAAAGGGTTTTTATCCACGTGGTATAAAATTAGGCAAGCGATAAAGATTGGCTACTATTCTGCAAAGGCTCCAATATGGAACTTACCCGATCCCCCCTTATGGACAACAGACGCCCTTAACAATTCGCTATTAGAAGCCGATATCCATTGCTGGGACGACCTGTTTATGGACGGGTCTTTACTCCCATGGGATTATCTTAGCAATAAAGTAGGTCCTGGGTTGTCACGATTTAAATATATTCAGATTTCCAGCTGGGCTCAGTCATACAAAGATCTGCCAGTAAGACGTAACAAGCAACCTATAGGCGGCCTCAGCGATTTGGTCACTTGTTTATTAGACAGTCCGGTAGCAAAAAAAGAAATCTCAAGCTGGTACAATAAAATAATAGATGAAATGGATGTTAGTTTCGAGTTACCAACCATGTTGTGGGCTGAACTAATGCCAGGATCAGATGTGGAAGAGCTCTGGTCCGCCTCATGTTCATTGTTATGGAAGTTAGTTAAACCTTCGTGGCTTCGTAGGAACCACCTTTTTACCATACATAGGGCATATTACTCTCCACACAGGTTAACTAAATTTTCATTAACAGGTCCAGTTAAATGCCCGAGATGTGGGTTAATTGAAGCCACGGATACTCATATGTTCTTAGAATGCCCAAACCTAACAGAATTTTGGGAAGCCATTAAGAATAAGCTGTCACAATCTTTGGGTGAACAGATCAATATAGACCTGGTTCTTGTTATTTTTGGTCTGAGAAATAAAATTTGCAACTCAGCAACCAAATTGATATTTTATTCTATACTTGCTGCACGTAGGGAGATATGTAGGCATTGGAAAGATGCTCAACCACCTACAGTGCACGAATGGCGAACATCACTCCTTCAAATTTCCAAACTTGACTTAGCCAGGATAGGAAATCCAAATAGTAGAGCGTTTTGGGCAATGCTGGGTTAGTCGCGACTACACCTGGGTTTTTTTTTTTTTTTCCCCCAGGTCCTATGATTAACGTGTGTACTGCCCATCTTGGCTAACAAGATTAACAGTCTTGATACCAAAGGGGTCTCGATAAATCGGGCACTATCAACTGAGATACCATCCTAAGCTGGTTTAAGATTGGTCACCGTATTTAGTGCTGAGTGGAACTGGCCTTACTTCGCGCTTCATAATTTCCCTTACCAGCTATAAGCTGAGTTGGCACAATACACGACTGGTCGACCTATGGCTCTGTGGTGGTTTTTCTCTTTTGTTTTGGTAGATTGGAGCTACGCACACAAATGAGGATAAAAAAAAAAAAATAATAATAATAAACCAAAAAAAAAAAAGAAAGAAAGAAGCAAAAAAAAAAAAAAACAAACAAAAAAAAAAATTTAAGAGCTGCAGCATGGTCGACAACAAGGGTGTAACTTACTTGGGCTTGAATTAATCGCCGCTATCATTCCAGCAAAAATCGGCAAAACGCGACCGATATCGGCGTTTACCCAGAATACTTAGTGGAGACACGCGATCACGTGGTAGGGCGTGCAACGTCAGGAAGCCATATTGGGACGACAAACAATGCCTGACTCTCCATAGGGGTATCATTGAGAGTCAGGCAGACATGGGAAGTCAAAAAGTCAGGGACGCTAATGACAGCAGGCAAATTAATTGACCGGGTTAGATCGAGTTAACACCGCTAGGTTTGATACATAAGGCAATAGCAAAGATTTAAGTTAAAAAGCCCCAGTATAATGTACTGTACATTCTAAAAACTGAGTTAACAGTACACCATTACGTTGCCAAAACTGGACTGAAATATGATGCATATACATATTCTTTTGATTTAAGATGAATATGACTAAATGAAAATAAAAACAAATGAAATACTATTTGTATGTTCTCTTGAAACAAATTGACAGTGAGCAAGGGCGTTCACGCCCGAAACGCGTCTGTTCGGCATCCTGTTGCACCTCTGCACTTTATCATGAAATAAAGAAAGAAGAATATCGATGTAAGACTGGCTGTGGATTTATTCATCTGTGTCTGCGTACTGGACTTTGTGCAAAGGCATTGCGCGAGTTTTCTGGTTGGAGTATATATATATATATATATATATATATATATATATATATATATATTGTAAATAGGACATTTTAGTCCCTTTGACACAGACTGTTGGCACTTTTTATTTATTTATATGTTCACCACTTGGTTTGGTGTGGGCAGACAATCAAAACTTTGGATTCAAGAGTATGTACAGAATGAGTTATGTTTCTGTTTACATTGTCTCACTACAGGTCCCTGGTGCAACCCATGTCCTGATGATGGCCTCGCTAAATTGTATTGTATGAGACCGAAACGTCGACGCAACGACACTTTTTTGTTAATAGCATCACCATTGATTGAGTCGCAATCGTGTATATACAATCTGTGTAAATTACTGTAGATTTGGAAGTGATGTAAATACTGTCCATACTGTTTGTAAAAGTGTCTTTTTGTACTGTACATTCTAAAAACTGAGTTAACAGTACACCATTACGTTGCCAAAAGTGGACTGAAATATGATGCATATACATATTCTTTTGATTTAAGATGAATATGACTAAATGAAAATAAAAACAAATGAAATACTATTTGTATGTTCTCTTGAAACAAATTGATGTTCACTACTGTGACAAGCCTTTAACTGAGAAGTCAAGTTAAAATAATTTTCCTAAGGAACATTGTTCTTTTGTTATTAATTCAAGACAGGCCGCTCGCCCCTGAAATGGATCTCTCGCTACTGCCATCCTTTGCCCGGATAGAACAGAGCATGTCAACAGACAAATGGAAAGAGGGGAGCTGCCAGATGCTGGCTGATCTTTATCCGGACAATAAATTCATCACTTATCGGGAGGCTGTGACCTCCTTCGAGCTGGGTCCGGGCCAATTTCTCCAATATGCCAAAATAGCGGCGACAGCACGACAACTATGGCCCTAGTTTCCGGAGGCTCCGGTGCACACCCGCACACTGGTTACGATAGCAGGGGGACGAAAGTTTGTGACTCACCTCTACAGGGCTTTGAGGGAAGATAAAAAGTTAGGTCCCCTGACGATAGAACATAAATGGCAGCAGGTGTGACCACACGAGATTACCCCACGAGAGTGGGAGAAAATACACAAGAGTTTGCGGAAGGTGTTGGTGAGTAACCGCTTCGAGCAAATTCAGTATAACATTATACATAAGACATATCTCTCCCCCAAGCAGCTCCTGACCATAGATAACACCAGAGACTCACACTGCCCGAGATGTCCTAGTGCACAGGCGGATTTTATACATATGGTGTGGGTGTGCCCTGTGCTCCAGACGTATTGGGGGTGGGTCCTGGAGGACCGGACAAGAGTGACGGGTTGGTTAATAGACCTGGACATGCGTACTTGTCTCCTGGGTTTGATCCCACGGGATCCCAAGAGGAAAGTAAGCAGGCGATTTATGATGTTGGGCTAGTCATAGCCCGGCGACGCATCGCAATCCATTGGTTGTTCCGACAGGGCCCGACACTGATGAAATTGAGGGCGGATCTGCAGGAGTGGGCACTAGCGTAAAAGGGACACATGCGGAACACCAGGAGGGATGGCAAACTACTGGAGGTCCTACTGGCTTGGGGGGTAATATTTAGGGAGTTGGCGGGACGGGCACCCGGTCGACACAGGACAGTTCTGAGTCAGCGCCCTCTGGGCAGGAGGAGGCCCCAGAACAGGAAGGTGTGAGACACGGCGACCCCCCATAGGGATTAGGTGAATTAGTCCTTTCATTTTTTGTTACGGACCCGGCAGCAGCAGGGAAGGGGGGGGGGTGCGTTGGGGGGGGGGGGTGCAGGGGGTTCATTTTCTTGCAGTTCTGTTATGGTTACATGACACCAAAATGGCTAATATACGAAGGAATCTACATCATCATAATCATTGCTATATGGCTTGTATCGCAATGTTGCTGATTTATGGACCACCTCAGTAGGGGTGGTTAAGCTGTATGTTTATGCCTTGCTTGTTCTAATGTGCTGGAGATATAAACCTAATAAAGAAATTTAAAAAAAAAGTATATAGTATTTCTTTTGGGTGAACCTAGCCAAAAGGCATTAGAGCGCTGAGTTAAGCTCCCAGTTAATATGTGGAAGCAGATCTGACTGATGCTTCATAAAGTTGCAGGAAATTAAATCATAACGGGTCAGCTAAATTCCTTTCATCGTTTACAAAACCTATGCTGCATCGTACAATGCAAACCACTGAATTTTTCTTTAACTACTTCCCTGGTAATCAGTCAGCACCCGATTAGGTCCAAAAGAAGATCAATGGGCCTGATGTAACATAGTACATTTGCTAACCCATCTTTTAAGAGATTAACTTTTGTGGTGGGTTTCTAAGTTGATAAATATGAGAACATTTAGAAACGTACAACCGCATGATTAAGAGTTTTGAGTGCATGGTTGGTATGACTCTTTCGTCAAAGATGATGGATGGAAAAGAATTGGTCTGGTTTACAAGGAAATCTGACATCCCCATAGGTAGAAAACTGGCAGGAGTTCTCAACACTATTCTTTTCTTATGGAACAGTGTAAAAATCCCAACTACATAAGCCATGGATCTAGCAATCAGGAAAGCAGTGTTTCAAGTAAAAATGGTTTATGTATAAACTCAAATGGTGACGCTATGAGCTTAAAAAGGTTCACGTTAAACTCTCAAGCTGGAAAAGGAGACCTAATAAGAGGAAATACCTTTCTTACACCATCTAAGACATCTTTCACCAATGGTATTCTGAAGAAAGAAAGAGGTCTGTGATGGAGTTTTCCTATAGTTAGTCATCGTCGCAAGGTGTACCTTAAGTATTATTAAGTACAACCCAAATCTTGCTAAATGGATAAGATATGGCATGACCACTGCTACTTGACATCTGAAGGGATCATAGTTGCTTTGGATACAGTAGACGCAGAACCCCTTCCATTTGCAAGTATACAGCGCTCTGGTGGATGAGTGCTTTGCCTATTTCAGTATGTGCATGCAGTCTAATGGTATATCTAAATGCTTGTCATATACAAGTTCAGAAGCCAGGTTAAACAATGGAAGGTTGTTGTGTAGGATCTAACCCAGCAACATTTGCAGTCTATGTGGTCTGCATCGCAGACCCCTATGTGGTAGCTCCGCCAGGTATAGAAGATCCGTAAACCACCACTGGCGATGCCACTCTGGAACTATGATGAGCATGCTGACTTTGCAGTGGGATAGCTTGTTTAGCACTGCTGGAATCAATGGGATCAGAAAAGTGTCCCTGGTCAGTCTATCAGAAAGGGAATCCCCCTCAATCCTGGTTGACAGTACTTGGAGAAACAGTCTAGGGATTTCTTGTTTTCATCCGTCTGTGAATAGGTATAACAGAAAAAAGCTCTAAACGTGAAAGACATCTTGAAGACCTTCACTGCGCAGAACACACCCAGGACGCAAATTCATGATGTGCCAGTTTGCCTATGAATTCTATACACCTGGAAGGTGGGCAAACATGATCTGCAAGTCCCTAGCTAGGAGCCATTTCCGGAGAGTTTATGCTTCCAGGGAGTGGTCTGAAATGTGCCCCTCCTTGCTCGTTCAGACAGTACATTTTTATTGTATTGTCTGTTTGAGAAGGGACTTATTCTTGAAGGATGGAAAAACATAATTTAGAATAAACTGATCTCAATTATAGTTGGTTGATGTGGTATGACATCTCCTATACTAACCTTGTTCGCTCAACTTGAAGATGGCTTATATCAGCACCTCTTCACAGAAGAGAGCCATCTGTAATGACTGTGTTTTGATATCTCAATGAAAAAGTTGTTCAAAAGGAGCCATGGGTTGTAAAATCATGGAAATGATTGAATTACAGACTGGGATAGAATGGGGTTGTCTTCCTAGCTGTCAGTCCAGTGGCACCATTGCCCTCTAGGCTTAAGAGGTCTCACATGGAGCCTGGCATGAGAAACTATATAATGCAAGAGCCCATTGATCCTAGCAAAGATATCTGATGGGCAGTTAAATAAGTCCATGGTAGACTGTGGAATTTCAGATGGAAACATGACAGTATTTTTCTTGAAGAATACACTCTTAGCTGAGCATCCATAATTGTCCTTAGGCAGTTAATTAACTGAAGAGGAACAGCAACTGACTTTTTGCAATTGACTTGCAGAACCAGGAGGCTAAGATTAGCCAAGGCCACTCACTATACCATTCGAACTAATTCGGACATTGTAGCCTTAATTATACAATTGTCAAGACAGGGACAGACTAAAACCTTATGTTTTCTTAGGTATGCAGGAAGCACTGCCAAACATTTGTAAATGTTCTTGATGTCAACTTTTGTTTAAATGGAATAAGTTTGAACTGGAAATGATTTCTGCCCACTAGAAACCTTAGGTACGTTTTTTGGGGACTGGGGTGTGGAAGTACGTGTCCTGAAGGTCTATGGCACATATACAATTCCCTGGATGTACCTGCTGGTACACCTGATGAAAAAGCTATAGTGTTGAATTTCTCTTTTCTTATCCATTTGTTGATCTTTCAGAGATCGAGAATGAATTTGTAGTCTTGTTTTGGTCCCTTCTTTCAAACCAGACAGTAACAGAAATAAATCCTCATTCCTTTTTGGTGAGAAGGTGTCGACTTCGATTTGGAACTGCCCTGGTGGTCCCGAGCGTTTTTTGTTCGAGTAGAGGAACACAAGGCCGCGGAGACTTGAATCTCAGTAAATAAACATTTAGCACAATGTTCAGCACCCATCTGCCTCGTGTTATTCTTTGCCAATCATGTAGATTGGCCCACAACCCCAATAACATGGTCAATAAGCAGGGGAAAGAATAGCCACTGTTTTGTTGGTGGTTCCCTGGCTGTTGCAGCTGGCTGGTGTCTGCCTGTCCCTTTGGAATACTTACTATGAAGACGGGACTGTCTCTGCTCATGATGCTGTTGTTGTTGCCATGGTGAGTTTTCAACACTCTGTTAAAACTACATTTTGTTGTAAGACCTAAATGGAGGTTTTCTACATTCTTTCTTCATACGATGCATTTAATCGTCCCCATAAAATTCAAAAAGTGTTTTGACAGAGCATGGAAGATTCACAGTTCACTGCTGGTCTCAGTCTTTAAGCCAGTCAAGGAGAGATAAGAACTCTGCCTTAGAGTCAAACCATGGAGTTATGGCATTGAGCAGACAGGTTAAACTTAAGGCGCTGTGTGAAGTATTTATGCAGTACCAAAATAGTCAGAATGCAAAACAATAAAAATTCCAATAGTGACTAGTTGAGGTAGACCAGAACCTACGCACAATAAGAGGCTGGCGTTTATGGAGCGCTGAATAGATAGAGCAGCCAGGTTTGTCCTGGTCAAATATTTTACTTCAGCCCTTTAAGTCCCAATACACAACAGTAGTGTGTTTCTAAAGCCTCGAGGGAACTTAGAGACTCAAAGAGGTTCAGACAGAGACTAACAGCAGGGTTCAGCCCAGGTCCAGTTGCCACTGGTCAATTGGGTGTTTTTGCAGAGTCCTTCGGCAACCAGACAGTGGATCCACAAGAAATGTCTTTGCATCCTGTTCTCTTTCCCTTCAATTGTGCCGCAAGGTTTATATGTAAACTCAACTAATCTGCCAAGTAGGGTTTGACACTGAAGTAGGATTTGCCACTGTAGTGTCAAAAATGGATAACCACAGCCCCCGCCCTTGAGGAATCATCTCTTCACATTCAGATCAGCCTACTGTATGCTCCTGGGAGGCATTTTACACCTATTCACACTGGCTTAGGGGTGGCAGAGGCTTCTGTTAATTAGCCATCTGACAGTTCAGTCAGGTAAAGGATAACTTACTCAAAAGTTACTTTCTCTTAATATTTATTAAAACTCTAAATTCATCACTGAATTGGAGTTTGCTTTATTTATTTTCTAGCTGGTCCAAACCCGAGGAACATTACTTGTTTTTTTAATCTGTAGTCTGCTTTTCTACAAAAGCGCAGATTGAAGTCAATGTATTTTAGAAGGAATACAGTAAATATACAAAGGAACATCAATTCCACATCAAAACCAGTTTTATCCCTTCTAAAGAAAGGCTGGGAAGTATGTATCAGGTCTCTGAGACATTGCTTCTTAGCTAGGAAAGAGATGACTGTTCAGCAATCAATAATTTCAGTTAGGACCCGAACACAGATTTGATCTTTTTGCATTTCTTTACACATTCCATGGAAGCCTTAATGAAAGGTACTTAAAAGTTTGACTGATATTCTATAGTTTGCAAGCACATAGGTAGTGCTGCCAAGTGCAATTGCATAGAAGTACAGATTAGCCTTGATTTTTGAAAGACAACAAACAATGTGCAGGTCGGTGGCTGAATGGACATATCTAATAGTAGATAGTACAATGGCGATTAGGCCCATATTGAATGGATGAGAGGAGACCCGTTTCCGGGTCGGTATAGAGACTACTAGCCTTCTGTAAGTAATCGTACCAATTATCACCCTGGAAGGGTTGAGCACCGGGTCACAGTCATCTGAGTCCATTCCAAAAAGGGAATGCAGAGTTTGTGTTCTCCCTTGTGGAAGAGGTATAGCAAGTGGGACCTCTGGCCGAATCGGTTGTGATATTTGTTGAGGTTGGACTGCGATTGATTCAGACTTGGCGCCGAAGTGCATGGGCTGTTGTAGGTGAGGGGGCCGGGAATGGAGCTAGAGCCAAGAAGGGCTTGGAGTGTCCAACTAGCGCCAAGGGGGAGCCTGCCGGCTCTACTCCAGATGGGAGGCCTTTTGGCTTAATGGGCCCAAAAACCCATCAGAGGGTGTCAAGTAAGCTGATGGACACCCAGAAACTAATGTTGCACCGGAACCAGCTGAGGAATCAGCTCTGAGGTCGGCCGATCAAGAGGTGTGAGGATGCCCCGGCACCAGCGCACAAGGCTGCTTTTATATGGGCTTCACACGTCATTTCTGGAGCAGGACAGAATCAGTACGGACCTGCACAGCACCTCCTGATGGCACACCAAGATAAAACTGAAAAGTTTTCGGATACAGTTTTGGGAACATTAGAAAGCGGAGGAACCTAGCGGCTAGAAGCCTCTCTCAGATTAATCATTATTCTGTATGACATATTTTCCACATTATATAAGTAACCAGTGGCAGTGGCGGAATAGTGAAAGCAAATTTTCCTGACTGGCTAATTGAGAGGGCAATGCCCAGGGACTTTGGGAGAACTTAAAGCAAATCTTTAGTATTTCTCACTTAGAGATGGCCTGTCAAATTCTCCCCTGAGCTTTTTAGCATAGTCTTGAGAATAGGGAAGAACCGAGTGCTGGGCTCTGTTTTTGATAGCATTCTATGAGAAAAGCTTACTTCTTCTTTTACCAAATGCATCATGCCTTAGTGTTGTGCTTCCACTCGTGTTAAGACATCGTGTGGGGTGGGGAGGGACAATGTCAAAGTTTGCTTCTCGATATGTCCCTCTCTTGCTCTACGCAGATGATGTGGTGCTCATAGAAGAACTGCTAACGGACTTCGAATTTTACTTGATGCTTTTAATAGTGTTATGGAAAACCTAGAACTTCAGACAAACCACACTAAATTGTTCATATTGAAATGAGGCCCAAAGTTAGCTAAAACAAAGACCTGTTTACTAAGAGACACTGACATTTAAATTAAAAAAACATTTTACATACTTGGCAGTTCCTGTGGATGTTGATTTTGAATGGAAATTTCTGTTGATCATTAGAGCTCTTTAATTTCAACTGCAAATTGATGCCCTTTTTAGGTTTTCTAAAAGAATTGGACGTAGGCCAATAGACACACTACTGTGTGTATTTAGAAGCAAATGTCTTTCTATTGCTTCATTTGGTGCTGGTGTTAAGTTACATAGCAATAGTAAACTCCTTCAAATAATAGAGAATGCTTCCTTAAGAAGGCTGCTGCCTGTCCCACAATCTACCCCAGCCTCATTCTGTCATGAAGAACTGGCTTGACTAATTTGGAAGATTATTTAAAACTCCAACCGTTGTTAATTTGGTTTAAAATCTGGAAAAATCCTAAAGCCCATATATTTAGACAATTTCTGACTGATTGTTTGGCCCTGGTAAATGTTCTAGAAATTACTTGGTTGAAGTTTATTAATTTTAGTTTTATTAAGATAGGTGCCCCGGAATATTTTTTCAACCTAAAATGTCTTGAAGGTGTTTCATCATTCCGATTCAAAGAAATATATTATTAACATAAGAATTTGGCTTGGGTAGCGAAAAGAAGTATTGGTGCCAGAAAACTCTCCCATCTTTTCTTGTTTGACAGCACCCAATTCATGGATACTTCTAAATCAAAGGCAATGTTTTGTTGACAAGGTTTTGTCTCCAAACCCTACACTTCCTGATAGCCTTTCTAGAACTGGGTACATAATTTCCATCTCTTCCTTCTTGTCCCTGCGATTATTTTTGCACAGCAATACACCAAGCACTTTATTTTACCTTGCACTCTTTACACTACCCAGAGAAGACAGTTTGTCCGCACTTTGCTTTTAACACTAGGGACTAGTTCTCATAAACAGGCTCTGGACTACCTTTAAGATTGGGGTAGCCCACAGGTCACATACGCCATAGTGAACTGTAATTTAAGCACTTTAAAGATCCGCAATAAGTATTGATGTTACTTTTATGTAATGCCATGATTGTGTATTGTATGGCAGAACATTTATGAGGAGCTCACAGTGTACTTTATGGATTAACTATTTTTTTTTAACCTGTTCAAAACAATGCTGCTATGAAGATATTTTATATGTGAGAATTTTATCTGTACTTTTATGGTTATATTTAAAAACCTAATAAAGACTCCTGATGAAGATGCCAATGCTTGTCTGATGTAGTCTCCGTTGCGTTTTTTTATTGGAGTGTAGTTCAGTCCATGTTCCTTCCTCTTCTTTGACCCACCCCATCCCACCGTCGAAGCTAGTCCATATCCCCACCTCCTTGCCGGTCTGTCCTGCTCAACCGCCCGGAAAAAAAAGTTGTGGCGCTAGCCGCGTCATAGCGCTTTTTTCTACCTTTACTTTTAGCCATGCTGCAAAGCCACGCTGCAGTACAACTGGGTTCAAATACACTGGCAAAACCAGTAGCTCTCGCATAGGCGAGACCGATGGGCTTTACCAATGCTTGTTTATATAAAATGGACACTGCTGCATTTGCCATCCAGCGCTCATGCATACAGTGGCTTTTTCATAGATCCCAGTAATAGATACCACTCGGTTTATATGCCAAGAAGGGAGACAGTTCCAGGGCTAGGAACATGCTGTTCTCTGCTGTAACAAGATCACCAACCATTAAAGAGGACTGCGTTGCTTCGCTAAGACAGTATATTTATAGCAGAGCCTCTTCATAAAACGAAAACATCGGCAGCCTATCATCATACATACACGAACAGAAAGAAGAAACGGACACGTGTAGCAGAGGTGCCCCATGGTTCATATGAATACATAAGACTTTTCAGACTATCCTTATGGAAACAGAATTTCACGACACATAGGGGCCTCTTTTACAAACCAGGCTGGAGCACAATAAGTCACAAAACAGAGCCCGTAACCAGTTGAGAAATCTCCGTTTTTCCAAGACCAGTCCAGATCACAATACACAGACAAGACACCTGCCCAGCTGTCAACATCTAACAAGCACTAGCTTTACACAATCCTGCCGGTGCTATAATGAGAGAGGGGTCCCATGTATTAATGCGTACATTAAATGTTTTTTTCTAATAAACAAAGAGTTCTATTTTGTCAAAAAGCAGAATCCCGTAAACAGGATAAATTGGCTCCCGAAACGTATGACCCTCCGAGTTCCAGGCCTGACCAAACAAAAAACTTGGCTTGCCAAATACTTGAAACAATGAAGTCTCTGTTTACCGAGGACGGACGCCTTATGGGTAAATCCCACAGCTGCTAAATCTAAACACGCTTGAAAATCAGAAAACATACAAAAAACAAGCATTTACAATGCAATGGTTTTGCCTTTGTTAAAGTTAGAGCTATTGGCATTGCTCTTGACATTATTTTTTATTTATGTTTTTTTAACATAAATAAATGGCATTGTCATTTACAATGCCACTAGCTTTATCTCTCGCAAATGACACAGACAAACACACACAGAGCCCCCCCCTCACCGAGCCCCCCACACACACAGCCCCCCACACACACAGCCACACAAAGTTAGAGCTATTGGCATTGTCAATGACAAATCTTTTATTTATGTGTTGGTTTTAAAAACAGATACATTAATGGCATTGTCATTTACAATGCCAATAGCGTAATCTCACGCAAATGGACGATGGTTACAAAAATTTTTGAAAAGTGCTCTATAGAATCAGGAGGAGTCAGGGAGGGATAATGAATAGTGATAGAGCCAAGAAGGAAAAAAACAAATTAGGGTGAGAGAGAGTGGTGCATTTGATAGAGTTAGCAGTGTGTTGAAGGGAGAGTGAGTGACGGGATGAGAGTATGAGCAGAGGAGAGAGAGGCAGTGAGAGAAGGAGAGTGTGGTGAAAGGGAAGAGTGAGTGACGGGATGAGAGTATGAGCAGAAGAAAGGCAGTGAGAGAAGGAGAGTGTGGTGAAAGGGAGAGTGAGTGACGGGATGAGAGTATGAGCAGAAGAGAGAGAGGCGGTGAGAGAAGGAGAGTGTGGTGAAAGGGAAGAGTGAGTGACGGGATGAGAGTATGAGCAGAAGAGAGAGAGGCAGTGAGAGAAGGAGAGTGTGGTGAAAGGGAAGAGTGAGTGACGGGATGAGAGTATGAGCAGAAGAAAGAGAGGCAGTGAGAGAAGGAGAGTGTGGTGAAAGGGAAGAGTGAGTGACGGGATGAGAGTATGAGCAGAAGAAAGGCAGTGAGAGAAGGAGAGTGTGGTGAAAGGGAGAGTGAGTGACGGGATGAGAGTATGAGCAGAAGAGAGAGAGGCGGTGAGAGAAGGAGAGTGTGGTGAAAGGGAAGAGTGAGTGACGGGATGAGAGTATGGGCAGAAGAGAGAGAGGCGGTGAGAGAAGGAGAGTGTGCTGAAAGGGAAGAGTGAGTGACGGGATGAGAGTATGAGCAGAGGAGAGAGAGTCAGTGAGAGAAGGAGAGTGTGGTGAAAGGGAAGAGTGAGTGACGGGATGAGAGTATGAGCAGAAGAGAGAGAGGCGGTGAGAGAAGGAGAGTGTGGTGAAAGGGAAGAGTGAGTGACGGGATGAGAGTATGAGCAGAAGAGAGAGAGGCAGTGAGAGAAGGAGAGTGTGGTGAAAGGGAAGAGTGAGTGACGGGATGAGAGTATGAGCAGAAGAAAGAGAGGCAGTGAGAGAAGGAGAGTGTGGTGAAAGGGAAGAGTGAGTGACGGGATGAGAGTATGAGCAGAAGAAAGGCAGTGAGAGAAGGAGAGTGTGGTGAAAGGGAGAGTGAGTGATGGGATGAGAGTATGAGCAGAAGAGAGAGAGGCAGTGAGAGAAGGAGAGTGTGGTGAAAGGGAAGAGTGAGTGACGGGATGAGAGTATGAGCAGAAGAGAGAGAGGCAGTGAGAGAAGGAGAGTGTGGTGAAAGGGAAGAGTGAGTGACGGGATGAGAGTATGAGCAGAAGAGAGAGAGGCGGTGAGAGAAGGAGAGTGTGGTGAAAGGGAAGAGTGAGTGACGGGATGAGAGTATGAGCAGAAGAGAGAGAGGCGGTGAGAGAAGGAGAGTGTGGTGAAAGGGAAGAGTGAGTGACGGGATGAGAGTATGAGCAGAGGAGAGAGAGTCAGTGAGAGAAGGAGAGTGTGGTGAAAGGGAAGAGTGAGTGACGGGATGAGAGTATGAGCAGAAGAGAGAGTCAGTGAGAGAAGGAGAGTGTGGTGAAAGGGAAGAGTGAGTGACGGGATGAGAGTATGAGCAGAAGAGAGAGAGGCAGTGAGAGAAGGAGAGTGTAGTGAAAGGGAAGAGTGAGTGACGGGATGAGAGTATGAGCAGGAGAGAGAGAGGCAGTGAGAGAAGGAGAGTGTGGTGAAAGGGAAGAGTGAGTGACGGGATGAGAGTATGAGCAGAAGAGAGAGAGGCGGTGAGAGAAGGAGAGTGTGGTGAAAGGGAAGAGTGAGTGACGGGATGAGAGTATGAGCAGAAGAGAGAGAGGCGGTGAGAGAAGGAGAGTGTGCTGAAAGGGAAGAGTGAGTGACGGGATGAGAGTATGAGCAGAGGAGAGAGAGTCAGTGAGAGAAGGAGAGTGTGGTGAAAGGGAAGAGTGAGTGACGGGATGAGAGTATGAGCAGAAGAGAGAGTCAGTGAGAGAAGGAGAGTGTGGTGAAAGGGAAGAGTGAGTGACGGGATGAGAGTATGAGCAGAAGAGAGAGAGTCGGTGAGAGAAGGAGAGTGTGGTGAAAGGGAAGAGTGAGTGACGGGATGAGAGTATGAGCAGAAGAGAGTCAGTGAGAGAAGGAGAGTGTGGTGAAAGGGAAGAGTGAGTGACGGGCTGCCGAAGATCACACGCGGTCCCTCGCCTCATGATTGGTTTCCCTGTGGCTCACATTACCCAGAGCAGGGCTGCTCCCCAGTGTGAGGGATCGCGGATTGCAGTGGTGCTGGTGGTGGGCGTCTGTGGGGCCCCTCCCCGCCTGCTGCCCCCCTCCCTGAAGTGTATGCATCTCAGCTGGAGCCGCAGCTTGTCAAACTTCACTCCCCCTCCCTCCTGCACCCCCGCCCCAGGCCCTCTCAGCTGGCTCACGTAGTGCTGCACAATCCCAGACAAGGAATGCTTATCGCCGTGCCTGATCTGGAACTGTCGTGGTCCATCACCCTCCCACCCCTGGAAAAACATTGTGTACAGCGCATGCTCACATACAAGAATGTTTTCAAATTTTATGGGAGGGGGGTTATCATTGAAGTATCGTGTTCTGTAAATGTTTAACGACAACTGATAACAAGGAGACTGTTACAGAAGCCAACTGCTCAACGATAATCAGGTGTGCGTACATGTTTTCACTGTATGGCTGACTTCCTAAAGATGCATCTGTTTTACTATACGTCCCAGCGTCACCCTGAAGTGAAATAAAGTAAAACCTGAAGAGAGAACATAGAAACTGCTGCCAACATCGACCACACGCAAATATAATACTCTAAAATTCAGATTAAAATACAGAGAAATAATTCTCAGCTTGCACATTGCTCAGACAGAGCGCGGGCCTGCATGTGCCACTTAATAGTACAGAGCATCGAGGCACGCCAAGGAGGGGTTGGACTCAGACACGATTTCAGTTACATCCAACAGTGCTCGCCTCGGAAGCAAAAAAGCACAACACCACGAAGGCATCCCTTAAAGACACGAAATTCCAATGGCAGCAGAATATCGCGGACTCCTGCCCCAGAACCTCTCTCTGGCCCCATTAATTACTCTCTGAAGGGCTTCACGCTCCCCTGGCTCCCAAAGGCTGCATACGACCACAGGCCAGTGACCACGGCTGGCGGGAGGGCCGAGGCCTCCAGGCCCGGACCGTTCCCAGAGCTCGCCTTTCATGTCGCTGCCGCCCTGCGCCCTGTCACGGTGTCGAGTAATCCGCTTTCAGGGAACAATGAGTTAAAGAGGGAGCGAGGGGCTGGGGAGGGGTAACAGAGTAACAGAGAAAAGAAGGGATAGAAGGTGCAGTGACGAGGGAGGAAAGGATATTGAATCACACACACAATAACCATAAGTTACCATAAGTAGACCATAAGCTCCTCATCAAAACTCTGCAAGCAAGAGCTGGCCTCGGCGAAGTTGTCCTTGATTGGTTTTCTTCCTTTCTCCACAACCGTTCGCAAATAATAAAACTGAAGAACTTCACCTCTGAAACGCAGCAAGTCAACAAGGGTGTCCCCCAAGGATCAGTACTTTCTCCTCAGCTCTTCAACATTTATATGGAACCGCTCGCCAAACTACTCAGGAATGCCAATATCCTCTTCCACCTCTACGCGGATGACACGCAGATCTACCTGGAAACCTCCTCGCTTAATGACATCCACAGACTAAATGCTGTCTTAAAAGATGTTCAAGACTGGCTAACAAAAAACCACCTGAAACTCAATCCCGACAAGACCGAAACTCTTCTCATCTCAAACAAAGAAGACAATCCTCAAATCACTGAATGGCTGAAGTCGATCGATGCTCTTAAAGGTTCTCTCACGCCAACTGATTCCGTCAAATCCCTGGGTTTCACCCTTGACCCCAAATTAACTCTGACAAACCACATTAAGAACTCGGCAAAAAGTGCTTTCTTCAACCTCAGACTGCTGAATAAAATAAAACCTTTTATTCCAAACAAAGACCTCAAACTAGCCACCCAATCTCTAGTTCTATCGAGACTGGACTATGGGAACTCAATCCTTACAGGCATACCCAAATCACACCTGGCTCCATTAAAAACAACACTACATGCGGCAGCAAGAATGATCACAGGATGCAAAAAATTTGACCACATCTCCCCAGCACTCAAAGAACTTGAATGGCTCCCGGTGGAAATGCGTAGCTCCTTCAGAACGGCCTGCCTAACACACAAGGCCCTCCACACCGGTAAACCAGAATACTTGGCTAACAAGCTCAAAAAAGCAGATATTTGAGAAGCTCCAACTCCCTGCTGCTCATCCCACCAAAAACCAGAAAGAAGAAAACTGCGGACTGCTCCTTCACTGGAAATGCCCCCAAAATATGGAACTCTATCCCCCCTCATATCAGAACTCTACCTTCCTATCCGGACTTCAAGATCCAACTCAAATCCTTGTTCCTCATCCGTTCCTTGGGTCCCAGATAACGAGGATCTCCCTCTGAACTATGCGCTATCTCTGTATCCTTCTACCAAAAGGCCTACTGTTACGAACTTCTCCTCCCCCAACATTGTCGTGAGGACTGCCTTTATGTGTTATGTATCTTTTTGCTCACCATGCCTTTCCTCTTACTGTAAAGCGCTCTGCCACCTTCGGGTCTTGTTAGCGCTATAGAAAACTTCTAAATAAATAAATAAATAAATCCTAATCTATAGTGCCCAAGAAGGCCACTTCAAAGTGCTATGGGGGCACAGAGGGAATAGTATACGCATGGGCGCTGAGAGCAGGAGTGGCAATGGGGGATAGAACCAGCAGTGAACATGAAGGTATGGAGTACTTTAGCAAGGATAGAATGAACGAAGATATTTGAACGAGTAATGTTTTTAAGGAGAAAAAAAAGGAGATTCCGAAAAAGGAAGACTTGGGAAGGATGCCCAGCATCTCAACTCGCATTCGTTTCTTGGCCACAGTTCATTCGGTGGTGCAGATGCCGGTGACGAATCCCAGTTTCCTTTCCTTTTCCCTCCCCCCTTCCTCCCAGTTCAGAAAGGGGAATGGGGGCGGGGGGGGGGGGGGTCATCTTTCCTTCCCCACCTTCTGGGTCCGTCTGGGACAGAAAGCAAGCTCAGGCACCAAAATAAAAGTACCCCCGTAAGCGGATAGGATAGCTAAAAAGTTGCCTATGTGTGCTAATCGGGGCTGTTATGAACTTTTAAAGACACGCAGTATAATTGTTTTGCGAGGCATTGAAGGCTGCATTGATTTGTGCTAGCTGCAGCCAAAGTTTGTGGTAATATTATAAAAATCAATAGTAGAAACCGGCCCAGCAGACTATAAACCCGGCCAACAGGCAGCCCCCCCAACCCCCCCTAAAAAAAAACATCCGACGCACTGACCTGTTAGACCTGCCGATCGGGCCCTGTCTGGTGACACTATTGGCCGACCCTGCTCTCCTCCGACCTCGGCCACTCTCACATCATTTCAGCAGAGGACAGGGCAGCGCCGAGGGGTTTGAATGTTTGTGGTGCGTGTAAGTGTAGAAACTAGAAAGCAGCTCCTCGCGCCGGCCACTCCCTCCTTTCTGCGCTTAGGTGGAATGCAAGACTGCCAATGGGGGTCTAAAGGTGGGGGGAGGGGGGGGGGGGGGTATGTCTGTTCTCATTTTGTGATCCCAACAGTATTGTATTTATATAGTTCAACTCGACCGGTATTTTGTACAATATCAACTCAAATATGTGAACTATTTACTGTACCTAAATCACTGACATGCATCCACTGAACGTCTTTACACTAATTGTTCAGAAATCTGTCAGTGTTATCTGCCAGTAAAGTTCAGGTCATGAAATAGTGCCCGATGGCGGGACCCGTTTCAATGTCGGTTTATACTTACTAGGCCTGAGGCCGGAAAGCGCCTGCTTCCTCTGCTACTCACAGGGGAAAGAGGTCAAAGCGCACGTCAGGGGCGGAGAAGGCAGACGAGGCTCGGCTCGTTTTAGACTCGATGGTTTAAGGGGACCGAGATCTTGGCTGTAGCCCCACTAGGGGACAGCTCCAACGAGAATAATTAACCAACCTACACGAAGACCCATAAAAATTCGAACAAGCGGGAGGGGGCGGGAAAGGGGGAGGAGAGACGCAGAAGTGCCGGCAATGCCGGACCAGATTCGGGGGCGTTCCCGGCTTTCGGCTGACGTCGCGTGACGTCGGCAAAAGCCAAAGAATCTCGGGAACGCCCCCGAATCTGGTCCGGCATTGACGGACAGGCCCCTCGTCCAATGGCTAGGCTCCATTTATGGAGCCAGCCAATGAATGACGAGGGCCGACCCAAAGCCACACTACAGTTCTCATCAGGTTTTCGCCTGCGCGAGAGCGCATCTTTTCGCCAGGCAAAACCTAACGAGTAACAGACTAGCGTCACAAACACAAATGAAAACAAGTGAACTGAGTCAAAAGAGCCATTTGCCTTTTATAGCAACAGAGCTACTGCATTTAGCAGTGTATTTGGGACTCCATTAAGAAAACAAAAGGCTGACTACGCTTGCCTCAATCCAGTCCCGATCCTAAGGATGCTAATCGAACTCGACATTACTTTTGACAGCAAATTGTTTTTTAAAAAGTATGAGAGTAGTCAAGCCCCTGACAGAAGCATTTGTGTTGCTCGGGTCACAAACGTCAGGCGGGGCTCCTCTCAGGTTCTCTTTTAGCATGAAAATAAAACCTATATGTATGCCCAGTGACAAATTTAGATGCAGCATCACCTCAAGGCATCATCTGATGGCGCCTGACATTAACTGCTTAGTAAGGAGAATAGGGATGAATTGGGCTGTGACCAGCGGCGCAACTAGAACCGAACTTCGGGGGGAGGGAGGGGGTGTATTGGCTAGCACTAAACTGTAGTGCTGGGGCTACCATTTTACTCACTGTGGTCCGAAACAGTATTAGAATGCACATTTGGAAGGTCAATAGGTCCGGGTTTAATGTGCTAACCATTCAGACATAGAAGCACAAGTTACTACTTGTGTAACTATACATCTGTAAGAGACATTAGTTTGTGATAGATTCCTTACCTAAGAATATCCCCAGACGCAAGACTGGATCCGGGAAGTTTTGCTTAGCAGTACCCCTGCGCGTCGGTAGGTGGCTCTCGTGCGGCTCCGCGTCAGTCGCTGGCGTCGTAAGCGCCGAGATGTCACGGAGACTACTTAGGCGCCCACCCATGCGCGCTGACGTCAGTTCTGCACACGACTTTCCGCATCGAAACGCAGAGCCATGCAAGAGTGACCATTGGTGCATAAAACTAGGGCCCTAAAGGGGATAACCTTAACCCTAGTAATCAGCTCGCAGAACGTGGAGGATGGGTGGGGCGGTAAGGAATCTATCACTAACTAATGTCTCTTACAGATATATCGTTACACAAGTAGTAACTTGTGCATCTGAAAGAGACACGTTAGTGATAGATTCCTTACCTTAGAATAGATACCCCAGCAATACCAACCCCGGTGGTGGGTCTGCTAACGAGATTACACCAAAAAGGCACGGAGTACAGATCCGCCAAAGAAGCCGTCTCTCCGGACCTGACTGACAAGGCAGAAGTGCTATATAAACGTGTGCAACGAGGCCCGCGTAGCTGCCTGACAAATGTCCTGTAAGGAAACACCCCGTCCGAAGGCAGTAGTGGCTGTCGTTGCCCTGGTGGAATGGGCACGTAGCCCCAGAGGAGGCTCCTTCTTAGCTAAGGAGTAACAGGCTTTAATGCACAGAACAACCCACCTGGAGATGATACGCTTGTGCACGGCCCGACCTCTCTTGGGGCCCACATAGCCAACAAAGAGTTGATCATCCACCCGGAACTGTTGTGTACGCTGCAGATAGAAAGCGAGCGCACGTTTTGGGTCCAGCCGGTGGAGCCTCTCCTCTTCTCTGGAAGGATGCGGAGGCGGAAAGGTGGGCAAAGTGATGGCCTGCCCGATGTGGAAGGGCGTAACAACCTTTGGCAAGAAAGAAGGACGGGTCCTTAAAACCACCTTGTCCGGATGAACAGAAAGGAAAGGAAGTTTAGAAGAAAGAGCCTGGAGCTCACTCACTCTTCTAGCAGAGGTGATAGCAACCAGGAAAGCCGTCTTTAAGGTAAGACGACGTAAAGGACATTTATGAAGAGGCTCAAAGGGAGCGCGCATCAGGAAGGTCAAGAAAGATTTAAGTCCCACTAAGGCATTATGAAGGGTACGGGTGGAAACGTACGTGAAATGCCTTTGAGGAAACGGTTAACAACCGGGGACTTAAAAAGAGAAGGCTGATCTGGAAGCCGCAAAAAGGCGGAAATGGCCGAAAGATAACCTTTGACAGTGCCCAGAGCAGAGCCCTGCCGTACCAAGGAGAGAAGGAACAGAAGAACCTCAGAAAGTGGGGCAGAAAGGGGATCCACAGCCTTTGCGGTGCTCCATGCCACAAATTTGTTCCACCGGCAGGCGTATACCGTTTTAGTGGAAGGACACCTGCCTGCCAGAATGACATTACAGACTTCCGGAGGAAGGTCAAAAGCCTTCAATTGTCGCCGCTCAATCTCCACGCATGGAGGTGGAGGCTGGACAGGTTCGGGTAGAGGACTGTCCCCTGCTGCTGCGACTGAAGATCCTCCCGACAGGCAGACGGATCGGGGGATCGATGCTCATACTGAGTAGCTCGGGATACCATACTCTTTGAGCCCAGTCCGGAGTCGCAATAATAACTTGAGCCCGGTCACACCTGATCTTCTTCAGCACTCTGAGCAGAAGTGGTATAGGCGGAAAAGCGTACAGTAGACCGCAGCTCTACTCGAGACGAAAAGCGTCTCAGAGCGAGTGCCACCTTGGAAATTCCAACGTGCAGAACTGATGACATTGCGAGCTCTCTTCGGTGGCGAATAGATCTAACCAAGGCTCTCCCCACTGCAGAAAGAGACTTTGCGCCACGTCTGAGTTCAGACGCCATTCGTGATCCATCAAGCAACGGTGGCTGAGTTTGTCCGCCCTGGCATTCAGAGAACCCGCCAGGTGTTGAACCACCAAGGTAATGCCTTGATGTTCCAGCCATGACCAGAGGCGCAGAGCCTCCTGACATAGGGTCCAGGACCCCACCCCGCCCTGTTTGTTGCAATAGCACACGGCAGTGGTGTTGTCCGTGAACACCTGCACTACACTTCCCAGACGGAGGGAAGGAATGCCTTCAGTGCAAGTCAGATCGCCCGCAGCTCCAGAAGGTTGATGAAGCCAGGACTCCGCAGGAGACCAGAGGCCTCTGAACTCCACCTCTCCCAAGTGGCCGCCCCATCCCAGGAGGTACACATCAGTCACCAATGTGTGCTCCGGTTGGGGAAGGGCGAGGGATCTGCCATTGACCCATGTCTTGCAGTGCCCTCCGAGATCTAGACATGATCGGACAGGTTGCCCTGATGCTGTGCCCACTGGAACTTCAGGTCCCACTGCAGAACCCGGATATGCCATCTGTTATGTGTCACCAGCAGGATGCAAGAGGCCATCAGGCCCAGAAGCTGGAGGGTCATCCTGACCGAAACCTGGGATAGAGGCTGAAAGATCGGAACCATAGCCAAATATCCCGGACTCGCTGCACGGGAGGATAAATCCAAACAGCGTTGAATCCAGAACTGCTCCGATGAAGGGGAGCTTCTGAGAGGGACTTAGGTGTGACTTCGGCACGTTGACGGAGAACCCCAGCAAATGCAGGAGGTCGGCCGAAGTCTGGAGGTGGGAGACGACTGCCTGGGGCGAGGCCGCCTTCAACAGCCAGTCGTCAAGGTAGGGGGAAGACTGATTCCCCTGACCGGCGCAGATGAGCCGCGACCACCGCCATCACCTTCCTGAACACCCGAGGGGCACTGGTTAGGTCGAAGGGGAGCACGGCAAACTGAAAATGCTCCTGGCCTACCGGGAACCGCAGGTAGCGCCGGTGGGCTGGAAGGACGGGGATGTGAAAATAAGTGTCCTGCAAGTCCAACGCCACCATCCAGTCTCCGGGGTCCAGGGCAGCCAGGACCTGAGCCAGAAACAGCATCTTGAACTTCTCCTTCCGGAGGAAGCGATTGACATGACGGAGGTCCAAGATGGGGCACAGGCCCCCCTTATCCTTTTTGGGGACCAGAAAGTAGTGGGAATAACAGCCACACCCTACTTCCTGACTGGGAAAGCAATTGACGGCCCCCTTGGCCAGGAGGGCCGAGACTTCAAGAGCGGCAGGGTTCTTTGTAGAAAGACCCAAGGACTTGGCCGTGGCCCGAGAGTCTTTAAAGCGCTCCAGGGCATTGTCGGCCTCATCACCAAAGAGGTGGGAGCCATCAAAAGGCATGTCCATGAGCGAGCTCTGGACATCGGGTGAGAACCCAGTGGAAGGCAACCAGGCGTGGCGCCGCAACGCCACAGTCGTGGAAATTTCCCTGCTCAACGAATCAGCGGTGTCCAGACCACACCTGATGGCAAACTTTGCCGCATCCTTATCTTCCGCAATCGCTTGGGAAAGGACAGACTGGCCCTTCTCAAAACATTGAGGCAAGACCTGAGCTACCAAATCCCACACTGCGTGGGAATAACGGCCCAATAAGTAGGCGGTGTTAACCAACCGCAACCCCAAGCTGGCTGAGGAGAACAACCTCTTGCCAAATTGGTCTAGCCTTTTAGAGTCCCTAGCCGGCAGAGCCGTGGGAAAGGCACTCTGCGACGTCAAGGCCTGAATGACCAGACTCTCAGGCGTAGGATGAGTGGTCAAGAAGGCGGGATCAACAGGCGCCAGGCTATGACGCCTAGCAACGTTTTTATCAACCGGCGCCCCCGTGATCAGTCGCAATCAAGTGCCCAAGAGGACTCTGTTGAAGGCCTCATTGAATGGAGCAGCGGCTCCGACGACGTAGACGTCATATGGAGCATCTCCGTAAGGAGGTTGGTTTTAAGGGCCACTGTAGGGAGGTCAAGATGGAGCACCTCCGCAGCCCCACGGTGTAGGAAGCGCCCTCCTCCATAGTAGGTGGAGGAGAGGCAAACCCCGGGTCAGAAGACTCATCAAGTTCACCGGCATCTTCAAGGTCGTCCACCCAATCCTGCTCGGAGTCACACTGCCAGACAAGGGGGTTCTCGGAGCCGTCCCAGTCCTCGTCCCGTTCAGGCGTAGAGGGAGACGGTTGCGGCGGCAGGGCCGGAGCCGGAGAAGGGACAAGCGGCGTCGGGAACGTTGCCGAAAGCGGCGCCGGCGGGGGCCGAGCCGGAGCCATATCCCAATTTGGATCCCAGGCCGGGACTAAATGGTCTGGGAACCGGGGCAGGGGCGGGAGAAACTGCACCCAGCATGGCGCCTGTGGCGTAGCCAAGGGCGGCGCCGGGGCCGACGGTGCTGCACCTTGTGGCGCCGGGACCGGAGGCACAGGATCCTGTGGCGCCGGGGCTGGCGCCAGTGGCGGAGCCACCGGGCCAACAGGATCTGGACACGGGACCATGGGT
This sequence comes from Lissotriton helveticus, assembly GCF_964261635.1. Classification (NCBI taxonomy): domain Eukaryota; kingdom Metazoa; phylum Chordata; class Amphibia; order Caudata; family Salamandridae; genus Lissotriton; species Lissotriton helveticus. The sequence goes on along the minus strand of NC_136065.1, from coordinate 617,295,777 downwards.
CCCGAAGGCGCGGGAGCCCGGGGCCGAAAAAGGCAGTCCATGGCAGCAAGAAACTCTTGCATCTGTTCGGGAGTTGTCGAAGGACCCGGGTATAGCGGGTAGGCCGAGCGACTCCCCGGGTCCAGAGGAACCGCAGGGGCGGAGCCCCTGGCCCCCTCGCCTGCCTCCGGGGAGCGACAGGGGGACGTCGGAGAGCGAACACGCTTCTTTGACTTCTTTTTATGGCGTCGCTGACAGGAATCTGAAGGCGAAGACTTACAGCCCGAGGTGAGACGGCTCCGGTCCCGCGAGCGATCCCGCAAACGGCCCCTAGACCCAGAGCGGCGGTGACAGAAATGCCGGGCCTCCAGCAACTTCTGGCGCCGCTCCCGCAAGGCCTTCGGGGCCATGGTTCGACAGTCTCGACAGTCCCAGGAGTCATGGTCAGTCTCCAAGCAGTAGAGGCACACATCGTCCACACTTACACCTAAGCCAAACTGTCACAGTTTCTTTCTCTTCAAAAAGATGCACAGATTTCAATGTGTGCATGCTGCAACAAAAAATCATCATGGGAAGTAGTGTTGGCAAGAGAATTTGAATCGACGCACAGCAAATTTTAATAGACTGTATAGGTATATTTCTGGGTGCAATCACAGTATCGTCGCGTATCCCACGGCGTAAACTATAACCTGGTTAGTAGTGGGATCAGTGGGTCACTGTCCCATCCTGTGTTGCACACTCTAGTTCCTCTCCCGAAGAAAGAGGTTCCAAACTTTGTTTTAACGTTTCAAATGTGCTTTTATTCAGCAATATTTCATTCTTTGCATTTTTCAGTAACTCATTTATGTCATTTTTGCGACATTTTTGCGATTTTTCATTACATGTTTAATCATGTCAGCACTGTCCTTTTAAAGCCATCCAATGCATTTCGAGGCTTATCCGCCTCTTCGTCAGGGAAAAGGATACTGAAATGGAATAAAGTTTACAGGATAATGAATGTTGGGTCGGGAACGTGAAGTGTGGCTGGTGTTTAGGGTTAATCTGTGAGGGTAAGGGGGGGCTGTGTTTGGAATCGTGTGATTTTATGATGGCACCTTAAAGAAATTGTCCCGCAACCTGTGTAAAGTGATCTATAAATATCAACATTAGGCTTACGTGTGGCTCTTTTCTGTGAGCTCGTGCGTTCTGTGGATTGCAAAGTATCGGTAAGAATAATACTATGGTTTCTCAAACGAGAAGGCTATCAAAAAGTGTACAATACCAAAATTTGTATATGATTGTAACATACAATAGTGACATAGCGCATCAATCTAAACAGTTGGTGGAGATACGTAATTCAATGAAAGTTCATCTATTGAGACGGGTAAGTCAATCAATAGTCTGTACTGGGTGTGTCCATTCTCTGTTTATTGTTCCGTTTCAAAAAAGCCAACACGTGTTTCATCGCAAGGAACAAATGCGAATCTTCAGCGAGGTCAACGTCCGTTCACGAAACACGGCGCCGGGAAACTCGAAGAGGGGGAATTACGTCCGCCAGGACAAGGCACTTTGTGGTTCACGAGCGCACCCGCCCTGCAACCACATTGACCTCGCTCCTCCCGGTTTCTACTCAACCTGCCTATTACTAAGATGTGTTTATCCACACATCAGATACTGTTGACAAAATAACGCGATACTTGGTTTTCTGCCGTTACCGTGGCAGACACCCCTTATGCATTCAAGCCAAATAGACAAAAAATTTTGGTTAGCCGGCCCTGAAGATTCGCATTTGTTCCTTGCGATGAAACACGTGTTGGCTTTTTTGAAACGGAACAATAAACAGAAAATGGACACACCCAATACAGACTATTGATTGACTTACCCGTCTCAATAGATGAACTTTCATTGAATTACGTATCTCCACCAACTGTTTAGATTGATGCGCTATATGTCACTATTGTATGTTACAATCATATACAAATTTTGGTATTGTACGCTTTTGTGTTAGTGCAGGGGCACAGTTGTTCTTATTCATTGTTGACCAGTTTCTGGCCTTTCTGAGTGGTTGTGAGGTATTACCACTCGCCCTATTGCCTACACCTGTTTTACTCTTGCTTGTCACTGTTTAGCGGTTAACAAGGCGTGCGCCCTGAAGTTCTGGTATTCCCAAAAAGACCTCAGCAGGTGCTCACATGCCACTCAAAGACCTCCACTGGCTCCTCATTCCCTAACCCACACTCTTTACACTGCTCACACAAGTTTACAAAGTCCAGCACAACCTTTACCCCACCTACTTCAATAGCTGCATCAACTAGAACAAACCCATCATACACATCTGCTCAGCCAGACTCTTGCTCGCACACATCCCCCACAAACAAAGAACCAGAGTCTGCTATCGTGCTTTCTCCTACCTTGTGCCCAAAGGCTGGAACAACCTGCCCCTACACATTAGAGCTGGCTCCTCAGTACTTGAGATCTGCAAGAAAAATACTTACCTGTACACTGTGGTTCTCCAGTATTGATTCCTTTCACATGCTTGTATCTTCCCCATCGTCGTGGTGGGATTCTCGCAGTAGTTAGAAAAGTAGCACTATAAGAGTTCATCATAAATAGGGCTCCCTGTTTTCCGTTTTTAATGATTTTTACAGATAAATACAGACAGAAAACATGTATGTGTCTGTATGTATTTTAAAATGTGGATAAAAACGGAAATTGTATATTTTTTTTAAAAGTAATTCCAAATCTGTCTGCCAAGACTGCCAAGCCAATAGATGTGTGGGTTGACAGGAAGGGGTGTTAAACAGAGAAAGGGATTTCATTAAAGAGGCTTTAACCGCATGCGTGCGGGCGGAATTCCGCCCGTACGCTGAGATTTCCGAAACCGCACTTTACGTGACGAGCTGGGCTCGTCATGAGCGTGCGAGGAGGCTACCTCATGACGAGCCCAGCTCGTCATCAGCGTCGAAGGGGTTAACAGCAGTAGATATACACAAGACTATTACTGAAATGTGCATGTTTTCATATAAGTGCATTGATTTAACTTTAGAGGGTATTCACAGCACTGAAACCCAGCAGACATTCAAGCATGAGTGCATATTTATTGGTTAAATAATTGTGGAAATATATGCTAATTTCCGCTTGATTTTCTTTACAAAGACTGAAATAAATATGGATAAATGCAGATAAAATTAGCCAATAATAAATATGGATAAATACAGATGGAAATGTCAAAAAATAAATAGCAAAAACCGGGAGACCTAATTGTAAACCACAAAAGGGAAAGGAAAAACTGGGAACAACTCTCTTCTCATTCCTTTCTCCTCATATTCTCTCACATGCTTAATTCTTTCACTACTTTCTACCTGGTCTCTATCGCTTTCTCTCTTCAAACTCTTTTCTCAATACCTTCTCTACCACAGGCATCCTCCCTGCCACCTTCTCCTCCTCACCCCTATCAGAAACAGGCCATGTAGAAGATTAACCCAGTTGAGAGACGGATGATACTCTCACAGAATATTAGCTGATTCTGGTTTCTCAACCCCCACAGAACTTCAGGTTTTAGATTATAGGAAGGAGTGTTGAAAGACCTCTGCTCTGCCTGTGAACTGGCCACCTAAATGTATGTCTGCACAGGGGTTTAGCACTGTCTGCAATGGAGCTCGGCTCCATACTTGGAAGAGCTCAGCTCTGTTTGCCCAGGGCTGCAGCAATATGTATGCAGGAACTCCTCTTCAGCGCAATGAAAGAAATTGTGTATGGGTACACGGTCGCTGCTCTAAATGTGCATGGGTGAAGGCCTATGTATGCAGGGACTTTGCTGCAACTGTGCTGGAGCTTAGCTGTGGAGGAGTGAGATCAACTCTACAAAATGATGAGGTCGTTTTGTGGCAAAGCTCTGTGTCTCTGTAGGCACAAGGACCTACTTTTCTCTGTGCAAGAACTCATTTAGGTCTTATGTGTTGAGCCTATTTCCATTTACCAGGTCTTCTTATAACATCTCAATTGTATAGCCTCTACCTTTCCAGAGTATACTTTGTTGTGAACCTCTTCTTGATGTTCATTGCTTTCATCTCATTTTGGTATGTCCTTTGGGCTACACTTGTAGTGAGGAAATTTAGAAAGAGCAGGGAAGATCAGGCTGAGACAATGAGACAAAGTTAAATATGAAACGAGACAAAGGTGAAATGTATTTCGTGGGAAGGAGCAGGTTGAGAAAAATGAAAAGGGCTGATGACCGGGAACAAGAGAGAAGGCAGAGACGCGTGGAGAGTGACAAGAGGGACATAGGGCAGGAACAGAGTGCTGATGTCCAGGTGACTACCTATGGGCAATTGGGAAGTTAAAATGTACTGCAGCACATGGGAAGGAAAGACTGGGCCCGAGCAAAAATAAAAAGTTAAAGAAAATACATAATATTTTAACTCTTTTCTCTGAGCACCACGTTGGAGCGTAAAAACAGGCAGACCCTGAAAAAGAGGGTAGTCAGGTGGACCATGGCTCTGAAGTAGGTGTGTTAACCCAGGTGTCTACATTTACCAGTTAGATCCTTTGAAATGTGAATGTGTCTAGGATTTGGAGCAGGCACTGTGCTCTCTTTGGCTTAAAGTTTTCTAACCACCAACTACCGCTTGCAGAGATGGTATGGATGATCAAGAATAGAACACATGAGAGCATAGTAGACTGGGGAACACCATGCTGGTGTGGCAGAAAGCTTAGGAGGAGACGTGGCAGGTGTTGTCTATCCACAGTGTCATTCTGATCCTTCTCTTCAGTCTATTATATGGTTGTCCATCAAACCATGAAAGGTCAGAACCCAGCAGTCCTCGGCTGTGGGAAGTTGGCCTGATGTGCAGTGCTCACTATTCTAGTGATCACTATATATCAGTCCAAACAACCCTTATTGATGATTGGTTGTAAGTCAACCTTATAGACCAGCTATCCTAGTAGCATGGATACGAGCAGTCTAAGGCTAAGACTCTAGAGGGCGTGTTAAGCCAGCTGTTTTACCATCACATTACCCCTTGAACACCCAGTGAAAGGACACCACACAAGTTGTTATGAAAATAAACAGTGTATTTATTTATTACAAGACTACCCTGGCTCTTTATGAGACAGGGAGCTAAGCACACAACAAAACTCTTACGAAAATACTTTTAAGTTAGCACGTTACACAAATGCCCGAGGGGCACGAAAAACCATATACGCTAAAAGTGGAATGCGAATTACTAGCAGGTAAGTAACAGTTCTAATAGGCTTTGGAATCGCTAGGACTGGACTAGGGAATCGTTAGATTACTACTAGGAGGCCCAGGGGACTCGGGTGCAGAGTGTGCACTCTCACGTGGGATGCGGGACAAAGTCTATGGAAGCTAGAATTCACAAAGTTAGTGTTCACGGGCGAACCCGACCTGGTAGGGAGAAAACGACAGTGGATCCTGACCCTTGGATAGTGAGGCTATGCTGGGACACCGGAGTGCCGAAGTTACCTAGCCCAGGGGCTGCAGCTGCATAGGTCTGAAAAGACGTCGGGGATCTCGTTGCCGGACCAGGAGCCTGGAAGGAAGAAGTTGCTGGCAGGCGACCAGTGAAGAAAAGTTCGATGGATCCAAGCCTGGATCAAGGAAGAAGAAACCTGAAAGCAGAGGGGACCAAGTTCTTGAATCACTAGCCAGTGATTAAGTGGGCACCAGGATGGCACCGGGCGAAGTCACCGCAGTCAGGTGAGTGGGCGCTGCTGGGCTCTGCAGTCTCTCGGACCAGGAGGCGTTGTCGGCGACCAGGATGGAGGTGCGAGCTGTCCCACGAAGGATGAAGTCGTCGGCGTCGAAGTTACCCAGGAGTGGGCAACAAGCCTTGGCTAATTCAAGCCCACGCGGTGGACTCAAAATGGCGTCTTGAGTGGACCAGGAGGGTCCGGGGTGCTCCTCTTCTGGAAGGGAGCAAGGGCCAGTCTGGAGCAACCAGACCAGCAGCAGAAATGTCGTCGGGCGTCGTCAGGAAGGCCACAAGCCAACGGGCTAGTAGCCAAACAACGCGGTGAACAGCGGAAAGCAGAAGGGCCCCGCGCAGATCGTGGAGATGCTGGGGGGCTGCACTTCGGAGCTGGAGCTGCTCAGAGTCGGGGCTTCTCGGACCCCAAAGCACTCACCAGGAATTCACTCGGCGGGCTTGCTGGAAAGAAGTCGTGCAGTCTTGCAGATGGCCGGTCCCTTGAGGTCTCGTCGCACCCACGGTTCTCAGCTGGGCTGTAGAGGTGGGTAGAGGTCAGAGGTGCCAGGGAAGCCGGTTCTCGTCGAGCTGGGCAGTCGGATTCCGGAGGAAGGACTTGCAGCAGACCGCAGTGTTCTTAGATGGTGCCTGCGGATGCAGGGTGACTACTCCTTAGTCACAAGGGAGAAATCTTAGGAAGAAGTCTTGAGTTCCTTTCGCAGAAAGTAGTTTCAGGATTCAAAGATGATCTGATTTGGAAGGGGGCCAGTCTCTACCTTTATCCTGTAAAAAGGGGCTGGCACGCGACTAAGTCCTGCCCTATGGGTGGGACTAGGAGGGGGGTGGTTACACCCACTTCCTTGGCGGGCTTTTCCCCAGCACAGGGTCTGGAGTGACCCTGGAACTGGTTCCAGCCAGCCTATGCACAGTGAGCACCGGGGTGCCACGTGCAGTCACCTTCCTCTAAAGCCCTGCCTACCTACAATACACAAAACCCTGTCTGGGACGGTGCTGGCACCGCCCCTGGCAGGAAACCCTTTGTCCTTATCTCCTGCTCTGGGAGGACTCCCAGCAGCAGGAGGGCAGACTTGTGTCTCGGTGGCAGCATCCATTTTGTGGATGCTAAGGCTCTGTCTGACTTTTAACCGGGTTATAGGTTACAGGCATGTCGTGTCCCTCTAGAAGGGTGGAATGCTAACCCCGTCGCCAGAATTGGCGAGGGGTTAGTATTCCAATTCGTATGACACCTTACTCGACATGTTTTGATAAAGCGATACCAGAGTTGGCACATAACCGCGAGGATTATAATGCACTTAAGAGTATATGGTATGCGATATCATGGAAACGGCTAAGGGATGGATCCCGAAAGCCGCAGACAGGCTCAGCTCATGCCTGAGCACTATCTCACACGATTCCAAGCACTCTGCCTTCAGGATTGTTAAGGCCTGCCATAGGAGTGACTGATAGGAGATCTGTGTGTCCATTTTAGGGTTAGATATAGGTATACTATATCTAAAGCAAAGGGTGAGTACACCACCTTGCCCCAGCTGTCGTGCAGCCAGTTGTGTCAGTTTTAGTTAGTCAATCCAGGGGTGGCACAATACATGCTTCAGCCCCTGGGAGACTTCTGGGTGCACCTCAGCCCTGGGTACAGGGACTTGGAGAGGGCCCAGGGCCAATTCAGTACCTGAGTACAATTTGGATAGAGAGAACAGCTAGGCTGTGGGTCTGATTAGCAGGCCCACAGCCAGGGAAAGTCGTAAACCAGTGCAGCAAAAAGCAAAAATCTGGGTGATCATAGGATTGCAGACCCTACTCTCCTACATGACCCCCCCCCCAAACTTTGGGACAATAAACTAACCTTGACCAGGTGAGTCTTCTTGCTCTAAGTGGAAATACCTGGAGAGCCCATCAGCATTGCTGTGATCAGTCCCAGGTCTATGCTCCACTGTAAAATCCATCCCCTGTAGGGAAATGGACCACCTAAGCAGTTTGGGGTTTTCACCCTTCATCTGATTTAGCCACAAGAGGGGCTTATGGTCTGTCTGAATGGTGAAGTGAGTGCCAAACAAGTAGGCCCTCAGCTTCTTCAGGGCCCAGACCACAGCAAAGGCCTCCCTCTCGATAGCTGACCAATTTTTCTCTCTGGGTGTCAACCTCCTACTAATGAAAGCAATAGGCTGATCATTACCATCAAAATTCAGTTGAGACAGAACAGCTCCCACACCCAACTCAGAAGCATCTGTTTGGACAATGAATGGCTTGGAGTAATCTGGACTCTTGAGGATAGGTGCTGTGCACATGGCCTGCTTTAGGTCATTGAATGCTTTCTGACAGCTTGCTGTCCACTGAACTTTCTTTGGCATCTTCTTGCTTGTCAGGTCATTAAGGGGGGTCACTATGGACCCATAATTTCTGACAAACTTCCTATAGTACCCAGTCAGGCCCAAGAAAGCTCGAACCTGAGTCTGGGTGATTGGAGGAGTCCAGTCCTTGATGGCCTGTATCTTACTCTCCAGTGGCTGAACCTGGCCTCCACCTACAAGGTGGCCCAGGTATACAACCTGTGACTGCCCTATCTGGCACTTTGTGGCCTTGATAGTGAGGCCTGCCTTTTGCAGGGCCTCTAACACTTTCCTCAGGTGGACCAGGTGATCCTCCCAGGTGGAGCTAAAGACAGCAATATCGTCAAGATAAGCTGCACAGAAGTCATCCAGCCCAGTGAGGACTTGATTCACCAACCTTTGGAAGGTGGCAGGTGCATTTTTCAGTCCAAAGGGCATTACCACAAATTGATAATGCCCTCCAGGGGTAGAAAATGCTGTCTTGGGTTTGGCTTCCTCAGCTAACCTGATTTGCCAATACCCAGCGGTCAAATCAAATGTGCTTAAGAAGTTGGCAGAAGCCAATCTATCTATAAGCTCATCTGCTCTTGGTATTGGGTGGGCATCAGTCTTAGTGACTGCATTGAGGCCTCTGTAGTCTACGCAAAACCTCATCTCTCTCTTACCACCCTGTGTGTGAGGCTTTGGCACTAGAACTACTGGACTAGCCCAAGGGCTATCTGAGGGCTCAATGACTCCCAGCTCCAACATTTTCTGCACTTCAGTTTTGATGCAGTCTCTAACATGATCAGGCTGCCTGTAGATTTTACTCTTAACAGGCAGACTGTCTCCAGTGTCAACATCATGGGTACACCAATCAGTTTGGCTGGGTGTCAGAGAGAACATATGTCGAAAGGATTGCAGAACTTGCCTGCAATCCTGTTGTTGATGTTCAGTGAGGCTGCCACAAAAGACAACACCATCAACTCAACTGACCCATCATCAGGATTCTGAGTGAGCAGGTCTGGGAGAGGGTCACTCTCTTCCTCCTGTCCCTCATCTGTGGCCATGAGCAAGCTCATGTCCTTCCTGTCAACATATGCCTTGAGCCTGTTAACATGGAGCACTCTGAGAGGGCTCCTGGGAGTTCCAAGGTCCACCAAGTAGGTAACCTCTCCCTTTTGCTCAATGATGGTGTGGGGCCCAGACCATTTGTCTTTCAGAGCTGCTGGGGCCACTGGCTCCAGCACCCACACCTTCTGTCCTGGCTGGTACACAGTCAGTACAGCCTTTTGGTCATGCCAAGCTTTTTGAAGTTCCTGGCTGGCCTCAAGGTTTTTAGATGCCTTCTCCATATACTCAGCCATCCTGGAGCGGAGACCAAGTACATAGTCCACTATGTTGGTTGCAGGCTTTTTGAGAGGTCTCTCCCATCCTTCCTTCACCAAACACAGGGGTCCTCTTACAGGATGCCCATACAGAAGCTCAAAAGGGCTGTAGCCAACCCCCTTCTGTGGGACCTCTCTGTAAGCAAACAGGAGGCAGGGGATCAGGACATCCCATCTTCTCCTAAGAGTTTCAGGTAGTCCATGAATCATCCCTTTGAGGGTCCTGTTGAATCTCTCAACAAGCCCATTGCATTGTGGATGATAGGGTGTGGTGAACTTGTAGTTCACACCACACTCTTTCCACATGGCAGTCAGATATCCTGACATGAAGTTTGTACCTCTGTCAGAAACGACCTCCTTAGGGAAACCCACTCTGGAGAACACTCCAACTAGGGCTCTTGCCACTACAGGGGCTGTAGTGGTCCTAAGGGGAATAGCCTCAGGATACCTGGTGGCATGGTCCACCACCACCAGTATAAACTTGTGTCCTGATGCTGTCTGGGGTTCCATTGGACCAACAATGTCAATCCCCACTCTTTCAAAGGGAACCCCCACCACAGGTAGTGGTATGAGGGGGGCCTTTGTTGTGCCACCTGACTTACCACTGGCTTGGCAAGTGACACATGAGCGACAAAACTCCTTGGTATTCTCATTCATATGGGGCCAGTGAAAGTGTGAGACAAGCCTGTCCCAAGTCTTTGTCTGACCTAAATGACCTGCAAGGGGAATCTCATGGGCCAAGGTGAGAAGGAAACCTCTCAGAGACAAGGGGATGACCAGCCTCCTGGTTGCACCAGGCTTGGGGTCTCTTGACTCAGAGTACAGGAGTCCATCTTCCCAGTATACCCTGTGGGCACCTGTGGCATTCCCTGCAGCCTCAGCAGCAGCCTGCTGTCTGAGGGGTTCAAGGGAAGGGCAGCTCAACTGTTCCTTCCCCAGGTCTGCTCTGGAGGGTCCCCCTGAGCCCAGAAACTCAACTTGATCAAGTTCAAGCTCTTTAGGCTCAGTTTCCCTCAGCTCTTCTAGATCAGCCTCCTCAGAGACTTGATCCTCAACCTGGGGCAAGGGGGAAGGCAAAGCCTTACCCTTACTGCTCTTCTTCTTGGGAGGTGTCTGGTCCATAATTTCAGGATCCAGCACCTGTTCAGTGGGGCATCTTCTGGCCTGTGACCTAGTCACAGCAAGCACATGTGCTGGCAAGCCTAGCATCTCCATGTGAGTCCTCTGCTCCACTTCTGACCATTGTGATGACTCCAAATCATTGCCCAACAAACAATCAACTGGGAGGTCTGAACTGACTACAACTTTCTTTTGTCCCTTCACTCCACCCCAGGAGAAAGCCACAATTGCCACACTATGACTAGTAGTGACATTGCTGGCATTGGTCACCAGGAAATCAGTACCTGGCATGATCTGTCCAGGGTCCACAAAGTTAGGTGTCACCATGGTGACACTGGCACAAGTGTCCCTATAGGCCTGAGCCATCTTGCCATTAATCAAAGGTGTCTGCCTGTATTTGCCCAAAGTATTGGGACTTATTTCAGGGGACATATCCATATCCCCTGTACAGACAAGGACAGCCTGAGTGAGTGTGCCAACTAAGTTGTCAGACCCCTCAGTACCCAAGGTTAACCCAACTAATGCCTTGGGAGTGACACTACCACTACTGACTGTACTAGGGGGTGCAGTTGCTTTAGGAGCTGTAGTGGCAGGAGTTTGTCCTCCTCCTCTTTTGGTGCACTCACTAAACCAGTGAGATTTACTTTTGCAGTACTGGCACCACCTTTTTGACTGGCCTTCTTGAGTCTTCTTCTTCTGGGAAGCCTGACCCCCACCCTCTTTGGTTTGTTGGGGACCTGGTGAAGACTTCTGGTCATTTTGCTCATTCTTAACATTACCCTTCTGGTCTGCTTTCTTCTGACCACCCTGGTTCTGGTTCTGGTTCTGCTTGATCCTTGTCCTGACCCATTTGTCTGCCTTCTTTCCCAATTCTTGGGGAGAGGTCAGATCTGAATCAACAAGGTGCTGGTGTAGCAACTGGTTCTGACAATTGTTTAAAATTTGTTCTCTCATCATTAGATTATACAATCCTGTGTAATCTGTAACCTTGCTACCCAGCAACCAGCCCTCCAAAGCCTTAGTGGCACAATCCACAAAATCAGACCAGTCCTGAGACTGAGTTTTCTGGGTGTCTCTGAACAGCAACCTGTACTGCTCAGTGGTTAAACCAAACCCATCAACCAGTGTATTCTTCAGGACCTGGTAATTGTTAGCATCCTCCACTCTTGTAGTGAGGAGCTTATCTCTACCTTTACCATCAAAGGAGAGCCACAGTATAGCTGCCCACTGACTCTGGGGAATGCCCTGCACAGTGCAGGCCCTCTCCAGAGCAGCCATCCATTTCTGGATGTCATCCCCTTGCTTAAAGGGGGGCACTATTTTAGTCAGGTGTTTAGTATCTAAACCCTTCTCTCTATCTCTTGGGAGATTGCTGCCACCAGTGGGAGCTAGCCCACTCATCTGCTGCTCTCTTGCCAGGGCAAGCTTCTCTTTGGCCAGGGCAATTTCTTCCCTTTCAATCCTCAGTTCAGCTTGTCTCATCCTAGCTTCATGCTCCTTTCTCTGAGGGGAAGTAAATCTCCTCTGTGGAGGATTCCTTCTCCCCTGAGAAGAGGCATTAGAGTGCAGAGATCTATTGGAGTCCCTAGAAAGAGATCTATCTCTCCTAACTCCAAGGTTAGGCCCACTTCGGGTCAGTACTGGGGGGCCCCCAGATCCTAGCCCAAGTAAGTCTAAGTTGGTCCTAGTTAGCCTTCTGACTACCTCAAGACCCTTGTCTACCTCATCCCCAGAGAGTACCTCCTGATCCTCCTCCTCAACTGCTGAATCAGTGTTGTGGAGATCTGGATCCCCAGAGGTTCCCTCTAAGGCTGGCATGTTCTCATGTAACTGAGAAAGCTTTCTGGCATCATATGTCTCTAAGAGACCTATCAGAAAGGAAGTGGTGGGGTTAGACCCCTGCTTCAGTTTTCTGGAGACACAGATCTGTCTCATCTCATGGAAACTGAGAGCTGCATATCTTGAAGTGACCTGTGGAGGGTCAACACTGACCAGGGGAGTCTCAGCAGAGTCCCCCTGAGTCGACATGCTTTTCTAGTGAGGTGTAAGTGGTGCACTTACCTACACTATATGTTTGCCTACTGATCCCTTGCTAGAGTTGTAGTTTAGGGTGTGCTAGGCCCTAGGAGCTACAACAGCTGGTTCAGTAGAACTCAGAGTATTCTAAGCTAAGTTATATGTACCTTTAGTACTTATGTGATCTTTCACAAGATATTCTTAGGGCATGTGTGGTAAAACAACAGCAAGCTCAAATCCCAACCGCTGCTCACCAATGTGGGAAGTTGGCCTGATGTGCAGTGCTCACTATTCTAGTGATCACTATATATCAGTCCAAACAACCCTTATTGATGATTGGTTGTAAGTCAACCTTATAGACCAGCTATCCTAGTAGCATGGATACGAGCAGTCTAAGGCTAAGACTCTAGAGGGCGTGTTAAGCCAGCTGTTTTACCATCACATTACCCCTTGAACACCCAGTGAAAGGACACCACACAAGTTGTTATGAAAATAAACAGTGTATTTATTTATTACAAGACTACCCTGGCTCTTTATGAGACAGGGAGCTAAGCACACAACAAAACTCTTACGAAAATACTTTTAAGTTAGCACGTTACACAAATGCCCGAGGGGCACGAAAAACCATATACGCTAAAAGTGGAATGCGAATTACTAGCAGGTAAGTAACAGTTCTAATAGGCTTTGGAATCGCTAGGACTGGACTAGGGAATCGTTAGATTACTACTAGGAGGCCCAGGGGACTCGGGTGCAGAGTGTGCACTCTCACGCGGGATGCGGGACAAAGTCTATGGAAGCTAGAATTCACAAAGTTAGTGTTCACGGGCGAACCCGACCTGGTAGGGAGAAAACGACAGTGGATCCTGACCCTTGGATAGTGAGGCTATGCTGGGACACCGGAGTGCCGAAGTTACCTAGCCCAGGGGCTGCAGCTGCATAGGTCTGAAAAGACGTCGGGGATCTCGTTGCCGGACCAGGAGCCTGGAAGGAAGAAGTTGCTGGCAGGCGACCAGTGAAGAAAAGTTCGATGGATCCAAGCCTGGATCAAGGAAGAAGAAACCTGAAAGCAGAGGGGACCAAGTTCTTGAATCACTAGCCAGTGATTAAGTGGGCACCAGGATGGCACCGGGCGAAGTCACCGCAGTCAGGTGAGTGGGCGCTGCTGGGCTCTGCAGTCTCTCGGACCAGGAGGCGTTGTCGGCGACCAGGATGGAGGTGCGAGCTGTCCCACGAAGGATGAAGTCGTCGGCGTCGAAGTTACCCAGGAGTGGGCAACAAGCCTTGGCTAATTCAAGCCCACGCGGTGGACTCAAAATGGCGTCTTGAGTGGACCAGGAGGGTCCGGGGTGCTCCTCTTCTGGAAGGGAGCAAGGGCCAGTCTGGAGCAACCAGACCAGCAGCAGAAATGTCGTCGGGCGTCGTCAGGAAGGCCACAAGCCAACGGGCTAGTAGCCAAACAACGCGGTGAACAGCGGAAAGCAGAAGGGCCCCACGCAGATCGTGGAGATGCTGGGGGGCTGCACTTCGGAGCTGGAGCTGCTCAGAGTCGGGGCTTCTCGGACCCCAAAGCACTCACCAGGAATTCACTCGGCGGGCTTGCTGGAAAGAAGTCGTGCAGTCTTGCAGATGGCCGGTCCCTTGAGGTCTCGTCGCACCCACGGTTCTCAGCTGGGCTGTAGAGGTGGGTAGAGGTCAGAGGTGCCAGGGAAGCCGGTTCTCGTCGAGCTGGGCAGTCGGATTCCGGAGGAAGGACTTGCAGCAGACCGCAGTGTTCTTAGATGGTGCCTGCGGATGCAGGGTGACTACTCCTTAGTCACAAGGGAGAAATCTTAGGAAGAAGTCTTGAGTTCCTTTCGCAGAAAGTAGTTTCAGGATTCAAAGATGATCTGATTTGGAAGGGGGCCAGTCTCTACCTTTATCCTGTAAAAAGGGGCTGGCACGCGACTAAGTCCTGCCCTATGGGTGGGACTAGGAGGGGGGTGGTTACACCCACTTCCTTGGCGGGCTTTTCCCCAGCACAGGGTCTGGAGTGACCCTGGAACTGGTTCCAGCCAGCCTATGCACAGTGAGCACCGGGGTGCCACGTGCAGTCACCTTCCTCTAAAGCCCTGCCTACCTACAATACACAAAACCCTGTCTGGGACGGTGCTGGCACCGCCCCTGGCAGGAAACCCTTTGTCCTTATCTCCTGCTCTGGGAGGACTCCCAGCAGCAGGAGGGCAGACTTGTGTCTCGGTGGCAGCATCCATTTTGTGGATGCTAAGGCTCTGTCTGACTTTTAACCGGGTTATAGGTTACAGGCATGTCGTGTCCCTCTAGAAGGGTGGAATGCTAACCCCGTCGCCAGAATTGGCGAGGGGTTAGTATTCCAATTCGTATGACACCTTACTCGACATGTTTTGATAAAGCGATACCAGAGTTGGCACATAACCGCGAGGATTATAATGCACTTAAGAGTATATGGTATGCGATATCATGGAAACGGCTAAGGGATGGATCCCGAAAGCCGCAGACAGGCTCAGCTCATGCCAGAGCACTATCTCACACGATTCCAAGCACTCTGCCTTCAGGATTGTTAAGGCCTGCCATAGGAGTGACTGATAGGAGATCTGTGTGTCCATTTTAGGGTTAGATATAGGTATACTATATCTAAAGCAAAGGGTGAGTACACCACCTTGCCCCAGCTGTCGTGCAGCCAGTTGTGTCAGTTTTAGTTAGTCAATCCAGGGGTGGCACAATACATGCTTCAGCCCCTGGGAGACTTCTGGGTGCACCTCAGCCCTGGGTACAGGGACTTGGTGAGGGCCCAGGGCCAATTCAGTACCTGAGTACAATTTGGATAGAGAGAACAGCTAGGCTGTGGGTCTGATTAGCAGGCCCACAGCCAGGGAAAGTCGTAAACCAGTGCAGCAAAAAGCAAAAATCTGGGTGATCATAGGATTGCAGACCCTACTCTCCTACATCGGCTGTGCTTAGGAAAACAACTGCATCGCTTGTGAATCCCTGCTGTGGTGCGCATATCCAGCCCTACCAAACTGAGTGAAAATTCAAGTTTGAGGCAGATGAGCACAGTGAATTGCTGCACTGCACCACTGCATGTTAGGGCCTGTTAGAGTAACTGTATGACATGACATCATTGTGAAGCCACCACATTAATGCCAATCAGCAGCAGCTCCTTATCAGGGACTTCTAGGCACAGCCCCCCTGCCTCCTGTGAGGCCATGTGCATTTTTTAAATTTAGCAGTGTTCATGAAAACACGAGTTTAGTGTTTCCATGAACATTGCTAATGCGCAGATCAGCCTTCTCCCCAAGCTCCCAACGACAGAAAAAGAAGGCCCGAGAGGGCTGAAGCATGATCCGGCTACCGAGTGTTGTTTCAAAATAAAACACTATAGATGAATTTCTAGATTGTGAATGTGAGGGGCATAGTTCAACTACAGTCCCCTCACATAGGCACAATTTATTTTATTAAGGAGGCATACTGTGCATGCCTCAGGCAGCACAGTACACCTGCTAAAATGGGGCTGTCAGGTGTCACATCAGTGCATCCCTGACGCCAAGAAAAGCCACACAGAGTTGCAGGGGCAGGATACTCAGCACTGTCCCTATTACTTCAGGCCTATTCTTCCAGACCTATCAAAAAGCTGAGACCGGTATTTAGGTTAGTCTTCCCATTTTCACTCCTGCCCTGGCACCTCGTTGGGAATCATGGATTACTGGTTTCAATGCCCAGCACCAGATTCCTGTTTTGTTTCTATCATGGAGCTTCCAAATTTCCAGCTAAATAGGCAAGATAAGTAAAACAACATTTTTATTTATCTATCTTTTCAGTCAAATGGGTGTTGTGCGCCTGGTTGTGGCCTAGAAAATTATCAGTGGATAGAATTAATATAAGAATTCTATAACTTTTCTGAATTCTTCATTGTCATGCCTTGAGACAAGTATGCTCAGACGTGAGTCCTGTGCTCACTGTACCACAGAAATGAACCTACACCGACTAATGAGGTACAAATATCCAAAACAGTCATGGGCTGCTTGTGCTCCAGTCCAGAGGACGGTCTTGGTTGTTCCTCCGGGTGCTGGACCAAGGCTGACTTACTCACGCCTGGATCTAATCAGAAGTGGTATGGTGGGCAAAAAAAACCAATGGATTGGTATGTAGCCAAGAGCAATTACCAGTGGCTGATATTATTCCAAGCATTCCATCCATCACTTTCTGTGTATTGTTCACAACAAATATATGGAAAAAGAATGACAAGACCGTTTTTTGTGATTACAATTCCATTTAACAGTGGCAATGCTGGGGCCTGAAAAAATTGCTTGTGGCAAACAGCCAAGTCTGTTCTCCCATTTAGGTGGCCCTACCCAGACTACTTCCAGGGTTTTCACAGTGCCAGTCTGTTTTATAATTTAATTTGTTACACATCAATATATATTGTGGGTAGACACTCTACTCCCCCTGAAGTAAGACAGCTCCCAGTCGCATGTCGCTCCTGCACGGGCAGCTCCCATCGATTCCATTGCATTTAAGACAGTTCCCAGTGTTATGGCACTACAGTATGGATAACTCACTGTTACGTCCCAGCCCAGCAGTTAGCACAGCTACCACTGGCATGTCACTGTAGCACGTATAACTTTCAAAGTCATGACAGTGCAGCAACAGCAGCACCCAGTTTGCAGTCACGACAGTGAATGAACCATCCAGTGTTGCGTCACAGCAGTATGGGCAGGCCAGTGGTCGCTGTAGAGTATGCAGCTACTAGAAGGAGGGCAACCCACAGTACTTTTTGTAACTGCACCGGAATGAGCACTCTGTTTCATATCATTGCAATTAGAGCAACCCCCAGTATAATACCACTTCTGTAATCTCAGCTGCCAGTGTGAAGCATGATGTCCCTAGCATAAGCGGTCCCTTCTTGCAACTCTTGACCAAAGACATCATAGGAGCCAACAGACATCTCAGGGCAAGCTAAAAAGAAAATCTAAATAATATCACATCGAAGAGAAGTGTAAAATAATTGTCAAAGCCCAAAAACACCCAGCAAAAGGGGGAAATTTTTTTTAACCTGCTAAACGCAGCTAATAAAAATAATAATAATTCATCACCAATTTCTGGTATTCTAGAAAAAAGTGCAGATCAGCACTTAGGTTGGATTGTAAAAGTTGCTCTTTTGCCCAAAAATATATCGTGGTAGTGCACACTTTTAAAATGCAGTACCAATGGAACATTATTCCTAAGAAAGTCACCATCTATCCAGATGACAAATATTTTACCTTCCGCTCAGAAAGCATTTGGCAGTTACTTACCTAACAAAATAGATGAGTCCGTTTAGGGTCACTGTTTTTGGTGCAAAGGACCATGGGGGCAGCTGGCCGCAGTTCACAAGGGACCACAGGTTTATTTCGGGATCATAGCACTGTATCACCATGGCCTCTTTGCCTTCGAGGGATCCAATGGCATACAGCTTGCCACGACATGAGGTGGTAGAGCAGTTGTCCATAGGATGAAGCATAGGCTTCAAGGGCTCCCATGCATCGAGCGTGGGATCATAGCGCTCTGTGCTGTCTGAGGCAATCACGTACAACAGTCCCTTGAGCACTGTCGAGCTGTGGTACTCTCTGGGCTTCAGCATTGGCGACACTTCGGTCCACTCGTTCACACTAGAGTTATATCTCCATACATACTCGTACAGCCTGGAACCATCAGACCCGCCTACAGAGATAAGAAAGCAAAATCAGCATCTTTCATGGGAAAACGTACAAAGTGATATAGAACAAGTTTCCCCGTGTTCGAACCTACACATCAATATATAACATATTTGCATGTATATATCACACGTGTACAACAAATCTGTAAGGCCGATTCACAGAACTAATCTGAGACAACATCCTAAACTTACTACTTTTGGTATTCAAAGAAGGCATTTAGTAGTAGCAAAGTTAGTATTTTGTCTTAAATTAGGATTTTGTCTTAAATTTTGGTCTTAAAACAAAATCCCAACTTAAGACAAAATCAAACTTAAGACAAAATCCAAACTTAAGACAAAATACTAACTTAAGACAAAATACTAACTTTACTACTACTAAATGCCGTCTGTGAATACCAAAAGTAGTACGTTTAAAATTTTGTCTCAGATTAGTTCTGTGAATCGGCCCCATTATGTTCATGATGTTTAGAAAGTTAGCAAAGGAAAATGCTCTTTATTTTAGTTAGTGTTCCATTCATCTATCAATTCATTCAACACAGTTAAGGCATCCAGCCATCAAGCATACATCAATATATTGTGTAAGGCAAAAGATATTTAAAAAAGATAATATCCCTGTCATTCCTGATAAATAAACAAGATGGTCTGGAGGGAGTCTCCATACAACAGTACGGCCAGGGCTCCTGGAATTATGCTGCAGGGCTAAATTATGCGGCAAGAACAGCAACAAATTGGCGGTGTAACGTGGCAAATTCTACGGTAGCATTACTTCATTTATTTGACATTTTTAAGCACACATTAATGGTGTCTGTGAAAGGCTTCATTTCATTAGTGCAGTTTAAGACCTGAGGATAGCAATCAGCACATACATTTTGACCTGAGAACCTTTGAATTGGTCAGCCACAGCGGGCACAACGCATGTAACTTTGTTCTAAGTAGTTTTGGATCCCTTTGAGCTAAACCCATTTATTTTAATCTGCAAAGTATGCAACAGATGTAGGATTTGGTGGAAAGTGTGGAAATCCATAATTATGCGGAACACTGCAGCTGCAGTATCACATAATTCCAATGGCACTGTGCAAAGGAAACACATGGGAGTGACGATTAGGCTACGGTTGAAAGGGTGCTTGTTGGGAGTCCAGCAACAAGGAATAAGATCCCAGTGGATACAAGAAGGCTTCTTTGTGTCACTATCAGAACTCTCACTTTGGTCTAAGCCAGCTATCCTGAGCGAAGGATTAACCATGTTGGTTTCCCGCATCATGTGAAATGGCTATTAAAAAACTTCCCAGAATAATTAAGGACTTCAACTTTTTGCTTGACTGTCCATGTTTGTTTCTAAGATCATACTCACAAAAACATAGATCAACAGCAATCACCTTTCCCCATTTTCTCCATACGTAGCTGTGTAGCCAATATATTGTCCTTGTGCTCGGTGCAGTTGTTCAAAGTGTAGGTTATAAGGCTTTTGGAATTAAAGTACTATTCCGAATCTCTGCTTCCACTATGAGACTGTACCATGCCATCCATCCCCTTCGTAAAACACATATAGCCTTTGAAATTCTATTTCTCTTTCCCTCCCATTCCCTATTAGGCAGCCTCCATTTATAAAAGCAATGACTCGGCCAAGATTTCACAAAGGTGAGGCTTTTCATGTTAAGTGGACAGTGGTTTTATTTGTCTGGGGGAAACCATTCCAATGTACTTGCATCGAGCTTACTGGGGGAGAGGGGAGGGGTTTAACTCTCCTTAGAATAGCAGGAAGCTGAAACCTGCACGGCCTTTCTAGGCAATGTACTATGTATGAATTGTTCATACAAGTGGTTACAATCTAGTTTTATCAATGGCCATAGGCCATGAAAGATACAAATACAACAGTACTTATCAGCATTTACTGTAATGGTAAAACAGCTCTGCTTTTTTCGGAGTGCTGTATTTTTCAAGTGTAAAGTGTTTCAATACCCTTTTGTATTATACACGCTATATAAAATTACATAAATAAATGATCTGTGGATTTTTTCGCCTGAAAGAAACAAACTGGGGATTTGGCTGAGTTACCATTTGAAAAATTGGTTTCTGTAGAGTGATGTTAAATGTTAATGTCTTAATTGGTAAGGGCAATGAAATGTGGGGAGCACAGTCATCTAATGAGTATAATGCCACAGAATAGTGGCAGAACCATCCTTATAAATGAACAAGTTACTTAGCTTCAGTAACACCTCATCTGTTGGAGACAAAAACTAGGCGCAGATTTCTCACCTTAAGATTTTACAGATCTAGTGTGAAGTCTGGGGTATATTATGACCTTTACGCGCCAGAAGGTGGTGCATATCTGCTCCCCCTTGGCATCTTAAGCATTGTCCACACTGAAAGTGCTGTGCACCATGCTTATATAGGCTCCAGCCCAGCACATTGATATTAGTTTACTTACATTAATATTTTTGCCCCAGAAGCACAGAGCTACATCAGTAGGCTGATTGACCAATGTGAAGAAACTAAGGGCCTACATGGATCTTTTAGGTAGAGGAACCAATTCGCAGAACGAGAAGGATAGGCGGGTCAGTAAGGAATCTGTGGCTAGACAACGAGGTATCAAAGGTAAGTAACTGGTTCATCTGCTAGAGATTTCTAGCTCCAGATTCCTTGGACCTGGCAGACACTAAGGGTGGCTCGTCAGAGGACGGGCCTGTGTGTTACCACGGATCAGGGCCTTTGGTGATTCTCTCGCCTGCTCCGGATACATATCTACGCTAGACCCTCCCCCATTTCTTGCTGAGCGCGGCCGCCATTGTCGCTGTGGACGCCCCAACAGAAGCGCGCGCCGGCCACCGCAGGCACTGCCAGCTTGCCCATATGAAGAGATTCACACGCTGATGACGCCCACGGGTCATCAACAATGGTGTAGTATTTCTCCCACAGCCAGGATCCCCCACAGTGCCTAGGTTCCCCTGACCTACGAGGCGCTTGGACCTAAAGTGGCTACCATTGGTGGGGGCCCACTTTGCATAGCCGTGTCACCACTAGAAGCAGAGATCTTTGACTTCCAAATACATCTCTTTGCAGCGATTGGCACTGAACGCCCCTGGTGACCTGGATATTGCAGTCTGATCAGTGGGAGATGCCTAGAGTGGTGGGCGCCACACGAAGCCCAGCGAGATGTCCAACGCCAGGGGTACCAAGGTGCTGTCCCAGAACAGACTGAACCGTTTTACCTACCAAAAGGCGAACTCCCCTGAAGCAGTGACCAAAGACAGGCCGGGCACTGAGGTAGGGGGTAACCCTGAGGAGCACACCCTGAAGGACGTGATGGACGCCATTGCGGGAGTGCAAGCATCCATGGAGCAGCGCACTGATGCCATAACGGTAGAAGTCACCGTCTTAAGAGCAGATCTCTCCAAGATGAGCGACAAAGTAAAACAACTTGAAGTCACCTTGTCTAGTCTTCTGGATGATGTCTGGCAACTACAAAACGAGCTCCGAGATCTCCAAGCCTTCAAGAAGCAAGCGGAAGACAAGTTAGATGATTTTGAAGGACACTCCCGAAGAAATAATATGCGAATAATTGGGGTACCTGAAAAAGCGGAGGGGCAGGCCGCAGACCTGTTAGTTGAAGACCTTATCACGAACCACTTATGCCCCAAAGGCCTGTGTCGTTTGTTCGTGGTCGAAAGGGCCCACAGAGTGCCAGGAGGAAGACCAAGACCCGGGGCCCCTCCACAACCAACCCTGGCACGTCTGCTAAACTTCAGGGACCGCGATATAATCTTGCAGAGCGCCACAGTAGCCCCGCAACTAAAATATGAAAATGCCTTGATCTCCTTTTTTCCAGACTTTACCCAAAATGTACAGAAACTCAGACACTCCTTCCTCGCGGTTAAGCAACAGCTCTGAGACAAGAGATTAAAGTACTCGATGCTCTTTCCGGCTCGCCTGTGTGTGGAATCCAATGGGAAGGCCTGGTTCTTCGAGCACCCTGAGGAGGCACTGGACTGCCTGGAGGGTTGGCTAGATGCGAAAGACCATAATGCCAAGTGAGGTTCAGTAACAGATTGACTGAGGATGGCTGCACACATTGGACTGGTAAGACGCTTTTCTGACCCCTTTACCGGTTGAAGAAGAGAGACGCCTGAAACTTGCATTTTCTTACCCTGCACCCTTGTCGGGGTGTTCTCATACTGAGGAAGGAGTAGTTTCATACCTGTAACTCCAGTTCTGTAGTAGGGGTATCTCCGTTATAGTCATAATCTAGTGAATAGTCCCGCTCATGTGCGGGGACCCCGGAGCAATCAAAAATAATCTCTTAAGCTGTCTTCTGTGCAGTCCTGCATAGACACTTAAGAGAGAATTAAAGACAAATAATGCAGCCTATACATGCCAGGCTACACTGTCCAGTACTTCAACTAGAAATGCAAAGGATATTCCACCAATATCATATTCAGCAGAGTCTGCCAAGTTTCACCCATAGAGAAACTTCCCCCCCCTTCACCAAATCCTTGGAATGATAGAGAGGAAAGTATGGACAGACAAGCCCCCCCATAGGCTGCCATTATGTGGTTTAAAAAGGGATACCGTGCCTTTAAGGAAACTTTCCAGAACTCTCTAGGTATCCCTAAATGCACAGCAACTCCCTCCACTTTTAGTTCTTTTTGGAGGTGTATAATGCTGGACCTGTAGCATTCCATATTCCATCTTTTTCTCCACCGGGGAGGACGCTTAGGACTATAACAGAGATACCCCTACTACAGAACTGGAGTTACAGGTAAGAAACTACTCCTTCTGTAGTAGGGGATCTGCGTGTATAGTCATAATCAAGTGAATAGAATGGCAAGCCCATCCCCACAACCAAACCAGAGGTGGAGGAAAAAGACAACACCACTACTGTGCAAACAGATTTCGCAACGAAGCCTGCCCAACCTGAGCATCTGCTCTGGCATCAGAGTCCAGACAGTAGTGCTTTGCAAAGGTATGGACCGACTTCCACGTGGCAGCCCTGCAGATGTCTGCAATGGGAACATTGCGGAGCAAAGCTGTTGTAGCCGCTTTGCCCCTGGTGGAATGAGCTTTAGGCTTACCTCCTAAGGTCTTATTAGCCTTTTGATAACATAACTGGATACAGGACACAATCCACCTAGAGATGGACTGTTTAGAGGTAGCAAGACCAGTTCTGACCGACCCATAGTTGATAAACAGTTGGTCTGACCTACGAATATCCTTGGTTTTCTCCAGATAGAATTTCAACAGCCTTCTGACATCCAGGGAATGAAGAGATCTTTCCGCTGGAGTGGAAGGATTCTGAAAAAACGTAGGTAAAGTTATAGTATGGGTAACATGCAAATCCGAAATCACCTTAGGAAGGAACTTAGGGTGAGTACGCATCACAACCTTAGCAGCATGAAATACAGTATAAGGTTCCTGGCAACACAATGTCTGAATTTCACTCACCCTGCGGGCTGATGTAATGGCCACGAGGAACGCCACCTTCCAAGACAGGTGCTGCAGTGAAGCCTTGTAAATAGGCTCGAAAGGTTCCTTCATCAGCCTAGACAGCACCACATTCAGTTCCCACGCAGGCGAAGGAAGCCGAACAGGAGGGAACACTTTCTTCAACCCTTCCAAAAAATCCTTAATCACAGGAATCTGAAAGATGGACGTCTGCGAAGGGCATTTTCTGTAAGCAGTCAATGCAGCCAGATGGAATGGAAATTAAGGCCAGAAGGGCTAGATGCAGAAGGTATGGAAGGATAACATCCTCCTTGTAGGTCGTCGGATCATAGTTCTTAGACATGCACCAGATGCAGAACCTCTTCCACTTGTAAGCATAAGAGGTCCTAGTAGACGGCCTCTTAGCCTCCTTCAATATGTCCATGCAATCCTCAGGAAGATTCAAGTGGCCATATTGCACTATCTCAGGAGCCATGCCGCCAAACTCAACGATGAGAGGTTGGGGTGCACCATCTGCCCCCCGAACTTCGTGAGATGGTCCGGCCGACACGGCAGCCGCCGATGAGGTAGGATCGACCGGTGAAGCAGGTCCGTGAACCACCACTGCCTGGGCCATTACGGAGCAATGAGGATCATCCGTGCCCGGGACTGGGCCAGCTTGATGAGCACCGCCGGAATCAGGGAAATGGGTGGAAAAGCGTACAGAAAGCTGTTCGACCAGCTGATCCATAACGCGTTCCTCAGAGTCCCCGGCTGATAATACCTCGAGGCGAAGTCGCGGCATTTGCTGTTTTCGGCAGTGGCGAACAGATCCACGTCTGGAGTGCCCCACATGGCAAAGATGTCGTCGAGCACCTCGTCGTTTATGACCCACTTGTGGTTTTCTTGAAGCAACCTGCTGAGGGCGCCCGCCTGAACATTCTGCACACCGGTCAGATGAGTCGCCGTTATCGACAGTCCTTTGGCTAACAGCCAGTGCCAGATCGCCTGCGCTTCCTGTGACAGTGTGCGCGATCTCGCGCCCCCCTGCTTGTTGAGGTAATACATCGTGGTTGTATTGTCTGTCTGCACAAGCAAGGAGTTGGTCTGGAAGGACGGATGAAAGGCCTTCAGTGCCAAGTGAACAGCTCTGAGTTCCAGGAAATTGATGTGATACGTGGACTCTGTCGGAGACCACGTTCCCATGATCTGTAGATGGTCTGAATGCGCTCCCCAGCACAGGAGAGACACATCCGTAACGATAGTCTGAGTCGGGATGTCCTTGTGGAAAGGAACCCCTCTGAGGAGATTCTCTGCTGAGCACCACCATCTCAGGGACTGTTGGGCGTGAAGAGACAACTGAATCCGGTCGCCCCAACACCCTTTCCTCTGGTCCCACTGGTCCTCCAAACATTCCTGTAGCGGCCTCATGTGTAGGCGCGCGTGCGGAGTGAGGAAGATACAAGAGGCCATCTATCCCAGTAGAGAAGACACCGTCCTCACTGTTGTAGATGGAGCAGCTATAAGAGCCTGAGCCTTCCGAAGGATGGATAAGCATCTCTCCTCCGAAGGAGACACGCTTGCCGACAGCGTATTGATGGAGGCTCCCAAGTACTGCAGGCACTGCACAGGAATCGGGACAGACTTGGACAGATTTATGTGCAACCCCAGACGGTTCAACAGAACAGCCGTCCTGTTAAAGTGCAATTCAGCTTCCTGGAAGGTGGAGGCTTTGATCAACCAATCGTCCAGGTACGGGTAGACAAACACCTTGTTCTTTCTCAGGTGCGCTGCTACCACAGCCATGCATTTAGAAAAGGTCCTGGGTGCAGACTTCAGTCCAAACGGTAGTACAGTGCACTGGTAGTGATTGGTGCCGACGAGGAAGCGCAGGAACTTCCGATGTTTCCGTGCAATGGGCACATGGAAGTACGCATCTTGCAGATCTATCGCGCACAGCCAGTCTCCTCTCTGCAGCTGAGGATAAATCTGGTGCAAAGACAGCATGCAAAACTTTTTTCTGCGAATCCACTTGTTTGCTTGTCGCAAATCCAGAATGGGTCTGAACTCGTTCTTGTCCTTCTTCTGTACTAGGAAGAAGCATGTGTAAAGACCCTTTCCCCTTTAAACCAGAGGGACGTATTCTATTGCCCTTTTTCTTAACAGGGTATCGGCCTCCGCCTGGAGCTCGCGCAGCTGGAAGTGCGAGGCAACAGGAGGAATTGCTGGAGGCGGGCTGGTGGAACGAAGACTGTATCCATTGCAAACAATATTCAGCACCCACTTGTCCGGAGTAATGTTTCTCCACTCTGTCAAGTAATGTTGGATGCTTCCCCCCACCGGAGCAGGTAATGGATGAAGGGGAAGTAGCACCTCAGGGCCTAGACCCAGCCGGGCCTTTAGTCGCGGAGGAAGACTGCTGAATACCTCGACCGCTCTGGGGCTTTTGGAATGGTCTCCGCTGGAACTGCTGCTGCTGTTGTTGCTGCTGCTGTCCAGCCTGCCGACCTTGCCCTCTACCTTGCGCCCCGTACCGCCTCTGGAACGGGCGAAAGGTCTTTTTCTGTTCCTTAAGCTTTTCCAACCCGACAGCCGTCAGGGTTTCCGCCTCCACCTTCATGCGGTCCATCTCGTTGTCCGCATGTTTCCCGAAGAGGGTCTCGCCCGAAAAGGGTAGGTTGGCAACTCTCTTCTGCGCCTCAGGCTTCAAGGATGTAAGCCGTAACCAGGCATGGCGCCTCAGGTTGACCCCATGGCAATACCCGTGGCTGCCAATAGGGAGGAATCCGCCGCCGAGCTGATCACCTGGTTGGAGACCAGCGGTCCTTCGGTAAGGATCTCTTGGAAGTCTTCCCTTTTCTCCCGGGAAGGTGCTCCGCGAACTGTTGGAGGGACTCCCACAGAGCCCGATCATAATGTTCCAAGAGTGCTGAGGCATTTGCGGCCTTCATTGACGTGGAGGCCGTCCCGCAAACCTTCCTGCCTGCCGAATCCATCCAGCGGCTCTCCTTGTCAGGAGGCACGGTCGATGACGGGGTGGTGGCGTGCTGTTTTCTTGCTGCCGTCACAATCACCGAGTCCGGTTCGGGATCCAAATGAAGAAACGCTGGGTTCAAGTCAGGAGCCTTATATTTCTTCTGCAGCCTGGAAGGCGCTGATCTCGTAGCCGCAGGGGTGAGGAACAGCTCCGTTGCAGGTTACACCAGCCCAGGCACCAGGGGCAGCAAAGGGCGAGATAACGGATTCTTGTGCAGCGTTTCAAAAATGACGGAAGTCGATGGCGTGGGCACAGTGAGCGTGATGGCCAGCTTAGTCGCCCCTCGCAGCAACACGTCCTGGAAGGAGACTATGTCATCTACTGGAGACACCCTCGTCCGAGGGGAGTCCGACAGAGTAGGTGAGTAGTCCCTGGCACTGGATGAATCCGTGTGGCGTGATCTTGACCGGTCCCTCCTGTGGCGCCGTCTGGATTTCGTAGAAGAGCGACAGCGACTCCTGGATCTATCCCTTTGTCTGGAGCGAGATCTCGACCTCCGAGGTCTCGGACGGTCCATGGGCCGTAGTGGAGGGATCTGTGGAGGCCGAAACGGGAGCCTAGGTTGTGGTGGTCCCGTAAGCGGCGTCGGGAGATGTGGTAACGAGACAGACCTCGGCGGAGGTGGTGGTGTAGGAGGCGGGGGACGATGCGGAGGAAAAGGCGGTGGAGGAGGCGTCGGATTACGTGGAGGAGGATCCTTGGGTAACGGAGGAGGTGTAGGTGACCTCGGCTTGGTGAGCGAATAGACCTGTGAGTGCTCCGAGCACGGAGACTCTTCCCCTCTCGCTTTCTTTTCTTCGGCGGACCTGAAGGGGGGGGGGGGACCTCGAGGCCGTACCCCTGGTAGCCGAGCGACGGCGCAGCCGCGACCGTGGACTCGTGGCAACCGAGGACTCAGTCCTGGCTCTGGAACGCCTCCTGGAGGACGATGCTTTCCTCCTCGACGCTGAGCGCCTTCTCGATGTCGATAACCGTCTTCTCGACGTCGATGACCGTCTTCTCGACGTCGATGACCGTCTTCTCGACGTCGATGACCATCTTCTAGACGTCGATGACCGCCGTCTCGACGTCGATCATCTTCTCGATGTCGATGATCGCCTTCTCGACGTCGATGATGGTCTTCTCGACGTCGATGATGGTCTTCTCGACGTCGATGATGGTCTTCTCGACGTCGATGATGGTCTTCTCGACGATGATGGTCTTCTCGACGGCGATGATGGTCTTCTCGACGGCGATGATGGTCTTCTCGACGGCGATGATGGTCTTCTCGACGTCGAACGTCGATGGTGAACGGCGGTGTCGCCTCGACGGCGAGCGCCTTTTTCTTGCACCCTCTCGACGTCGATGATGGCTCGACGACGATGCGGTCCTCTACGTCGACCTCAACGTCAATAACCTAGACGTCGAACTTCGCTTCGACCCAGAGCCCTGGGAAGACGGGGAGCAGACCGTGGTCATTCCTCTCGACGCCGAAGCTATCGACGTCGACGGAGACCGGTGGCGTTGTCTGGCCTTCTCCTTACTGGGGAGCCCCCCAAAGGCCGACGCACAGGCAGAGGAAGAAGTCCCATCATGCCCAGACCCACCTGGACCTTTCTGCTTTCTTTGCTCCAGTCCTTGGAGCCTGATCTTATGTTTGTCCTTCAGGGTCCTGCTGGAGAATTGCTGGCAGATCTCAAACTTCTCAGGAACATGAGAAGAAGGGAGACACAGGATACACACCCTGTGTAGATCTGATTTTGCCTTTTTCCTGGCACAATCAGGACATTTACCAAATAATGCGGGCATATTTGACAAAAAAAGCACCAGAAAACACCAGCAAAGCAAAGCAGAAGCAAAAATAAGTTGAGTGAACACACTAACACTTTAAAAGTGCCAAACAATTACACAAAACACCCAAAAAGGGAGAGCTTAATGCTCCAGGGTCCTGCCAGCAGGAGCCGGAAAAAAGAACTGAAAGTGGAGGGAGTTGCTGTGCATTCTGGGATACCTAGAGAGTTCTGGAAAGTTTCCTTAAAGGCACGGTATCCCTTTCTAAGCCACATAATGGCAGCCTATGGGGGCTTGTCTGTCCATACTTTCCTCTCTATCATGCCAAGGATTTGGTGAAGGGGGGGGAAGTTTCACTATGGGTGAAACTTGGCAGATTCTGCTGAATATGATATTGGTGGAATATCCTTTGCATTTCTAGTTGAAGTACTGTACAAATTAACAAAAGGAGGGAGGTAGAGTAACGAAGTAGGATTCTTACTCCACAAACTAAGTTACATAAACAAAAGGAATCCTACTGACATTGTAAGAAAAAGTGTTTCCCACAGTGGTGTGGGAGCACTTAGTGTTTTTTAAAATACCCCTCACACACCAAAAGGCCCCTTGGTGTCATGCTTCATCATAGGGGTCTTCGCACCCCTCTAGCGGGAGTTGAAGTACTGGACAGTGTAGCCTGGCATGTATAGGCTGCATTATTTGTCTTTAATTCGCTCTTAAGTGTCTACGCAGGACTGCACAGAAGACAGCTTAAGAGATTATTTTTGATTGCTCCGGGGTCCCCGCACATGAGCGGGACTATTCACTAGATTACGACTATACACAGAGATCCCCTACTACAGAACATTTGGACTCTAGGGTATCCCGGTTGAGAACACAACTTTGACCTGTCATATTGCGATTTGGGCGAGCTGGGGGGCGATTATTCCCCACAAGTTTCTTTCTTTTACAGTTCTAGGTTGAGTGACAGGCACTCTGCAAGGTTGTTATATTTGAGCAGTTTTGAGCTCAGAATGCAGGGTAGCAGGGAGGGGGGGTTGGGGGAGTGGGGGCAGTTCGAAGATTTTCTCTCTCACAGTTTAGTTGGTTGTTAATTGAGACAAGGCAGGAGTATATTGTGCACTCTATACACTATGATGATAACCACACACATGTCCGCACAATTAAAATTGCTCAGCTGGAATGTCAACGGACTTGGAGATGGGCTAAAGCGCACACTAGTCCTCCAATATCTCAAGCGACACTCCCCGGATGTGGTACTTTTACAAGAGAGTCATCTGAAGGGAATCACCTGTAGGGCCCTCAATCGATGGGGCTATAAGATGATCGCCCATGCTGGTTTTACCACAAACTCACGGGAGTGGGGATCCTCCTAAAAACCACATGTCCCTTCACTTTGCAGCATACACGAACGGATAAAGGAGGCAGATACATGGCTGTCACATGAAGGTGGGAGGGACACACCCTCAATCTAATGTCGGTCTATGTACCTCCGGTCTCCAACACGCAACATTTACTGACTTGGGGATGCTACTCTTGGGACTCCCTGAGGGCCTCCTTCTGGAAGGTGGGGATTGTAATGCAGTAGTTTCAGGCTCCTTAGACCGACACCCCCGAGGGACTTCAATTCCTTGAACCGCTGGCTTCCTTATTTTCTTGATTCCCTTGGACTACCAGATGTGTGGAGAATGCTCCACCCTACCAGTATAGAACACACATTTTTCTCGAGAACCCACAGGAGCTTCTCCCGCATGGACTATGTACTTACCCCCGCTACACAAACGACTTACGTCCGGGAGGTCACACACCTGGCTAGAGGCATCTCGGACCATTCCCCTCTGTGGGTACAAATAGGATTAGGCGAAAGGCAGGCAGGGTGGGATCAGAGCAATCAAACCATGGTATCTACGAAACCCGGGGGTCAGAAAAGAACTCTTAAAATCTATTCTGTTCCATTTTCAGGAAAAACAGGGCTCGGTTGAATCTCCGCAGATACTATGGGAGGCTTTTAAATCAGTTGTTCGGGGGTAGTGTCATATCTCTTATAGCAGGGACCAAGAAAGAGTAGCACAAAGAATTGGAGAAAATTGAATCTGACATCCTAGAACTTGAGAGGATTTCGGATGGAGATCCATCTCCAGACACACTACACCTCTTACACCTAAAACTGGAAGAATACAAACATATAGCAACAGACAAAGCCAAGGAATGGGGTGCGGAGAGGGATGGAAGGATCTACGAATGGGGAGATAAGGCCGGAAAACTGATCGCCTGGCTCAATAAGAAAGAAAGAGCCAGCAGGCTGGTCTCCGAACTGAAGGTAGGAGGAGACAGCGTTATTAGTGATCCCATGGTAATCTCTGAGGCATTTGCAGAACACTTTAGTACAATATATAAGTCCACATCGCTGTTTGGGGAGGAGGACTCAAGAGCCCTCTGCAAGATATCAGACTGCCTGCACTCTCCCCAGACGACAAGATCTACCTAGACAGCGCTATAACGACTGAAGAGATTGCACAGGTCATTCGAAGTCTTATACCAGGGAAGGCCATGGGTCCTAACGGACTCCCTATTGAACTATATAAGCTATGCCCTGACCTACTTTCCCCGCACCTGAAGGCAATGTATGAAGAAAGTAAAAGTGTGGGCACCCTCCCACTAGACCAGCGTTTGGCTTCTCTAGTAGTTACTCACAAAGAAGGCAAACCTCAGGATCAATGCTCTGCATACAGACCCATCTCCCTTCTCAACGCGGAGCCTAAAATTCTCGCCAAGCTACTTGCAGCTCGACTAGTTTAGGTCATAAACAGTTTGGTACATACTGATCAGTCGGGCTTAATGCCTCAATGTAATACGGCCCTTAACCTGCAGCAAGTACACGGTGTGCTGGGAAGGGCAGACACGATACAGGAAGACACTATTATACTATCCCTGGATGCCTCGATGGCCTTTGATACCACATAATGGCCATATCTTATGGCGGTGCTTGAGAAATTGGGCTTCCGGACCCACCTTTATATCCTGGATCAGGCCACTACATGCCACACCGTAAGCACAAGGAGTAGTCCACAATAAACGCTCTGCGGCCTACGAACTGAGCAGAGGTAGCTGCCAGGGGTGTCCATTGTCGCCATTGTAATTTACTCCATCATTGGAGCCCCTGGCGGCCTGGGTACAACAGGATCCTGTTAGTCGAGGGCTGAAATGGTCTCTAGATTGGGAGGATGTCACCTCGCTATATGCCGATGATATCCTTCTCTTCTTGACTCTTTCCCCCCCCCCCCGTAGATCACTCAGGAGCGTCCTGGACATTTTTGTAGCATTCAGTCGACATTCAGGTTTTTCAATTAACTGGGATAAGTCAATAATGTATGTTCTTGAGGGCGTCCCCCCTCGTTTATTTGACGATTGCCCCATTAAGATCGCGAAGGATGGGTTTCGTTATCTGGGAATATTTGTCACTCCTGATCCTAAACTACACTTTGAAAAAAACTTGCGCCCACCTCTACAGAGGCTACGGTGGGATATCGCCACCTGGAGGACGTTGCCCCTCTCACTCCTTGGACGGGCAGCTCTCTGTTAGGGCTCGAATTAAGGCATCTCAAGTTGCACTACCAGTACCATAATGCACTGCTATAGGATGAGTGGTGTGTTGTCCCATACTGCCTCGTGATAGATCAGCTGATACTGAAGGGGGGTTCTTAAGCTGCCAGAGAGAACATGGCAGCGCTTGGCTTTCCTTTCCTGCCCTCGCTTTCCTTGTTGGATTTCCTCCCCGTGTCAAGCTCCGTTCGCTACTGGATCCACACCTGTGTTGCACCTCGAGCTGGAAGCTTCCATTGCTTCTCTTCGCCTGTTGGATTCCCCGTGGCACTCCGCCATGTCCTGTCGGCACCTGGATACCGCTGCGTGTTAGAAGCGCTCCGCTCCTGACACGGTTTTGTTTTTTATCGAGCACAATTTTCACTGCCCGGAGAATTCTCCTCAGAGTGTATTTCAGCGTCCCCGTGAAGTCACTGCTAAACGGGCAAACGCGGTTCTTTTTTTATTTTTGTTTTTGCTCACGTTTGGGTAAAACTTTATTAGGACCTCTGGGTTGACAACGAACAGCGCGTTGGAAACGCTGCTCTTCTCCTATTTTGTCAAGACGCAATTCCGCGTTCTAGCCGATTTTCTTCGTGAAGCTGTGGCATACCAAACCCATATGCCTCTAACCCAACCTCGTGTTCCTTCAGGATTTAGGCACGAGTATTTTTTTGTGTGGATTAGTTTGGGAACCTTTCTAATTCTCAAACCCGAGTATTGGTTTTGTAACCGGATCTTGCTACCCCTCACTGAGGAATCACTGCCTGCTTGGTGGTGTACATTTCAATCCGGACTTTTACTGGACAATCACTGGATATTGGTGAATATAACCTGGAGCCTTTTTTCTTTCCGCATATGTACAAGAGACCAAGACGCTCCTATTGAACAACCTTTATGGAAATCCTTCCTCATTAAGGTCACGGGTAAGTCTGGGACAACACACACTTAAGGTTCTCTGTCTTAAGAATATTTATATTGCACGTACACAGTATAGAGCTATATTATTTTAGTTCTGTTTTCTTCCTTGTTTCCTCTGCAGTTGTTGCCATCCAGCCTGACACACACCTCCAGCTGATTGATCACAGAACTTGGTCTCTTCATTTTCTGGGGTTGCCTCTCCTCCCTGACGTGTTCCTTGGTGACACAGTGAAGGAGGCACCTTCGGGAAAAGTTGACATTGGCTTCTCTCCCGGGGTTATTGGAATTCTGCCTGGATTCTCATGTGAACCCGACACTCTCTTCCGTTTCCTATACACATTGCAGAATACGCCTAACCCGGTACCAGCCAATTACTTTAGAGAAATTGAAGGTCTCCAGAGGGAACTGATCTGGAATGGTAGACCCCACATAGCACAAAAAAAACAGGTCCTCAACTGGTATGACGGAGGCATAAGCCTCCCAGACATTAAAAAATATTACTGGGCTGCTCAACTTACAGCCACTAACCAAGCCACTTATCACGGCCCCCATGATCCAGGGATAGATGGCTCCTGCCGGGCAGTAACTTTAGTGTAGTACTGTATTCCGCTCGCAATAAATTGCCACTTGCGGGCCCAACCAGACATGCTGTGAGAATTTGGCACGATGTCCAGAAAAGTTTGGGCTGGAGTGGTAAACTAACTCTCGCCACCCCTCTGTGGGATTCGGAACAACTGGGTCGGCTGCGCACCTCCAGGGGTTTTGATAGGTGGGATCTAATTGGTATATCACGTATAGGTGATCTTTGGTCCGGGGAGAGGTAATACCATTTTCAGCATTACAGCAACAATATGAAATGGCAGACACAGAATTCTTCCTCTATTTTCAGATCCGCCATGCCCTCTAACCGGCTATACCGAAGGGCACTACACTTTCTGACTCCTCCCCGCTGGAGGATAGGCTCCTGGATGGCTACTTGCCTGACAAAGCGGTCTCCCTTACATATAAGATACTGCTACACAATACCCCTGACCCCCTTGAGAAACTTGGGTATCAGACGGCCTTGAAATGGATGACGATGAATTGCGGGAGGCAGTGGCGTCCCCCCGGGAGGTGGGTATCTCCGCCCATCTGCGACTGGTCCAACTCAAGATACTACATAGAACTTATACTACAGGACCACAATTGCTGAGTATGGGGAGAGGGGACAGAGATTAATGTCGTAGTGGATGTGGGCAGGTAGGCACGTTTATGCATGTCCTATGGGAATGCGATCATATTCAACAGTTTTGGCAAGTGATACATTTGACCTTTAGGGCGGTCCTTAACAAGAACATACGCCCCAAAGCCAAGCGCTGCCTTCTTAACATTTGGGGAGTATACCGACCTCAACGCCTCCGAGAAAACCTGGGTGACTTTGGGTCTAGCAGTAGCAAAAAGGGATATTGCCCAACACTGGGGGTCTGATACGCCACCTACATTATAAAATGGAAAAAAACATTGATTGGTGTATTTTTAGAGAAAAGACTGTATATACTGCACGGGGATGTCCAAAAAAGTGGTCCTCAATTTGGGGGACCTGGAATACTTAGAGGGGACATATGTGAGGCGCCTTTGGTACCTACAGAGGACGATGACCTATCTTCTTAAGTCCAATGCTATGAAACTGTCTTGCTTTGTAATATTGATGTTTATCATGTGTACATTGTGAATATCGGACGCATCATATTCTTTCACTACTGTGCTGCTGTCTTTTATATTTACAATAAAAAGATTTTTTTTTTAAAGGATGCTCATGTAGCAGCCTGAGAAACGTCCAGGACAGGGACTCCAAGAGCTAACGCAGTGGTCGCAGCTTTGGCTCTGGTAGAATGAGCTTGCACGCCCTCAGGAGGATGTTTTTGGCCAGTGCATAGCAGATTTTTATGCTGAATACAAACCATCTGGTGATGATGTGCTTTGACACTGCTTTCCCTTTCTTCGAACCGGTGATCCCCACAAAGAGGCTACCTGATGTTCTTTGGTACGATCGAGATAGAAGGACAAAGCTCTTTTCGGGTCCAGACGGCAGAGTCTCTCCTTCTCTTGGAGGGGTGTGGTGGAGCAAAGAAGGTCAGTAGTGTAATACCTTGGCCAACATGGAAAGGTGTCACTACCTTTGGTAAGAAAGAGGCACAGGTGCGCAGAACCAGTCATCTGGGAAGAGCTGGTATATGGAGGTGGGACAGACAGAGCCCATAGCTTGTTGACCCTCCTGGTCAATGTGGTGGCCATCAAGAAAACAATCTTGAGTGTCAGAAGTCAGAGAGGACAACTATGCACCAGTTTGAAAGAGGAACACGTCCAGTAGGTTAGCACCAAATTAAGGTCTCATTGGAGAATAACAAAAAGGTTCGGAGGGAACATGTGTTGAACACCTTTCAATGAAACGTGACACAACAGGTAACTTGAACAGGAAGGGTTGATCTGGAAGCCGAAAGAAAGACAATAATGCCGAAAGATACCTTTTAACTATGCACAGGACAAAGTCTTGCCAAGATAAAGATGGAACACACACCATAATTTCAGACAAGGGTGCATCAGATAGTGGATTAATATAATTTGAGGCACCAAGCCACAAACTTGTCCCAATGGCAGGCGTATATAGTCTTTGTCAATGGATGCTTGGCCGTAAAGATGACATCACATACTTCAGAAGGCAACCCCAGAAGATAGAAGATGGCCTAATCCCTGCTGATGAGGGGTAAATACCCCGAAACACGTGTCCAGGGATGGCGAAGACAGCGAAGAAAGCAGAGAATCGAAAGAAGATGCATCGCAGAACACTAACTACATATACTACATTTACCACAGTCCTTAGGGGCGATCCCGCTGGTGTGTGAGCAGTGTGCGACCCCACCCCAATTGTAATGTTTAAAGCTCCCTCGAGCAGCTGGCTGACGAGCCCGGGACCCCGCACCTGGAGTGGTACTAAACCTGGTGATATTTGGCAGCCACCGGCAACCCCAGAAGATAGAAGATGGCCTAATCCCTGCTGATGAGGGGTAAATACCCCGAAACACGTGTCCAGGGATGGCGAAGACAGCGAAGAAAGCAGAGAATCGAAAGAAGATGCATCGCAGAACACTAACTACATATACTACATTTACCACAGTCCTTAGGGGCGATCCCGCTGGTGTGTGAGCAGTGTGCGACCCCACCCCAATTGTACTTCAGAAGGAAGATTGAAGACTCAACTGCCACTGTCCAATCTCCACTCATGAAGGTGGAGCATGCACAGGTTCAGGTGTAGGACCCTGCCCTGTTGCTGCCACAGGAGATTGTCTCCCAGGGGCAGCCTGATCAGAAGACTGATGCTCATTCTCAGGAGTTTGGAATACCATACTTTCAATGCCCAATCCGGAGCCACTAAGATGACTTGGGTTCAGTCTATCCTGATCTTTTTCAGAGCTCCGGGCACAAGTGGTATTGGCGGAAAGACGTACAAGCATCACAAGTCCCACTTGCGACGACATGAGCTTTAAAGCACACCGCATCTTGGAAACTCCAATGAACGTTCTCTGCAGTGGCGAATGGCTCTAAGCAAGGTTATCCCCAGTTGCGGAAGAGACCTTGCACCACCTCCTGATGGAGACCCCATTTGTGATCCCCAAAGCACGGACAACTGAGTTTGTCGCCCTGACATTCAGAGATAGCGCCATGCGTT
The DNA here is from genome assembly GCF_964261635.1 of Lissotriton helveticus. Classification (NCBI taxonomy): domain Eukaryota; kingdom Metazoa; phylum Chordata; class Amphibia; order Caudata; family Salamandridae; genus Lissotriton; species Lissotriton helveticus. Next base: position 617,259,123 of record NC_136065.1, on the reverse strand, counting down.
GTAAAAGCAGAAAGCAGAAAGATGTCCTGACGTTCTAGCCATATGGCACAATGTTCAAGACTCCACACCACCCTGTTTGTTGCAGTACCATATGGCGGTAGTGTTGTCTGATTACGCGAACCAGCCTCCCCTTGATGGATGAGAGGCTGAAACAACGGAATCATAGCTTAAATACCCTGGACTCATCTGCTCCAGAAGATTGGCGCTGAATTGCAATGTTTCCAGAATGGCTCAGATTAAAGGGAGTGTCTGAGAGGGAGTTAGGTGTGCCTTACGCACGTTTATAGTGAACCCAAGCGAATGCAGGAGTTTTGCTGTAGTTGTGGCATCTACTTGCCCGAAATTATGGTTTGGCAGTGGGCGGATGGTGCCTGATCCGGCCGCCAACTGGTTGCCTGTAAACATGTGAGGGCACATGAAAGGGGTTTGGAGGCAGCTAGTGGGGTGGCAGACTGGGCAGATCTCTGGCCTTGGGTTCCACGAGGCTTGTGGGATCCACGTCCCTGATCACGAAAAGGACTAAAGAAGAACAATAGTTACTTACCTGCAATCTGTGGTTCTCCAGTATTGGTGTGCTTCATAGATTCACATGCCTGAATCATTCCCCGTCGTCGGAGTGGGAGTCCCACGGTACATAAAAAAGCAATAATATGCCATAATTACATATAAAAAACCTGGTAAAACCAACCAGTAAGTAAAGTAGCCCAAACTACAGGAGAAGCAACCTCCACATCCATGACTATCCTAGTCATTTTGTATAGTCCAACTGCAGCCAATCAGGCAACAGCACCCACCAGAAGGTTCTCCCCAGAGGCTCAGGCTCTCAAGATTTTCTACCGCACGTCGTGTGAAGGGAGTCTCTCTGAGCTCTGCTCAGTACTTCTCTATTTTCCTTCAGGTATCTACTTTTGAAGATGTAATCAATCAAAGAAATCTGTATTCAGGCCCTGTGACTCTTGTGGAAAGCTCAGGCTTTTTAAGGAAGACCCCCACAAGAAGTGCATCTACTGCCTGTACCCTGACCACCAGGTGAAGGACTGCAAGATTTGTAGGACCTTCCCTCAGAAGACCCTCAGGGATAGGGAGGGCCGCCTGCTTTTGTGGCTACAAAAGCTAAAGGATCAGAATCATCCGGTTTCAGAGGTAGGCAGGATTGCCTCTGGGTCTACCTCAGCCACTAGAAAGAGGGCTGCAGAGGAGGTACTTTCTTCTCCTGGGGCTAAAGTTGCTAGGAAGCAGCAATCTTCTAAGGGGTCTGAGAGGCCTTCCACATCTAAGGCTACCCCCCCTACTAAGGAAAAAGTTGGGTCATCCACGCCCCTGAGAAGATCAACCCAAAAGTTACCTCAAACATCTTCTGAGAAGACTTTACCTCAGAAATCGACCCTGCCGTCGACGGTGCCGCAGTCAACTTGTTCGTCGACCAGGATTCCAGTCAGCGCTACTTCAACGTCTACGGTAACTTTTACCTCTCCTAAGCCTGACATGATTATGTCAACGGCGTCTTCACCGTTGACGATGGTCTATGTAGCAGTCAGACCTAGAGTCTTCATCTGCCGTCGTCAGCGACTCATCAACTAGCAAGCTGAAGAAAATTCCGTCAACAATAGCTTCGTCGACGTCACCGAAGAAGAAAGCATCGTCGGCAGGACCACCACCGTCGACGAAGCCACTGCCGTCGACGAAACCACTGCCGTCGACAAAACCACTGCCGTCGACGAAGACACCGCCATCGACGAAGCCACCGCCGTCGACGGAGCCACCGCCGTCGACGGAGCCACCGCCGTCGACGAAAACAACTCTATCGTCGACGAGCCCTGTGATGGGGCCTCCTGTGGTGGCTGCCCTGGTTGAAATTGGACGCTGTTGTTAGCCCCTATCGTAACCACCGAAGGAGTGAAAGGAACAGTGTGGCTGGTGTAGGGTCATTGTGAGTATCAACGTACCAGCAATGGTCCTATTGTCCTTAAAGCACTAGAGCGGTGAGTCTGCCTTGTCGCTAAACAGACAAGTGCTGTCAAAGGACATGTATCTGGCGAGATGTCCAGACCGCTGGCATCTGCCAGTTACTTGTACCAGTTATCCTCAGCCACAGGTTCTTCGTGGAGGTTAGGATAACCATAAGGATCCTCAGATTCACCCCAAGCATATTCCTCATAGGGCCTTTCAGAAAAAGGAGGCACTGTTTCCAATCCCAAAGGCCTTAATCCGGTCGGTGCTGGTGTCAACGTCGGATGACGCCAGTCCGGCTCTGAATCGGTTCAGGTATAACTATGGTGTCAGGAACAGTGCCACTGAACTGAACTCGGGTGAAGGTCATGGATTTGCGAATGGAGTTGTGACCCAGGAACAGATCCAAAGGGCCATACTGGAGCTGGGGGTAAACCAACCAGTGGAAAACCAGTCAGGAGACCTAAACCCATGGGGCCCAAATATCCTCCAGAGGGGTCAGTTCAACCAAGATGAGTTGCAAAGCCTTGTAAAATTCCTTCAATTGGGCAGGGGCCGTGCCAGCAAATTCAGGGAGGTGCGGAGAGGGCCCACAATCAGGCTCCACGGAAATGTAGGAGCGGGGCCTAGACTGTGGCATCGTACCTGCGCCTCATCTGATGATTTGAAACAGTGTGGTGAAGTCAAAGAACGCTTTGATTTCTTGTTCTTTCTTTTGTGTGACTTACTCGATGACGATTTGCACTTCGATCGTTTAGAAAGAGTCGGTGAGCCTACTCGGGACCTTCCACGAGACCAGAACCTTGAGTGGCAAGGAGCTGTTTGTGTCAAGCAACCAGAAACTGCAACACACTTTCCTGGACCATTTTGGGATTCATCGCACAGCAGTCAGGGCAGGCCTTAGAGTCGTGGCCGGCTCCAGGTACCATAAACAAACCAAGTGGGGATCTGTAACGGACATTTGTCTGTGGAAGGCGCCACGTGGTTTAAAACCCACAGGTTTCTTAAGGGACAATCCTAAGGCACAGTAGGAGCGCAAAGCTCAAAAAGGGTCGATAAAAAGTTGAAAAGGCAATCAAATAATGACTGCGGTGGCTCCTCCAGAGCCATGCAGATGGTGTGGAAAGAAAAGAACTGATATCAGACCTCAGAATCCCAACAAACCTCACTGAATCCCATCCTCAATCATTAAATCACAGTCTTAGTTCTCTGTGTTTATGGTTAAACTCCACTGAACGATTCAAAACGCCGGAGGGACTCTATAGCGGTGACAGGACTTTTGGGCGGTCACTGAGTGGGTACGCGATCAGCTGACGCGTGTCTCTTCTTTTTAGAGATGGTTGCAGGTATGCAGTATAGACGCAGCCAACTGGTTTGATGTGGAACCGCCCATGAAGTTTAATTTGGAACCCCATTAACCCTGAAGAAGTTGCTCAAATTGTTTTTGCCAACAAAACATGTCGGCTTACGAAGATGGACTATGGTTTTATTGGAACCATTTTTAATTTGGGTTAGCTTACAGCACTTAATAAAGTTACTTTGAGCTAGTAAGCTTTACCAATTTTTAACGGTGAGGATTATTTATTTATATTCTCACGGGGTCCATGGGGCATGCACTATAATAACATGCATATTAAGTACATTCACATTTAGGTTTCTCCTTTTTTCTTGATTTCATGGGCTTGATATTTCTTTATGATAGCACACACATTTGTTTTCTTTAGAGAGAAAGTAACCGATGATGAAAAGCGGGCTTGCTGGCCAGTACCAGCCAGCGGCCCCCTTGGTGTTACGACCATGAGGTGCTTTCTCTCTTTTCCACACTTTTTTTCAGTTTATGGGTGGGTCTATGATGGTAGGTTATTCTAATTGAGACACACCACAACACTAGGACTCAAAGGTTTGAGAGGGAGTTATAAAATTTATGAGACCCCTCCAGTGTTGGAATTACAGATTTGGGTGTGATCCTGTTGGGTCAGGCCTTATTATGATTTATAGTGCGTCGAGTGGGAGGCGGCCTGTCCTTTTCATCCCCCTATAGCTCCTATTGTGTTGATAAACTCCACTGCAACCAGTCTCAGCCATACGGTGCATGACCAGTTAATCGAGTAAGAGGCAGCAAAGAACGGACAATACAGCCTGAGCATCAACCCCCTCCAGACTGCCAGAGGATGCTAGAGGGTCAATGAAATACTATATGACATCTTAAAGTGTGCCCAAATGAACACAGAGGATTCTGGAAAGGCGGGCTGCTTGTCAAGGTAATCTTGTTGTTAATGGGTCATAAACATCGTGTTAACATAAAGCAGAACATTAAAGAGAAGAACTTTTAAATTAAAAGGGAGGTAACAGACAGTATGTGATTGTATACTAACAGCAGACAAGATGAGCGCCAAACGCAAGAATGTGGGACTGAGTAATCAACCAAAAGGTGTCAAGAGAGTCGGTATATATCATTAGTTGCAGGATGCCAGCTAAGTGTCCAATAAAGTAGCCTGTAATGGGTGAGTATTAGGAGTAGTAAAGGGGCTCAAGATAAAAGGGAAGGAGGGCAACAGATTTTACTGAAGTATATAAGGCGCCACTGAGGGAGACTGTGTATATAAAAAAGCAATGGGAGAATGGGTATCATCAAGAGTAAAATAGCAAAGTGAGTATCAGAGAGCAAGAGGAGACAGAGATGGTGTCATAAGAGTGACAAAGGAAAGCGTCAGTGGCATAAGTACAATGAAAGAAAGGTATCTTAAGGTGTAATATAGGGGAGGATGGTTGCTACTTGCCATGAGAGGCATTGATTAGAAACACTGTTAACATCAATAATACAGCAGGGTTTGTGACTTGACAAGATTAACAGGAGTAAGTGTGAGTTGTGAAAGAAGTTGCAATAGACAGGGTGTCAGACGAGGTAAAGGTGCACAAAGCATGAGTGAACATGGTCAGTACAGAAGGGAGTGATGGTGGGAATTTCACGATGAATGTCACCTGGCGAATAACTTAGTAAAATGGATATTGAAAAGAGTGGCAGAGGACTAAGAGAATATGAAAAGAAGAGAAAATGTGGGTATGTACAGAAAGTTCAGGATACAGGTCATAATGATTAAGAGGACACGGCTAGGAACATAAGAAGTAGCAACAGAATGTGAATTATTAAGAGCAGCATTGCACAATAAGTACAAAAGGTGCAACACAGACAGTATCAAAATAAGTTATGGAAAAGGATATAAAAAATACAACTGAGGCCAAGGATAGCACCATGTGAGTAACAGAAGTCTGGGCGGATGCCAAGAGAAGAAACCGGTATAGAGTATCTAAATGTGTAATAGGGAGTAATGTGATTGCCATGAGTGAGGGGGTTAGGAGCAGTCAGATAATGTGCTAAAAGAAGTATTGTATCGTGGGCTCCTATGCTTGACAAGGATTGTGAGGGAAAATGTAAATCTCAAAAGTAGAATCACTGGGCAGCGCGAGTCAGAAAAGCTTACAGTGTAAAGAATTAACATCTAAAGAAGTAAAAGTTCACAGGAGTGACAAGGGTAGGTAGGTTCAGTATTACTAGGGCATGGGAAGTGAATCCAATTAAGTGTAATGTGACAAGGTGTGCATTAAAGGGAGTAACAGAGAATAGGGCATCAAAGATAAATAGGCACCGGCTGTCAGAACTAGTCACAAGAGACAGACAGAATCAAAATGAGTAACAAGTGTCACTTCAAATGCCAAGGGAAGAACAGGATAATTTTTGATTAAAACAAGTTATGGATGAAGTGTTCAAAAGAGCTTACTCGACAGGGTGAGTCGTGAAGGGGTGAAAGAGGACTGAGTATTGAGACAAGTAAGAGTAGGCAGAATGAGCAGCAAAAAAGAGTAAGACATGCCTGGATAAACGAAGGACAACAGTTAAGGCAAAACAATAATCAAGAGGTCAAAGCCTGTATGAGTATCTAGGTAAGGAAAGAATATTTTTTTTAAGTGCGGGCAGGGTGAACGTTTATGGTGCTATGGGGTGTGCATAAAACATATTATGAAAAGGATTTAAGAAGAGGCAAGGTGACGGATTACTGAATGGCTGTCAGGATTAGATCACAACAGGATACATGGTGACTGTACTTCACAGGAATATAGACACATATGGATGCATAAACTCGAGCCCTCATACATACCAGTCACATAGATGTCGTTGCCCAGAGCCGCAATACTGTAGCCACCTCCGAGGTGGTCAGGAAACTCAGCCAGGTAACGCCACTGGCCAGTGTGCGTGTTGAAGCAGTCCACAGTGACAAGCTCGTCACAGTCCTGGTCGCAGCCCCCAATCACCACCAGAATTTCAGCCAGGCCGGTTGAGGGACGTGGCCGCATTCGCTCGCATGGGTAGTCGTGGCGGTCATACTCGCATGACTGGAAAGCACGGGCCTCAGCAATAAGTTTGAGACAAGGTGGGCAGTAGTAGACAATCGGGTCGCTCTCCACGTGTGCCAGCAAGTAGAAACGGCGGATGAAGGGCAATCGTATATGCTCAAAAAGCTCAGGCCAGAAGTGTTGGCGCCGCTTGGTATCAGCCTTGACCCAGCGCAGTGCTATCTGATAGGCCGTCTCTTCCTTGTCCACATAAAGGCGGTCGTCCCGCACGTACTCCAGAATCCGCTTCTTTGGCAGCCGCTCGAACTCTTTCACCTGTGCCAGCTCTACAATGTGGGCTAGGATAAATCGCTTGGTGCTCTCGGCCAGGCCACGGCAAGCGTAGGCCTCCGCGAAGTCCTGGATCTCCAAGCAGTTGGCCACATCTAACTGCTGCTCCAAGTAAGCGCAGCAAGCCTCCTTCACTGAAGGGAACTGGAAAAGGTCTGCTGCTTGCAGCAGCAACTCAACGTTCTCCTGCGTGACGGTCACACGGCCAGTGTAGCAGAAGTCCACCAGCAGCCCCAAAGTGCCAGCTGACACGTCGTGCAGCTCCACCCGCTCAGCTAGGCTCTCCCGCAGGCACCCAGCAAACATGGCACGGAAGTAGTTGCTGGCAGCAGCGAGCACGGTGCGGTGGCATGGGAAGTCCTGGCCATCCACAGCGATAGTCATGTCGAAGAACTTTTGCTCAGCCCGCAGTTCATTGATGCCTCGAAGTAGGTGCAATGCATGTGCGTTGTCGTAGAATGGTAGGGCTGTGGGAGAGCTGGCAGGCAGCAGTGTCGTAGGCATGGTGGCAGTACCCGTGGGTCTCTCCATGCTATGCTAGCAGCTTCCCTCAGCTCCGGAAGCAGCAGACCATCTGAAAAGAGAACAGAGAAGTCTTTTGGTGAACTGATATTGACACATACCACGCAGAAGCACAAGGACGCGCTATTAATACACCTCTCCGCCTCCTCGGGACGCGTGTCTGCCGCCTGCGGTGACCTCAGCTTGGAAAGCCTGCTATAAACAGGCGCCCTCTCCAGCTCCCCAGCTAGGCCCAAGAAGGCCGCTGTGGCGCCTTAACTCTTTCAGAGGCACCTGGCAAGCGAGCATCCATTGTTGGCGTGGAAGCTAAGTTTACAAGGAACACACTGGAGCAAGAAGAGACAGAAAATAAGATGAAATTCGATCTTAATACACGCCTAACTCACGCCCTTTATCTGCAGCATTCCTTCCTGGGCCTCTGCCGTACAGTTTCCAGCCTGTGTTTCCGGGCTGACAGCAGACCCCGTGTTGTGTCTGCGTGTCCGCCCACCCTCCGGAGACGATACGATTGCATTTAGTCATCTGCGGTGATTAGTTAGGAGGGAATGCGGAGAAGGCCGGAGAAATGGGATCCCTTCTCTTTTCTGTACCACGAAATTCCACCCGGGGATAGGTCTAAGATGAAACCGTGAAGAGCTGGTACTCAGTCTTACAGTGCCTGCTTCCTTTTAAGAAAGTGTCAGCTGAGGGACAGTACAAGAACAACAGACATGTGGAGAACTGCTGGCCCTGTCACACTAAACGTAAAAAGTCCTGTACAGAAGTGTTAGTATTGCCGCTGGAGAAACAAAGTTGGATTCTGAGAAGCAGAAACACGGTCTACTGCAAGTACACTTCCTGAAAAGTACACTCTAATAAACCACTACCACCTGTTAGAACTGCTGTTGTTGTGCCTTTAGAAATGAGGTGTATCTGAAGGTGGCTTTGGGCTTTTTATTTCTCTGTAGAAACATTCACCTTAGCACACAGTGCCAGTCTGCGTTCTACACAAACACTTTACACCTCACTGTGTACAATAACTACGAATACGTTTTGGCTGAGGTTGGTAGACTCCAGACGCTTGAGTACTTGAGTTTACAGGAGTGGGTTGGGTGAGTGGGCAAACAATGAACAGTCTGTATAAACAGGGAAAGGACACATAGGACTGGGACGACCTTGTAAAGTATTTCTGGCCAGTCTTGCTTTTGCCTCGACAAGAAGAGAGCCCTTCCACGTAAGTAGTGTCCTGGAACTAAGGGCACTGCAAGAGCTTTAGGCTATGGTTACGAAATGACTCCATACCACTGGGGATATAATGTTCCCTCCAGAAGCCTTCCAAGTACACATCATTGCAATTTAGTAATTAAATCCAAGTGGATACATGATGTGAAGTAAGACTACAATTCCCAAAAGGCTTTAGGTTAAGGTATTGATACAGTACTCACAAACCACAGAATTTTCCCTTTCCGCTCTCTTTTTGTTGTTGTTGTAATACATATAAATTATGCTAGGGATACAACATCAATAACAAAATACACCATTAGTGCAGAGTCCCATAACAAGAGCATTGTAGAGGAATACATTTCATTCATTTTGGATATAGTAGAGAGTGAGTGTTTGTGTACAAGGTGTCTCCAGGTGTAGGCCCGCTCTCTACCAAACGTGGTTTCTAGAGAGCGAAGACTGCCAATGATGAAGTATGACACCTGGTGGTGGGTGAGGACAGCCCTTTAAATTTTTTTAGATGCCCAGCAATTCACTAATTAGGGCTTAGTGCTTGTCATTTTTTGGCCACTAGACTCAAAACGACAATTCCATTCAGGGTAGCTTCTTTTTATGTATGCATTTTAGGTTGGAGGCCAATTCACCCTGAATACCCTGTGGCTTCTTGTTCCCTCCCCTGGTAAGCACCAGGGTGTTTTGTTCCATTATTGTGTAAACATAATCACACTCAAGCAAAAGGTTAAAGGGGCATTATAGTTAGAAGACAATTTAGATGACAATATAACCCCACCGAAATTCACCAGTTATAGCTCTCTCTAGGAACTATAACACATTTCCTCGGCATGCAGCCTTCTCATCATTGATATTATTTCAAATGCTAAAGGGATGTTATAAACCATGTTATGAGTGATGTAATATGTGGGGTAATCAGCTGTGCATGGGAAGCAAGCAAGTTCCATACCCCAACGGGCATCCAACCCCCGCCGCACTTGGCATTTTGACCGTGGCAGCTTGGAGGGGGTTTGCCACAGGGCATTGCCTGCAGCCAAGCCCTGCATACAGCCCCCCACCCCCAAGGGGTAACCAAACTCCCACTGCACACAGCATTTATTCAGTGATCTAGTACTGGGAGCATGGATACTCAATAACACAAGCTCATGTTTTTCACTGCATGCTCCCATCAAAGGGGATAGGCACAGTTCAAGGTGAATCTGATTCTGAGGGCTGGCATATATAATTCTGATATATGGTAGGAAAGAGGTCAGCAACCCATGCGGGTCAGTATCTCGAGAAGGAACCTCCAGTTGAGAGTTTCAAATGTCCTTCAGTTCGACAAACATTAAGGCTCCAGATATTTAAAGCTTATGAGCATGTGAGCTAGTTGTAGTCTAGACGCAGAGCTTTGTGCTCTGTTTGGGCATAAAGCTACATTGATCAAGATACACCAGTGAGGGGATGAAACCAAACAAATTCCCAGAAAGTACTTTTGAAAAAATCTTGGTTTCTGTTGTAATCAGAAAAATTAGTTGGTACAGCACAACCATCATGCTGTTGCCACTGTTGTTGAAATGACGACAATTGTCGTCAAATCTAATTGGGAGGAAGCACCGTCATAGTACATTTGCAGACGATGCATCTTTTTAAAAAAAAATGTTTTTTACATTTTTTTTAGGGCAAGGTGTTTCGCCAGTCTGAATATCTGCAATGGCCTATGAAACCTCCTATTCAGTGACAGGACTGTCAATCACTACCTTTCTTGGGCATTCAGGGTCCAAAGAGGGACGTCAGTGATAAGTGGGCTAGCCTGTTTACGGGTTGATAATTGGTGCTAAGAACACTAAGTCTAAGAGTAGGAGGCAAATGCAGAGGCAATATATTCTGCCTTTTCTGCTAAAAAGCCATATGGCACTAAGTTTCCCTTTTCTGTGTGCAAGTTATTATCGATACCCAGTTTTGTTTTCTCTTTATCCAGGTACTTGTAATTCTGAATTCATATTGGGAACAGTAAGACTGCAAGTACCAGAATACATCGAAAAATAACGTGGCTGACTGTGCCACCCACTCCTACAATTCGAATACGGAAGAACTATGCAACCCACCCTCACAAAATATGAGAGATGTGATCACTGGTTTATGTTTTGGGTTTATATATCCCACACCTTCATTATACAAATTTGATTCAGCAATCTGACTCAAGCCAACCATGAGCACGCACAGAATTCACCCCAGCCCATTAATCTAGCTTACCAGAAACCTATCTCAACTTGTCAGGAAACACATTTTCTTGAATTCTCCATTCCCACTCTCTCCCAACAGATTGTACCTAGTCACTGGCCTTGCAGAAACCTTTTCCAACATACCACCATTTCTACCAAGCCCACCATTATTCGGTCACATTTTTCGCTAGAACTCTACCACAGAATTTTACCAGGGACAGACAACGCCCAACGCAGAGGCAGGCCCAGTGCAGTCTACCAGGACAATTCCTTGTCATCACATGGACCAACTTGGGCCCTAGGATCTTCTCACATTAAGACTATTACATACAAGTATGGGTGAAAGGTTTTGTATTAGGAGTTTGGCTTTCTTTGACAGAACCAACAGTTCAAATGTCAAAGTTAAAGGTCATAGAAAGGAAACACACCAGTCATTCCACATAGAGCATTTCCACTCCAACTGTGTTATAGGAGAGACTCTATGTAGAACTCCCGTCTTAAAAAAAGACTCAAAAATCAAAATTGTACTATTACTCCCGTCTAAAAACAAGCATGGTTGCTATACAATTTAAAAAATGTAAGTTATGTTATCCCCAAGCTCACATGTGCTTCCACCAACTACATACTCCTGTCGTTATGGGTAGCTGCATCCAGAATTCTTGCATCATACCATGTTCTAACTTCTAATCCAATTGTGGGCAATTTTCCTGACTCTTTCCCTTTCACAACACTTTCTCTAACCAGCGCTCCACTTGTCCTTCTATCCCCACTTTCGTCAGCATCATCATCCAGGAGAGAATGCTTTTATCACCCTCACAAGCAGACGTGTTGCCATCATACAGTCATGAGGATGATGATCATCAAAGCCTACACTTACATCTTCCTAATCCAGGTCTACTTCCTCTCTCACTCTAAATCTTCCTAATCCATGTCTACTTCCTCTCTCACTCTAAAACCTACACAACCATGTCCTCTTCAACAGTTAAAAATAAATTATCTCCTAATTCACATTTTCTCCTTCTTCCCTTCAGTAGAGAATATCCTCACATAACAATGAGACCTACAAAAATCATAAAATTTTTACCTGAGCTGAATGTCTAATGACTTGAATAATCTACTCAACCTAACTAATGTAATTTATGTTTATGTTATGTTCTATGGAAGCACCTTCAAATATGCCTAGTCAGCATTTCTGGTGCATCAAAAAACCTTTTGTTTGATTTAACAGGCTCATTTTTTGCTAAATGTATAATAAGAATCTAGTTCACATATATGGTACACATGATCCTTGACTTGCTACTTAGGTCACTAATAGCATTGTCATCGGGGCAGGAGCAAGAATGTTTCTCAGTTCATTTTTAAAAACTCATTTGTAATAAATATATGACTAAAGCATGATGTGTTAGCACATTGTAATTTACAAACTGCACATTTTCCATTGAAATGACCACAAACTTTCCCAATAATGTGCAGTTTTACTGATAAAACATATAGCGAACATTCCCAGGGGGTCCGTAGGCAACTGTTTTAAAAGCACAGAAACGTTTCTTGTATAATTAGCAGCTTTCCAGCAACAATAAAAGTGTCAAGAGAATGCCAGTGATTAATGTACCTGCTGGAGAGCGAGGAGAGTTTTGTTCAGTGGCAGCTTTGATTTAACTAATGTAGCACAGAGGGTTAATGTGCCTACTGCAAAGAACGTGTAACATGCATCTTAAAAAGCAGTATTTTATGTGCCTAGGTTCGTGGTCACTGCTTTTGTCACAGAGTTTCTTTTGTTACTGTGCACTTCATAAGTGATAATCGTAATCTAGCAGAGGGACCTATAAACTGTCATCAAAGAGCTGCTTGCAAACTGCATGGTACCAGTTAGTAACTTATATTTTGTCCAAGTTATTCATTAACCTGATGCTGCTAAAATGATATATTTGGGTGGAAATACATTTTTAATGTTAAAGTCAATGCTAGCCACTGTGTTATGTTCTGAATCCTGAGTTTGTGCTTTTCCAGACAAAGCACTCTTTAAACATTTTATATACACACTGATTTACATGTATGATTCAATGTCTCTATATGTGTGTGATGTAAAGTGCTCTGACATCCTACAATGGTATGAGAGATGCTATAAAACAAATGAAATACATGTGACAGAGGGGCTATTACTTCAATATGAAATACTAAGGGCCAGATGTACGATCTGTTTTTGTATGCGCGAACGGGTTCGCAAACCCGTTTGCGCATGCAAAAACCTATTGGGCCATGTACATAGCCTATTTCGCGAGTAGCAATTTGTTTGCGACTCTCTAAATAGGTTTTGCAACTTGCTATTTGGAAGGGGCATTCCCTTCCAAATAGCGAGTCTCAAAACCATGTACAAATGTTTTGCGGTCGCAAAACAGTCATAATTTCCACCTACTTCAAGTAGATGGTAATGCATTCACAAATGGGAAGGGGTCCCCAGGGGACCCCTTCCCCTTTGCAAATGCATGCAAAATTATTTTTTATGGGCAGGCAGTGGTTCCAGGGACCTCTGCCTGCCCTTAGAAAATGAAACAAAAACGTTTCATTTTCTTTTTTTTTTTTTTTAAATGCATGCCTGTTGGCTGCATTTTTTTCAAAAAAACTGCTTTATTTAAAAGCAATCCGAGACATGGTGGACTGCAGAGCCCAGCACCCCACCATCGCTGGGAGGGCTGGCATTCCCAATGGGCTCGCAAATTGCGAGAGGCTCCTTAATATTAATGAACCTCGCAATTTACGACCCCATTGGGGATCCCAAACAGTGTTAAACACACTGTTGTACATTTCATTTAGCGACTCGCTATTTGCCACTCGCAATGTGTCACCAATTGCGAGGCGCTAAATGAAATGGTCGTACATCTGGCCCCAAAACCCTTAGTACTTTGAGTATTTGTTTTGTGTGCACACGTGTGTATTTTTTTCGAACTCCTGTTTTAATGTTTGAAATTTAACTCATACAAATTGCTTGGGGGTCCCCGGCTTCCAGTGGTGACTCAATGGGGGTCCTCAGGAGTCAAAAAGTTTGGGAACCACTGGTATAGACTATCTGTAGAAATTGGTTTCAGCAAAAACATCACACAGGTCAGAAAATGTGCTTCATAACTACTGAAATACATTTGATAATGTTTGCACAGTTCATTAACAAGCAATTTAAATGTCGTGTGTTAGAAAAAAACAGACATCCTACACCCTTTCATTTTACACTTGTTGTACAGCACAATTGTCAGACAGTTCACTTTACAAAATCTTCTAACTTTGAGGTCCGAGAAAGAAAAGTAAACACCAATGTCATGATGACATAAGCAGCAAATTGTAAGAAGACAAAAGCTGGCATCTGACCTCTGTCTTGAAAAGGTGGAGCAAATGTAACACGATAAAACAAATGTAACAAGATGAAAACAAGATTTAAATACATCTTTATTGCTCACTCACTTTTTGAATGAAGAGAACAACTGTTCTTTGTCAGCTCACCGGAAGGGCCAGTAGGCCCTAAAATTAGTTCTGCCTTAGAGAGTGGGCTAGTAGATTTCTCAAGGCCATCAGTATGATTATGGACCAAAATTCTACCGTCATCCAACCAGAATGAATGCCACAAAATCTCCTTGAATAACCTGGGTTCACAAAAGAGCCTCACCTTTTGCCACCTTAGCAACAATGTTATGTTATGTTATATCCAGTTTTAACGCGCTCAGATACTCGTGAGTGTCCCGGCACATTGCCAAAAGGGTGGTAGTAGAGGCTATCAAGCAAAGAGATGGGTCTTAAGTTTCCTTTTGAACACAACTGGGTCCTGGATAGACCGTAGGGCAAGGGGGAGGGCATTCCAAGCCACACTAGCCTTCACCACAAAGGACATTGTGATGTATACACCCTTTGTCAGTTTGTTTTACTACTTTTGCTGTTACAGCATCTTTAGCAACTTTGCACTGCTTTTGCCAGTGGCCTTTTCTTAATACCTTGGATTGTGGCGCCAACAGGAGTCATCTATATGTTTGTTACCATTCTCCTCATTAACCCAGATCGGGAACATACATCAGTTTTGTTGGCTGTACTTCTATGGGATTTGCACATTCTCCCAAGTCATTACTACTGTGCCTGTCCCATTATGGCAGGAGCACTATATATTTAACCACTGCAATAAACCTTTCCACTTACCCAATTCCTCTTTAGATGATACACAGCTTTTCAAGTACTCAATTGTTACTGAAACCAAGTAGGCACCTTTTCATAAAATTGAGGGAAGCCTCAGAGTTGAGTTTCCACATCTCCCAAATCAAGAAATTATGAAAAACAATCTGCTCCTTCTTGTGTCCCTAGAATTATCCCACTCATCTTCACACACCTATATCTTCACTATCACCTCATATAGGAAGTCAGCAATTCTTTTTTTTTTTACAGAAGGAGTCTAAATTATTTTATATGTGTACTCTTAAATTTTCGTTGAAATCCTATCAATCATTGGTTATGAAAAAATTTCTATTTTCTGTAACAAGTCTTCTAGCGGATGCATAATTTTCTTCAGATTACTCATATTAAGACTATATCTCCAGGCGTCAGATTGGTCTATAAAACTATTCACTAACAACGACTCCCAAATGCTGCCTGGTGGCTCCATGCACCTTCTGATCTACAACTGGGCTCATCAGACATGACGGCATTATAATACAATAGGCACCAACCAGGAGCCATAATTATAATCTGTTCAGGAACAAACTCTTGAGGATCACAACATTTCCCTGAGTTTTTATTTTTCATACAAGATAAATGATGGTTAACTGCTTTCGTTATTTCTTGTGGAAAACATGCCCATTGATAGCCACACAGTTTATTCAGGAACTCGAAGTTTGTTTAAGGCTCATTACAAGCATTTATTTCCCTCTTTATCAGCATCTTCATTTGAAACGGTTTTATCTTTGTTCTAGATAGAATCCGCTGGCCTGACAGAATGCAACAGAACGGCCTTCTACTCAGGGGTCAATCTTTCCTCTTCAAATGTCATTTAAAAACTTTTTCTACTCACCAGTTGCTACCACCAGCTCTTTAGGGACTGAAAGCAAAGGCATTGGGAGAGTAAGCACATGTGCAGATTCATTCTCATTCATCAAGTTTCCCTAATTTGACGAACTTGATTAGTTCCAAATCCAGTCTTCCAGCACCATAACTCTTGGAAATAACTAGTAAAATACAGTGGAAAATACTTAATAGGGGCTAAACTAAATGTCCTCACCAATGAAGAAGTACAGAAATCCCAGGTTTTGGGGAGGAGGACCTCTAAGGACCATCGTCATTCTACTTAGGCGGTTGCCTAGACTACCGGAGACACTAACCTGTATCTTTCATTACAACGTGTAATTGTCCGTTGCCAAATAAACTAGCCTGGTGAAAGGTTCTGTGCTGCATCTTCCAAGGAGTGCTGGCAGAGACAGTTGCAAACGGCCACACGGCTGCAGCAGGTTCACAAAATCACCTTGTGCTTAGAACACCCAAAACAGACTGTGCTAAGCAGCTCAAGGGTGCGCTGATCTCTGCACAGTTATCTGATGCACACAGGTATGCCAAATGTTCATGCCCATATGAGACTTCGCTAGACAGGTGATATCTCTCATTGTCTGGGATGGAGCTTTTGCAGGGCTGTATCAGATCCTGCTCTTTGAAATGTTGCGCATCGATCTTAGGATCTACTGGTTCTCCAGTCACCTTACACTGGTACTCCCAACAGTCATGCACCCCATATTTGGCACTGTTAGAAATGTCCAGCGGCCTAATATGCATGCTGGACCCTACGAAGAGCAATGGTTCAGAGGATCCCATCTTGTCATTAGCAGGACAGTCAAGTGACAACTGTTAACAGCTGATGTTGTTCCTCAACATGGGAAATAAAAGCACTTATTGAGCTAATTCACTCTTGAGCCATGGAGTACTGGCCTTGAAACGGATTCTCTGCCAAGGTTTATTTTTATTTTTTTATTTTCAAAGTTTTATATAGCGCGAACAAGATCTTCACAGATATCAGAGCGCTTTACATAGAGGGGTACATGAGGGAACATAGTCAAACAATAAGTCAAACAATACAGTACAGATAGGTGGCTGCAAAGCCCATCACGTGAGTAATAAGACAACTCATACAAATAAGTAAATGGGTCAAGCATGTAGTACAGATCGGTGCAGGGTGTTAACAGAGTTCGAGATAATAGATCAAGTGTATTTAGCCATGAGGATAGCTTTTACTTCTTTTTTAAAGAGTGTAGTGGAAGAGATAAGCCTGGTTTCGGGAGGGAGTGAGTTCCAAATCCTAGGCGCCAATCCTGAGTAGGAGCGCTTGTATGTTTTTTCCTTCCTGAATCTTCGAGGTTTCAGCAGAAGATTGTTTGTGCCTCTCGTGTTTCTAATTGTTGGGATTAGTCGGCTGGTCCATGGGGCACGGTAGAACCAGTGTGGGCGTGCTACCATGATGAAAGTGTGACAAGAGAAGGCGCACGCCCTAAACAGACCATGTGGCAACTAGCCTTTAAAAACAAAGTTAATACACCTGGAGATTTTAAAGAGAAGTATGTCCTCGCTACATCTTTTCTATGGTACTCTGCACTAACGCTATAGTAGGGTCAGGACACACATATTTTGCCCTGAAGAATGCCCGAGATCGTTTGGCTAAAGAATAAAGGTAGAAACATGTTGGCATGAAAGATTTACCAATTCAGTGACACATATAGGTCATACTAACCATATATGTCCCCTGATGATACCTGCTGGTGTTTTTAAACAAGCCTAGCATACCACCTGAATTAAGGATACTTTGTGGTTTATCCTAAATCTTTCATAATTTAGAAACTGGATCCAAGTATTTTATCCAGAAAAAAAAAGTAATTTCTAAGAACTCTCTCAGGTCAGCAACCTCCTGAGCTTGAGTCCACCCCTTACCAGTGTGGGAGGAGGTTGCAAATGATTAAGCAGGTCACATTACGTGAGTGAGCCATTTTTAGGTCTCAGCCTAGCGTACACTGCGCAGCAGTGTTCGCGCAGCCAGAGTCCTTTTCTCGGAGTTTTCAAAATGGACCTGGAAATTTCACGCGCTCGTGCGTGTTCATTTCCTATGGTGCTCGTGCGTGTTCATTTCCTATGGTCCATTTTGATTGGGCTTTGCGTGCGAGTTGTTTTTTAACAGAACACGCAATAGGCCATGGGCCGTTGCGTAGCTCCGCCCATGGCCTATTGGTGTCTTTAACGCGCACCAAAGTCCATATGTTTTCAATAATCGTGCCCAGACAAGGGTGGGATAATTGAAAACATATGCTTCGCAGTGGAGCGCGCGCACCACTAGCGGGCTTTTTTTTTTTTTTACAATAGCCGCGATCGCTTTCAGTGCCTGCCTTCAGGTGATGCATGTTTTTATTGCGAAAGCGGGCTTCGCCACGTTCTTTTGATGTATATGAATATTGCACCCTCCTTGCGTTCTGTAATAGTTTTGTAAGGGCGAATTGCCCATGTGTTTTTTATGTGAGGCAGTGAACATAGCACACACTCTTATTCTTGTCATACAGTCGCCCATTCTAACTAGTTTTGTGCTTTGAGATTCCATCTTCCCACATGTGGTGGGCATGTCATCTTTGCATTCCGTGGTGGCATTGCATGCTCACAGAACACCCTCTGTATTGTCCGTACCGTAGTAGTAGAATAATTCTTTGATGGTGCTTTAGTGACCTTGTGCGGTGGTGTCGTTTGTCATCAGCACACTTTCTGTCATTAGGCTTTTACAGAGCTCCATTTGCCGCCCCTGTATTCTGTGGTGCAGCGTCACATTGGTAGATCGCCCCTGGATTATGCACCGACTCTTCCTGTGGATCCGGGGGCAGGTTGTATTTTTTTCCAGTACTGGCACTGATTTGGGTGGCAATGTGTGGTGCGCACAGAGCAGCCCTCCGTGTATCTTGAGTTTTAGTGCAATAATAAAGGTGCCCGTATGCGCCTTTCTCTGCCAGAGGCATTGTATGTGGGTAGCACATTCCTTATTGATACTTGCACGGGCTCCGTCCTTTTATCTGTGGTGGCGCCTCTGTGCTTTTGGAAGTGGTGCTACTTTCAGGTTGATAGCAGTGCAATAGCACGTGTGCCAATTTCACTTTCTTGGAGCACAGGCTGTCGGTATTCCACCCGGTGTGTTACAACTATGTTAACTGGGCAGGTTGGTTCTCATCGTGCTTTCACAGTGGATTTCCGTTTCCTAAAGTTTCAATTTTGTAACTAGGCTCATTCGCTTTCCATTTATGGATAATGCCCAACCGCAGCCGATGAAACCTGAATAATCCATACTTGAGCTCCGCCACAAATTAAGCAAGGAAGCTTCCAGCACGAGCAAGCTGACAGCACTGTGCAAGCGCACGTTTACCACCCAACCAATAAGTGCTATAAATGGGCTGGGGCTGTCCGGTACTCAGTGCGCCACCTGTGCCCACTGAAGGCGCTGCACCACGTGGGAGCCAAGGACCGGCATCAGCGTGTGCACACAGGCTGACACTCCTTCTGGATTCAGGGCGAGGTAGCACGGTGCCTTTCATGCCAGGCTCTGCGTGACCTGCACAATCTTTAGTGCCCAGAGAGGGCAGGCGTCCTTTCTGCGCTGCTGCCAACCGCAGCCGATGAAACCTGAATAATCCATGCTTGAGCTTCGCCACAAAGTAAGCAGGGAAGCTTCCAGCACGAGCAGGCTGACAGCACTGCGCAAGCGTACGTTTTACCACCGGCGAGAGAGTATGTGTGTGTGCATACCCAGAGGTGCACACTGCACCAGTGCACGCGCCTCTACTTTTATTTAAAAGCATTCCCAGCTCGAGGCGCACATGCACGCCTGTGTGGTGAGTGCCTCCCGGGGTACATGCACTCTAACACTATGGAGTCTCAAGGCGAGAGCAGCATGTCCTGGGCCCTGCCCCAGCACAGTCTCTGTGTGTGTTTGTGTGTATGTCATGCGAGAGTGTGTTCATATGGGTGTGTGTATGGGTGTGTGAGAGAGTGCGAGAGAGTATGTGTCTGGGTGCATACCCAGGAGGCGCACAATGTACGCGCCTCTCCTTTTATTTAAAAGGATTCCCAGCTCGAGGCGCAAAACCACACACACAACCACACCGTCAGTGCACACTTTAACCAGGCACAGACACCATCAGTCGTCAGTGCACACTTTTACCGGGTCCAAACACCACCAGCCGTCAGTGCACACTCCCACCAGGCACACACCACCAGACGTCAGTGCACGCTTTCACCAGGCACACACACACCACCAGCTGTCAGTGCACGCTTTCATCAGACACACACCACCAGCCGTCAGTGCACGCTTTCACCAGGCACACACACCACCAGCCATCAGTGCACAATTTATACAGGCACACACACCACCAGTCATCAGTGCACCCATCAATTGTTAACGCATCCACAATTACCTATTGTAGCAATCGCAGTATTGCGCACTTTACTTTTAAACATATTCATCTAAAGTGCAGCATGCCACCATTGCTACAAAAATAAATACACATTTTTTGGGCCTACAATTTATAGACTTTTGTTGCAGTTGGTGTTGCAATATTTAGCAATGCCTATAGCTCAAATTTAATTAACCCGAGACCAATTGCATTGTAAATGCTTGTTTTTGTTGTGATTCAAAAGTATGAGGAGGCGTGAGCCCATCAGTGCCCATTTTCTCTCCTCTTTGTGTGTTATAAGGCCACTCAATTATCTTTCTTCTTATCGTCAATTCGAATGACAACATATCCAGGTAAAGAGTACCTTTATTTTTCCTAGGAGATCAGTCAGTGAACCTCCAGCTCTGACGGGACTTACGATTCAACTGAATGGAGTTCACGTGGAAGCAAAGTTTCAAAAATGACACGAGACATTCCCCAACACCTTAGACTTTCACAAAATACTAGTAAACAGGGATTTTCTACATCAGATGGTGCTTCTGTGAGCTGTTTAAACTGTATTTACTGGGGCCTGTGCACTTCGTTTTTTGGCCTGCCGGGGGAGTGGAGCTTTATTCAGACAGTATTGTTAGATTTCGAGTTAGTGAGGCCTTTGTCTGCAGAAGTCCAAAGTTGTGGATTGAGCCTGTCCGTCTCCCAGGAGATTCTGAACAGGAGAAGCAGCTGCCCAGACCCCACCCCGAGGCCAGCAGACTATTGGCTGTTCAGCTACCAGGCAGGTCTGAGCCCTCCTCTCACACCTGCCCAGGCCCCTTGAGGCCTTGCTGGGTGCACCCCAAATCATTCTCCTCCATCTTGTGAGTTGCAGCCTACATGTGCCCCAGATTGCAGTGAGCAGAGTCCAGGAAGTGGTAGGGAGACAGACTAGTGCTGTCTCTTCCCAAGACAAAAAGTTGTTTAAAAGACGATTTTCACTTTCTGTGTTTACTGTCTATGCCTGTGGTTGTTACAGTTAAAAATTGTAGTTTTAGCCTGCCTGTAATTGCATATTTTATCACCTGTGTTGTGTTTTAAATTTGTGGTTTTCCCTGCCCATGATTGCCTCCATTTAGTCGGTTGAAATGTGGTGCTTTGCAGTCCAACCTCTGTAGTTTGTCCTTCTCATTCCTTTGTGACAAATCTGTTTTCCCTCCAAATTTCTCCTTTGCTCTGTGCTTAGACCGGTGTGCTAAAACAGTGCACCCCCAGCCACCATTTTGTGTTCACTAGACAGTGAGGCCAGTCCCCCGCCTCTCCCCCCCCCCCCCCAGCAACAGGGATTTTCTACATCAGAGGGTGCTTCTGTGAGCAGTTTGAGCTGTGTTTGCTGGGGCCTGTGCACTTCGTTTTTTGGCCAGCAGGGGGAGTGACGCTTTGTTCAAACAGTGTTGTTGGATTTCGAGTTGGTGAGGCCTTTACCTGCAGAGGTCCAGGGTTGTGGATTGAGCTGGTCTGTCTCCTAGGAGATTCTGAACAGAAGAAGCAGCTTCCAACTCCCTGGCCAGCAAACCTTGTCTGAGGTCGCTGGGACATTATATGGTCTACTAGTGGTTGGCACATGTGTACACGGATTGGTGGTTGTATCTGGTGTTTCTATTGGGTTAGGGTTAATGTCCTCATTGGTTGGGTATTTGAGGGTTCTGATTGGTTTCTCGGTCTGTGATTCAATCATTGTAGGGTTGGGACTAGGGCTAGGGTTAGACCTTTAATTGGAAGTAGCTATTTAGGGCTTCTGGTGTGATTGGTTGTTGGACCAGTTGTGGGACTAAGAGTAGGGTTAGGCATGCTATTGGAAGTAGGGACTAGGGCTACCTGTACCATTGGCTGCTTGGACTTGGGTTGGGACTAGTGGTAGGGCTAAGGTCGTTATTGGACGTAGAGATCAGGGTTTTTGAACTGATTAGGTGCGTGGACTAGGGCTAAGATTGGCTGCAAGGTCCTGGTCTCCTATTGGTTCTAGATGTTAGGGCTGGTGTTGTGATTGGATAGTGTTAGGGCTAGGGTTCCCAATGGCTGAAGGGGTCACCTGATTACTAGGGCTACAAAAAAGGCCAGGCTTAGGGCGTCTCAGTCCGGGCGTCGAGGCTAAGGGCTGAGAGGACAAGGGCAGTTGCCTGTTTGATCCTGTTAAGGGCTGAGAGGACAAGGGCAGTTGCCCGTTTGATCCTGTTAAGGGCTGAGAGGGCACAGGCAGTTGCCTGTTCGAGCCTGTTCGAGACTGGTCGGGACTAGGGCCAGAAATGCTGCCCTTTATCTCATTTAACAATACCCAGCCCACACCATCCACAACCACAAACAGAGCAACACACTCACACCAAATATACACCAAGCACACCACTATGCACAGATCAATGTACCAGCATGCACCACCAACCCAACCAAACCACATCTACACACCCTACTATCCCAACTACCACACATATCCACCATCACCCACAAACAGTACACAACTCTATCCAATACTACTAACCAATACACTCATCACTAACACAACGCCAATCAACACCATATAGAACTACATCCCACTCAGACACACTCTCCCTGCTGTAATTACACCTAACAGACCACCTTTTATCACTAACAAACATATAATGATCCTTCCATCAGTTGTCCAACAAACACCCTCCTCTCCCTTCTACCATAATAAATCTAACACACAACACACACACTGCACACCACCACACTTTGTAACTCTTGAAACAAACCAGTCTAAGATAAACACTCACCTCTACTTCATTCCCTCCTACACACAACATACACTCCACTCAAACACATCACCACCCCCTCTACGTCACAACCTCCTCTCACCAACAATACTACACAACCAAATCAGGTGCATGAAACATATACATCAGCACCCCTTTTCACCACACCTCAAAAGCAAAACATATCACACACACCAGCACCACAAGATCTTCAGAGCGCAACACCTCATAATACTTACCATCACAAAATACGTACATATACCCAACTTTCAAAGCACACCAAGGAACAAACTCCAATGCCAAGCTTTCACTCTTCCACCACACCTAACACAGATACAGCAATACAGCACCTCTCTTCTAACCACCTCTCATCCATTGGACAATTTAGAACATTACGACATGACCCACATGCTGCACCACCTCCCCTGACTCATACACCTTCCACCTTTAACACAGGCAAAAAATATAAGCAACATGCCACACCTCACAACTTTTCTTCCCCAAGTCTACGTCACAACAATGTTACATCATGAAAGCAACACAGCACTCCAACTCATTCTCAGCCACCGTCTCCAACACATACACATGCAGACCCATCAAAATGTCTTCTTGGCATGCTGGATGAGGAACACGATAAAGAACAGCTACACGATTGCTATCCTAATACAGCTAATACCAGCACTAAAAACACACCTGCTACACACCCACACAATATTGATCACTCTTCTACAAAACAAAGGCCCACTATCACCAAAGGCCACGGTCTACTAATAAATGCTCGCTCCCTCTCTAAAAACAAGCATCACATCTACGACCTTCTCACCGATGCAAAACCAGACCTACTATTCATAACCAAACCATGGTTGGGAGAGGATATGGCTCCAGTCCTGCATGAAGCCGTTCCTCTGGGCTATCAAATAATCATCCAAAATCGTATAGCCAAAAAAGGAGGTGGTCTAGCTGTTGTATTCAGGCAAACAATACATATCACTAAAGTTGACAACATCTCCATAAAGAATTGTGAGGCTCTTCTAACAAGAAGCAATCCTACACCGTCTTCCACCTGTAACTTCCTGCTCCTTTACAGACCTCCACCTTGCAAGGCAACATTCCCAGACGCACTTCTAGACACAGTATCAAACCTGATAACAATACACTCCAACCTATGCGTTCTGGGTGACCTTAACTTTTGGTTTGATAAAACCAATATGACCCATCCAAAAACAATAATCACCGGACTAGAAGCATTCAAACTGCATCAGATTGTCCCCAATCCGACACACACCACTGGACATATCCTATATGTCATTTTTGCTAATACTGAACTAGTTACCTTTCAAACTATAACTCCAGTCACATGGTCAGACCACCACTTGCTTGCTTTCCAACATAAAACAACACTAAGCGACTCACCTAAAACTACCTTACATCCATCCACCTATCGGCCGTAGAACAAACTTAATTTGGAACACTTGGAAACACAACTAACATCCAGTATAAATCTGGAAACCATAAATTCTGTTCAGAATCTATACGAGTGGCTACAGGAAGCTTTTGACATCCTGATACCACTCAAAACCACACAACAGAACAAAAGAAAAAAAGCGCCTTGGAGAAACATAGAAATAAAAGACATAAAACAACAAATTAGAAAGCTGCAACGTACCTGGCTGAAAACAAACGCCAAACAAGACAAACTTCACCTACAAAAAATTAACAGATTATAGAAGTCGGCTATCAAAAAAGCTAAGAAAATTTACTATTCAGACAGAATTCAAAACGCTAAATGTGTAAATAAAGAATTCTATAAAATACTCAATGAATTTCGAAAACCAAATTGCCTAGAAGGAACTCATCCGGTTACTCAAGATTTCACAGACAAACTGTTAAATCATTACACCAACAAAGCAGACACGTTGGACTCGTACTTACAACAGAAACAAACCACCAGCACTAACCCTTGTACAAAACAACTATACAAGAATGCTCTAATCAAGCCTCTCCGTTCCTTCCAACACATCTCACACGATGAATTTATGGACCTGGTCAAAGCAAGCAGGCCTGCCGGCGGCCCTTCTGACCCTTGTCCGCCACAAACTTTCAAGACAATTCTTTTAACAACCTCTGCTGCCATTCCAGTAAGAAGAATCATCAACGATTCCTTAACTACTGAAATATTTCCAGAAGAAATCAAAAAGTCATACATACGCCCTTTACTGAAGAAAACAAACTTGGACCCGCTGAACCCTGACAACTATAGACCCATTACAAATGGACCTTTCCTGGGCAAACTGATAGAAAGAGCAGCGTTCGCCCAGATGTCACAATTCATTGAAGAGAATGACATACTTTCAGATTTCCAAACAGGATTCCGTCCGGGAAGAGGCACTGAATCTGCCCTCCTTGCCATCTGGGATGACCTGAAGAATACAGTTGACCGCAACGGGGTTGCTGCGCTACTCCTCTTGGACCTTTCAGCTGCCTTTGACACGGTTGACCATGACACTCTGAAACAAAGACTTTATGAAGCCGGTATAGAGGGAACTGCTCTAGACTGGATCGCGTCCTACCTTCGAAACAGAACTAATGTCATCCACACCCCACCTTTCTCGTCCAAACCGTACACCACAAAAGCAGGGGTCCCTCAAGGATCTATCATCTCGCCCATGCTTTTCAACATCTACATGAAGTCTTTACCAGTACTGATCAATACATTTCACCTCACGTGCTACAACTATGCAGATGACACGCAAATACTTCTTCAACTGGAATGCCTCAAAGACACTGGAAAATCACCACTTTTCAGCTGTCTCGGAGCCGTGGATCAGTGGATGACTTGGAGCCATCTCAAATTGAATGCTTCAAAAACTGAAATACTCGCGTGTGGCGATTGGAAAAATTACAACCCGCTTGCTGCATGGCCTGATCAACTGGGATCACTGCCTAAAGTATTGAATGAAGTAAGAAACCTCGGAATGACCATGGACGCCAAGCTGTCGATGAATGTCCAAGTGGATAAACTTGCAAGATCAAGCTTTGCTACTATAAAAACGCTGCGACGAATTTTCCCTCATTTGGGATTTCCACACAAGGTCCAAGCTACCATCTCCCTTGTCCTATCCAAACTCGATTACGCCAATAGCCTCTACCACAGATGAACAATAGTTACTTACCTGTAATCTGTGGTTCTCCAGTATTGGTGTCTTTCATAGATTCACATGCCTGAATCATTCCCCGTCGTCGGAGTAGGAGTCCCACGGTATATAAAAAAGCAGTAATATGCCATTTGTACATAGCAAATAACAGTTATAATAAACCAGGAAGTAAAGTAGCCTCAGCTACCAATGGAAAACTTCCACATTAGTGACTATCCAAGTCATTATGTTAGACCAAACTGCAGCCAATCAGGCCACAGCTCCCACCAAGGTATTCTCCCCAGAGACCCAGGCTGTCAGATTTTTGTAGCACTGGAGTGATCCAGAGTATATATACCTATATCTTAACAGTCTGGGTGAGACTCTGAGGGGAGGTGGGTGGGTGCATGTGAATCTATGAAAGACACCAATACTGGAGAACCACAGATTACAGGTAAGTAACTATTGTTCTTCTCCAGTATTAGGGGTGTCTTTCATAGATTCACATGCCTGAATCCGAGTAGTTAGCAGTAATACAATATGTCGCTCTTAGACGCCAAAAGAACAGTTTTCATGCATGAAAAGAAAGCAATGCAACAACATATGAAAGCGTCAAAGAGCAAAAGGAGGTGGGAGAGATCACCAGAGGCTCACCTTATTGAAAAAGATTACGCAGGACTGCTCTCCCCACCGAGGCATCGGTATCGCTTGAAGAATCCAGACAGTAATGCCTCGTGAATGTGTGTCTGCTGGACCATGTTGCGGCTCTGCAAATGTGCGAGAGAGGCACACCAGCAAACAAAGCAGTTGAAGAGGAGACTGCTCTCGTAGAATGTGCCCTAGGTAAGGTCTGTAAGGGTTTACCTGCTTGTTGATGGCAGAGCCCTATCGTGGATGAGACCCACCTGGCGATAGTCTGTTTTGTAACAGCAGATCCCTGTCTTGGTCTGCCATACGCCACAAATAGCTGATCCGTTTTTCTGATGGCAGCTGTTCTTGAAAGATAAAATTTAAGGCATCTCTTAATGTCTAATGTGTGTAAAGTCCGCTCAGCTGGTGACTGCGGATTGGGAAAAAATGTCTTAAGTATCACTGGCTCATTTAGATGAAAATCCGATGGTACCTTGGGCATGTACTTCGGGTTGGTGCGTAGTATCACAGAGTCATGTGTGAATTGCAAGAATGGTGGCTTAGAGGTGAACGCTTGCATGTCACTCACCCGTCTGGCTGATGTTAATGCCAGCAGTAATGCAACCTTCCAAGTGATGAATTTGAGATCGACCTTATGGATAGGCTCAAAGGGATGGCGCATAAGCTGAGCCAGCACTATATTCAAGTGCCAAGACGGAGGTGGTCGGCGTATAGGTGGAAACATACGAAATAAACCTTTAAAGAATTGTTGGATTATTCTTGAGGAGTATAGAGAATTCTTACCGTCCTGACGGTATCGTGATATGGCCGCTAAAAACACTTTAAGTGTTGAGTGCGCCAAACCTGGTTTAGCCAACTGTAAAAAGAAAGGTAATATCTTTTCCGGCTCCGCATGTATTGGATGTAAATTCATAGTTTGGCACCAAACACAAAAACGCTTCCACTTCAGTCTGTAAGTTTTGTTTGTTGAAGGCGCCCTAGCATTGGCCAGGACTTCTTGACAGTCCTGTGGAATGTTCAAGTGTGCAAATTCATGGTGTTGAGGAGCCAAGCCGATAATTTCAGAGAATGAGGGTCCGGATGATACACCCTGCCATCTTGAATTGTTAGAAGATTTGGAATTCGAGGCAGTTGGACTGGCTCGCGCTCTGACAGAAGGAGAAGCTGTGTGAACCAATACTGTCGTGGCCACCGTGGAGCAATCAGGATTATTCGACACAGTTGTTTCCTCATTTTCTTGATGACTTTGGGAATTAACGGAATTGGCGGGAAGGCGTAGGCAAATATCCGTTCCTAATTCATGGACAGAGCATCCCCGCAAGATTCTCTGTGGGGAATCCAGCTCGCAAAGTGAGTCCATTTCTTGTTCTGATAAGTTGCAAAAAGATCCAGATCGGGGAAACCCCACCTCTGGAAGATCCGATCCAGCGCTGGCTGATGCAGTTCCCATTCGTGAGTGCTGTTCTTGGATCTGCTCAGCGAATCTGCCAGTACATTGGCTACTCCTGGACCATGCACCGCTGACAAGTTGATGTCGTGATCCAGAGCCCAATTCCAGAGCTCTTGAGCCTGTTGAGACAATCGGGCTGATCTTGTGCCCCCCTGCTTGTTCAGGTAATGCATGCTCGTTGTGTTGTCTGTTCGAATTAACACTGTGGAGCCTTCTAGAACTGCCTGAAAGGATTTTAAGGCGAGGAAAATGGCCCTTAATTCCAACAGATTGATGTGCCATTTCTTTTGTTGAGTGTCCCATTTGCCACTGATTGTCATCCCTTGAAGGTGAGCGCCCCAACCTTCTAGCGAGGCATCCGTGGTCACTATGAATCTGGGGACTTCTGCGAGGAAAGCACAGCCCACTTGCAGGTGGCGTTTCTGACTCCACCATAGGATTGTGTCCTTCATTCGAGGTGTTAAGGTAATGATATCCTCGAAGGAACCCGATATCTGCACCCATTGGTGATGGAGTTCCTCTTGTAAGGGTCTCATCCTCAGACGACAGTTTGGAGTGAGAGGGATGCACGATGAGATCATCCCTAGGAAAGATTTGAATCGTCGAACAGAAACGCACTCTTTTCTGAGGAGTGTGGTTGCCATTGTTCGGATCTTCTCCTGTCTTTCGTTTGAAATGAAGACCTGAGCGAGCTTGGAATCCAGCGTTGCTCCTAGGAAAGACTTCCTTTGTGATGGAATCAGATCCGATTTCTCGAAGTTCACTGAAAACCCCAGGCTTTGAAACCGGCAAAGGCATTTTTGGACATGTTAGTTTGCTGTGTCGTAGGAATTGGCCTTGATAAGGCAATTGTCCAGATATGGGTATATCTGAATTCCCTGCAATCGTAGGTGGGCCGCTACAGGTGCTAGCATTTTTGTGAATACCCTCGGGGCTGAACGTAGTCCAAAGGGAAGCACCTTGAATTGGAAATCCCTGCCAGACACTCTGAACCTTAGGAACTTCCTGTGTCTGGGGAAGATAGGGACGTGGAAGTAAGCATCCTGAAGGTCGAGTGTTGCCAAGTGGTCCCCTTCTGCCAAAAACTGGAGGATCTCTTGGAGAGTTAACATTCTGAACGTCAATTTTTTGATGTATTTGTTCAGGGCACGCAAATCGAGGATTGGGTGCCATTCCCCTGATTTTTTGCGTATCAAGAAAAAACGAGAGTAAAAGCCTGTTCCTCTCTGGTGTTGAGGTACTCTCTCGATTGCCCCCTTTCGAATCATTGTATTGATTTGGATGAATAGCTCCTTGAGATGTGCTGGGGGCGGCCCCTTTGGTGGTGAATTTGGAGGGGTTTTTATAAATTCTAATATGTGGCCCTTGGATACCACATCCAGCACCCATTTGTCTGTAGTAATTTCTGACCATTTTGAGCAATGTAGGGATATTCTTCCTCCAATTCGTTTTTGGCTGGGACACGTTGGCGGCAGGAAGTGAATCTCACTTCTTGTTGGCGTTATCTCTCCCCCGATATGTGGCTTTTCCTCGGGGCTGTGAGTAAGTATTTCTTCTTTGGCCATAAGGTTGTTGTTTATATGGCTGGTACCTCTGGGTGTTTTGTGTGTTTGTATAGGTGCGTTGTTGGTAATATCCTCCTCTATTTGAGAAGCTTCCTCTTCCTCTTGCGCCACGAAAGGAAGACTTGCGATACTGCAGAGTACCCAAAGATCGTGGAGTTTCAGTATCCTTTTTTATGGCCTGCAAAGCCTCATCCACATGCGAGCCGAATAGGTACTCGCCATCATAAGCCATGTTTAACACCTTGGTCTGTACCTCCTGTCTAAAGGATGTAGATTTTAACCATCCCTCTCTCCGAAGGACTGCGGCTCCTGCCAATTGTCTGAATCCTGTAGCTGCTACATCCACTGCAGCATCAATGATCTCTGACGATGCACACTCCCCTTCCTGCAGAATTTTGATAGCCTCAGACCGGTCCGGTTCGGGCAGTTTCTTAATGTAAGGCGATATGTCAGACCACATTTGCCTATCGTATCGGCCAAGAATTGCCATAGAATTAGCAACCCTCACTGTGGTCGCTGCAATCGTTGATACCTTTTTTCCAATGGTATCGAGTCGCTTTCCGTCTCTGTCCGTTGGAGTGGAGATTTGAGACGACGGGTTCTTCGCCCTCTTTTGAGCTGCTTGTGCAATGACTGAGTCTGCCTTGGCCTGTCCAATCAGGCAAGCAGGTGAAGAAGCTGGCGCTCTGTACTTTTTATCTACTCGAGGTAAAACTGGAGGTAATGAATTTGGTGTGGACATGATCTTTAGACCTTCTTTCCAAATAAAGTCTATGATAGGTATCGACCAACTTTGCCTTTGAGACAAATTTTTAAAATCGTACAGGAAACAATCGTCCTGTTTAGTCTCCATGGAAATGAGAAATCTCTTGGTTGAATTGTCTATAATCCTATGGAAATTCGCAATATCCACCGGTGGCGATTCAGCTTTTGGTTGTTCATCTGGAGAAGGGGAGTCAGCCTGATAGTCTTCATACTCCGACGACTCCGATTCATCCAATTCACCTTCCTCCTGAGCCTCCTCCTCAGCATTCTCATCCTCCGGTAGATTATATGGCACTGGGATGGATGGGGTATTCCCCGATCCTTCCGGCATAGTAGGTATTGAATTCGGGGTCACTCTAGGCTGAGGCGAAGAGATGTGTGATTCGCCCGACTCTGAGGGCGGGAAACGGCGATAGTAATCGTCCAACATGGACATTAAATTTCTAAATAGTTCCATGGGCATTTGTGTCCCTGGTGGTGGTGCAGTATCCAACCTGGGCGGTTGTGTCACTTGCTCCTCTTCCTCCTGATCCTTCACCTGTATTAGCAAGTCAGATGGACTTGTAGCTGCTTGAAATAATTCTCCACCAGAGTCCTCTTCCTCTGAATCTAAGAGCCTGTCTGGCATTGTTAGTGGTGACATACATGCAGCCTGCGATGGGCGGTGCAGTAGTGCCGCAGTGGTGGCTGGAGATGGCAACGATATCGCGTTGCTCCTTGCTGACCAGATCTGGAGATCTGTGCAAGTGGACAGTTTTGGTGTTAGTGGATTCTCTTGAGCCACTGGGAAGGCTTGTGGCGTTGACTTTGTTGTGAGCGATGAATTCGCCGTCGTCGATTGCGTCGACGACAACTGTGGCTGGTGAGTCTTCGTCGACGAGGCGTTTTTCGACGTCGACGACGATGTCGTCGTCGACGGAACAATTTTCTTCGTCGACGGGGCCGTCGACGGAGCCATCTTCTTCGTCGACGGGATAGTCGTCGACAACGTCGTCGACGGAGCCATCTTCGTCGTCGACGGGGCCGTCGACGGGGTCTTCTTCGTCGATGATTGGATGGTCGACGGGGTCTTCCTCGTCGACGATGGGATGGTCGACGGTTGCTTCGTCGACGTCGGTAAGGATTTCTTCGTCGACGGTAAGGTTTTTGTTGACGCTGATGTGGGCTTCGTCGACGGGGTCTCGTCGACGGCAGGAGAAACTTTCTTCGTCGACGAGAGGGGACGAATCTGAACATGAACAAAAGTTGGTGAGGACGCTGAGGACACCACCAAAGAGGTTTTTGGCGAGGAATAAGTCATGGTTGAAGTCACTGTAGTGGCTGTCTGACAGGAAACCGGCAGAGAAGTTGCTGCCTTGGTCGCAGGCCTTTGAGGTGACAATAAAGACACAGTCTTTTTAGCTACAGGCGGCCTCACAGATTTTTCACAGGCTTTCTTCACTTTTGAAGTAGAAGGCTCCTCAGCATCAAGATTGTGCTGGGCCTGTTTCGCCACCTTCGCCTTAGGGGTAGTCACCTTACCCTCAGCCAATCTTTTCCGAGATCCCATAGAAGACATAGAGGCCAAACTTCCTACCTCAGAGAGTGGCAAGTCCTTATCCTTATTCCGTTGTATCCATAGTAGAAGGCGACCCTCTCTGTCTCTGAGGGTCTTAGTGGGAAAAGTGCGACAAATCTTGCACTCCTTAGCCTGATGATCCGGATACAAGCAGTAAATGCAGAGAGAATGGGGGTCCTCCTTGAACAATCTTGCCTTGCCACAAGATTCACAGGCCCTGAAAAGGGACTTAGATGTAGACATGTTGGAAGAAAGAAAACTTTCAAGTGTAGAAGAAAAAACTGAGCAGAGCTCAGAGAGACTCCCTATCACACAACGTGCGGTAAAAAATCTGACAGCCTGGGTCTCTGGGGAGAATACCTTGGTGGGAGCTGTGGCCTGATTGGCTGCAGTTTGGTCTAACATAATGACTTGGATAGTCACTAATGTGGAAGTTTTCCATTGGTAGCTGAGGCTACTTTACTTCCTGGTTTATTATAACTGTTATTTGCTATGTACAAATGGCATATTACTGCTTTTTTATATACCGTGGGACTCCTACTCCGACGACGGGGAATGATTCAGGCATGTGAATCTATGAAAGACACCCCTAATACTGGAGAACACCTTTAACGACCATGAAAAGACTACAACGGATTCAGAACTCGGCTGTCAGACTACTCTTGCATATCAAACCACGAGACCACATCTCCCCTGCCTTGAAAGCCCTGCATTGGTTACCGGTTGCCAGAAGATCCACGTTCAAGCTGCTTTGTATTACCCACAAAGCAATACATGGAATAGGACCACTCTTCATCAGGAATAAAATCACCAAACACATTCAACAAAGGAACCTCCGCTCTATAGGAGCATCTTGCCTCAAAGTCCCACCATATAAGAAAAAAAACATGGGTGGGTGGCACATCCTTCTCTGTTTAAGCAGCCAAACTATGGAACTCTTTATCCCCCAACATAAGATCCACCGACAACCACCTTATCTTCAGAAAACTACTCAAGATCTGGCTCTTCCCCACATAAGCACCATACGGAAACAGAAATTTACAGCATATCCCTCTGTATATAAGCATTTGTTTTCACTATAGATATGTACCTATCTTTGTGTAAAAATTATGTTGTTAAGAGAAAATAAAAAATAAAAAAATAATATTATTCATCAATAAATAAAAATCATCTTTGGTCTACATGTACATACTTCCATTGTGCATCTATGTACCTTCCATGTACTTGGATCTGTGTGTCTGTTACTTTTCTCCTGAAAAAGCATATCCAATGCACTACCCTATTTCTCATCCTGTGCCTCTATCAATATATTTAATCTAAATATACTTACTTCCTTTATGTATCTATATACTTTCAATGTACTTATGGATCTATATATTTATAACTTTCATCTAATTTAGCATTTCCAATGCACTAGCCTATTTATCAGCCTATACTTCGCTCAATATATCTTCTAGCCCAACCTTCTAACTCATCTCAAACTTCTTTCTACTACTCCTTCAAATGCACTACCCTATCTCTCATCCTATACATCTATCAATACATCCTCTACATCCACTCTCTCATTTATCCCAAACCCCATACCACTACTATGATTGCCAAAATAACCCTTTCTTGACTCGCTCCTGCTCTACCCCTCCTTGCATCATCTGACACCTCTTTTTACTAAACCGATCCCCTAAACAAACCCTTTTATCCATTCGATATCCTTCTCACTCCAAGTAACAGACTAATATCCACCACTGAAATTACCTCATATTTCACCATATTAATTCACCACTAATTCTTTATAGGCTTACTGAATAGCATGCATCAACAAGCGAGCAATAAATGCAATTACAATACAATACAATACATAAGAGCCCTCCAGAAGAGCATCAATGCCTGCTAGAAGCTACCATCTAATTGTACCAGGGGCATCAGAATTGGTACATTTTAATAATGTGTGCACAGAATCTTCATACATAAAGGCCAACCGTGATTACCTAATCCAATGGAGCTTTGCACAATATACGTATTGCTTGTTCTTGACTAAAGAAAACGCAGCAGAAAATCACGGGGATGGAGGCACTGAAGCACTAACTTCTGGAATTCATGTTTAAAGCCCCCAATGCTTGTGGTCAAGGGCTATGTGGCTCTTTAAGGGAAGTAGATTTCGCTATTCGTTTGGCACTCCATGGTACACTGAAACATGTGGCATTCTCACAAATGTTAATAAACTTGTGAGTAACTGTCCCCACTCCTGCCTAGAATACTTATACTATTACTTAGAATTAACAAAGACAAAATCCTCTAAAAGGAGAAAGATAAAAAATGCTGCCAAAGGCGTCTCGTAAATCATGACCTTCACATTTTTTGTATTACAAAACCACGAACTTCTCATACGCGTCTTTTATATTTGCAAGGAGGAAATCCTGTGCGTAACAAATCTTCCTGGATTTTGTGAATCGACCTAATTTTTATAACATCTTTTTCAAACAGCTAAGAACAATTCGGCTTTTTCTTTGGTAAATAAGCCAGTTACACCAGAAGCTTCCAGGATGCAATAAAGAAATCTCTCGAATTCCCCACGTGCACCACCTACTCTCACCTTAACAGAAGTACCTCCCTCATTGGCGTAATGTAAGGAAAGTACATGGAGACACCCCACACCTCTCCGGCACACCACCTGACATTGTTCCCAGACCCAGGGTTCTGTGCTGAGGAGTCCCTGGAGCTCGGGCCCCTCGCTCTGCGGAGGCTGATGTTATGCCACTGAAGTCCCTAGGTGCATTTCTCAGATCTGAAATGTTGAGGGTATGTCATGGGTGCAGATAAAACGTCATGCTTTCGATTTTGAGCCTCTTAGCTGAACTCATTAACCTGGACAGTGTAATACATTCACTTTGTGTTCTGGTCTGTTTATATGGGGGTGGGTCTAAGAGGTCAGGGTGTATCATTGGGGAGAATCAGCTCCATATCAGGCTAGCATTGCAAAGGCTAGTATGGATGGTGCTTGCTCTGCGAGTTACATACTAGGCACACCTATTACAAGCTGCTGGTAGGGCAGGTGGTGGTGATGACAGAGATGTGGCTGCACCTATGTATGACCGACCTTTCACATGAACATGAGCATGTGATGGCTTGCCACTCCCGATTTCCTAATCCGCCTCCATTCCCTGTATGCGATTAACTTTTGCAGCCATTTTTTTTTGCACATTTTGCAGCGCAAATATTGAAACATTATTGCTGCACTTTATTTACTCAGAATCATTCGTTTTCAGCCTTACACCAATGATACCTGTTTTAGGAGAGTATTCAACTTTAAAGTAGGCATTTTTAAAGTGTCTTAGAAGGTTTGTTTGCTATATTGTCCTTTGTGGCATAATTCTGGAGAATATGTTAAGCCAACCAGATAGGCAATATCAACAGCTGGCATTTACAACATTTCAAATCGCAAGTCTGCATGCAACACTATATAAAAGGAATGAGAGTTTACGTGAACGATCTGATGCCTGTTTCAACGTAAAGTACAAAATAAATGATGCTGCTGATAAAGAAGACCACGTTTACCTCTTTCGAAACTAAGCTGTATAGAGACACTGGAACATACATATCTAGTTAGTTGCTTAGTGTACACACACAAGCTAATCAGAGACACAGGAACAGCTTCACTGAGACATACTGAAGCCGTACAGAGATATTGGAACACACACAGGTCGCCAGACTGAAGCTGAACAGACAGCAGAGCAAAATTAGCTAGACAAACAGTCTACCCAGTAAAATGGGCAGAAATACATGTACAATGTGTCGAGACAAAGGAATATGAACAGAGGCACTTTACAGAGACAGAAAAACAGACAGCCATACTGCACAGTGATACCCAAAATGTACAGGAAACATTTGGATGTGACCCATTCAGATGGACTAAAACTAGTCAGACACACCAGGACAGAACCTATTATATCGACCCAAGCTGTACAGAAACACACAAAAGGTGATGGGCGGAATGCTTGAGTTTGTCTAACCACTGGCGATCGCTCCAGGTTGCATCCTAACCCATTGTTATTTTGCTCACCATGCCACCTCAGTTTAGATATAGCCATATGCACATCAGTCTTGCCCATGCTACTCATGGAAACCCTGAAACTGGTTCCAGAATGCTTGTTCCTGGTCCAGGAAGGGCCTGGTCTGGCAGTTCGGGCTGGACTGTTCCCATGGGGAGCAGGGTCAA
Organism: Lissotriton helveticus; assembly: GCF_964261635.1. Taxonomy (NCBI): domain Eukaryota; kingdom Metazoa; phylum Chordata; class Amphibia; order Caudata; family Salamandridae; genus Lissotriton; species Lissotriton helveticus. The sequence continues at coordinate 617,223,038 of NC_136065.1, read as the reverse complement.
GATTGATTTGCAGATGGCTGTGTCTAAACTGGAATGGCGTGGCATGCAAAAAAAACGATGGATTTAACCCAGATCTGTGACTGGGGGTGAATGTTTGATTATTTCAGCATTCTGTCCATCATCTGTTCTTTTTGCATTTGTCCCCCTAAGTGGGAATTGTATGCCCAGACATAGGTCCCTTGCTCACTATGCCACCAGATTCAAACTAGCCTGGCTGATGAAAGGTGATACCCTGAAACCAATTACAGGATGCTTGTTTCAGGTTCACGGAGGACCTGGCCTGGCAGTTCGGGCTGGACTGTTCCCATGGGGAGCAGGGTCAGGTATGATTTGCATATGGCTGGCTCTAACTGGAATGGCGTGGCATGCAAAAAAACAATGGTATTAAACCAGATCTGTGACGGGGGGGGGGGAGAGTATGCTTGATCAGTTCAGCATTACGTCCATCATCTGCTCTTTTTGCATTTGTCACCCTGAGTGGGAAGGGTATGCCCAGGTCCCTTGCTCGCTATGCCACCGGATTCAAGCTAGATTGGGTGATGAGGGTTGAAACTCTGAAACCGGTCCCATGATGCTTGTTTCTGGTCCAGGGAGGACCTGTCCTGGCAGTTCGGGCTGGGCTGTTCTCATGGGGAGCAGGGACAAGACTGATTTGCATATGGCTGGGTCTAAACTGGAATTGTGTGGCCTGCAAATAAACCAAGGATTTAACCCAGACTGTGACTGGGGGTGAATGTTTGATTGGTTCAGCATTCCGTTCATCATCTCTTCTTTTTGCACAAGGTGTACAGAGGCACAAGAAAAAAACAAGTTAGACATACCCAGCAGCGCAGACACACAAACAGACCCAGACAGATAGAAGACATTTAAAGACACTAAACATGCCTAACCAGAAAAAACACAGTAAAAAAAAACATGAATGATCAAATACAAACTCCAAAGAGACACTGGAATACCAATGGATACATAAAGACACAGCAAACAAACAATACTGTACTGAGACGCATACACTACGAGACACTTCATGACACAGAAATAGGGTCATCAACAAATGCACCCAAGAGAAAGAGACAATGGGACAGGTGCAGCCAGATGGACACAATGATCAGTGAAAAATCATTGGTCGCTGTTAAACAACCCCCTTTACAGAGACACAGGAAAGGGTGTAACAAGGCAAAGTCACTGTACAGACTCACATTAGAGTAGGGAAACACCACGAGCAAAACCACAGGAACATGATCACACTGTACAGAGACACACGGGCATTCTCAAACACTGCAGACTAGAGAGAACAAGCATATGCAATGCAATCAGTATCGCCTTTGTGACCTTATATGTATTTAGCTATGCAGCACACTAGCATGGGGGCTGAAACATCTACTGTTTTATAACATGGAGGGAAAGTAGGCACCGTAATGTGGGACACAGCAGGTATGGGAACACATGGAGAGAAGAACAAGTTACTTACCTTCGGTAACGATATATCTGTAAGAAACAGTAGTTAGTATTAGATTCCTTACCTTAGAATATCCCCAGGCGTCAGTCTGGATCCGGAAACTTTTGCGTAGCAGTACCCCTGCGCGTCGGTAGGCGTCGTCTGCAGGCGTCCCCTGCGGCTCCGCGTCCGTCGTCGGCGTCGTGCGCCGTGATGACGTCGCTGGAGTATATAGACGCCGCCTCCGCGCGCTGGCGTCAGTTCTTTGCACACAGCTTTTCCGCGCCAGAACACGCAGAGCCATGTGAGAACCAACACTGGTGCCATTTGAAACTAGGGCCCTGAAAGGGATGTCCTTAACCCTAGGTATCAGTTCGCAGAACGGGGAGGATGGGAGGGGCGGTAAGGAATCTAATACTAACTACTGTTTCTTACAGATATATCGTTACCGAAGGTAAGTAACTTGTTCATCTGAAAGAAACAGGTTAGTATTAGATTCCTTACCTTAGAATAGATACCCCAGCAATACCAACCCCGGTGGTGGGTCTGCGAACCAATACAAACCTACACCAGAAAGTCCTGGAGGACCTAACGGCCAAAGAAGCCATCCCTCCGGACTTGACTGTCCAGGCAGTAGTGCCTCGCAAAGGTGTGCAGCGAGGCCCACGTAGCCGCCTGGCAAATGTCCTGCAAAGGGACTCCCCGGCCCAGGGCAGTAGTAGCCGCCGTGGCCCGAGTGGAAGGGGCTCTCAGCCCAACAGGAGGCTCCTTTCGAGCCAAAGAGTAGCACGCTTTGATGCACAGGACGACCCACCGAGAGATGGTTCGTTTCTGTACCGCCCTTCCCTTCTTCTCACCCACGTAGCCAACAAACAGTTGGTCATCCACCCGGAACTGGCGTGTGCGATCCATATAAAATGAAAGCGCACGTTTTGGGTCCAGACGATGGAGCCGCTCTTCATCTTTTGAAGGATGCGGAGGCGGGAAGAAGGAGGGTAAGGTGATGGACTGCCCGATGTGAAAAGCAGAAACTACTTTGGGCAGGAAAGAAGGTCTAGTTCTCAGAACCACCTTGTCTGGATGAATGGACATGAAAGGAGGTTTGACAGAAAGAGCCTGGAGCTCACTCACTCTCCTGGCAGAGGTGATGGCAACCAGGAAGGCCGTCTTTAAAGTCAGAAGACGGAGAGGACAGGAATGAAGCGGCTCAAAGGGAGCGCACATCAAGAAAGTCAGAACCAGGTTCAAGTCCCACTGAGGCATCACGAACGGAACAGGTGGATACAAGTGCGTGATGCCCTTCAAGAATCTCGTTACAATAGGGACTTGAACAACGATGGCTGATCAGGTAGCCTTAAGAAGGCGGAAAGGGCAGAAAGGTAGCCCTTGATAGTGCCCAGAGCAGAGCCCTGCTGGGCAAGAGAGAGAAGAAAGAGGAGAACCTCGGAGAGAGGGGCAGAAAGGGGATCCACAGCCTTTGCTGTGCACCACGCCACAAATCTGTTCCACCGGCAGGCGTATACCGACTTTGTGGAGGGACGCCTGGCTGCCAGAATCACATCACAGACTTCAGGAGGCAAGTCAAATGGCCTCAACAGTCGCCGCTCAATCTCCACGCATGGAGGTGGAGACTGGACAGGTTTGGGTGGAGGACCGTCCCCTGCTGCTGCGACAGAAGGTCCTTCTGAAGGGGCAGGCGGATCGAGGGACCGACTGACATGCTGAGTAGCTCGGGATACCAGTACCTTCGAGCCCAGTCCGGAGCCACAAGGATAACTTGGGCCCGGTCGCGCCTGATCTTCTTCAGCACTCTGGGCAGAAGTGGTATAGGCGGAAAGGCGTACAACAGACTGCAACTCCACTCGCGCCGAAAGGCGTCTCCGAGCGAGTGCCGTCTTGGAAACTCCAACGCGCGAGAACTGATGACATTGCGCGTTCTCTTCTGTGGCGAATAGATCTAACCAAGGCTCTCCCCATTGCAGAAAGAGGCCTCTCGCCACGTCCGAGTTCAGACGCCATTCGTGATCCACCGAGCACCGACGGCTGAGTTCGTCCGCCCTGGCGTTCAGAGAACCTGCCAGGTGTTGAACCGTCAGAGTCACGCTCTGACGTTCCAGCCATTGCCAGAGACGCAGGGCCTCCTGGCAAAGGGTCCACGACCCCACTCCGCCCTGTTTGTTGCAGTACCACCCACATGGCGGTGGTGTTGTCCGTGAACACCTGCACTACACTCCCGTTGACAAAGGGGAGGAATGCCTTCAGTGCTAGGCGAATCGCCCGCAGCTCCAACATGTTGATATGGAGCCGGGACTCCGCCGGAGACCAGATGCCTCTGATCTCCGCCTCTCCCAAGTGGCCTCCCCAGCCCTGGAGGGACGCGTCCGTCACAACTACGTGCTCCGGTTGGGAAGGGAGAGGGATCTGCCTCTGACCCAATCGCGGTCCGTAAGCCACCACTGCAACTGTCTCGCAGTGCCCTCCGAGATCAGGACATGGTCGGATAGGTTGCCTTGATGCTGGGCCCACTGAAACTTCAGGTCCCACTGCAGAGCCCGCATCCGCCACCTGGCGTGATGCACCAGAAGGATGCAGGAGGCCATCAGCCCCAGAAGCCGCAGCGTCAACCTGACCGAGACCCGGGATAACGGCTGAAAGATGGGAATCAAAGCCTGTATATCCCGGACCCGCCGTTCCGGAGGATAAACCCGAAACTGCGCAGAGTCGAGAACCGCTCCGATGAAAAGGAGCTTTTGAGAGGGACACAGGTGTGATTTCGGCACATTGATGGAAAACCCCAGCTCGTGCAGGAGGTCTGCCGTCATCTGAAAGTGGTGGACGACTGTCTGGGGCGAGTCCGCCTTCAACAACCAGTCGTCGAGGTAGGGGAAGACTGAAACCCCTAACAGGCGCAGATGAGCTGCGACCACCGCCATCACTTTCGTGAATACCCGTGGGGCGCTGGTAAGGCCGAATGGGAGCACGATAAACTGAAAGTGCTCGTGGCCTACCGTGAACCGCAGGTAACGCCGGTGGGCCGGCAGGACGGGGATGTGAAAATACGCATCCTGCAAGTCCAACGCCACCATCCAGTCTTGCGGGTCTAGAGCAGCCAAGACCTGAGCCAAAGTCAACATCTTGAACTTCTCCTTCCGGAGGAAGCCGTTGACGTTCCATAGATCCAAGATAGGACGCAGGCCCCCCTTGTCCTTCTTGGGTACCAGAAAGTAGTGGGAATAGCAACCACACCCTACTTCTGGCCCAGGAACGCGCTCGATGGCCCCCTTGGCCAAGAGGGCCGTAACTTCCTCCTGCAGAAGTGTCAAGTGGTCCCCTGACACACGGTGGTTCTGCGGTGGCATGGCTGGAGGAGTGGTCTCGAAGGGGAGGGAGTAGCCCCTTCGGACAAGCTGCAGCACCCACCTGTCCGATGTGATAGTGCGCCAGCGGGAGTGGTGATGGCGAACCCTGCCACCCACTGGCGTCACATGGCCCCGAAAGCACGGACTAGGAGGATTTGGAGGCTGTCGCTGCGGTGGGAGGTGTGGTCTGACCTCGCCGTTGTCCCCGACCGCCTCCACGGCGGAATCCACTGCCGCCACCGCGTTGAGAAGTGTTCTGCGGTGCGTGGCTGGCAGCACGTGTGGGACCGCCCCTTCCTTGGCCACGAAAGGAGCGAAACAAACCCGTTTGCTGGCGCTGGGTCGAAAGACCCAAGGACTTGGCCGTGACCCTGGAGTCCTTGAAGCGCTCCAGCGCGTGGTCCGCCTTGTCGCCAAACAGGCGACTGCCATCGAACGGCATGTCCATCAAAGTATTTTGGACATCTGCCGAAAAATTGGCGGATCTCAGCCAGGCGTGGCGACGTATCAAGACCACACCTGATGGAATATCTTGCTGCATCTCGGCCTTCAATCATAGCCTGGGCGAGTTTTGCCCGTACCTCCTGCGGGCATTCAGGCAGCAACTCCGCGACCGTATCCCACAGAGAGTGGGTGTAGCGGCCCAAGAGGCATGCGGTGTTGCAAGACCGCAGTCCCAAACTCAGGGACGAGAAGACCTTCTTTCCATACTGGTCGTACCTCTTAGATTCCCGATCGGGCGGGGCCGACGGGAATGCGGTCTGGGAAGTTGAGGCCTGGATCACCAGACTCTCAGGGGTGGGATGGGTGGACAGGAACTTGGGGTCGTCCGGACACGGACGGTGGCGTCTGGCCACGTTCCTATCAACAGGCGAACCTGAAGCGGGCCTGGACCACGTGCCCAAAAGAACGTCTGTCAAGGCTTCGTTGAACGGCAGCAGAGGCTCCTGCGGGCATGCCTGCGGTTTGAAGACCTCGGTGAGGATGTTAGGCCTCACGACCGCGACGGGGAGCTCAAGGTGTAAGGCCTTGGCAGCCCTCATCAACACCACTGAATAAGCAGCCCCAGCCTCCGAGGCCATGGTAGGAGGCGAGACAAAACCAGGGTTAGGAGAGTCGTCCAGACCACTGGCGTCACCCAAATCACCTGTCCAGTCCACGTCATACTGACACTCGCGTGACAGAGGGTCCTCAGACCCCTCCCAACCCTCTCCGTATTCTACATCATCCCCGTATTCGGAGTCAACAATGTAGACCGGCTCCTCGGGGCCCATGGGCCCCATCGGCGTCGGACTCGGCGTCGGCCGACGCCGGTCCGACTCCGCGTCCGGAGTCGGAGAGGGAATGGGGGTGGCGCCGCCCGGAGCCCCGACGCCGGCCGGCGCCGCGCGGAGGCGGCACCATGGGTTGCCCCGATGGAATCGGCGCCGGAGAGGCCGGTGGACCAGCCGGCGTCGACCCCGAAGGGCCCAGCGGCGCCGGAGCCACCGGTGGCGTCGGGGCCGGAGCACCCGGCGGCGCCGGGGCAGGAGCACTCGAACCGCTCGGGCCCCCGGACAGGACCACCGGGCCCGCAGGCGCCGTAGGCCCCGTCGGAGGAGACAGTGCCCTCATGGCCATGAGGAACTCCTCTATCTCCTCGCGCGCCGTGCCCAGGGACCGTCGGGTATGGAGCAGGCAGCGTCGGCGACCCACGCGGGGGAGGGGCCACCCGAACCCCCGGCCGCGTCGGGGGTACGATGACGACGCCCCGACTTCTTGTGTTTCTTACCTGAGGAACTAGAGGAATGGCGACGACTTCCGGAGCGCTCGTGGCGGCTCCGCGACCGCTCCCTCGACCGCTCCCTCGACCCCCGGCCGGACCGGGACCGCTCTCGACGCGGGGCCGACACCCGGAGCTCGAGTAGCTTGCGGGACCGCTCCCGCCTAGCCTTACTCGTCAAGGCCCGGCAGTCGACGCAGGAGTCCACGTCGTGGTCCGGGCCCATGCACCGGAGGCAGAGTCGGTGGTGGTCTGTGACCGACATCGTGCGGTCACACCCATCACAATTCTTAAAACCGGGCATCCTACCGGCACCTTAAGAGTAGATATAATTCAAAAAAACTATGGTCAAAAGACCGGAGTACTGCTCTTCGGATCTGCGCTAACTGGCGCGGAAAAAAGAAGAACTGACGCCAGCGCGCGGAGGCGGCGTCTATATACTCCAGCGACGTCATCACGGCGCACGACGCCGACGACGGACGCGGAGCCGCAGGGGACGCCTGCAGACGACGCCTACCGACGAGCAGGGGTACTGCTACGCAAAAGTTTCCGGATCCAGACTGACGCCTGGGGATATTCTAAGGTAAGGAATCTAATACTAACCTGTTTCTTTCAGATATAGTGCCTTTCAGCGGGAAATGGTATAGTCCAAAGCTCTGTTTTTAATATAAAATCAGGACCTTTGGTGGTCATATCACTGAAAATACAAGATTTGAGAAAAATATTACTGTCTACGGGTGCTCGTGGAAGATAATTTCTATGGACTGGAATCTAGAGAATGCTAAAGTGATTCTGGTATTTTACTGACCTCTGCTGGTCGTTTTCTATCAAGAACGTTAAATAGATGCCGTTGCCACAAAACTTAAAAAAAGAAAGTCCCTCAGCAGAAAGCAATTCTGGTATTTTACTGACCTCTGCTGGTCGTTTTCTCTCAAGACAGTTAAATAGAGTCAGTTGAACAGAAAAAATGTCCCTAAGCGGAAGCAGACAAGTCCTAGGGCTGATCTCCAGAGCCCACAAAGTACATACACATTTAAGTATATACTAAAGTATATACAAGAGGCCTCGAATACTCGACCTAAAAAAAGAAACAACAAACACATTAAAGAGCTCTAATTGTAATTGCATTTATATAGCGCTTACTACCCCTAATGAGGCGTCAAATCACTTTTTCGGTGAGTAGCACGCTACTCCGGAACCCAAAAAGGGTTAGTGGTGAATTAATATAGGGGAATATGAAATTAATTTAAGCGGTGGACATGCTAAGTCTTTGATTTGGATTGAAAAAGATAGTGGACTGATAGAAGAGGGAAGGGTTTGCATTTATATAACGCTTGTTACACTTGATGGTGTTGAGGCGCTTTTCGGCGAATAGTACGCTACTCCAGAACCCCAAAAAGATTAGTGGTGAATTAATATAGGGAAATATGAAATTAATTTGAGCGGTGGACATGTGAGTTTGTCATTTGTATTGAAAAAGGATAATGGAGGGATAGAAGAGGGAAGGGTTTGCATTTATATAGCGCTAGCTACCCCTGATGAGGTGTTGAAGCGCTTTTTGGTGGGTAGCACGCTACTCTGGAACACAAACAGGATTACTGGGGAATTAGTATAGGGAAATATTAACTTAATTTGAGCAGCGGCCAACCGCACTGGGAGTTGCACCGATGCCCACTAACCACGCACGCAACCTGGGAGTCATCCTGGACTCCGCATTGTCAATGACCCAGCAAATGAACGCCGTCTCCTCCTCCTGCTTCAACACCCTCCACATGCTCCGCAAGATCTACCGTTGGATCCCCACCGATACCAGAAGGACGGTCACCCAGGCTCTCGCCAGCAGCAGACTGGACTACGGCAACGCCCTCTACGCAGGAACCTCAGCCAAACTCCAGAAACGACTACAACGCATACAGAACACCTCTGCATGCCTCATCCTCGACATCTCCCGCCACAGCCACATCACAGCCCACCTGAAAGACCTGCACTGGCTCCCCGTCAACAAGAGGATCACCTTCAAGCTCCTCACCCACGCTCACAAGGCTCTCCACAACACCAGACCAGCGTACCTCAACGAACGACTCGCCTTCTACACCCCGAACTGCCAGCTTTGCTCCGCTGACCTCGCCACTGTCACCCGCATTCGAACGATTGCCAGAGGCATATCGTTCTCTCACCTATAAAGGTACATAAGTATATGGAAGGCATATGTATATAAGGAAGGTAATATGTGATGATTTAAGTTTTATTTAATAAACTCAGGCTTTCAAGTGCTACTGTAATTAAAGTTAATTTATTTGGTTTTTTTTGTAATTCAACAGTGAAGCAATTGTAGGTAGATAAACAGTTATGATAAAAGATGTACTTATTTATGCAGTTACCTATATACAAGTTAAACATAGAATCTAAATATATCACACAAACATTTGTTAAGCAGAACTAACTAATATCTATATATTTAAAACAATTATTATACATGTTTATACAAAGCATTACACATAAGTAGGTACACAAATCTAGTCCAAATAAATGCTTATATACAGAGGGATTTCCTGTATATTTATATGTGACTATGATGGTTATGTGGGGAAGAGCCAGCTCTTTAGTAGTCTACTGAAGAGAAGGTAGTTATCCTTGGATCTTATGTTTGGGGGTAAAGAGTTCCATCGTTTGGCTGTTTGAACAGAGAAGACGCTACCTATAGTTTGTTTCTTGTATTGTGGGATTTTGAGGCGAGGTGCCAATCTAGTACGGAGGTTCCTTTGCTGAATGTATTTTGTGCATTTGGTTATTCCGGAGGAAGAGTTGTCCTGTTCCATGTATCGCTTTGTGGGTGATACAAAGCAGCTTGAATGTGGATCTTCCGGCAACTGGTAACCAATGTAGGTCTTTCAAGGCTTAGAACAAATCCAAATCTGCCTTTGAAAAGTAGGTAGAGGAATTTAAACTGAATCATGGCTTCCATCTCCTCTTGCTGACGTCGGACGTGCTGTGTGTGCGCACTGCAGCGAATCTGTGCTTGAGCCCACCCACCCTGCTGTGAATCACTGCTGTTCCAGATTGAGTTGTTTGGTTGGGGTGTGGCCTCAATGTTGCAAGTCTGAATATTGCAGTCTGCCCTGACAGTAGTTCTGGGTGACAAAAATGGAACCAGGCTGTTACCTGGCCGCCCGTGCCTGAAGGAAGTGACACATTGTGTGCAGTGATACTGCCGGACCCAGAATCTCACGCAATCCCTGTGTGCCAAGCTCATGCACACCACATATACTTTACGTAAGTCACTCTTACAGAAGGCCTTAGCTCAATAAGGAAGGGTGCTTTATATATGAGTTCATATCTGCATGAGCAAAGATGACCCTGCGATGTCTGGTTCCATTGCCACAACATTGCAAGTGTTCCAGAAGCCATCTTAAACATATGTACTGGGGACTGGTGATTACGAGTTACCAGCTACATAATGGCTTCACTGAAAATAATGGTGTTTGGTATTGAACACCTTGTCCTAATAAATCTGTAATGCTGCCAGTACCAGATTGATTGTGACATGCACCCAAAGAGCACCTTGGACGTGCCCCTTGAAAACCTACTAGTCCTTTAGTGTGCTGGCTGACTGGTATCACCCAGCCTGTCACCACAAACGAGTTTCTGACCCCTTGTAGGCAAGAGCCCGCATTCGCAGAGGTCAGGAACAATGCCTGTTCTGGCAGGAAGGTGATCACATCTCCTTCAGCAGAATAGCGAATGGTTTAGCATATCAAGGCTAATGCATTAAAAGCCTCTACAGCCTTTGATATGCAACTCCGGCTTTCCCCAGACCTGAGAGATGCCACCCCCTGCCATGAGGCCTATTTGGCACCGGTAAGGTGGGAAGATTATAGCTAGTCAGTAGGCATGTTCACTCTCGGGCAAGTCCCATCCCTAAGGTGGGCTAACTGAAGTGGACAACAAAAGAAGGGTTCCACAATCTTGCTTTTAGTGGAACTAGGAACTCTGGGTCAAGTTTATGCCCACTCTCCACAGGGAGTGGTATTATAGGGGGTGTAGACACCCCAGGGGTAGGTAACCTATTGGCTACTACCTTACACTCCCCTGAACACTCCTAAATTCGGTATTTAGGTGGCCCCCGACACCATGAACTCAGATTCAACTACTGGGAGCTGAGAAAGGACAGAGAAAGACTGACAGAGCGAGAAAAAAGAACCTGAACCAAAGATTGGGCCAAACCCTGCCAGATTGCTTGTATCTAAATATGAGCACCATGTCCTGCTATTGATGAGCTTGGGCTGGGTGTTAGGCGGTGCATTGGGCGAGTATTGTGTACGTTTAAAAAATGGTTTATAATTTTTTTTTTCTCTCAAGTGGAAAAAGTATATCACGATTTTAAAGCATGCACCCTAAAGGTAAATGAATACTTTCTTGGAACCATGTTTACATGCATCAGGATTCTCTCCAAACTTGTCACATGCACCCACTGCTCAGGGATTACCAGCCTCCCACTGCACATGTCGGCATAGCAGGTCTGCAAGTTTTGACTGGGGTCCAGCCCAGCGTATCCTAAGCATTAGTTTAAACGGCAGGGCTTGCAGCTCTAAATACCCAGCGACCTCTGCTGGATATTGACACACATTGTGTTCATTTCTACTCTGATCTCAGCGTTCAGTTCTGCGCCACATTTTTTAAATCTATTTGTTTAGTGGTCCGATCAAATCGAAATGTATGAACACAAAGTCTAATTTGGTCTTTCGGTTCATACATTTAGATTAGTTGGGGCGGGCACGGGCAGGCTAGGCTCTAATGTGAGTTCTAAACATCGCTTTGTCAAATGTGATCCTACTAGTATTGGCTCTGCATGTCACATGTGAATTTAGCTTTTTCTTGCGTTTCAGTAGATATATTAACTGATAGACGGAGAACACACGCAGGCGAAAGCAGCTATTACGGCTGGCCGTGTATGCCTAGCCAATAAAATGTCACTTTTTTTTGCTGCCTGCCAAGAGACCGTTTTTGCGGCCAAAATCGTAATTGTCACGTTTATCGCGCTACTGGACTGATTTCGCGATTATTACGTGAATCGCGAAAAGCTGGAAGGTCTGATTAATGTCTTCCCTGAACGCGGCTTTGTCCTGTGGTTGTTTCAGCTGTTACTGTCTAGCAAGTAGATCGACCTGTGGAGCGACAGACAGAGGGGCCCTGTAATATGAGTAACTGTATACACCACACAAACCCGCCCCCTTTCTCCACTTAACCCTACCCAAAGCAAAGAACGGCACATTCTGAACATGTGCCTAATGAGGTCGCACAGTTTTTTTTTTTTAAACACAAGGGATGCCACTGACCTTTCTTCCTGCACGTGGCAGCGTATGTCAAATATATACCCCACACTACTATAACGGCGCTGTTAGTTATTGGAACGTCAGTACAAACTATAAATAATTGTGTGCACTGGCTGTCCTTTATCACGGAGGAGTCTAGCAGAAAACAGACAAGTCGCAGGGTCATGGTCATCCATATAGCACACTGCTTTACCACCACCGTCCTCTCACTCCCCATGGCTGACAACCGGCTCCCATGTCCTCAGGGTCACCTTCATCAGTCCGTCCTTTGCTGTTTGTTTTTATTTTTAAGCCATCAGCACCCGCATCGCTAGGCCATATTGGACCATGTTAATGAGGAAAGGGGCACCAAACCTGCAACGATCTAAGACGCTGTGAACAAAAAGTCAAACCCCGTTTATTTGGCTCCTAATGACGGTTTGCATACACGTAACGTCATGTTAGGTTATGTGCATTTGTATAGGGCATTTGTAAGGTAGAGTAGCCCTTTCAGAATCGGCTCTGGGGTACTTGTGCACAGAACCAAAGGCGGTCTGATGAAGTATCTGCATGTGTTTTTGTATAGTTTAGAAGCTAACCAAAAAGAATAGTGGTCGGCAAAAATAGCAGCAATGTAATAGTTGATGATGGATCACAATATGACGAAATAATATGTAGGTTTTTCACTTAAGAATGAAGGCAGTCATCGTGAGCGGCTTTAGAGGCAGAACACCCTCTAAAAGTGCTGCACTGTTCCAGGGAGCTTGTCTGGTGCCCCAGCAGCCAAATGCACCGTACAACTAGTGGGAGGGTTACAAAGAACGCGCCCTTCAAGCTCCTCCGCACTCCTTTTGACCTTGGTCTCCCCAGAAAATGGAACACAAAGGAAGTCTTTAACAGCATGAACAATTCAATGTCTCAGTGGGATACTGTTGCTTGGAAACCTTTGTGAGTTTTTTTTAATTTGTTTTAGTAAGTATTAGGAGAAAATAATCGTACAGAGTAAAAACACAGAAAGTATGCTTCTAAACACCTAAGATTTGGTCAATACTAGATACATGGTCCTCTACCCAACATCTGGCATTTCAAAATAATCTTCTTGATGAGTCTGTGGGCTCGGTGCCAAAGTCTGGCAGCATTTTGAAGTCGATGTTGGTGGGTAAGACCTTTCCATAGTATCTTAGCCGTGAGATTCTGTATAACCTGGAAAATCCTCTCAGCTTCGAGAATCTTGAACTTTTAGTCACCACATCTCTGGAACCCACTATGCCTTTTAGCGCAGAGTGGATTCTAGTGCAGTGGACAGTGCCAAGTGTTGAAGCTTTTTCAGTGACAGTCCTTCAGATGAGACAAGGCTGACTCAGGGCAGTTCCTTTTCATTGAAGGTAGAGCCTATTCAAGCCTGATCACTGGACATAAATTCCTGTGTAAGTGTTGGGTTTTTGAAGCCTTGGATTGTAGGAACTTTAGACGTAACTGCTCTATACAAAACGGTAATTTTCCTATTTGTACCTTCTAGCTTATATAATGGGTTCGCGTCTCCTTTCCTATGTATTATATTTGAATTAGTTTGTGTCAATTAATTGTAATAGTAATTCCATTTATATAGCGTTTACTACACCTGACGAGGAGTGGAAGCGCTTTTCAGCGAGTAGCATGCTACTCCGGAACCCAAAAGCATTCTTTATGTTTTCAGGGGTATCCCTTCGGAGAGCTGCGAGGCCTGATCTTTTTCCGGGACCCGTCTGTATGCTGGGCCGTCCCTGGAGGGACCTTCTCCACAGGAAGATGTGGCGGAAATAATAAAACAGCCGCCTAGACAGCGGTTGACGCTGACTGAGGCACCACAGACAAGCCGCAGAAGCTTGGAGCAGTTCACACGACGGCCTTTGCTGGCACGGCAGGCATGAATGTGAGGCAGATCTTGTTTGGGGCACTGCCCCCATCGCACAGCATATGAAGCGTGTCCAACAAAGTGGACCACCCAGGAAGGGGCAGACACCCGCCCTGCAGACTCGCCACAGCAGAGAAAAGCCAGTAATGCACCAGAAGAGAAACCTTTCTTCCTCCTGTAAAGTCTAACACATGAACGCCTGGTAGCCTTTGCGGTGGGGCTTCACTGAGAAGCACAATCTCCTCTGTAAGGATATTTGCATCTTGAATTTTCCCTATGCGGACGTTGATGTTCGCTGCATGTTTTGCAAAGCTATTTAGTACCACCAGCAAGGGGCTCCTGGCAATCTTAAGGGCAGTTCAGCTGCAGGTACACAACAGTACATTACACGTCTAGCGCCTTGCGAATCACAGCACGCATTTCCTGCCCATTGCCATAAGCGTGGGCAGCCCATGATTTGAAATAAACAGGTGGCTACCAGCCAGTGCCCCAATTTGACACAGATGATGCCCTGGATCCTAGTACTTTGAACCTTCTTTAAACCACCAGACACTGTAACTGACCCTCTACAGGCTCCTCCTCTCTGATGCCACACAAGCAGACTAGATCACAGAAAGATTAGACAACCTACTGGGGAACGACTGCATGGCATTGGCACTCCATTTCCACACTAGCAAAGGAGGCATTGGCCAGCCTACTTTTGAAAATGTAGTTAGAAACGGGAGAATACTCGCCACCACTCACTAAAGATGACATGCAAAGCTATCTGAATGGCTTACATGACAAACTCTCTAATATAGTCAGGACACAAATGAAAGCACTGAAGTTGAATGTGGCAGCGGCCCTATCGGATATGTCAAAAGACTTGCAAGTGCTCGAGGAACAAGTTTCCACAAATGAGGACAATATTGTGGCAATGAGCCAGGAACTGGAAAAAAACCTAAGAGCAGCAGACCAAAGCAAAGGTGGAAATAAAGTTTTGGGACGCGTGTGCTAATCTTGAGGATTGCTGAAGACATGATAATAGAAGTGTTAGAATGGGGGGTCTCTGGTTGGCGCAAGTATTCACTTGTGACAAGCAGGGACCCTTCTCCTCTAAGTCAGGGCGAACGATGACCCCTTAGAATTACCCTTGCTCACCCTCTAGGTGCGTGGCGTGAGCAGCCAAGGCTATTCTCCAGGCGTTGCTGAGTTAAGCATCTGTAATAACACACACAGTAAATTTACCAATCCCCCCACAAATGGACACCAGGCTGTGGTTATATAAAACTACGTCTTCTTTATGTAAAAATATATATGCAGGCAAGTATTTATCACAAGACCATAAGTAACGCTTTTCGTTAGGCCACAAGATCATAGAAAAATGGCAAGTGTTCTTTTGAATTAATAGCTGCTTCCTTTTAGTCTCTTTTGCTTAAAATAGTTCTTTTTGTGGCAGTTCAGTTACTCTTTTAGAAAGGATAATGCCACAGTTCTTGTTATGCAATATTGGGGCCTCTTGCCCCGTTCCTGGAAGGTATGGCGCTCCCAAGCGCCTCTGTGGGCTTCGCACCGCTCCTCTGTGCTCCACACGGAAGAAAACCCCGGGCCCTACCAATGCTCACGCATCTAGCGGTGCGGGTTGAATGGAGACCAGAGAGGGGCCTCGAGAAACCCTGGGCCTTTTCCGGAGGTGGGGGCTGAGCTGCGGAGCAGCAAGCAGGCAATGAGAGGAGCCTCGAGGAACCCAGGGCCTTTTCCGGAGGTGAGGGCTCTCAGCTGCAGTGAGGAACCCACGGCCTTTTCAGAGGTAGGCACGTACCTTTGTGATCAGCGTATGGGGAAATAAAACGTTGCAGGCCCCGAGCCCGGTGAAGATCCTTGGGAGGAGGCGTGAATTCCTTTCTTGGGGGTATCCTCGGATCTTTACAATTCGGCAGGTGCATACATACAGGCAGGCGCGGCCCACGACCCCGGTACAGATGGTACTGGGTCTCCCAACCAGGGGGGGCGGCGCGGCCTGTAAAGTCTTTGGGTCGGCGAGCGGGGAGAGCAGGACACATGATACGTTCAGGCTGCAGTCTCAGCTTAGGTCACCGGCCGCAAAGGAATTCCGGCGGGAGGGGCGAGTGAGCGCTCAGCGCGCTCCAGTGGCAGGCAGGGGCAGAGGAGCAGGCAGCCTGACCCGGGGGCAGATAGCGACTCCAAGGAGCGAGGCTCTCACGGGTAAAGGGCAGGCGAGCTCCCGAGTGTCACAGCCCTAGGAGGGGGCGATGGGGGCGCAAACTCAACTCCGGCGGGAGGTACACACGGCTCGAAGGTCAAAACGAGCGAAGACACCATGAACCCACTAGTCCTGGGGTTCAGATCAGGGGGCAAGCTCAAACAAGCCCTTGGAGAAAGTTTCTAGCACAAGTCTACAAAGTCTTTTCAGCAAGTCTTTTCCTCTCCTTCCTCAGCAAGGCAAGCAGCAGGCTAGTCCTTCCAGTGTCTTCTTCTCCTTCTAGTTGGGCAGAGGTTCTTTGTGGGAAACAGGATTCTGATTTACAAGGAGCAGGGCTCCTACTTTTATACAGCATTTTCTTTGTTCTTACAGGCCAGGGGGGCCTTTGCATAACTCCTTTCAGTCTCTGAGCACTATGTTGGTGTACTCTGGGTTCTTCTTTCAGTGTGAGGGGCAGGCACATCAGACGCTCCACAGGAGGTGGAGCCAGCATTGTGTGGACAGGGGCAGCCAGGAGTACCTTGTTGACAGTGCTTCGCCTCTCGTGGGCCAGGTGTCGGCTGAGTCATCAGTCGCTCCCCAGGGGGCGGAGCCAGCATTGTGGTGGCAGAGCACAGCCCTATTCAGAGTCCAGGGGCACTCCCACCTCCCACCAAGGTGTAATCCTGGCATTCACCACCTGTCATCCCCCAGCCCTGTCACTCACATATGCCAGACAGTCAGATACTCATCCTAGCAGAGGTGGGCTGAAATGGTTAGGCAAGCAAATGCTAACTTTCTACAAGTAGCACTTGCAAACACAGGATATTAAAATAAACTTTACTAAAAGAAGTATTTTATTATTCTGAGTTCAGGCATACTAAACTTTATTTTCTACCATGTTCCCTGAGCCTGCTGGGATTATAGAGTGTAATAATTCCAGCAGCCCATCTTGGCCTAAGAGAACAGGTAGCCTTACAATAGTGAAAAACGAATTTGGCTGTAATTCACTATTAGGACATGCCACACACATCAGAGCATGTCCTACCTTACACTTACAATGCACCCTGCCCTTGGGCCTACCATAGGGGTGACTACTATGAAGTTAAGGGAAGGTTTAGGGGCTGGCAAGTGTGTGCACTTGCCCAGCCAGCATGACAGTACCAGACTGCACGCAGGTTCTGCAGTGGCAGACCCTAGACACATTTTAAAAGGCTGCTTCTGTGGGTGGCGCAACCAGCGCTGCAGGCCCACTAGCAGTATTGGCATTCACAAGCCCTGGCACTCCTGGTGCACTTTACTGGGGACTGACAGTAAATCCAATGAACCAATCATGGACATCAATCACAGTTACACTTTATATAGGGAGAGCATATGCACTTTAGCACTGGTCAGCAGTGGTAAAGTGCCCAGAGTCATTAAACCAACAAAAACAGGTCAGAGAGAATATTGGAGGAAGGCAAAAAGTTCAGGGATGACCCTCCCAAGAGGGCCAGGTCCAACAAGAAGGATTAGAAATGTGAGGGACAACGAAGAGAAAACAGATGTGACTGACTACTGTCAACAACAATATCCTCAGAAAGGTTCAGCTTCCACTCATCTGTAAGAGCCCACATGGTGTGGGCTCCCAGGGATTCAATGGAAGCTTGCCCCAGACCTTAATAGTGTACCTGGTATCTTCTTCCATTAAGGACACAATAACGAGGATAGCTAGGAAACTGGAGGTAATTACTTTCTGAAATCAGAATATAGATTTCTACCAAGATAGCTCACAAGATAACCCCAACAAGCGCACAAGCGCTCACAGGCACCAATCTCAGCAGAACTTCGACAGGGACAAATTAAGCATTGCTAGTCCTTCCCGTTTGTACTTTCGTTCCAATAAAACTCCAGATCCCACACGGTTGGAAAGTTAGCAGAAGTGAAAGAAATTGTGAGCCCAGCAGATGGAGCACCGCCTACACCAGAAGAAGAGACTGAACGGGCCAAGGCAAGACTTGCAAATCACAGACGGGAGAGTCCACAATCCTCACAAAAGTCAAAGCTGAAATAACACCGAGGTACACCTGCCCCATAGCAATGACCACAAAATGGGACTGAAGAGAGAGACTGGACGACCTAATGTTCAGTAGAGGCTTGTGTGATCACCCTTTTCCCACAATAACCCATTAAAAGACTTAAATGATTTTATCGGCACTCTTAGGCACATACCAATCGAAGTGATGACCATGGTGGGACCAAGGTGGGGAGGAAGGACTGAGAAATGTGGGTCTCGGTGCATGCCACCAATGTGTTGTTAGACTTTCGACTCCTGTTCTTGCAGGGAGTTAAGAGGGAGAGGAGTAAGGAGAGGAGTGGGATGAGTGGCGGGGCTAGGGGGAGAGGAAGTTAGAGTTAGTTTTTCAGTTGGGGTTCTGGCTTACTCAACAGACACATGATAAACCAGCACTGCCTTGTCATTTTGTGTGTGTCTGGGACCCAAATTGATTACTCAACACCTCCAAGGTATGGGCATGGTAAAAATAATGGAGTAGAATGTGCGGGAACTTCCCAAAATAGTTAAAGATGCAAAAGAGGGTTACTTCCTCTACTTTGAGGAACAAAGGCCAGATTGGTGTTTTATTATACACAATATAAACACCCCAAATACTGCTCAGTAGGCTTCCCTATCCCATACACTGGAAAGAATTAAGGGCTGGAGCCCTCACAAACTACTCTGGGTAGGAGACTTCAATATAACCCTAGACGCACAGCTGGATCAACATCCACAAATACGATATTATTAGGGAGCTATATCCCAATCTTTACTGGGGGAATTCAGAGAAGCCGATCTATTTGATCTATGGCGGGAAAGGTTTTCTATGACATGAGAATACAGATATTTCTCTTATGTGCACAGAACATATTCACATATAGCTCTTGTCTGGGGCATACACAGTGGGACTAAATATACAACCAACATATCACATGGGCCGATAGCAATAGCAGAGCACTCAATATTACGGGGGTAGGGGAGGATAGGGTCGACTGCTCACATAAATTTAAAAAACTGGATGTTTGATAAAACCCTAATTCAAGATAGACTTGCAGCGCAGGCTATCAGGGACACTTTGTCCAATTACTTCTGAGAGAATGACAACGGTGATATCTCTATGGGCACCCTTTGATATGCTTTTAAGACTTATCAGAGGCCATTGTGTCTCAGAACGGGCTAGACTGCGACAGACATGCAAGCCATGATGCAATTAATTATAAGCCGAACTGGTGGTTTTGGAAGACTACTTTAGGACATTAAAGTTGATGCAAAACGCAACTATTGGCCACGGAGCAGGCAGGAAAGGCCTACTGTGTCTACAGACACATTTCTAGGAAAAAGCAAATAAAATGGATTCCCTTTGGTCCGCAGGCTCGGGAAGAACGAAGAGCCACTAGAATACCACCCTTGAAGGGAGACCATTTGTGGAGAGAATGGGAAAATTAAAAAAAAATACATATCACTTTATTTGGCAGACCCAGTGAACCTACTGGAGGTAGGAGCATTTATTAGCTCGGCAGGCATGACCAGAGTGCTAGAAGTAAATAAGGCAGCTTTAGAGGAACTAATAACTGCATAGGAGGTTCAGAAGGCCATTGCAGATTTACATTCCAACAAATTCCTAGAACCTGACAGGTTAACAAATGCATTCTACAAGTTTTTGTAATCAGAATTGGTCCCACAACTAGTTACAGTATTTAATTTGTTAGACGTGGTCACTATTTTGCCGGGCAATGAATGAGGAACACATTACATGTACGGCAATACATAAAGAGGGTAAACCCCCAAAATGTTGTGCTGCGTAAAGGTCTATAGCCCTTCTGAATACTGAGGACAAGATCTGTACGAAGATCTTGGCAAATCGTTTGATGCCACACATATCATACCTTATTCATCCAAACCTGTATGGATTTGACACTAACAGTCCGGAGGCGACCAATATCTGACAAGTGCTTCATCTCATTGAAAAATTCTTACTCAGGAGGATTCCGCACAAAATCCTGTTACTAGATGCTGAGAAACTATTTGAGAGGGTGAGTTGGTCATTTCTTCTCACAGTACTTGAAGTGACAGGCCTACGCCCATGCATGGGAACAAGAATAGCAGCAAATTACCAGGCACCAGCCGCAAAAATGCTAGTTAACAGAAGCCAATCAGACCCGTTCCTCACATATAGAGGTACTACGCAGGAGTGTCCCCCTTGCTTTTTATTTTGGCCTATGAGACCTGGCTGATCACATTAAAAAACTGTCAGAAATTAAGGGTATGGTCTTTGGAGGTGACCAAAACAATCTTAATTTGTTTGCAGCCATCTTACTATCAAGTTACGGAGCCCCAAACATTTTAACATCGGTCCTAGAGACTTGATTAAACAATATGACACACGGTCTCTTCAAGGTCAACCTAGCGAAATCAGAACTATTGGAAGTGGGATTGCCTGTGGCCGAGCAAAAGGCATTTGCTGTCCAAACCCCATTTAGATGAGCTAAATATAAAGTAAACTATCTGGGGATCTATGTCACTTCCAGGATATAGGACCTATATGTGTCTAACTACCCAAAGCTGTTCAACGCCATTATTGCGACATGAAGAAATGTCAAAATCATTGCATTTCATGGGAGCGCTTGTAGGGTTGGCAGAGGGAAGGTGTTGGATGCTTAGAGACCTATTTGATAAGGATTTAATAAAAATATTTTAATGCTGTTGGATGCTTAGAGACCTATTGGATAAGTATGTAATTCAACATTTTAATGCTGTAAGAAAGGCTTTAAGGTAATTTAAACTGAGTGTATGCATTATTGACAGTTATGACACTGGGCACTCTGACCACCAGAATGGCGGCCACAAGACCTCTCACTGACTAGGAGAAAATTTTCCTGATCTACGAATCACCTGAGGGTCTCAAATCTAAGCTCTATGCATTTCTAACGGCAAGGGACACTGGTCCTAGATGAAGAGATGGTCACATATCCTACAGCACGAGATCTCACTGAAATAATGGCAGAAACTCTGGTCAGATATCACATCTATGTGTAGAAGTGTGCAAAATAGGGAATCGATCTGCAAGTATATGACACTTTGGCATTTAACACCAATTACATAAAAAAGGATGTATCCCCAGACCGCTGGGTTATGATGGAGGCAGTGTTATGACAAGAGAAAGCCCGTGCAGCACAGTGACTTGGAGAGCCGTCCCCTTTTTTTTGCTGCTTATGACCCCCATATGCTAGGTGGGGGATGCAATATAGATGTAGGGCCATTGACCTGGTGCATCAGCTGCCACCCTGTGCAGAGTTATGACCAGAGGGGTCATCTCCGTGTATGCTGCTGTTTGTGACCCCCATCTGCTGGGAATGTGCAATGGTGCAGTGAGAGGAAGAGCAACATTTCAACTAACCAAATCCAGGAGCCCCTAAAGCAGCCACCAGACTCAGAGAGTCCTACCATGTGACTGGAGAATCGCACTGGATGCCTGCCGCCTTGACTGCAGCATCCAGTTCTCTGCACCATCTGGTCATAGACTGGCACCTGAACCCTCTGCACCGCCACTCCAGTGAGAGCAAGTAAAACTGAATACCAGGTCACTGGGGTGGAGTAGTGTGGCTCACTGGTTAGAGGCGGCAGGCCTGAGAGCAGAAGTCAGCCTGGGACCAGGGTTCAATTCCCGACGCGGCAGGGTCGTGGACTTTGGTCAACGGACTCGATAATTCTCGCTTCAGTGCTTACTCTAATCAGGGGTTCCACTCGGCAACTCTGGGCATTAGCTTGCCTAATCTCCACAACGGCCCCACCAATTCCGGGGATGCCTGGCTCCACCTTGGGGACTCCCAGCAAGGGACCATCCCACAGGGAAAGCCAGGACGGGTTCCCCAGAGTTATACAGCGCCGGGACGCCCCGTTGCTGGGGCAGCTGTGCGCTTTACAAGTATACTACATTTACATTTACATTTGAACTTGCTCTGAATGGAGCATAGACACCTTAACTTTCTCAAAGCCATCATGGAACTTCTATGACATGAACGCACTAGCAGGGCTTAGCTTGGATGCCACCTCTCGTAAATGTGGAATAACCACAGTTATTAGATAGGGAAGTGGGAATCGAGAGCCTACTCAAGTAACACTAGCGTGCCTTCCTTATGAAAACTGTGCATATTTTGTATGGTGTCCCATACTGTACTTTGTGTTTGTATACAAATACTACTGTTTACATAGAAGCACAGGGCAATCATTTACTGGAGCTGCTGGGTGGATTTTGAGCTATGAGCCTCTGTTCATCCTGCACTTGCCTCCTATCCCGAGAAGCCGTGGACTGCTCAACCCGCACCACCACTGAGAGTCAACTGCTGGAGTGGCACTTGGCCCAGTTGATGAAAGCTCAAAGTAGGTTGGGCTCTGGGACAGCAGGAATAAAAGACCTCAAACACCACGGTTGAGCCTAGTAGCTCCTGCTTGTCATGTGGCCCACAGAAAGGGGATCTGACACTTAGGTTTTCAGTGATCTACGCTTCAGACATATGTGTGGGGTGGGAGGGGTTGAATGTTAAAAGTGATTACAAGGTATAAGACGATAGATATCACAATAGAATTCTGAACTTCAAATTAAGAATTCCACAAAAAAGCGATCTTAGTGAAAAACTCTACCACATTAGCTAAAACACAAGATACACTGGATAAAAGTAAAATGCACTGGACGCTAGATGTGGGGGAACATGGTTGACAAAGAAGCAGCTAAACAATATGGGAAGGAGATAGCAATCAGAGGAGGATTCATACAGTACAATTAAAAGATTAGATAGAGTACACTTTAAGAAAATAAGGCTGGTAACAATCTGATTCTGATCTATACAATAGATGCTGTAGATAAGTGGGAACTCAATTCCATACTATCTGCGTACCTAAGGCTAACGTTTGGGCTGAGATTGTGGTTCAACTGTCTACTGCGAGTGAAATTGAAATACCTCTAGATCTGAAGGTTATATTTTGGGTATTTGTGAGGGCATATATGGCTCCCCTAAATACACAACATTATTCGGGGAGTAGGATTGATGATGGTCAAAAGAGATTTTATGAGATTCTGAAATAGCAAGGAGGAAACCTCAGCGGAATACAGATTGGTGCATATCAGTAGAAACATATGTGTACGAGTGTAGGGAATTCCCAAACAAATGTTTAAAATTATGGGTTCCACATGACAAGTACAGAAGGACACCGGTTTGATCAGCACTAAATGACACTCGCAATCCAGAATATAGTCTTGCTCAATTTTAAAAACGGCTGCATTTTCTAGGTGTCCAAAAGTTTGTTGCTGAAATTATTAGTATGCATGAAATGTTTAACTGGTAGACCTCGGATGGGGAGTGGGAGGACACTGGCTTATCAGTACTGAGAACACCAACTAACATTTGTGTTTCTTTTTGCCTTATTATATTGGAAAACAATTAAAATACCTTTAAAATATACATTTCCAAAGTTGGTACATCCGGATTTACATATACTCTTCTTAACTCGCTTGCAATTAGGTACAGGGTACTTTTTTTTATATCAATATGTGTTTTTGATGTAATAACACCGATATGTCCTCATATTTGTTTCTGTTTGGCAACCAGGGGCCCGTAGCACCATATCTTCATACATATACATAACTCTATACATTCTGTGCATACAGAATGGTCATTATCCTTCCATTAAAAAAACCTACATCTGGTTATACACACTAGAACTGCGGTGTTGAAAAGAAATTAACAAATGGTAATATGTTCTGAAAGCACCTTACAGTGGCTGAACACTTGGAGGCACATATGAGTAGAAGAATGCAAAAGAAGAGGGACATGTTGATCGAGTGGAGTCTGGGAGAAAGTATTGCTTCTGTGCAAGTTCAATGTCTTCTCTTGGTCACAGCCAATCATAGGCTCCCTGATAAAGTCCCTTCTAATAAAACCCTTTAAAAAAATGGGTGTAAACCTTTAATGAATGGGTGGAACACTGTAGCGTTTATGAAATAAGGAAAAGGCAAATCAATATAGAGCCGTCTGCATTCCAACACGTTTTCTAAAACATGCACAGAAAAAAAACGTGTTTTGAGATAGAGAAGGTGGCACAAATGAAGGAAGACAGCTAGACAATGTTTCTACACAAGTCATAAAGACAAATGTTACAGAAAACAAGCACTACATAGCTAATAGGTCCGGCCTTCACAAATCTGCAAGGTTTGTTTTTATTTACTACAAATGTATACAATGGGTATTAAAAAGTGAAATGGCTTCTGTATAAAAGTAGCAACCCCCTCCTTCAATGGAAGGAGGGGGTTGGTAGAGATAGGTGGCCATGAATGGCGGACGTGCAAGGCGAGGTCCAGAACAGGAGTTCCCTTTTAGACGATAAATTTCTTCAGCAACCGCTCCCTAGCCACGGTCTTCGGCGTGGAGCACTGCAACAACTCCTTGGACAGTGGGATCCCCAAAGCAGGTGTTCGTCGATAGCCTACATACGGTGGCCTGAGGACGCTCCCTAAGCACGCCCGAGTGGGTGGAGCTAGGACGATCTGCAGAGACCCTGCTTTTGCTGCACATCAGCCTCTGCATAACACAAGATTTAGGAAGGGCAAGGGCTCAGGCCCTCAAAAAAGAAGTGGGACGGACTCACCAAGGTAGGCAGAATGGGTGTGACATCATCATGTGTGAGATCACAGGAAGTGACATCGCAGCCTGTGACAGCGCATGTGGCACTGTTGTGTAAATCTCCAGGTTGGCGGATTATGGACGCTGGAGTCATATTGAGAACTGATCCATTTTTCCTCACTAAGGTTCCTTCCCTTGCTCACAGAAAACAAGAAGTGTTTCTCCCCTGTCCTTCTCAGAAGAAAAGATGTTGCTGCATTTGCTGGACGTGAAAGGTGCCATTTTAATTCATTTGGATTGTACTCTGTCTTTTAGGATATCGGATCACATGTCTGTTACTTTTGGTGGGGCCAAATATGGTAGCAAGGATTCTAGTAGCACCATTAGTAGATGGATTCGGGAAGCTATTTATGTTGCATAAGAGTCAACTAAGGTACTCCCCTTCCTCTATCCAGGAACGTTGAACCAGCGGAGTGGCTGCTCCTTGTCGTTGCTGATGTCAATGGTATCTCTTTACAGGAAATTTGCCGAGCAGTACCATGGGCTACTTCACATGCTTTTGTGTACCACTACAAGATGCAGGGGGTGGGTTTTTTTAAGAATTCTTTCGGTCACTAAGTGTTAGAATCAGTTTTTAAATCTTAAAGATTCTATGTACTTTGTTTTCTGGTTATCTTTTTTTTCTATGTTTTTTCTAGTATTAAACTGAATAACATTCTGGGCAGCATAACAGTCTTGTAATTCTTCGTCCAGAACTGGCTTTGATATTCCTCACGAGTAACTGACTGGGAGGACGACGTAGGGATAACGCCCCAGTTACTTGCCAGTAATCTTCATTATCCTTAGTCCTTGTCACAATCATTACAATTCTCCCTCCCTTCCTGGTGTTACTGGCCTCAGATGGCTTGGTATCTCAGGAAGAGGAATGGGATTAGAAACTTCGTATACCAACCAAATTGGGTGAGAGTAAGGCAAGTCCACTCCTACGTCTTGGTTTTGGGCCTGTCAATGAGGTGGGTTCACCTTACGAGTAATTAACTGACATGGACTAATGACCAAGGATACTGAAGATAACCGGTAAGTAACCCAGGCATTACTCCCTGGCAAAGTAAGGTGCATCTTGCTCCAACTCTTTGAGGCTCCGTTTGCTGCCCTGTGTATTTGTTCTAATTCTCAGTACACTTCCAGGTGCGAATATTCCCTTGGAAAATCAACATCAGGGTGCTGATCCGTGTAATAATGCAGATGAAATTTTGTGCATGCTGGTCAGTACAGATTCAACGATACCAACAGCTGGTACAGTGAGGCATGCTACTTTTCACCTCTATTCGCTATACAATATGACCAGACTACACCGTCGGTCGTTCTGGCATTGCTACACCCAAGGACCTGATACTGAAGCAGATGTGAATGCCCCACGACCAAACATCTTAGTAGTTATCATACGAAGTTAATGAGTTTCTAGTAAATAAGGATAGGGTTCTTCCTATAGAGCACACCATGGAGTAAAAACTGGAAAGCAATCATTAACACCACAATACCTAGAACAAAGCGATGTTTGTAGCTTTAAGAAGCAAATCCCCTTGTTGTTCCAGAGTGATTGAGCTTCAGTACTACTATGTCGGTTTACCGTCATGTCTACTCGAAAGGAAAGCAGGATTTTGTTTCACAGCTCTATCATTAAAATAAGCATTTTCATAGCTAAAAGATCTTCTTTAAAGCGCCAATGTAAACACAGGCATTCACAAATGCCGTTTACACGCTTTGCTTCCACATTAAAGCCTGGATAAATGATTAAGAAACTAATGTGACAAACAGTTGGTGATTGAGTATATTTTCAGAACAGAAAATATTCCCACTTGCACTGTAATGTAAGCACTTCCTGGAAAGTAGAAGGATATTTCAAACAGCCAAACGATGACTTGAAAGTATTAGTCTTCTGGGTGGAGCCAAAACCCAGTATATTTACGTTTTAAAGTATTTGTCACAATATGTTAATGCAAATGCATGGTCTGGCCAGACCTTAAAAAGAAATACAAAAATAATAAAATTACTTGAAGACAAGGAATTGCAGAATTACATTGTAGGCAGGCAGAAGCTAATGCAATTCCATACATTTTTACAAAAGAAAGCATACTACATCAATTACAGATTAAAAGAGACTGCGAAAAGCCTACTATTAGTAGTGCCAGAACACTTGTGTGACACCTTTAGCTACTGATGTTTTTTAGAGAACTGCTGGCACCTGTGGTTTTGGTTCGCATGCTGAGAATTGTCGTTATACTTTTCCCACGATAACCATGGATCTATAGGTCGGTGCATGTAACAAGCACTGGGATGGTTAACTTTTTTTTGTATTGCTCCAGGTGTGCATCTGCACCCATGAAGCCAGTACCAGAGACCCAACTCTCCTTGAAATGGCTCTGAGGCGGTATTTTCCACCCCCAAAGTTAACACTTAGGGTGGGATTATTACCACTCATATTGATGACCGAAGTGTTATACAGCCCAAAATTAAAGGAAAACAGCAGCACCATTTTTTATTTAATCCGAGACTATTATTAACGCAGATTTAGCTGGCCCGAACAGCAGATACTCCTTTACTTTTCAGTAAACTGCACAAAAAAATATTAACATTACAAAAAAAGACTTATTACATTCTAGGTTGCAAAAACAATGTGATGTGCAGAGAATTGTGAGAGTTTATATACAAATTGACTGAAAAATGCCTGAGGTTCCACTTCCTTTTCTTTTCCCATTACTTTGTTTGCCATAAATAGAGGTGATGTACTCCTAAAATGTCTCACTCAGCTGGAATGCTCCTAAGAAATACATCCTAATTTTTAATTGTTATCATTGTAAATGCATTGCCGCATGTATGCCACCAGTATTAATGGTATTAAAGGAGCATGGACCCAGTATCAACACAGTGTTCTTCACTCTTTGCTCTGTTACTGTTCGGGATCATATTTATGTGCAAAACAAAACGCAGACAATAAATACAAGTCTGTCTGTAAAACCATCATAACGAATTACAATAAACTGAGCTGTAATCGCATATTGTACTTCATTAAAAATGATGTATATGTGTATGCTTCTGTTTTGCGCTGTAAAAGCTTGTACTATAGTACGAGGGCAGGGCACTTCACATTTTCTACTCTCTTTGGTAGACTGAGTAGACAAATAGAAAAGCTGCAATTCCTCGATACAAACTGTAAACAAAATCCTTAACAAATTCCTTGTAAAAGATGGCTTAATGTGGTGCTGGGGAATAGTAGCCATCTTGACGTCTAGCCCTTGGGCTTTCTGGTCTGGGGACAGACCAACACTAGTCGGGTTGAGGATATGTTAAGGTTATAACTTGCAACAGCCTCTTTTTGCCTTGTCTCCACACCCGGGAACGTCAGGGCAGGCATGTCCTAACCTCCTGCCCGTCACTCCTTTTGTTTGCGTAGGAGGTGGCAATTTTGTTGAGGATTCCTACAGCTTTAATTAGTTTTCATCTGAATGTATTTTTTATTTTTTTTGCAGCGTTTTGTTGAACAGTTTGTTAGTTGCTGTATTGCGGTCTTTGGGCAGGAGGGAAACACCGCTGAAATATAGTGCAGGGTTGGATAGTTGCTTTAGAGGGCGGAGGTGTACAGAACAGTTAAAAGCTCTGCTCTGAGGAAAGGAAGATGGTAAAGTGCAACGTGCAAAGAAAGGTAGAGGGTGAAGAGGGGGTGGATATGAGAGAATGGGGAAATGGTTCAAGATGTGAGATAATTGGCTCGGGAGGCGATTGGGTTAGTGGTTGCGTCTCCCGAAATGTATGTGGGTGGGACTGGTAGGGTTTTTGATTGTATTAGTGAGGCTGGCTATGTATATTGTTGTAACTACTGATAACTGCTCAGAGTTGCTTATTAAAGTAGCCTTTTTTACTCTAATGGGTGTGCACTTTGATTAGATTTTGTCTTTCCTGTGGGATCAGTTAACCCTCTGCTAATTTCTGTAATGACCTGTTAGTCACAAGTGCGAATCCCAATAGGGACAAACGAGACCCCCATATGAAAGATTCTTGTGTTCTTTTTCTGAACCCCAAGCCTTGCATATTAGCTGACAAATTGTCTCACTAAAATCCAGTCAATCATAGTCCTGAATACCTTATTTGTACCAAAAGGTTTGAGCAGCACTTCTAGCAGAATTGCTATGCACCCATGTGAAACTACATGTTTATTCCTGTGGACCTCCCGATTTCCCTCTTTTTGTTCTCATACAATGTGTCACTAAGCACACAATCAAAGCCAGCAGGGGAATCTGTGCTTTTGCCCAAAGAGTATGGAGGTTGCAGAACTCATAAAATTAACTATACAGATGTTGACGCACACCACTTCTTCCATGCCTCTCAGAAGCTAGGACTGCATCTCTTTCTCCCTGGCATCGTTCTAAAATCTGCCTGCTCAGTCCCCTCTCCACATCACCCCTTTTCCCGCTAGCCCCCAATACAAGCCAGAGAAGCTTCGGTAAGGAGAGTTTGACCTTGGATAAAGGTATAAATGTGTGGTGAAATATGGTGTTCAGTGCGCGCTGTGCAATCATTCACCCCCAAGCTTCTGAAGAGTGGGACAGAGCGCCAGACACTTTTCCCTAAAACACCAGCAGAGACGCTGCTCAGCCGGGAAAAATGGAAGTTCAGAGGAATAACTAATTTAATCCGTGACCTCTACATTGAATCCAAAAATAAGGACCCAAAACAGTTGAAATTATTTTAAACGAACTTTGAATTAGAGGATTCCAGATTATATTACAAATTCAAAATCTGTTTTTCCCTATGCAAAAACATTTCAAGTACGTAAGATGTTATTTTCGGAAGATGTCTTGCACCTGGTTGTGTCATGATCCTCAGAATGACCCATCACGTATTCTTAGCGGCAGCTGGGCGGGCTATATATTACAAAGCATGCAACATAACGTTTAGTTCACATTTTATAGATGGACGAGGTTGAATCCTGAAAAAACATTGTCCTTGTTACAAGCCTTTGACAGCACACATGCGACGGAAAGAAATATTTTCACCAAACCACTCTTGGCACATTCCCTGTAAAACGTTATAGATAGTCTGTACTTTTATAGTTGCGGGCCAGTCATATTCAAATCAAACTTGCACTGTGTCCAAAGCAGGACGGTGGGGCATGATTTCCAGGCCACTTCCCACTCTGAACAAGAAACAAGCAACTCAGGTGCAATGCGGCCTTTTAGAGCCTCACTGGCAAAGTGTAACTTGAGTCCATATTACACAGCACACTGGGAACGCACATCTGGCACGCCCGTGCCATTTTCTTCTGTCCTCCCACATCTGCCAGTAGAGATCAATACAAAAATGGGTTTTGTATTACTACCAAATGGAACCTGACGATCATTTTCTGTTAAATTGCAAACATTTCTAGTGGCAGGTATTCATCCATTTACTACCTAATGTGCCCTTTTCACATAAAATGTTTTCACACTTGTAGCCCTACAAATACTATTTCTTGACTGGACTGCACTCTAGTCTTTTTCAATATCAGCAAACGAAAGGCTCAGTAAGCCTTTTGGGATTTGAACCCATGACCTCAGGGTTTCACACAGATGGCTCCATCAGATGGAATACACCACTGGGTTGTCTTATAGCGGCTAGGAAAGCACAAACTCTTACAAAGCATATATCTGTGTTGTCTTTCTGTTCTAAATACTGTACACGCATTTTTCCTTGAAAAGGTTTGTCTTTATGTAAGCCACAGCAAGTAACCTACCCATTGGCATGCTGGGTCTTTAAGAGGCTGTACCTAGTATGGGTTTTGTCTTGCAAGGGGATATATTTGTTTTTATGTAAAATGCTCTCGAACGTTACATTTTTTCACGACTTCACTTTTTGTCAATTCTCAGGCTTATTTTTGCGAATGAATGAATAAATAGAACTTGTAAAGAGTACTGTTGCTGGGGATCAGGGCGTCCTGGAGCAGAAAAAAAGATCAGACTGTGAGATTAGAGCGATTTGAAAACCAAGTTTTCAGATATTTACTAAAAACAGCAAACGAGAAAGTAGATTTAGGAGTAGCAGGCAAAGCATCCCAATCAGGTAACAAAATTATCAACACCCTAATCCGAAGATGAATCCTTCACACAAGACACTTCAGTGCCACTGTGCTACATAAAACCACGAATAATAATTATCCAAAATCCTTTAGATTACTCCTTACATCAAAAACGAGCCACTGAAAAGCACAAGTCGCCAGTAAATCACACTTTTGTATTCTAGCAAAACACACTTTGCCCCCTACTCCTTTCGAAATCCACAAAATGAGTACCACTGAAGTGAGTAAGACTCCTTAATTAATCCTCAAGGACTGAGCATCCTTACTTATTGATGGGCCCAGGCATAAAGCAGACGTGTTTCTGTAAGAAGATTCAGACTGCTCATTTCCACTTAAATCTTTTTCTCATTATGTAATAAGCTTTGTTATGACCAGCCCTGGCCTGAAGTCCTGATGTTTTCAAGTATATTTAAATATATGTTAAGACTCTGTTTCAACACTATTAGGTACAGCTTATTATTGTAACCCCTTGTTTCAAAGTACTGTAAAATGTGTTTAAATGATTATAAAGAATGTGTGAAGAAATATATGTGGATTAATATTTCTACATAATCATTCAAAAGAGGGTAGAATTTGGCTTAATGTCCAAATCAAGAATTGAGATATTGTCACCAAATAGCCAATGGTATTCTTTGATTCAGGTAGTAAACACTCATAGTACTTTTGCTGTTCACTACCATCATCAACGTTCCTTGAGAACACAAAATCAGATAGATATCTTGCGAACTAATGAAGCAAATAAGGCTGAGGGAGCTCACTTTTAGGAGTATTAAAAAGAAACGTAAACCTGCTTCGTCCATCAATCGTTTGAAAAAATGTGCATAGAAGCGACTCGCTCACTGATTCTTGTATGACTGTATAACTTGGCTCAGTAACACCTGTACTGGGTAAAGCGTTAAACAAAGGGGCATTATATAAAACTACCATGAGTGCATTTCATTCTACTTAACGTAACGCTTTAAACCCACTGTTTTTCTCGTGGTATGTGAAGTCGCCGCGCCTATGATAACTCATCACACAGTTTAGATGTTTTTGTGCTGCGAAAGACTTGTCGATGCGATATACATGGCGCAGACATGCCGATAACCAAAGACGCGCTGCGGCTCGCTACTCACAGACACAGGGCCCGGTGGATGAAGGCACAGCTGCCCGCTTTTGCGCAGAGGGCGACCCGGGGCAGAGAGAGTGCGCTGTGGTCTCAAAGAGCCGTTACAGCGCATCGCGTGCCAGGCCTGCTCTGGCCAGAGGCGGAGCAAGGTGGCCGCATCAGGCCCATAGAGGGATGCGAGCTGTTCCCAAACCCTGCCCCCAGCCCAGACAGAGGCGGCCCGCTCTATACAGACACTTCCCACTGCAGGAACGTACCCCTTGAAACATGGACCGCCTCCTCGTCACATGGCGAACAGTGTGACAGTGACTCTGCGCAATCTCACATACACGCCCGTCGACCATAATGGAAGCCGGAAGTGACGCTCTGTGACGAGCCTGCGCGAGCTGCCACCTTCAGCGCGTCACTAGCTGTTCCAACGGGTGAAGTCTGAGGCACGAGCTTCCACTGGCCGGGATGCTCACGCGCGCAATCTGACCTCCCCCATCAACTAGCTGCCAAAAGCTCGCTCGCGCACTCAGGCTTCGCCTCTCTCCGCCGCCCACCCCCCAACAAACTGCCGAACATTTTGGAGACGTTTGAATGTTTCTAGGCAAATGCCTTGTGAGGAACGGGGAGTAGTCCTGACTGTACAGGCGAGCCATAGGGCCGTTTTAATAAGACAAGTGAGTGAACCACGGTCGTTGGAGCAAAGAGACGGCTTCCAAATACTTATATGCTTACTGCGGTAGGGCAAGACCATGCGCAGTCGCAGGTAAATAATCTTGTGACCCCAGGAGAGCAGGCTATTTTATGTGATGACGGAGTGTTTTTCGCTATAAACTTTGAATTGAGGTTTTATTTATTATACTAGATGGAAACCGAGGAGATTCTTGGTTGGCAAGATTTCAGTTTGCTCTTCTTTATGTAGCGCGCTTATATGTGACCCAAGTACCCATGTCTTTTGTGTGACACGATACTTTGTCAGGAGCATAGTGAACCAATTAAGTAGATTTATGTAGCACTGTCTGTTACAGACACTACCACCTGTTTATAGAGTAGAATACGCTCAATATCACATCGCTCTGCAATCCTATGTAGCTCTTAGCGTTTCCACCCCTAGCCCTTATGTCACCTCGCGTGTCTACATACATAATTTTGTGGCAAGACACAGTTGCATCACTAACAAAAAACTGACCACACGCTGTTTGTGGGAAAAACTGTGTCAAATTCATTCATATGCGGTACACACGTAGGGTTAACTTACATGTATTCATATGAGTGCAGCGCCATTTATATAATAATGCCAAATGTGTGCTAGGCTCCATGTCTCAAGAAACACACACAAATGAAGTTTGATTTAGATACTGTATTGCAAAAGCATGTAGAATGTTAAAATTAATTTTCTGATAACACTCGACAGTCAATAAGTAGATGTGAAAATCTGACAACTTAATGGCATGTTTTCGTATGCTTTAACTTGATAAACGGCAACACAGAAAAACTATGTGAAAATAAAATAGCTTCATGTGTTAGAAAAAAGATAATACTAGAATGTGTAACTTGAGTACTGACATTAAAAAGAAACAATAGGTGTTATACAAGGTCATGTAATGATCTGCACTTCATAAAGTTCATTTCTGATGTGCTTTTAAATCTTGTATGCTGTAATAGCAAATAAAATGCATAAGAAACGTACAAAATTATATGTGAGGTGATAGTGAATATTACATATTTTTATGGGTACTGTAAGAAATGGGGTTACCCAAATCTCCAAGGGGGTAGCATGGAACCAAGCGGGCAGGCCAAACTTCGAGGACATGTGAAGCACTCACGCGGTACCTACAGACGACACACCAGGCACACCACAAAAGAGGCAGGACACCAGTTTGAGTTGGAAAATTAACCCCTTCCATGCTCATGACAGAACGGTTCCGTCATGAGCTACGGTGGAGCTGTGCTCATGACGGAACCGTTCCGTCATGACCACGCCCGTTTCTATTACGGCCCAGCACCGGAGGGGGAAACGCGGTCGCGCTGAAAAGGTTAAGAAGTTTAGTATCTCCAACCTGCAAAGCAAAAATGCATAACAGTGGTATCATCACATGGCGCCAACTGGCACCAGAGCCAAGTGTATCAAGGGGGATTATTTACATGGGAAGTAAGGGCTGAGTCTGTAAGTCCATCGGAAATATAAAAATGTGACTAAATTAACTTTGAACCTGGGGCCAATTTGGCGGGGCCAACTCAGGCTCTCATCCTTACTGATAGGCTGTAATGCAAAATACCATTAGCATGAGTACACACCGTGCACTATAACTCCAGCCCGACCACTGTAAAGGAAACTTCAGGGCATCACAGTAAATCCCAACATACAGGAACACCTGCAATAAATCAGCATAGGGATATCAAACATCAGGCGGGAAGCATTAATATGCATTGGCATAAGTAACATCAACAACAGGGGGTACCCTTAAACATTTCCTATCACCAGGTCCCTGTGCAGGAATAAACATTTTACTAGGGCACGACTAACCATTTCACCAGGCAGGGATGAGCCTCTCTTTACGTACAGCAACCCTAGAAGTATATCCCCATAAGACTCTAGGCGACATTTCAGTAGGGTGGCAAGAACAACCTGCCATCAGAGGGTAAAACAGCTCATCCGAGTACTCCACAGGCAATTCCTTACTTATTAACTCTTTTCTTATGGGTAAGAATCACCAGGCAACATGTCTCTTCCCAAGGATAACCCTCCCATTGGGTAAAGCAGTCTGTTCATTCAGCCGCCATAACCAGGATGACCTTTCCTCTAGCAGTCACTGGCGGCGTTTACTCATTTCCGGGGCATTTAGGCCCTTGCCAATTAACCAGGGGGGTGGGGGGACAGACATCGACCCTGTGTCCCGTTGCCTTCTCCACCCTCCGCTCAGTACATTCAAGGCCCCACTCACCGGGCTCCTAGGCTCTGCTGACGTCAGGGGCCCGGGCTTCACCACTGTCGAGGCTCCCCTTCGGTGCTGCCAGTGGCAGCAGCGCTTCACTGGGCTTCTAGGCGGGGGCAGGCACCGATCGTGTGCCTCGGTGCCCCCTCCTCCCGAGAGCCAGGCTCCCTCTGGGGCACTCACGAGGGGAGTAGACACCCTCGGGGCGCCGCAAGACGCACAACAACGTCCTCCCTCGCGACGCTTCTTCTGTGCCGGCGGGGCAGCACCGACAGTGTGCCCCGGCCCCGCCTCCTCCACTGGCCCTTCACTTCGGGGCCCAGACCGGCTGGGTCGGCTCCCGCTCCAGTCGCTTCTCCCGGGGCTCCCTCCTCTGCACGGGAGGCCCGCAACGCCTCTGACGACTTCACCCGGGCCCTTCCCCTTCCACACGGGGACCCGGGGCTTCCGTCAGTTTCCTCCGGCGGGGGCACAGACCGGCGGGGTGGGCTCTCGCTCCGGTCACTGGCAATCGGGGCTGCCCCGCACCGACCCTTCACCTGGGTCCCCCTCCCTCACGGGGACCCGGGACTTCGCGACGCTCCTCCCGGCCTTCCTGGCCGACAACCAATCCCTGCACGGCCTTTATGGGCTCGGACGCACGGACCAATCCGTGCGCGGCGTTGGCGGGGGCGGGACGATGACGCGCCTGGCCCCTGTCACGTGATGGGGGACCTGACGGCTCAGGGCCTAGCGCGGCCCTCGCCTGGCACCGGGGGCCGCCGCGACGATTCCCACAGCAGTGGGGGGGGGGTCCCTCAAGGCGGCGCCGGGCCACGGCGGTGATTTTCGCCAAATTACAACCGACGCAAGACAGCGCCAACACTCCTCGGGCTGCGGCGGTGATATCGGCGGCAATAAGGGGTAGGCTCCCTTCTTAATTAATTAATTATATGGCAACCAGCGTGCCAAAACGAGGGTTGGCTCCTCCAGTGCGATTCTCCTCAGCAGGATGGCGCTATTCACAGCGCACTGCTCCTCCCTCTGCCCACAACCTCAGTTCCTTCCTCAGGCCACGCAGAGGGGGCAGGAAATTAACTCTTCCTCAGCGCTTCGCAATTATAGCGCTTGACAGGCAGGCTTTACAGCACTAGGGGGCCACAACAGTCCCAGGGCCCAGCGCTTTCACAGGGCCTCACAGCACCTCAGCCAGCAACAGTTCTTTTGGGGGCACAATCTTCCCCATGGTGCTTCAAAGGGGCCACAGCTTCTCAAGGGGGGTAGACAGTCCCACTCCTCACCTCGTGGGCGCTTCTTCCTCACAGCGCTGGCGTAATTCCCGGTCCCCACAGTGTCAGGGACCTGGGTAGGGGCCCTCCCTTGTCAGGGGCCATGGGGACAGCAGAGGGGGGGGGGGGGGGTTTAGGGGTGCAGGGTTCAGCTCACAGGCCCATGTGGCGGTAGCTCCTCACAGCAGGTCCCCTCTCTTTCTTGTCCCAGCTCTGACTGACTCTCTGGTGGTACATCCCCCTTACTTATACCCTCCTCCAAGGCAGTGCCAGAACCTTCTAGAATGTTGGCAAAGCTGGCCTAAACTGGTTCAAGGGGAGGGGTTGAGCACCCTGGGTGCCAGGCTTTCCCTCCAAAAGCTAGGGGTAGCTGGGTAATATTATCTAGACCGCTGACCTATGGCAGTTCAGTGGCAAAACCCATGGCCATGGCATCCATTTTAAACATAGGACATTTCAGTCAGGTGCATTTTACAATGGGGGGAATTTACAAGTGCTCACACCATTACATAGCATTACAATTTAACAAGGTGTCTCACACCACTCATGGCCTATACAGGTTGAATCCCATGGGGGAGACATTCCAAATTAGGGGGGCAAAAGCGAACATTTTTGGGGGAAAAGGCCAAGTCCAACACAACTCCCCCCCATCCAAAAGCCAGGGTAGACCGATCAATACCTTGATGGGCTTCCCTGCTTGGGGCGGAAAAAGGTGGACGCAGGCCTGCAACTACAGGAGCACCTGCAGTCTCTCCTCCACTCTGGAACCCAATGGTTCTCTCTCGCAACCCTCCCTTCACCAAAAAAAACACCCCACTGGTGTTCCCTAGTGGGATGTGGCCAGGTTTGGCCTCTAGGCCATCCAGAAGTCTCTGGCCCTTGTTTCTTCCTAGAATGGGAGGCTCTAGCCTCAGGCTCGTAAAGCTCTTGGACCACTCTTCTCTTTCCAAATTGCCACTGGTCCATCCACCTGGGGTCTACACCCTCAAGCTGACCAGCTCTCAGGGGCGAGGCTCTCCTCCCCCTACCTCTCCTAGGGTTCCGCCATCTCCTTCTCCTGGGGACACCCTCAAACAACCACTCTCTCCCCAACCTGGAGTCGAAATCCTCAGGTTGCACCGGTGACAGGGGCGAGTCCTCCCTCCCCCTGCACCCCCTCTCAAAGTTCCGCACCCTCCTAACTGGAGTAGTACCCCTGAGAGTCAAATTTGGGGGGACTCTGAACACAGATGTCCCACCCGCCAGGTCCGGCAAACCCTCAACCTGGCCACCCAACCCGGGATCTGCGCCCTTTGGCTGAGCCGGTGACAGAGGAGAGACCTTGCTCCCTCCACACCCCCTCCCAGAGTTCCGCACCCTCCTACCGGGAGAAGTACCCCTGGGAGTCAATCTGGTAGGGACCTTGGTTACAGGTACCCCACCCTCCAGGTCAGGCAACCCATGAACCTGGAACCCCAGTCCAGGATCTAAACCCTGTGACTGGTCAGACCCCCGAACCACTGGAGCTCTGGTTACTGATACTCCGGGTTCTCCTGACACTAGGGGATCCCCTTCACGAGAAGGCACATCGGGACAGCCTAGACTCCCAACCTGGGGTTCCCTTAAAGAACTCTCCAGGCCCTGTGACTGCAGTTGGGGCACATCGGGACACCTCCCCGTCTCACTCCCTCGTATAGATGGGATGTGAGGCCCTACAACCCGCTCACTATCCTGGGACCTAGCTGGGCTTCTCACCTCTCCCGCCACGCTGGGTCGGAAGATCCCTGCACCACTCCTTTCAGGAACACTCCACAATGTCTTCCCAGACGCTCTGGCACTTACCCAGAGGTCTGCCTCCCGTGCAAGTTCCCTGGGGTCTGAGAACCTACACTGCAACAGATGGTGACGCAGGCTTGGGAAACAACTCCTCAGCATGTGCTCCCGTATAACGGCATGGCACAGCCCTTCCCAATCCTCCACTGCTCTCCTCACCACCCAATCCTCCAATGCAGTCCAACACTCCTCCTCAAACTCTCCCCAGGACTGGTGGGACAGCTTTCCCCTGCCCCTGAACACTAACCCGTCCCCCTCTTCCTGGGAATCAGGCACGGTCTCCTGGGCTTCTGGAATGGGACTCCTTGCGCTGGACCTACACTCGCTGCCACCACTGGATCCCACCCTCTCCGGTGTATCCATGCTCTTAAAACCGCTCTCAGGGGACAAACTACCCACCTGAGCTACTCTCTCTTTGGCAAAGGCCCTCTCTGCCTCCGCCATCCTCTCCTGGGCTAGGACCATTTCTGTCTCTAGCCTCTGCTGTTGAATCCTCAGCTGCGCTAACTCCATGGCCTGCTCAAATCTGAGCTTCTCCAGCACTAGCTGATGCTCCCTTTCTTCCCTCCTATCTACCCACTCTTCTGGGGACAGGGAAAGGGATGGGGCAGTGCCCCCGGGACAGGACCCAGTGCGAGACTCCCTATCTACGGTGTCCTCATCAGCTACTGGCGTCTCTGCCCTGCCAAACTCTCCCTCCTCTCCATCCAGGTAATTACCCTCCAGGGATATGGATTGGGAGCCCTGCCGCTGGCTTCCAACGAATCCACCCTGCAAATACTCGGGGGGGGGGGTAATCAGACAGGTCCCCACCGATCTTTAAGGGCTCTCCCCTCTTGAGGGCCTCATAAAGAAACAGCTTTCTCCTAATGTTTCCTACCGGGGGTATCCCTCTCTCTTTGAAGAAGTCTATCACTTCCTGTTCGGTGTACTCCATCAGTTCCACCTCATCATAAACCAACCCCATCGTGGTGAGGATTCTCGGGACACACCCACAGTGGAACAAGGGGACACAATTCCACCAAAACACTTTCAGGAGGAAGCAATACAGCAAACAATATTCCCCACAAAAAGGCTATGAATACTCTCAAAGCTCTACTTGTGGTGTAACCTGTGGCCGCTGTGGTACTGCGCAAGCAAAAGTCCTATCCCACCGCTTGTCACCAATGTAAGAAATGGGGTTACCCAAATCTCCAAGGGGGTAGCATGGAACCAAGCGGGCAGGCCAAACTTCAATAACATGTGAAGCACTCACGCAGTACCTACAGACGACACACCAGGCACACCACAAAAGAGGCAGGACACCAGTTTGAGTTGGAAAATTAAGAAGTTTAGTATCTCCAACCTGCAAAGCAAAAATGCATAACAGTGGTATCATCACATGGCGCCAACTGGCACCAGAGCCAAGTGTATCAAGGGGGATTCTTTACATGGGAAGTAAGGGCTGAGTCTGTAAGTCCATCTGAAATATAAAAATGTGACTAAATTAACTTTGAACCTGGGGCCAATATGGCAGGGCCAACTCAGGCTCTCATCCTTAGTGATAGGCTGTAATGCAAAATACCATTAGCATGAGTACACACCGTGCACTATAACTCCAGCCCGACCCCTGTAAAGGAAACTTCAGGGCATCACAGTAAATCCCAACATACAGGAACACCTGCAATAAATCAGCATAGGGATATCAAACATCAGGCGGGAAGCATTAATATGCATTGGCATCAGTAACATCAACAACAGGGGGTACCCTTAAACATTTCCTATCACCTGGTCACTGTGCAGGAATAAACATTTTACTAGGGCATGACTAACCATTTCACCAGGCAGGGATGAGCCTCTCTTTACGTACAGCAACCCTAGAAGTATATCCCCATAAGACTCTAGGCGACATTTCAGTAGGGTGGCAAGAACAACCTGCCATCAGAGGGTAAAACAGCTCATCCGAGTACTCCACAGGCAATTCCTTACTTATTAACCCTTTTCTTATGGGTAAGAATCACCAGGCAACATGTCTCTTCCCAAGGATAACCCTCCCATTGGGTGCTTCAAAGGGGCCACAGCTTCTCAAGGGGGGTAGACAGTCCCACTCCTCACCTTCTGGGCGCTTCTTCCTCGCAGCGCTGGCGTAATTCCCGGTCCCCACAGTGTCAGGGACCTGGGTAGGGGCCCTTCCTTGTCAGGGGCCCATGGGACAGCAGAGGGGGGGTTTTAGGGGTGCAGGGCCCAGCTCACAGGCCCATGTGGCGGTAGCTCCTCGCAGCAGGTCCCCTCTCTTTCTTGTCCCAGCTCTGACTGACTCTCTGGTGGCACATCCCCTTACTTATACCCTCCTCCAAGGCAGTGCCAGAACCTTCTAGAATGTTGGCAAAGCTGGCCTAAACTGGTTCAAGGGGAGGGGTTGAGCACCCTGGGTGCCAGGCTTTCCCTCCAAAAGCTAGGGGTAGCTGGGTAATATTATCTAGACCGCTGACCTATGGCAGTTCAATGGCAAAACCCATGGCCATGGCATCCATTTTAAACATAGGACATTTCAGTCAGGTGCATTTTACAATGGGGGGAATTTACAAGTGCTCACACCATTACATAGCATTACAATTTAACAAGGCGTCTCACACCACTCATGGCCTATACAGGTTTAATCCCATGGGGGAGACATTCCAAATTAGGGGGGCAAAAGCGAAAAATTTTGGGGGAAAAGGCCAAGTCCAACAGGTACCCTATACTTACATGAACTAATTGCAATTCACGATGGAAGTGATATTAATATGCTTAATTGAAGAATTGTGCATGAGCTGTATTTCAAGAAGGCCTCAAACTTTGCTCCCTTTCCTAGTATGAATTTATGAACTGGGACCCTTTAAAAAAATTACCACTTGTGTTCCAACACTCAAACGCCTTCTTTGATATTTGTAGCTTACTTGACTAGTCTTGCAACAAAAGTGTTACTTCCTAGAGCAAACGCTTGAGAATGGACAGACAAGGGATGAGAGCATGAAATCGCCTATTTTGTAAATGCAACAAATGTTCATATGACTAAACTACAGTGACTCTAAGAAAAGGGCGAGTAATGGATTGCTTAATTCTTCCAGATCTGTATACTCTTACCTACTACATCATCTCATCCTATTGTGAGCAAACAATGGGACAGAGTGGTCCTTTCAAATTTGGTGAGTTCAAGGAGTGTAAAAATGGGATTGATAAAGTATAATTGACTAAATTCTAAACTCTTTTTCCCATCTTGCGGTACAGAGACTGACAACTGGGACTTCCAGAACAACACGAACTGTGACAAAATACTACGATTTGCTGCCGGCTGGTATGCTAACGTAGTGAAACCTTTTAGTCAGAAAGGGTTCACGGGAGAGCAACTGTGGAATAGATGCTACAGTGCGGACATCTTGTGTGTTTTGCTGTTCACCCTATGTGGGAAGGGTATGCCCAGACGTGTATCCCGTGCTCACTAAGCCACTGGAGTCAAGCTATCCTGGCTGAAGACGGCTGATAGCCAGAAACCGGTCCTAGGATGCTTGATTCCGGTCCAGGGAAGACATGGCTTGGCAGTTCAGGCTGGACTGTTCCCATGAGGCACAGGGTCAAGACTGATTTGCATATGGCCGTGTCTGAACTGGGGTGGCTTGGTGAGCAAAATACAGATGGATTAAACCCAGATCTGTGACTGGGGGTGAATGTTTTGCCATTGTGCAACATTCCGTCCATCATCTTGTGTGTTTTACAGTGCGGACAGAGGCAGATGATTCTGTCCATGAACTGGAACTGGTCATTTGGAATTTACTGAACTTTCCTAATAGGGTTAGTATGAGATGCAACTGATATCCCTATTAAATTCTTTTCTTTAGGAAAAAAAACTTCCTCGGCTGAGGAAGATATTTCCTTCATACTTGGATCCCGAAGAGTTTGCAAATGCTATTAAACCTGATCTAATTTAACTTTTAGTTGTATGCTAATTATTTAAAATGTAAAGAAATACAATTTACGATAAATTTCTCTGCTGAGTCTGTCGCATTATTTGTTGCAGCTAAATTCAAATTCAGTTGGTTGTTAACTAAACTAGAGGTGAGATTACTTGGGAGACTGCATCCAATATTGAGTGTTAGCATTTATCTTATTCCAGGTCCTCATATGATATTGTTTGTTCTCTAAGTATTCCAGTCTCTTTCAGCACAGAGCAAGATCCATCAGAGGACCTAAGAGATTTGATATGATAGCTGAGGTTTAATCTGGGATGAGATAATAGAAAATAATTAGCTTATGAGGCCCAACACATAAACTCTACAACACTTTTTCTGGTAGCGTGTCAGATGGTTACTGTCTGTCAAAACTGGGATGTAAGGGGGATGTGTAATAAGAACAATTCAGATTTTCCCAAAACCCAAGTTCAGTTCTGAAGATGACGAGACAAGCGGTGTGAGTATCAATAGGGTTGTGAAATATTGGTGCTTAAATGCGTTACTAATGAGAATAGGTAGAAAAATGTTGTAGTATTTTGTATTGAATAGGGTATTGATGTATTGTACGGTGGTGTAGAACTACACTGAGACTGGTCGAGGGTGTCAGAGAGAGCTGTGCTGTGATTGGGAGCCAGAACAATAATAAGGAAGTATATTTCTCTGGAAATCTGAATGAGATAATTTGTAAAGGACATTAAAATATTTCAACCAAAATCATGAAAATGTTATAGAATTTAAAAACGTTGATACATGGAGATGTGAGTGTACCTACCAGAGAGGGAGTACAGATAGCAACTAAAGGCACACCTGCTTTATATATGACTTTAGAGAAAGGATATAATACATGTACTTTCTTAGAGAATTCAATGAAGTATACTGAGAAAGATAGCCCTTTAGCTTGTCCCCAATATGGTACCTTTAATGTACGAATTCTTGCAAATTTAAGGAGACAGATGAATGATATTAAGCCACCACTCAGACCTTTGCAATTCAAAGCTATCGGAGAATGGGAATATGTGGCTCATGAGAAAGAGAAATACCAGGGGAAATATAAAAACGCTTTAAATTAGTATGTAGAGGCTAAGTGGGATGCTCAACGGAAAGGAGAAGGGATATTGCAGAGGGAGTGCGTATGTTTCCTGTATTGGTCGCAGAAAATAATGAGGGCGAGAAATGCAAAGAAAAGAAAAAACATCTTGAAAACTCTCAAGCTCTCACATTGACTGGTGAGAGTGGTAATTAGATCGATTGTGAGTTTTTGAATAAATTATTGCTGAATCAACCTCCACCATATAACGAAGAAGAGTCACAGAGAGGGTCAAACCCATTAGTGGGAGTTCAACCAGATGCTCCCACATTACCAAATAGTTTAAATCCTTTCCTGATTGAAGAGCAAATGCCCAGAGGAGTAGGGTTTAATAACTCCATAATACCGAATGCTCCAGATGCGCTTTCAGTTCCAATAACAATAGAAACTGTGGTTCCTTTGAATCAATCAGATACGGGAGGACAGCAAATACATGCTTTAACTGCTCCCACTGGATTGAGGGGGAGCAAATACTGTTGCACAGGAATTGAGTAGAGATCAAATAACTTCAAATTTGACATTTCTGAATGAAAATATCTCACAACAAGGTAATGAATCAGGAGATCGCCAAAGGACCATTTGGACTTCTGTATCATCTAATCAAGCAAGACCGACCCCATTATCTAGTATTGGAGAGAGGATTACAGAGACTCCTAATAGAGGAACACAAGCTATGGCAGGAAAGGCTTTATAAGTGGGAATTCAAGGTCTTGAAACCTGTGTCACCCCACGGATGGAGGGAGCTAGTGGAGGATCACAAGACAGTGTATTAAATAAAACAGTAGGGCCAACCCCACAGGAACTTGAGGACTTGATTAAGGACATAGCTCCTTGCACTTTTGACAAGGGTATGGAAGAATGGAATTTCAAGAACAAGAAATAGAAGTGTAAACCCATTTGATGTAGCTAAACTTAAGGTGGAATTGAAAGAAATTATTTTGGAAATCATTAGTCCTGGAAGGATTGTAAGTAATCGGGATGATGAATTATTGCTCGTATGTAAGGATATCATCAGGAGAGCTAGAAAAACTCATGAGAAATTGGCTGATGTTGCACAGAAATATGGGGTGGACATACAGAAATCAAAAACATTACAAAAACCTTATTGATTGGATTTCAGTGACAAAGATCTAGAGAGTCTAAAACCATCAGGAAAAAGATTACAGATTAAACAATTACTGTCAACACTTAGGAAATGGGGTGAGTTAGAAAGATTGGGAGCCAGATGGGCTAAAAAGAAGGGAACCAAAAAGGCAATTATGCCGATGCATCCAGTGTTTGAAGGGGGAATTGAAAATACAGAGACGAAAATGCTTTCCATGAGGGAAGT
Organism: Lissotriton helveticus; assembly: GCF_964261635.1. Lineage (NCBI taxonomy): Eukaryota > Metazoa > Chordata > Amphibia > Caudata > Salamandridae > Lissotriton > Lissotriton helveticus. Next base: position 617,178,833 of record NC_136065.1, on the reverse strand, counting down.
GGCAGGAGGAGGGTATGTATGTATATGTTCATATGGACTACACCAGATATATTATTTTTTACAAATGATTTCCCAAAATTGAGAGAAAACCAATTGAATGGTATAGACAAGTTGAGAGATTTGTGAAGGTTTCAAAGGTTTTATTAAAGGATTTAGATACCCTGTTTGATATTGTGGTCCCAAGTGATCTATCGACAGAATGTAAGATTGCAGTAGATTGTAGTGTGAGTGTAGGTTTAATCCACTGAATCAGAAGAATGGGCACGTAATGCAGGGTTAATCTATGCAGGCCCAAGCAAGTGGCATGATGCGGAATCAGCAGACTCAAAGACAGAAGAATTTAAATTTGACTATGCCACAAGCTTCTATACCTCATATGAATGTCAGGTCCAAAAATATAATGCAAACATGGGATTCCATACAAATGACCAAAGTGACACAAGCCAGAAGGTAACCCAGCAATACTTAATACAGAATGATGACAGTGATTCTGATTTATCCCAATGATGGTGCCTGAGAGGGGAGGACGAATGTGTGCTTGGCACATACTTAGAGGTAGACTAGAGTGGTCCATATGTGGATGGCAAAGTGAATGGAACACATATTTAATTTCTTGTGAACACTGGTGCTACCCATTCCATTGTGAGAACAGCGGAAGTTCCCAACCTATCCCTGTTGGGAAAAGGAATCCAAGTTGTAGGAGTTTCTAACCGATTAATGTCAACCCCTGTAACTGAACCTGTCAAGGTACAAATTGGATCGTTTGAGGATCTGCACACATTTGTGATATGTGATTCCAGTCCAGTGAATTCTTTGGGTCGAGACTTGTTGTGTAAATTCAATTGTTCCTTCCATTGTACTCTGAAAGCAATAGAGTTTCATACCAATGATGAAGAGAATTGTATTCAAAATGACCAAACAAAAGACTGACAATTGTGGAAAAACAGCCCGCTTTCGAGACCCCCCGATGCTGTTTGGCGTAAAGACACCTTTAATCCAATCGTAATCTATCAAAATAACGAGGCAGGCGCTGGGAACTGGAAGGCAAGAAATAGGTTTATTTCTCGTTTCTTGTGACCAATTGCTTGTGTTAGGACGGATAATGCACATCCCTCCTTCTCGGGTGTGTAAAGGGAGAAAAGTTTGGAATAGTCGGGGGTTCCAAGGACAGGGGCAGAACAAAGGGCATCACGTAATTGTTTAAAGGCTGTCTGACATTCAGGAGTCCTGGGGAGAGGTGTGGGGATATCCTTAGCTAGGAGGGATAGAAGAGGTTTAACAATGAGACTGAAGTTTGGCAACCACTGTCTGCAAAAGGAGGTGAGACCTATCAGAGAGCGGACTTGCTTCTGACTTCTAGGGACAGGAGTGTCTAGAATTGTCTGTATTCTGTCGGGTGTAAGCTTCCTTCCTTCCTTTGATAAAAGGTGACCTAGGTATGTTACTTGCGATTTGCAAAACTGCAGTTTCTTCCGGGAAACCTTGTGGCCATTCTCGGCAAGAAAATAGAGTAGTTTGATGGTAGCTGTGATGGCTAGCGGTGTGGTGTCTGCTGCTAGGAGGATGTCATCTACGTACTGTATCAGTGCCACACCGTCTGGTAATTGTACAGCATCCAACTGTCTCTTGAGTGTTTGGCTATAGATGCTCAGACTTGCTGTGTACCCCTGAGGTGCTCTACAGAATCTAAATGAGCGAGACTTTAGGGTAAATCCGAATAGATAGCGGCTGTCCTGATGGATGGGTATAGAGAAAAATGCGTTTTTAAGGTCAATTACGGAAAAGGTGGTAGCAGTGGAGGGAATTAAAGTCAGAATGGTGGTAATGTCGGAAACTACTGGGTACTGTGGAACTACGATTTTGTTTACTTCTCGCAGATCAATGATGAAGCGGTAGGCCTTTCCATCTCCCTCTCCCTGTCTCTTTACTATCAGTAGTATAGGGCTGTTACAAATGTTGCTCACTACCTCCTCGACCACCCCTGCCTCCATCAAAGAATGTATAATGTCTGTAAGTGCCTTCTCACCCTCTGGTGAGATTCTGTACTGCGGTACCTTCGGTAGGATTGCGTCTTGTCGTATGGTCACGTGTACTGGGTCAATCATCATTCGTCCTATGTCCGAGTCAGACTTAGCCCACAAGTATGATGGCAAAGTGTCAAGTAGGGTTGTGTCGGTCTCAGAGATGGCGTACATGTGCTGGGAAGGGCTATCTCTATAGTGCTGGTGGTTGTCATGTAAGATGACACGCACTCCGTCTGGGGAACACCTGATTGTCGCATAGAAGTGTTTCAAAAGGTCAGGTGTGCCTTAGGAAGTAGTGCATGTGTTTCCTGCACTCCTCTTATTCTTGAGTCAAAAGGTCAAGACCCATAATGGCGTCTGGGGTGGTGGAAGAGAGGAGGAATGTCGTTTCAACAACATTGTTGTCGAGGTTGAAAGGGATCAGTCTGGACAATGGGTTGGTGGAGGGCGTACCATCAAATCCTATTGAGGTCACATGTGAGCCAGACAAGGGTGCCCTTGGAATCAGTCGTTTGGATAGTGCACTTCGTGTTGCTCCTGTGTCTACCAGAAATGGTGCCCAGAACCTTTGCGGTAACATAAGTGCCTTGCTGATCAACATTGAGCTCGACTGGATCCCCGTTGTCATAATCTGTCTGCTGATACTGGCTCTGTCTAGGGTGGTCAAATGCGTTCACTCTTCCTGGTCTCGCTTCACTCGCTCCGCCTGCATACCCTCTCCCACGTCCTCTTCCTCTCTGTTCACTTGCTATTTCTCTCGTTCCTCTGCCCCTACCGGCTCCCAATAGAGCCAGGCATTGGGATTTCCAGTGTCCGTATTCCTTGCAAAATGCGCATTGATCATGTCCTAAGTCGTAAGGTGTCAGTGAGTCATTTCTAGGTGGCTATACTCTAGGGACATTCTGTTGGTATCCCCCCTTATATTGTTCCCTCCCCGTAGTCACCCATTGGAGTTGGGCCATCATTACTCTCTCCTTCAAGTCTTTCTTTTTCTTTTCGGTGGCCCTGTCATTCTCGTTTTTCTGGTGCTCGTAATACTGTGCCATTTGGAGAATGGCCGCCGGTTTGGATGCTGCCCAACTACTCTCGCTAGCTTGCAATTTCTGGGACACCTCCGGTAACAGTCCTTTAACATAATTTTGTGCGAATAAGTGGTGTCCAGTGGCAGTGGACATGTCCTGTCCGCTGTAATCGGAGAACACTGTTTCGAACCTTGAGAAATAGTCGGAGACGTCCTCTTGTGGTTTCTGGCGGCAGGCAGTTACTATGGACCAATCTATCTTTTTCTCCGGTATTAGTGTTTTAACTTTGTGCACTATTTCGTCCGGAACATCCAATATAGCTTTAACTGGTTTCTGTCCAGGATTCCGCTTCTTGTCTAATGTGCCGAGTTGTTCCCAGGTATGGCCGAGCAGTTCTGTGTGGTCTATCCTACTAATCTGTTTCCACACATCAGCTGGTAAACATAACCCAAAGAATAAGTCGATGTTGGCAAGCGTCATTATGGTGGACCCTAGAGCGGTACCTAGTTCGGTGTAGAAGGCAGTGGGATTCTTTCGCAAATCCGGCAGGGATTTACGGAACGTCAGGATGTCCTGCCTGTCCCATGGTTGGTACACCCAGTTGTAGACCACCCTCCCTTTAGCGTACTGATGGTTTATATCGTCGTTATTCCCTTGTCCCCTAGGGGGAACCCAATAAGGAGCAGCTTCCTTAATTGGCATCATGTTATCTGGCTTTTCCGTTGGAGTTTTCGCCATTTTCGATGCCCTGTCTGTGTCTATCTGCCCTTGTTCTACAAGGTGGCGGAGTACTTCTAGCGTGGATGAAAAAAGTTCAGCCACATCGTTGCTGCTTTCGTGTCCGATGTCAACTTTTCTATAGAGAGCCACTAATCTCTCGGGCCCTATATTCTGGTACTTTTCTTCATAGGCTTTCAGTGCATGGTAACGAAAGGCGCACAATAAAATGTCGTTTGTGGTTGTTGACATGGGGATTGCCGATGTCTGTTATATATTCTTCTGTTTCTCTTCTATCCACAAGAGTTTTAACTATTTTATCAATGCTTGCCCGTTCATGCGTACTGAACCCTGGGCAACACCTTTTCTAACGATCCTGTTTCTAATAATATGTTTGTGGAAGAGGCACTTGGTGTAAGTGGCTCAACTGGAGCGGAAACGTTTGTGGCGTGTCTGCTTGTACCTTGTGGTTCTTGGCATACTACTATGGGATGGGTAGGTGCGTAGGGGGGTGGCATGTAGACGATCGGAGGGCCTAACAAGAGATCATCATCTAGTCTCTGTTTCGCTGGTAACTCGGGGTAAAGAGTCGAGGGCGCTCTAACAGGGTATTGTCCTGACATTTTCGATTCTTTTTCGTTTCTATCAGTCTCCTTCTCTTTTATCTCATCTTCTAGCCTTTTACAGGCCTGGTAAGACGATTTTCGTAACTCCTTATCCTGTCTAGCTTCGTCTCTTTTCTTACGTTGAGTTGCTTCTTTTCACCAGTGGCCAAAGCTGTCAAGCATGGTTGGTGTAGTTTTCTTTTTGTGGAGAGCAATTTCTAGCGCTTCTATTTTATCGAGATCAAAAGATCCCATCAGTGGCTACTGATTTGCCCGGTCTTTCTTAGTATACTTGTGCCATAGTTTGCTATAAGCAATGATGGCTACTCCATATTTAACGTACATGTCCTTGTTAGGGGTGCCTTCCGGCGGGGCCGGATGACTGACCTCTAACAAACGGTCCGGTCCCAAACATTCAAACAATTTTGAGAAGACAGGCATGCTATATAATCGGTCAATATGAATATCTCAATAGGTCGTGGACAAAGGTCCGCACTACGTGTCCTTCACTACCTGCAGAGAGTGAATTTTTACTAACCTATGATTGTTTGCAGGTAGGGAATGTCTCAATTTCAATCAAATAAGCCTAAAAGTGGAATACTAGTATCCTAACAATCAATCAAACAAGCAGTTATGTCGTGTAGCACGACCTTACCCGGACCGTATGGACAGTTCTTTGTCTTCCCCTTCCAGCGCCTGGTTGTCCTCTCACTCCGACATCAATACGGCACTCCACTAGGGTCCCAGTCAGGACTCCAGGTCACTCGAGAGAGAGGTCCGCTCGGAACTGGTGAAGTTCAAGTTGATCGGCAGCCAGACAAGGGTCTTCTCAAGGCACGTATACCCCAATCGGTTTGTTGTTCACTCCGTCGTTGGGACCTCTCTTACTTGGACCGGCGAGTCGCTGATGGGCCCCACGTTTGGGATGCAAAATTGGGGAAAAACAGCCCCCTTTCGAGACCCCCGATGCTGTTTGGCGTAAAGACACCTTTGATCCAATCATAATCTATTAAAATAACGAGGCAGGCGCTGGACACTGGAAGGCAAGAAATAGGTTTATTTCTCGAGAAGAGAACCACGTTGACTGCAGACACCGGGATGTCAGAGGGAAGTGTTCTAACAGCATCTCCGTGGCCCGCACTTTTATACCCATTTCGTACACTTTATTACATGTAAAACATCCCTGGAATTCCTGCCCCCGGAACATTCCCACACAAGCCCAATGATGATTGACCCACACCCAGATGTAACAGATTGATGTTATCGCGCAGCTGGACATTCCGACAGGATCTAAGAATGTGTGGGATCAGTCGGATCTAAGGGTTCGCTTCATTGATTAGATCAGCCCTTTTGTTGGTAAATACAAGTCCTGCCAGGTGTGGATAATAAACCAGGCCCACAAGGGTCGATTAGTGCCTGTGGTCGGAGTGAGAGGGCAGATGCAAGGAAGGAGGTTATCAGGGGGACTCGCTGCGCAGGGTGGATGAAAGGGTCGAACAAGCTTGAGGGCGGGAAGTGGCACCGGGGCATTGTCGGAAGGATAAGGTTTTATGACCCCAGTGCATCTGTTCAGGCTTGGTCGCAGCGTTGGGGGATGATTACAAGGCCGGGATGAAACACGGGTGACCAGTGGTGTATGAAATGGCCGTGGTATCTAAAATGGTTGCCGCTTACGCGCTCGCAGGGGCCTGTGTCGAGCAAGATGGCGCCGGCAATGTTCACATTATCGATATTATTTTCCACACATCGAAGGGTTATATCCTTTATTAACATGTGATGATTTACCTCTATAATTAAGAGACACAGTGTTATCTGAAGTTTGGGATTTCACTGGAAAGGATATTGGGCTGATCAAAGGAGTGGCTCCAATACAGACCACTTTGAGACCAAAAGCAGAATTTCTTCGAATTCCACCATATAATCTGAGCCCGAGACCATCGCTGGTATAACACCTTTGATTGAGTCATTGATTGAACAAGTTATTTTGAGGGAAATCATGGGGAGCCCATGCAATTCACCTATTATGGGAATTCAGAAACCAAACAGGAATTATCGGATCATGCAGAATTTGTACAAAGTTAATCAGATTGTGATACCATGTTGTCCAATCGTGCCACATCCAGCCGTGACACTATATCAGATTCCATGTGAAGATGAGTGGTTTTCTGTCATTGACCTGTGCCAAGCCTTCTTCTCCATTCCCTTACACCCAGATAGCCAATAATTATTTGCTTTCCAGTTCGGATATCGTGTCTTGGCACCAAGTTCCACAAGGCTGCACAGAGAGTCCTTCCATTTTCAATCAAATATTGAAGAAAAACTTGGAATCACTGGTGATGCCAAATCACTCTGTTCTGGTACAGTACATTGATGACTTGTTGGTAGCGTCAGGTACACAGGAGACTTGCATATGTGACAGGGAGTGGGTATTACTGAATTATGAGGCAAGGAGTGGGCATAAAGTATCACCAACAAAGTTACAATTTTGCAAGAGGGAGGTCCTTTACCTAGGACATCAAAGTGAAAAGGGAGCTAGAAAGGTGTCACAGGATCGGATTACTGCCATTCCACCAAACACACAAAAAGAATGTGCCTGTTTCTGGGTTTGGTTGGCTATTGCCACCAATGGATTCAAAATTTCTCACTAACAGTTAAGCCACTTCAGAGGCTTACAAACAAGGATGTGTCAGATCCAGTTCCATGGAATGATGAATGCAGGCACTTTTTTAACGAACTGCGAGAGAGTTTGTTTTGAGCTCCAGCATTGAGAATGCCCAACTTTAACAAAAGCTTCACTCTGTTGTGCAGTGAGCGCGAAGGCTGTGCATTGTCAGTTCTAAAGCAGATGCATGGAACTACGCGCAGACCTGTTGCATAATTCTTAGCTACATTAGATCCTGTAGCTGCGTCATTGCCTGGATATCTAAAGGCAGTTCCTGCCACATGTGTGAGTTTGGAACAGTGTGAGAGCATTGTGATGGGTCATTCACTGAAAGTGCATGTACCACATTCTGTTGAGATTTTGCTTACTCGTACTCGAACGCAACATCCCCCAAGTAGTTGGTTAACTAAATATGAACACATGATTCTGGGTGCTGAGAACGTGTCATTGGTGAGATGTTCGAGTCTGAATCCGGCTACATTGATGCCCCTACCAGGAATTGAAGATGTGATTGATGAAGCATATCATGATTGTTTGGATGTAACTGAGCTGTGCACAAAGCCCGGACTGGATATTTTGGATGTCCCACTACCCGAGTCAGATTATGTGTTGTTTGTGGATAGATCATGCTTATGAGATGCAAGAGGAATTTTGAGAGCTGCTTATGCCATTTGTACCATTGTGGTAGTGGTGGAAGCTACGTGGTTGCAAGGAGTGTATTCAGCCCAGATGGCTGAATTGATTGCGCTAACCAGGGCTTGCAGCATTACTGAACAATTGAGAGTTAGAATTTTTACGGACAGCAATATGGTTTTGGGGTTGTCCATGATTTTGGGCATTTGTGGTCTCAGCGTGGGTTCATGACCTCTTCAGGTTCACCCATCTGAAACGGAGAGCGTGAAAAATCTACCGCTTTTCCCGCCCACATTGCAGTGGTAAAATGTCCAGCCCATTATTAGGGAAACAATTATGTGACGGTCCATAACCGCTATGCGGATGAGACTGCGCTCTATTGCGCCCTAAATTCTTACATCTTCAATGGGGACCAATTAAAAGAACAAACTGATGTCACAGTATGCAGGCTGATGTTTTCGGTTGTGGAAACATGGAAAGAAATAAAAGCTTTACAGGATGAAGTGTCAGAAACAGAAAGACAGGGATGGATCAAAGCAGGTTGCACACAAAGGCAGGAAGATGAGGTGTGGGTATACACAGATGGAGGACCTGTTATACCTGATAGTTTGCTGTCACCAATGGCAAGAATGTATCATGGTCCCACACATGCCGGGAGAGCTACTATGATGCACATTTTTCAACAGACATGGCTTTTCCCCGATTCCGAGCTGTTGCTGAGGTGTTGTGCCAGAGGTGTGTGATATGTCAACAACAAAATGTAGGAAAGAGAACACTAGTTACAATGAGTCACATATGAAGATCTGGAGGACCCTTTAATAGGATGCAGCTTGATTGTATCGAGATGCCCCCTTGCAATGGACTGAAATATTTTCTAGTGATTGGGTGTTCGTTCTCTCGTTGGGTAGAAGCCTATCCAACCAGGTGTAATGACAGTTTAACTGTAGCTAAACTACTCCTTAGCGAGCTTATACCACGGTTTGGATTTCCAACCTCTTTGAAATCGGACAGAGGATTAATTTTAACAATAAGGTGATGCAAATGCTTTTTGCAGCATTACAAATTGAGCAGAAGCTACACTGTGCATACCAACCAGAGGCGTCTGGAATGGTTGAGCAGATTAATTGAACGCTAAAGTTCCCACTGGCAAAGGTGTGTGCGTCCACGTCTCTGAAATGGATTGAGGCTTTACCCTTGGTGTTGATGAATTTGAGAAGTATCCCAGACAGACGAACTGGACTGTCACCACACAAAATCATAACGGTGAGGGCTATGAGACAGCCTACAGTCCCAGCCAATCAGCTAGTAAATGTAACTGATTATTTGGTACTCGATTACTGTAAAAGTTTAGCTGATGTGGTCTGTTCTGTGTCTCAGCAGTTTGGGAGGCTGCCACTTCACCACAGCAGGATCAGTGGCATGACCTTTGTCCCGGTGACTGGGTCCTGGTGAAGAAACACATGCGCAAATCGTGTTTGGAGCCTCGTTAGCGTGGGCCATATCAAGTGATCTTTGTTACCACAACTGCTGTCAAATGTGGTGGTCTGCCTAATTGTGTACATGCTGCCCACACTTCCAGGTCCCATATCTCCTTGAAAATATGGTACATATAGTGGATGTGCCGGTGGTTACAGTGAGACGTCCAACTCAGTTCAGTCATAGAGTAGAGAGGCCGCCAGCTAAATGTGTCTCACAGCACTGGTTCAAATGAGGGTCAGTGTCAGGAACCCCTTATCATCTCACTGTTTAGTCCTCCAAATATCCTCTCTCAGGATATAAAGTGCTTTGGTCAAGAAATACCTGCTTTGGAGAAGATGGAGTCCTTGCTGAAAAACTTCTACTTAAGTTAATCCTGCAGCGATTAACATTACCGCATGGAAAGCCCTCTGATATGGCTATTGCTCTTCTGAGGCACAGTTTGCGGTCTAGATGTTCTGGCCGCGAGACAAAAGAGAAGCGTTAATGTACATGAGCAAGCTACGTGCGGCGCACTTCAACTGTGGATTTTGTCGTTGAGGTAACGTTTCTCCTTTGTGCTGCTTCAGCATCCTGTCAGAAAAGGAATTTGTTGTCAAAAAGAACAGTGTTTAGCCCTGCACATGTCTGAAAGGCACAGCGGGGAATTCGTCTGAAGAAGAGTAGTGTTCCTGGGAGTTAGAGAACCTTCAGTGAATAGAAGTGTTCTCGGATTTCAAGTAAGAGGGCTATAAGGCTATCAGTGCCTTTACAGCGCTATAGTCAGTCAGTGCTCAAGACACACAGAAACAGTATCCAAAGGCTGCAAAGTAAATTGTTAAAGACAGAAACAAAATAGGTGAACTTTTAATTGCTCAGTTTTCAAAAAGGTAATTCATTTGAATAAGCTCAGCGACTACGTAAAAACTCTATATAGTAACTCTCTACTGCTCAGTCAAATATCATCTCGCTGAATTTATTTTGCTGGATAATAATAAAAAAAGACTTTCATAAAAGATACTAAAGCAACAGTTATTTGGAGGTTAACAATTATATTGTCAACAGTGTTCTCCCAATTAAAGCAGGCAGCATTGCTCTAACAGCAACAACAACAGAATACAAATTTGGTTTCCCAATATTATACCAAAGCCTCCTATGTGATTTTTTAATAACTGTTGACACGATAGAGAGTGACTACACGCAGGACAAAACAGGTAATTAGAGAATAATACAAGTTTAGTGACATTAGAGGGAAATTAAATTATGAAGATATAAAGATAAAATAATAACTGTGTACATTTATTCTTAGGTGCCTGTGAGAAGACTTGTAGTTGATGCGCCAGACGTCTGAGGCAGTCTCTCTCTTTTTCTTCTACTTCCCCCATGCTAGTGTATCTGACAGATTTACATAGTTTGTCCTGCGCAGTGGTGGAGAGGACTGAGGGACAGTTCATCTGTTCCTGAGGAGATCAATATTCAGGTACCCCTGACAGACTGAAGTGCCCGTCCCATAATTGAGAAATCAGTTCTCCTCCTGGGCGGAATGGCAGAGGGAATAGACTTGAAAGCCTTGATATCCATTTTGGATGGTATGCAAAATCAATTGAATAAGTTTAGGAGGCGTGGCCATGATGGCGATGAACGCGCTGGTAAGGAGCTCTGGAGCGGGTCCACTCACTCTCCATTAATATCCTACCTCATAAAGTGGGGTCCTTACCTGCTGGACTGGAGGCTGGAGTCATCGGCGGCCCGAGCTGAGGCTAGCGGACGCCGCTGGACCAGATGGGGCGCTGGAGCAGCCTACACTGGCGGGCTTCTGTCACAAGGCTGGGCCTTCCTCGTGCTGAGTGCCACCTCGGTTTGGAACAGCTGAGGTGGGGCGGAGGCCAGTCGAAGGCGGCGAACTACAAGAGAGGGCCGGCGAACTGGCGGGGGCCAGACGAGCTCTCCGCTGCCGCTTGTGACTCTGTCATGGACCAGGGCTGGGCGAGAGGAGACGACAGGCTGCATCTGAGCCGACATCCAGGACAGGCTGAGCTCCGGTGCGGCAGATCGAAGAGCGGCGGGCCTGACCCGGTCCGCTGGATAACTGGGGAGGGCCACTCGCTAGGAAATCAGGAGGCGGTCTGCGACCCCCTTTCCCCTACCCGGCTTTATGCATTGCAAATGACAAAGCGTTGCCCTGAGGTGAGGTGCAGCGGGGAAGCGGTTACAAGGATTGCTGGCTGGACTGGTATACGGGAGTACAGCAAAAGAGACTCTTGTTGACCTATTGAGGAGACTTTTGAGCCTGCCTGCATGCTGCTTGCTTACCAGCGCTTTGCTGGGGCTCTGAGCTCGCCCCACAGCTGAATTTATACAGGGTGCCTGGGAGCCACAGACGTGCTGGTAAATTAATGCGAGGGGATTTGAAATGAGGTGTTCTCCATGTGATGGATATACTTGGAAGTATGGAGCTATATCACGCAATGAGACACTTTTTCTTGGGTGCTGTGGTCGTCCACTCCCTGCTATCACCCTCTTTACTGGCCGATTGAGGCAAGTCACTGACATGGTGACCCTACAACATTGTATACTACGGGGGAGAGCGGCTCACTCCGGATCCAGACAGTAAAACAGTACTATCTTGCTGGGAGGCAATGACCTCCCCTGCTCTGGAGGCCCATCGATGCAACAAGCTTCCGCTGGGACCTCGGAGATCCCTTAGCAGACCTCCCCTTGGTCCTGGGTGATTAGATCCTTGAGAGGCTTGGCTACATTGCTTCAAAGCACAGAGCATGAAGACACAAACATGGGGAAAGACAGACCGCCAAGGGGAGCGCAGCAAACTTAGACCAATATACCGCACAGGGTGGCACCACTGCGCACCTCCGCCAGTGGTAGTAAATGCACCGACGGACCCCACTGGCGCCATTGAGGCCTCCAGCACGACGGTACAGGCAAAAATAGATGCAGTCTCCTTTGATGTAATACTGAGAATGGACCTGTGGGCAGTAGCGGGCAGATCCCTGGTGACCGAACAGATGGTCTCAAAGCTGGAGACCGAGGTCTCCACCCTGAAAACAGCCCTCACTGATTTAACAGCAAAAAAAGTTTCAATCTAGAGACCGTTTACCCCTATCTGAAAGACGAGTTTTATACACTACCAGATTCTACCAGGTTTTTGAACACATACCAAGGAAGATCGAGGGGAAAGTTCTTGACATTCTCCGATACTTTATCTTCTGAGTCTGCGGGGGATTCTGAACCAGGTGAAGGGTCTTCTAATAGAAACCAGCAGAAAAGGCCTTTTTTCGGGCGGTGCCAGCAACAACCACGAACGAGATTCAAACCCCAATGGGAGATGACAACCCGCAAACATCACTACAAATCATGAATAAATCATCTTTCATCAATCTATCAAACAGGGTGCTCACAAAGGCAGAAATGGAAGTTCTTGAATTGGGACTGTCTTTTGTACCGGGTACCATGATGGACTTTACCAAAGTCAAAATAGAAGTCATTGAATTTTTTAGAAAAGTCCGCTTAAAGTGGTTCTTCAGAGACTCACCCGGTGTTGCTCAGACTGAGGCCTCAGGGCTGAGAAATAAGTCATCTTTTTGTCCTCCGAATCATAATATGTCTAAAGACATAATGACCTTTGAACATGCAGTACTATCGTCACTAAATACCATGGAGAAGAAGCGTTTCTTTGTTCCATCAAACATAACAAAGTATCACAAGGAGTCTATCAACGAGTTAAAAAACCAAGGGGATGCTGTGATTCGACCAGCGGATAAAGGAAGAGCAGTGGTCCTATGGTCCAAGGATCTGTACAAAACAGAAGGCTCAAATCATGTGCACAATTTGGAATGGTACAGACAGATTACTCAAGACCCGACAGTCCAAATAATGCAAGAAATAACATCTATTGTGAATGGAACCAAAGGCAATGGCATCCTGGGCCCAAAAGAAGCAGAGTATTTGATCAAAAAACATCCCCTGTACTTTTTGCCGAAAGTGCATAAGGACGCCTCGGTACCGCCTGGGCGACCCATCGTTTCCGGGTGCGACTCGATTTTGGAACCGGTGTCAAAATTTGTCAATGTTTTTTTAAAACCATTTCTATCTGAAGTACCAGCACACTTATGTGATACCTTGGAGTTTATAAATAAAGTGGAAGGATTCCAATTTGACCCCACAACCTAGATCCTTGTGACAATGGACGTGGCGTCCCTATACACGCAAATTCCCCAACAAGATGGCTTAGAAGCCATTGAGATGTACCTGGAAAAGAGGCCTCGTCCGCATAGAGTACCAACTGATCTGATATTACGACTTGCATCCCTGGCATTGAAAAGGAAATTTTTCATGTTCGTAGATGAGCTGTTCCTCCAGGTCAAGGGGACGGCGATGGGTTGTCCCTTTGCTCCTGAGATGGCGGTACTGTACATGGCCCAATATGAAAATAAGTACATATATAACAACAATCCGTATAAGGTACATATAAAGCAATGGATCAGGTACATTGATGACGTCTGGTGTATCTGGGAAGGATCATCAATGGCCTTGGAAGAATTCCATGAATGGTTGAACAACTGGAGCCCCGACATAAAATTCAGTCTGACATATGACTCTAAATCACTGTCCTTTTTGTATGTTGAAATAAAATACACTCCTGATGGTTTGATGTCTTCTTTGTACCTCAAAAAAACTGATAAAAACAACGCATTGCATTACCGGAGTTAACATCCAAGAAATTTGAAAAACAATCTCCCATATGGAGAATTCCTAAGGGTGAGGCGTAACTGCTCCAGGGTAGAAGATTTTGAGACACATGGCATAGCTTTATGCAACAAGTTGCAAGAAAGAGGAAACCCGCGCAAACTCGTTAAACATTCTATGAAAAGAGCACGCTGGACCCCAAGAGAACATCTACTTGAGAAGAATCAGAAATCACCAACCGAACGGATAGTGTGTGTTTCCACATTCGGTCCCTGTTAGAACCGGGGGTCTCTGGTTGGCAAAGGTAAGTACCTTGGCCCAAGTAGGGACCCCTAGCTCCGGTCAGGGCGACGGAATAACCCTCTGAGATAACCCCTGCTCACCCTCTAGGTAGCATGGCGCGAGCAGTCTAGGCTAAACTCGGAGACAATGTGGATAACATTTGCACTTAACACAACAGCAATTCCCAATCCACCACAAACTGAGACCACACAGGTAAGTATATATAAAATATAACTTTATCTAGATTCAGCCTGTAAATGAAGCAGTTGCATGATAATCACTTCTTTAGAACACATAGCATTCTAGCTTAAAGGTTGCACTTAATTTCTAGGATGGTACTTGTAAATAGGCAGGTCTGTTCATTCACAACAATAGTCTCAGGTTCCAACAAAAATAGTCTCTAGTCTCTTAAATCAGGTCTAAAAATATGCCCCTGATTTCTATGCAATTCGCTCTCAAAACGAGCCAGGAAAACAATGTCAGCGCTTAAAAATAGCCAAGTCGATCTGCCCCTAATGCCAGGAATGCCAAGCGCGGCAGCGCGTCTCACCCGAAGGCTGGGGGGACTCCTTTTCCTTCCCCCGGCACTACTTTCTGCCTCAGGCGAGCCTCCCTTGCCAGCGCTCACTCGCGCTTGGGCCCGGCCGGTCCCAGCAGGTTCTCCGCCCGCTCCCAGTCTCTCGGGGGCGGCGAGGAGCAGGGACGGCAGGCCGGGGGCTCGAGCACTCCGACAATTCCCTCGGCGAGGTCGGGTCAGTCTTCCCCGGTCCCGGCGGTGATTACGCAGGCAGACGAGGTCCTTGACGACGGGAACCAATCCTGTCGCGGCCCTTCAGCCGAGCCTCCCGTGACGACACCGTCACCCAGGCGGAGTCAGCCAATCCGGTCGCGGCGCTTCTGCCGAGCCTCCCGTGACGTCACCGCCTGCTCTGGGGAAATCGACCAATCCGGTCGCGGCGTTCCTCACGCAGCCCACGGCGGCAGCCAACCACTGCGCGGCCCCTTCGTGGCTGCGGGCAGACCCTCGGGGGTGATTTCAGGGCCCGGGCCCGCGGCGATGCTGAGGCGGGTCAAGCGTATTTAGCCCTCACCACGCTGGAGCGCTTCAGAACCCTCTGGCCCCTCACAAGCACGTGTCGATGAACACGTCGATCTTGAGATGCAGCAGTTAGTAGTCAGCGCGGCGCTCTCAAGCAGAACAGAGAGCAGCCAGCGCGCTACACGGGGCAATCAGCAGGGCTTAGTCCAGCAGTCCCCGAGTTTCCCTGCACACAGCAGTTTCACGATCTCCTTGTCACACAGCAACTTCAGGGGGGGGGGGGGGCACCGCAGAGTCTTGTTTCCTTGGGCAACCTTTATGTTCCTGGGTTGCAGACAGGGGGCCAGCTCTTCTCAGGCCCTTGGAGATTCAAGAATGTAGACACAGCACACAGCAGAGTCTTGGCAGTTTCAAGTAGGCAGGGTCACAGCACACAGCAAAGTCCCTTTCTTCTCCTTAGCTTCCAGTGGGACAGTAGAACAGGTCAGCCCTTAAAGCACACAGCAAGGCAGTCTCCCTTTAGTTCTCTAGCCGTCCTCCTTCCAGCAAAGGTTCCTTCTTGCTTGCAGAATTTCAGAATCTAACTCTCTGCAGACAGGGGTCCTTTCCTTATACCCCTCAATGTCTTTGAAGTTCTTTGTGCATGGAGGCCCTGGGTCCAGTCTAAACCAGTTCTGGGGGTTGCGGAGCACTGAGGTGTCTCTGGTTTTCTTCTTCCTGTCAGCTTCAGGGCCAGTGGTGTCAGTTGACCACCAGGAGAGAGCTAACGTGGGGGAGGTAGGCAGGCGCAGCCCAGCTCTTATCAGGTATTCCTTCCTCCCTCCTCCCAGGCAGGCAGATGTGCCCTTTCATCCCCGGGATGGCTCCGACCCTCTCCTCTGGGGCTCTGCAGCCCCTCCCTGTCACATCCAAACCAGGCAGACATTCCACAAACCCAGGCACACAGAAAGGTTTAGACAAGAGAAAAGCCACTTTCTAAAAGTGCTATTCTCCAACCCAGGATTTAAAAACACCCTTCACTAAAAGATGTGTCATTAAATTCTGAGTCCAGGGATATCTTTCACTTATGTCCCATCTTGTTCCTATGGGGAGATAGGCTGGTAGCACATGGGCCCAGCCTCCTCCATGTTACTCTATGGAGCAAGATAGCCTTACAGCAGTGAGCACACAAAATGGCTGCAGCCCACTACCAGAGCATAGTACCTGCACTAGCACATGCTCTACCTTATCCATACACTGCACCCTGCCCAGGGGGGTACCTTGAGCCTTCCATAGGGGTGACTGATGTGCACAGACAGGGAAGGGTTAGGCCTAGCCAGTGGGGACACTGGCCAGGCTGACATGGCAGTCACTGACTGCACACAGGCTCTGCGCTAGCAGGCCTGAGTCACCATTTTAAAGCTACTCATGTGGGTGGCGCAATCTGCGCTGCAGGCCCACTAGTAGCATTTGTCATCACCAGCCCTGGCACACACAGTGCCCTCTACTAGGGACTTCGTGGTGATACAAATATGCCAATTAGGTATATTCAATCAATATCACAATTTACAGAGGGAGCACTTACACTCTGACACTGATCAGCAGTGGCAGAGTGTCCAAAGCATCTAAATCAGCAAAAACGAAATCCAGCACAGCATCAACACACATGAGTCAGAGGCAAAATATGGGGGAAGAATCACGCCAAAAGGTGTCAGGTCTAACACGTGTCCCCTCCAGCTGAAAGTGGGGAGAACTACCCAACCTCTTGGGAGTCCTCATCACTAAGGCGGAAGAATCTGGACAGACCGTCAGCATTGGCGTGTTCTGTACCAGGGCGGTGCTCCACCGTAAAATCCATCCCCTGTAGGGAAATGGACCACCTCAACAATTTTGGATTCTCACCCCTCATCTGCATTAACCATCTGAGGGGCCTGTGGTCGGTCTGAACGCGGAAGTGAGTCCCAAACAGGTAGGGCCTCAGCTTCTTCAGAGCCCAGACCACAGCGAAAGCTTTTCTTTCAATGGCACTCCATTTTTGTTCCCGGGGGATCAGCCTCCGGCTAATGAAAGCCACAGGTTGGTCTCCTCCCTCATCATTGATCTGTGAGAGTACTGCTCCCACGCCTTGCTCTGAAGCGTCAGTTTGCACAATGAACTCACTGGAAAAGTCAGGTGCCTTAAGCACCGGTGCTGTACACATGGCAGTTTTGAGGGTGTCAAAAGCAGTTTGACAGGCCTCAGTCCAATTCACTTTTCTAGGCTGATTCCTAGATGTCAGCTCTGTCAAAGGGGCCACAATGGTGCCATAACCTTTGACAAACCGTCTGTAATACCCGGTGAGACCTAGAAAGGCTCTCACCTCAGTCTGGGTCTTGGGGGGTTCCCAAGCCAGAATGGTATCAATTTTTGCCTGTAGGGGCGCCACCTTGCCGCTCCCCACCTGGTGTCCCAAGTACACCACAGATCCCTGCCCTATCTGGCATTTACTGGCCTTGATAGTGAGGCCTGCCTTCTGCAGAGCCTTCAACACTTCAGTGAGGTGTTGCAGGTGTTCCTCCCAAGTGGAGCTGAACACCGCAATGTCATCCAGGTAGGCTGCGCTGAATTGCTCCAGCCCTGCCAGTACCTGGTTGACCAATCTCTGAAATGTGGCGGGGGCATTTTTCAACCCAAAGGGCATGACAAGAAACTGGAAGTGTCCTTCTGGCGTTGAAAATGCTGACCTCTCCTTTGCCCCGTCAGTTAAGGCAATCTGCCAGTACCCTGAAGTCAAATCAAAAGTACTCAGGTACTGGGCAGCTCCCAACCGATCCACCAGCTCATCAGCTCTGGGGATGGGGTGCGCGTCAGTCTTCGTGACCGCATTGAGCCCACGGTAGTCCACGCAGAACCGAAGTTCTGGGGGGCCACCGGGGGTAGCAGCTTTCTTAGGCACTAAGACCACTGGGCTAGCCCAGGGGCTGCTGGAGGGCTCAATAACCCCAAGCGCCAACATCTTGGAAACTTCTTCCTTGATGCTAGCTCTGACCTTGTCAGCCACCCTGTAAAACTTCTGTTTCACAGGCATGCTGTCTCCAGTGTCCACGTCGTGGACGCACCACTTGGTGACACCTGGGGTCAGGGAGAACAGTGGGGCGAACTGACCCAAGACTTGGCGACAGTCCTCCTGCTGTTCGGGGGTCAGGGTGGGGGAGAGGACCACACCATCCACTGACCCATCTTGCTCCTTGACTGCCAGGAGGTCAGGGAGAGGATCACTATCCTCCTCCCCTCCAACATCTGTAGCCATGAGCATAGTCACTTCAGTTCTTTCAAAGTGGGGTTTGAGGCGGTTCACATGTAGCACTCTCAGGGGCTGCCTGGGAGTCTTCAGGTTAACCAAATAGGTAACCTCACTCTTGCGCTCCACCACCTCATATGGCCCGGACCACTTGTCACGGAGCGCACAAGGCTCCACTGGCGCCATCACCCACACTTTCTGACCGGGTTGGAACTCAACCAGAGAAGTGTTCTGGTCATACCACCTCTTCATTTCCTCCTGGCTAGCCTCCAGGTTCTCTTGAGCGAGCTTTCTGAAGCGCTTAGTCTGGTTGCGGATGGCCAGCACATAGCTGAACACATCCTGAGGGGTTTTCCCACGGGATTTCTCCCACCCCTCCTTCACCAGAGCCAGAGGCCCTCTGACAGGGTGGCCATACAGCAACTCAAAGGGACTGAACCCTAAGGATTTCTGAGGCACCTCCCTGTAGGCAAACAACAGGCATGGCAACAAGACATCCCATTTCCGCCTCATGGGCTCCTCCAGGCCCATGATCATGCCCTTCAATGTGCGGTTGAATCTCTCAACCAAACCATTTCCTTGAGGGTGGTAAGGAGTGGTGAATTTGTACGTCACCCCACACTCACTCCACAGGGACTTCATATATTTAGAAATGAAGTTTGTCCCGCGGTCCGAAACGACCTCCTTCGGAAATCCCACCCGGGAAAAGATCCCCATCAGGGCACGGCCCACCACTGGGGCGGTGACTGTCCTGAGCGGAAGGGCTTCCGGGTACCGAGTGGCATGGTCCACCAAGACCAGGATAAACCTGTTGCCTAGGGCTGTCTTGGGATCCAGGGGCCCCACGATGTCAATGCCCACCCGCTCAAAAGGGGTGCTCACCACGGGAAAGGGTTGGAGGGGTGCCACGCGCTTCCCTCCACTCTTGCCACTGGCCTGACAAGACTTACAAAAGGCAGAGACGTGCGTCTTCATCTGGGGCCAGTAGAAATGGGTGACAAGCCTGTGATAGGTCTTGTCTTGCCCCAGATGTCCTGCGAGAGGCACGTCATGAGCCAGACCCAGTAGGAAGTTCCTGAAGCGCTCCGGTACCACCAGCACACGGGCTGCGCCGGGCTCAGCGAACTTAGGCTCACTATAAAGTAAGTCATCCTCCCAATAGATCAAATGCTCCTTGGACCCCAGGCCGGCGGCCTGGTCTGCAGCCTGCTGCCGCACACCAATGAGAGAAGGGCACTCCTTCTGAGCCTGGCAGAATTCCTCCCTGGAGGGACCACCCTCTTGCTGCCACTGGGACAGCTCAGGCAATTCCCCTAGTTCGGCCACCTGCTCCCCTGTAGGTTCCAGGGCATCCCCTTCCGGGTCTGCCTCCTCCTGGACCGTGGGAACAGTGGGGGCCGGTTTCCCGCGCCCTCTACCCCTTCCTCTCTTGGCAGGTCCCTGGGCCATTGTTCCAGGCTCCAGCTCTGTTAGACCGCCCTCTCTTGCTGTCATTGCACGGGTGGACACACAGATCCACGCAGGCAAACCCAACATCTCCAAGTGAGTCCTGTGCTCCACCTCTTTCCAGGGGGAGCTCTCCAGGTCATTACCTAATAGACAATCTACAGGCAAGGCATCACTTACAACAATCTCCAAAATACCGGAGACTCCTCCCCATTCAAATGGAACTTTCGCCAGCCTGCAGTAGCGCACTGAACTGTCAGCTGCCACCACAGGCCGGAGTACCTGGGGAACAATTTGCTCTTCAGACACCCACTGACACCTAACAGATGTCACGCTGGCCCCTGTGTCTCTCAGAGCCTCCACCACCCGTCCATTGATGGTCACCTTCTGCCCGTATTTCTTAGTGTTTTGGGGCAGCAAGGTTTCCTGGACCATCTCTTGGTCTCCTAGAGAGACAAGGGTCATCAATGCTAACCCCTCCTCCCCACTAGAAATCAAATCCCCTCCCAAAGCTACACTGGCTATCGCCGGAGCTGGAGCTGGAGCACCAGTGGGTGCAGATTTCTTCTTTGGACAGTTTGGAGCAATGTGCCCCACCTCCCTACATGCATAGCAAGTGAGGGTCTTCTTGTCCTGCGGGCCCTTATGGGGCCAGGACTTCTTAGACTTGGGGGGTTGAGACACCTTCTCCTGGGAACTACTTTGGGGCCCTTTAGAAGACTCCTTTTGATTACCCGTGTCCCCCCCACTCTTCTGCTGGGGACCCTGTCCACCTTTGGCTGGGGTACTTACCACCCCCTTGTGGACCCTGGTGCTAGTCCACCGGTCCGCCTCTTTAGCAAGCTCACTGGGATCAGTTAACTTACTATCCAAAAGATGCTGGCGCAGCTCTGGGACACACAAACTACTTAAGTGCTCCCTACTAATCAAGTGACACAACCCCACATAATCAGTAACTTTGCTGCCCTTCATCCAACCTTCCAGTGCACGCGTGTACATACTCACACACTCCACCCAAGTACTTGAATCAAGCTTCTTGAAGTTCCTAAACTTCTGGCGGTACTGTTCAGCAGTGAGCCCATACCTGAGGCACAAAGCCTCCTTCATGGCGGAGTAGGCTAAAGCATTCTTTGCATCTAAGGGTGCCAAGACATCCCTCCCTGAGGCCTCAAAATGCTTCCACAATCCTGCTCCCCAATTCTTCTCAGGCACCTCATTCATCTTCAAGGCAAGTTCATACGCTCTGAACCACGCATAAATATCCTCACCCCTCTGATAATTCTGTACCAGATCCTTTGGTATGTATACCTTACCCGCCTGTACTGGTTGTGCGCTGCCACCATTAGAACTGGACCCCCTCTCTTTATATTTGAAATCCAATTCCTTCATGCTCCTCTCATGAGCCAATTGGAGCTTCTTTTCCTCCAAAGCGAGAGCATGCCTTCTCTCCTGCGCCGCTCTCTCCTGCGCCTCTTTCTCAACTTCTAGGCGCAGTCTCTTCTCGACGGCTTCCGCTTTGAGCTTCAAAAGCTCAATCTCATGGGCCCTAGCTCTCTGATTCTCCTCCACCTCCTCTGGAGAAATAATCCTACTGGAGTGGGTGCTGCCGGCCCTAGACGCGGGCTTCGCCACTGGCAATTCACTGGGCAAAAACCCATTCTCCTGTGTGTCTCCCTCTCCAGTAGCAGCTTCCGGGGCACCATGTTTGGCCTCCCACCAGGCCCTCAGAGCTGTCCGTAGCTCTTCCTTATTTGCGCCGCCCCTTACTGGGCATTCAAGCTGTCTGCAGAATTTTCTCAGTTGCTCCTTGTTATAGGTGAGCAACTCCTGGCTTTCAAATTCCACTTCCCCTTCTGCATTCATGCTTTGCGCGTTCTGAGACATGTTACCTCCTACCCTTTTTCAACTAAAAAGGTTTCACCAAAAAGAAAAAAATCCTGCGCAACCTGTTCCGCTAAACTAGACTAGTGATGTACAAGAAATCACTGCAGGTCAAGTGCAATCATTAGTTCAAAATCCGCACCGCGAGCCACCAATGTTAGAACCGGGGGTCTCTGGTTGGCAAAGGTAAGTACCTTGGCCCAAGTAGGGACCCCTAGCTCCGGTCAGGGCGACGGAATAACCCTCTGAGATAACCCCTGCTCACCCTCTAGGTAGCATGGCGCGAGCAGTCTAGGCTAAACTCGGAGACAATGTGGATAACATTTGCACTTAACACAACAGCAATTCCCAATCCACCACAAACTGAGACCACACAGGTAAGTATATATAAAATATAACTTTATCTAGTTTCAGCCTGTAAATGAAGCAGTTGCATGATAATCACTTCTTTAGAACACATAGCATTCTAGCTTAAAGGTTGCACTTAATTTCTAGGATGGTACTTGTAAATAGGCAGGTCTGTTCATTCACAACAATAGTCTCAGGTTCCAACAAAAATAGTCTCTAGTCTCTTAAATCAGGCCTAAAAATATGCCCCTGATTTCTATGCAATTCGCTCTCAAAACGAGCCAGGAAAACAATGTCAGCGCTTAAAAATAGCCAAGTCGATCTGCCCCTAATGCCAGGAGTGCCAAGCGCGGCAGCGCGTCTCACCCGAAGGCTGGGGGGACTCCTTTTCCTTCCCCCGGCACTTCTTTCTGCCTCAGGCGAGCCTCCCTTGCCAGCGCTCACTCGCGCTTGGGCCCGGCCGGTCCCAGCAGGTTCTCCGCCCGCTCCCAGTCTCTCGGGGGCGGCGAGGAGCAGGGACGGCAGGCCGGGGGCTCGAGCACTCCGACAATTCCCTCGGCGAGGTCGGGTCAGTCTTCCCCGGTCCCGGCGGTGATTACGCAGGCAGACGAGGTCCTTGACGACGGGAACCAATCCTGTCGCGGCCCTTCAGCCGAGCCTCCCGTGACGACACCGTCACCCAGGGGGAGTCAGCCAATCCGGTCGCGGCGCTTCTGCCGAGCCTCCCGTGACGTCACCGCCTGCTCTGGGGAAATCGACCAATCCGGTCGCGGCGTTTCTCACGCAGCCCACGGCGGCAGCCAACCACTGCGCGGCCCCTTCGTGGCTGCGAGCAGACCCTCGGGGGTGATTTCAGGGCCCGGGCCCGCGGCGATGCTGAGGCGGGTCAAGCGTATTTAGCCCTCACCACGCTGGAGCGCTTCAGAACCCTCTGGCCCCTCACAAGCACGTGTCGATGAACACGTCGATCTTGAGATGCAGCAGTTAGTAGTCAGCGCGGCGCTCTCAAGCAGAACAGAGAGCAGCCAGCGCGCTACACGGGGCAATCAGCAGGGCTTAGTCCAGCAGTCCCCGAGTTTCCCTGCACACAGCAGTTTCACGATCTCCTTGCCACACAGCAACTTCAGGGGGGGGGGCACCGCAGAGTCTTGTTTCCTTGGGCAACCTTTATGTTCCTGGGTTGCAGACAGGGGGCCAGCTCTTCTCAGGCCCTTGGAGATTCAAGAATGTAGACACAGCACACAGCAGAGTCTTGGCAGTTTCAAGTAGGCAGGGTCACAGCACACAGCAAAGTCCCTTTCTTCTCCTTAGCTTCCAGTGGGACAGTAGAACAGGTCAGCCCTTAGAGCACACAGCAAGGCAGTCTCCCTTTAGTTCTCTAGCCGTCCTCCTTCCAGCAAAGGTTCCTTCTTGCTTGCAGAATTTCAGAATCTAACTCTCTGCAGACAGGGGTCCTTTCCTTATACCCCTCAATGTCTTTGAAGTTCTTTGTGCATGGAGGCCCTGGGTCCAGTCTAAACCAGTTCTGGGGGTTGCGGAGCACTAAGGTGTCTCTGGTTTTCTTCTTCCTGTCAGCTTCAGGGCCAGTGGTGTCAGTTGACCACCAGGAGAGAGCTAACGTGGGGGAGGTAGGCAGGCGCAGCCCAGCTCTTATCAGGCATTCCTTCCTCCCTCCTCCCAGGCAGGCAGATGTGCCCTTTCATCCCCGGGATGGCTCCGACCCTCTCCTCTGGGGCTCTGCAGCCCCTCCCTGTCACATCCAGACCAGGCAGACATTCCACAAACCCAGGCACACAGAAAGGTTTAGACAAGAGAACAGCCACTTTCTAAAAGTGCTATTCTCCAACCCAGGATTTAAAAACACCCTTCACTAAAAGATGTGTCATTAAATTCTGAGTCCAGGGATATCTTTCACTTATGTCCCATCTTGTTCCTATGGGGAGATAGGCTGGTAGCACATGGGCCCAGCCTCCTCCATGTTACTCTATGGAGCAAGATAGCCTTACAGCAGTGAGCACACAAAATGGCTGCAGCCCACTACCAGAGCATAGTACCTGCACTAGCACATGCTCTACCTTATCCATACACTGCACCCTGCCCAGGGGGGTACCTTGAGCCTTCCATAGGGGTGACTGATGTGCACAGACAGGGAAGGGTTAGGCCTAGCCAGTGGGGACACTGGCCAGGCTGACATGGCAGTCACTCACTGCACACAGGCTCTGCGCTAGCAGGCCTGAGTCACCATTTTAAAGCTACTCATGTGGGTGGCGCAATCTGCGCTGCAGGCCCACTAGTAGCATTTGTCATCACCAGCCCTGGCACACACAGTGCCCTCTACTAGGGACTTCGTGGTGATACAAATATGCCAATTAGGTATATTCAATCAATATCACAATTTACAGAGGGAGCACTTACACTCTGACACTGATCAGCAGTGGCAGAGTGTCCAAAGCATCTAAATCAGCAAAAACGAAATCCAGCACAGCATCAACACACATGAGTCAGAGGCAAAATATGGGGGAAGAATCACGCCAAAAGGTGTCAGGTCTAACAGTCCCCACACACAACCAGTACAGAAAATTATTCGAAACCATTGGCTCCTGGTGGAAGATGCCATTCCGAATATTGGCAAACCATTGTTTGCACTCAAAAAGTACCGTAGTATAGGGCAACAAATTATCTCGACACGTCCTCCAGCAAAAAAAGAGACCCAAAGCACACTATTTGGGTTGAGTCCAGTCAAAGAGCACCATAAATGTGGAACATGTTCGGTCTGTAATACCACAGTAGAAGGCACTCTATTTACGGATGGCACAAGGTTCTGGAGGCACGACCAATTTACTAATTGCAAATCTAAATATGCTGTTTATGCAATTATATGCCCTTGCCAAAAAATGTACATCAGCAAAACAACACAGGAAGTGAGCCATCGCATTATTCAACATCGGTCTAGGGTGAAGGACAAGGTGCTGACAGCACCATTAGTCCCCCACTTCATGGAAATGAATCATGGTCCCAATGACTTCAAATGGACGATCCTGTCATCAATAAAATTGCTGCTGGCGCAGGAGGAGACCCGGACCTGCAGCTATCCCAGAAAGAGGCGTTTTTGATAATGAAATTTAATACAGCACTAATTGGATTAAATGAACTATCTAAGTTGAGCAATTTAAGATAGGGGGACAAATATCAATCAATGTCGCTCTGCTTCAACTTGTCCTATACATATACACAGAAATAGACTCCAAGTTCCAAGTTCCTCCGCGCACGGTAGACAGCGATGATGCCTTAAAATATCGCCAGTGCATGGACGTCTGTATCACGTGATGCGTGCCGACGTCTAATGCGGAAGCAGGTAGTCGGGAGGCGAGCGAAGTAAAGAAGCAAACAAACTAAGGAGTTTCTTTCAAGCAAGAACAGCGTCTCTTCTCAAACCTTTGCCCTGAGTATCTGCGTGTAAGCTAAAGCCCGCATTATAATCGAAATCGTTTGTGGATTTCAGATTCAGTGCCACGAACGCGAAGACAAAAAATCGCCATCGTATGGTCATTGCCACTAAGAGGCCCGGAGGTACGCAACGAGATACAGTATTGACCTCTAAATAATAATACCGACACGCTCTTTGAAACATCTTAGCAACTTTGACTATATACATTACGTATTACTGTTTATGGGATCGATTCATTCACATGCCCCAGCGCATCGCAGTGTAAGGCATCAAAACTACTACGAGGTAGGAATCCGATCAAAGACTTTTACGTATATATTTAGGTATTGCTCAAAACTCCTTCGTGAACTTCTTCATACAAAGAACGAAAGAACCGAGCCAAAACTCCGTATTGCATGTGAAAAGGGGTTTATTTAGTCATAAATCGGCAGTCCTGGACGACGCGTTTCGGAGCCCAGCTCCTTGATCATGGGTCATTATTTTCATGTTTCAATAAAGTATATATATAAAAACAACGTAAGTGTGAATATCACAAAAAAACAACATAAACATAGCACTACCGCACCACATCACTAGATAAGGAAACATGGGCGCCATTTTGTAATGTTTCAGTACTAATGTAAAAGCAATGTTAATTCCTTTCTCATGGTCAATTTTATATTGTTGCAACTCATTATTTGAATTTAAATCTGACAAATAATGTAACAAGTGTAAAAATTCATACTGTTTACACCTGAAATTAAGTTATAACAAAAATTACATTATTTTCAATTAATCAATTGATAGTCCAGTTTTGTTGCACTTTATATTGTCAATTCAGCCCAAGTGGGCATAATTCATTAACATTTCTGCTCAGCAACTGAATGTGAATATTTTGTACAATTCTGCCTCAGTGGGCTGTTGTGTATGGCGATACTGGCTTCCTCAATAATTTCCATTTTACAGATGCTGGTGTCTCCGTCTCCTATGATAAAATATACGTATAATGAATTCAAAGTTTTCTTAAAAGTTTCATACCAAACAAATCAAATAAAATCACTCCAGGCTACTATTGTAAGTACAACAGTGTAACAAGTTATCCTAAATGGACTGCAAGTTCTTCGTCCTTGTTCAATCCTACAGGAAACGTTGTTTCATATTTAATGATCATTTTGGATATATTTAGGTATGCCCAGAATTCTTTTTAAATATGCTACTGACGCTGTCCCTGTTTCCACATACAGTTGTAGAGTGTCACTTCTTTTCCCACAAATTAAACATAGATGCTCTGGGAAGATTTAAAGAAACACAGGTACACACAGGTGGAAGCTAATGGTGTGTGAGTCAGAATGAGTTAAATTCGACCATGTTGTCCTTACACCAATTATGTATTTTGTATGTCACACAGTGAAGGCCATCGTCCAGTCCATGTCCTGAGGAGAACCCCCAAACAAAGTCCGGGTTCGAAGCGCGTTGACCCTGTGCTGGAACAGGAGTTAGGAAGGGTGCCACATGACTATAATTTAGGACAGAGTTCCCCTGTCAATAGACCCTTGTAATCAATTAAGGAGTTCCAGCATAGTCAAACAAGCAGGCCTATATAAAAGAGTAAACGGCTGTTTGTTTGTTTTCATGTTATTAGGACTGGTGCCCCATGAATTTAATGATGAGAGGCATCCCTTCATTCCCTTTGTTTTTATATGGTGTTTATATGAATGTTTTTCATTTATATTGTTTGTAAAAAGTTAATTTGTACTACGGTGTTACATGTGAATGTCACTATTTGTGTATGTTCTATGTCTGGATATATTTAAATGCTTTCTAAAAAATTATGAAATAAGTAAAAAATTACTAAATGAAAAGTTTGCCCACTTAGGATTTTTTGGCTACGTGTGGTGAGAACTTAATGTACTAATCTATCTGGCCATCCTGTTGTTGTTTATTGAATTAGAGTGGTCTAGGCCAGGTAGTCAATAGACCCAAGCCTTCCTTGGTCCCACTATTAACAGCAAAAACAGCAGTATTGGAGAGCAGAGCAGAAGATGCGGAAGGCTGATTCCGTAGATGTAACTTGTGCTTCAGGGGATTCCCGGCGGGAGCTTAGATTAATACAGCAGAGCTTTTCCTTGAAAAATAAATCCAAGCAACACCACCTTCCTCTCCCCTCTCTCCCTGCTTTGTGATTGATCGGTCGCTGGGCCCGACCCCACCATGAAGTTACCAACAGAGCAGCTATGATGTTTAAATACTATTAGAAACGGCTAAATCTACCATTACAAACATTGGTCATGTTTGAAACGCTGCACTTGACAATTCTTGTACGATTTCGAAAACCATTAGCTTAGAACTTCCAAGAATGCAGTTCAAGTTCTATGGGAGGTGCCATTAGGTTCAAACACCCTGTTGACAGTATGACCCAGCATTAAAAACCCCAGAAGCACCTTTTCTGCGCTAGACAGAAGTAGCCTACCAGAGCCACAGGAAACCTGCTGCCATATTCAGTGCTCATGCAGCACACGCAGCTAGTGAAGGAATTCGGCGCAAAAATTGTATGCCTGCATCCCAAACTATAACAAGAGTCAAATGGGTGCTGAATATTGTACAGAATGTTCGGATTTCCACGCAATATTCCACCTACGTTATTGAGTAATCTTCGTTTGACCTTCATTAGGTTCAAGAGATCCAAATCCTTATGAAATGGAAGGTAGTCTGAGTAGCATCAAAGCACGAGATGAACACAAAAATAAAACTATTGCAACGTTTTGTCACGAAAAATACCCCAAATCAGGATTTTGGTGATATATGAAGATCTCAACAAAAGTTTTAAAAAGAAAAGTTGAGACTACTGGCTTTGCACCAGATTTATGCTCTTATAACAGGGGATTGCATGGGCACCATCGATTTACAGGAGGCATATTTCAATTACTAACAAACACAAAGTTCCTATGCTTCAGAATCCCTAGTTAATTTTACCATTACCAAAAACTGCACGTCAGCTAAAATCGACCCTCGGTATGTTTTCTAAATACAGGTCAGTTGTGGCAGCTTCCTTTTGATGTTGAGCATGCTTGTCTACCCCTGCTTAAATAGCTGCTTTATTAAAGCCCAATCATGCCATAAGGCAATACAGGATTTACGTGTTACTTCATAGACCATCTGGTAAACTTCGACATAGACGCACAAATTCAGCACAAATGACTTAGTACTTCGGAGTTCTGTAGGACCTAAGGGTCACAAAATTGTATCCCTTGGAAAACAGAATGCTCCTCAAATGTCATCAACTAAAGATGATCTCTAATCAGATGTACTGACAGGTGTCTTTTCTTCTTGGCTCAATGGTGGTGTTAATTTTGTAGACTGCACATGAGGCCTCTGCATACATGCCTGGAGGATGAGCGGTGCCACAGAGACAGGAACAGGGACTAGAAGCTGTCAACTGTGGATCTTCATTTGCTGCACTGGTGGTGCCAATTAAACATGTTAA
The DNA here is from genome assembly GCF_964261635.1 of Lissotriton helveticus. NCBI lineage: Eukaryota > Metazoa > Chordata > Amphibia > Caudata > Salamandridae > Lissotriton > Lissotriton helveticus. The sequence continues at coordinate 617,149,845 of NC_136065.1, read as the reverse complement.
GAGGAGTATGCTTCCAGATGCCATGTCTTTTATACTCTAGTAGTGGATATTCACTTAAATTATTTCATGGTGTAGCAAAAATTATGAACAATATAAGCAAGTCCCTTAAACATGCCGATACTAGTCTAGTTACCTATGAAGTCCGCCACAGGCTCTATAAAACCGAGCTTCATTATGATCCAAACAAGGAATACAATGACAATGTTTAGCTGATCACAAAGGGGGGATGTGGTCAAACTTCTCTCAAGAGATGAACAGGTCATCTGGCACTAGCTCCTACCCTGTATTCTGCACATCACAGCAATTCACATACCACACCTTCACAGAAGCAGATGATACTCTGAATAGGGGGCTCCTAGACCAGACAGGCACCAATGGATTCTGAATGACAAAGTACTCAAAGACATTGTCTCAGTTTGGTGAAGACTAAATTGCAACTTGTTCGCACTGCAAAAACATGCACAATTTTGTGCCTATGTGTCAAGATTCCAATAAAGAATGTTAAGAAGGAATGCTATGATCTCAGACTACTTGGAAGTGGTTCTTGTGGTATTCCTGTCCTTCCGAGGGTGATCATCAAACTCAATCAACACGGAATGTGAGCAATCCTTACTGCTCCCACCTGGCCACACCAATGGGGGCATCCGACTCATGCACTTTTCTCCTAAGCACCAAGCAGGTGTCTACTGTGTAGGACGTCACCAAAGATTGTACACCACTCCCTGCCATTGCTGAATTTGCCTGTCTGGCTTCTAAGTACCTCCGATACAGACATGTAAATCTTCCTTGCAATTGCATGGACTTCTTGAAAGAGGCAACGCATCCTTCAGTTGGAAGAGACGCAGCATTTGGTCATGCTAACCTACCTTTTGTATTTGGTTAGGAGTCTGGCCAGCAGTTTTCTCGTATAAAAGTCTATATTGCCACTCTTCTATTATATATCCCTCTTGGATATCTTTTCTTATTATGTTTGTCAAAGGTTAAGTCCAGCACTACACATGGCCAACCAGTGGTAGTGCAACACACTTCAATAGAAAATAACAGACGTAGGATCTTAAAATAAAATCCTATAGGACATAATGTTAAATTTAATTATTTAAAGTAGCTAACAATATAAATATATATAAATTAATGTTAAACATACATACAAATAGCACATATTTATTGTTTAATGTAAATATTTTAATAAACTTTTGAATTAAAAAAAGAATGTAACAATACCTTTTTATTAAGAAATAAACTAATATGAAATAATTCTGTACATCACTTTTGATCATTATTTGTGCAAATTGAAAACAAGGTTTGGTGGGAGTTTATTTTTTAATTTAAACTCCAGATTTATTCTATTAATATACTTCACATTTAAAAAAAAAATGTATTCTACCTTTTAAATAAATATATAAAATTAATTTACATAAATAGTAAACATAAAAATATTTGTAATAATTATTTTTGAGATAAACGTCTTTATTTTTCTCTATACTTTACCATGTGGTGATCTCCGCTCCAACTGCAGAGTCTCCCTCTGGTGTGCTAGAAATACTTTACAAGCAAACATGCAGCAGATCCTAGACGGCATGGCTCTTGTCACGGTACACAGATGATGTCCTAAGAGGCAATATATAGTACCTACTGGCGGTCGCCATTAGGTTGTTATAGTTAGGACCATGTTTCCAGAGTAAAAACATTTTTTGACTTGGCTATAACTTTGGTGTCATTTGACCAATCTTCATGAAATTTTCCCCAAAAAGCGTCACGGTGGGTTTTATTGTCATGGAAAGTTGGGGGGTGATCCGTGCAGTGGGGACCGAGTATTTGGGGCGTGTAATAAGGTTGCGTTTGTACTGTTAATTCCTATAGGAACCTTTAGCCACACCTACAGCCCGAATCGCTAAACGGACTTACACCAAATTTGGTAGGGAGGTAGAAGAAGGTGCCTTTTGCTTATTTGGTGTAAATCTATTCAGTAGTTGTTTAGAAATTAAAGTTTAAAATTATAGTGATATCTCTGGCCTCAGATATTTCGCGGAGGTTTCACGATGTACCACGATTGCACGCACAAACGGGAATGCTCTAATTGGCTGGACGCAACCTGAACAGAAAGTTGTGGCCACCATTTTATCTATTGGGACAGTTCCCGGGGCTGAAAATTTGTGTGAAAGCCCACATAAGGGGTTAGGGTTGAGATATTCTGACCCCATGGTTAAGAAATGGGGTGTTAGTGACACAAGTTGTGTGTCCAAAATTGATTCTTTTTATAGCGCACAATTTTCGCGAATGGAGCGATCGGCAGCGCGGCCCCCCATGAACCGCCGAGGGGACATTGCAACTATCCACGTCATCGCGAATATTGGTGTAAATATATCAGTGAATCATTAATATCTATTGCTATAGAGATATTGAGATTCTGATAAATGCTTTTATAGAGTTATTTAGATAGTGAGTTATCTACTGTGATGGTTAGATAGAATTATAGTTATGATATTTGAATGTGGTGGTGGCTATTGAATTCCTACTTTTGTTTTCTGTTTTCGCGACGTGTCTGGGGGATCTCGATTGCCGACGTCATTGCGATCTCCGGAGTCACCGCGAAAATATTAAATAGGTTTTAGAGATGGTTTTTGTAGAAACTCTCTAGAGAAACTTGAGATTAGGGAATACTGTAAGACACCCCTAGTGTGTAAAATACTGTAGTATGTGCGTAAATATGTATTTTAGACTTTATGAAAAAGACGCGATCATTGCAGTTAACGACGTCATCGCGATGTCCCGAAAAACTGCGAAAACGGAAAATAGGTCTGAAAGATGTTTTTTTTTTAAAAATTAGTTGAAAAATATGAGTTTAAACATGATTTGAAAGAAGTATGTATATAGTAATATGTGTAGGGCAATGTTCAGAATGGATTTTTTTACATATTAAGTTTGGATGGGTTGGTGGCCATTGAATGTCTGCTTTTGTTTTACGCTTTCACTACGTGTCTGGGGGAATTGTGATTACAGACGTCATTGCGGTCTCCAGAGTCACTGCGAAAACGGAAAGTAGGTTTTAGAGATGGTTGTTCTAGAAAACATGAGTTTTAAGAGTACGGTAATAAATCCCTTGTGTGTAAAATACTGTAATATGTTTGCATATATGTATTTTCACTTTATGGAAAAGGTGAGGTCTTCACAGATGACGTCATTCCAACGTCCCAAACAACCACGAAAACAGAAAATAGGTCTTAAAAATGGTTGTTAAAGAAACTTAGTAGAACAAGCATTTCCAATGCAATAGGTCTCGCATTTGCAAGAGTTTAAGCTAAATGACAATGCCTTTTATCTGTTTTGATAATTAACACATAAATAAAAGGCATTGTCATTTACAATGCCAATAGCTCAAACTCTTGTAAATGCGAGACCTATTTCACTTCAAAGAAGCTGCCGCCATTGTCCTGGGCTGCTTGGAAAGTGTAAGCGCGCATGGCGCGCTGAATGTTGCAGGAAAGCATGTTGTGTCTGCATTAGGAGAAACTCATTAAAGAAAATAGTGCTTACAGACTAAATAAGATATACCACTTAACAAAAGAACTAAAAGGGCCAGTTCTCTTGGGAGACTACAAATGAAGACAAGGCTGGAACACTAAGGAGGGACTACAAGCCTATTAATGAATCAAAAGCCAGCATTTGCAAAGGACAATGACACAAGCCTTTGAAAAAGATGGACAGAGAGTAGGCGGAGCTTCAAGTCCATACTTGAATACAGGTTGTCTTGCATAGCAACGCCTGCGCTGCCCAGGCTCGACAAAAAAATATGAGTTTAAACATGCTTTGAAAGAAGTATGTATATAGTAATATGTGTATGGCAATGTTCAAAATGGATTTTTTTACATAATATTTTTGGATGTGTTGGTGGTCATTGAATGTCTGCTTTTGTCTTCTGTTTTCATAACGTGTCCGCGGGTATCGCGATGTTGTCGCAAATATAAAAAAATTTAAGAAAAAAACCGTTTATTAATCCACTGAAGAAAATACAAGTTTATAAAAATACCCCTCATAGACTTATAGAGCCATTTTAGATAGAAAATACTATTTAAAAACCTTTAAAATTCAATACAAAAATGATAGGTTACATGGATATTATAGTTGGGAAATAGAATTTGAAACACCTTTGAAATTCACTGAAAAAACCAAAGGTTACAGGGACGTAATAGTGAGGATTTGACATTTAAAAAACCTTAGAAATTCACTGAAAAAAACAAAGGTTACAGGGCCGTTATAGTTAGGAAATAGAATTAAAAAAAACCTTAGAAATTCAGTGAAAAAACCAAAAGGTTACAGGAACGTTATAGTTAGGATGATATTTCTCTCATCCTTGGAGGCCCAAATGTTGGCTAGTAAATCTTGGAGAGCAACATCCCCATTGTATGAAGACCTACATAGTTTCTGAATCACAATCCTAGATGTGCCTCCACCGCACAATAATATGTGCTGTGTTTTATCAAGCCTTATAAAGAAGCTGTCCAAGTTTACAAACGGGAAGATTTGCATCATGTACAGCAGCTTCAGGAATGTAATAGTTTTTGAAAAATCAATGCCTTCTATAGTAGGGTGTGCTGAAGTTGTTACCATCATTGTGCGTCGATTTGAAAGTCCTGGAGGACTCAAACTTTTCTTCCAAACACAATGTCTCTTAGCACATCTCTTTCCCTCTCGAGTATAGTACCAACTTACTCCAGTTTATGTTGAACTCAGCGTATTTCTTAAATCCTTTAAAACTGAGAGCACCACCGGAAGAGATCTCAGGGTCCATTAGATATAATGGGACATAGTTCACTTATAATGAAATCGTCCCAAGCTCTTCAAAGACATCAGTAAAACCCCTCACTTATGTACTAGATGTAACCCAGCATGTCAGCACCACTATGCAGATGGTCAAGAACAAGGATGAGAGAGAGAAGCCCTGCCTGGGCCCACGCAGCAAGGGGAATAGGGAGATGATGTTGATGACTCATATAGCAAGGCCACTCAGCTACAACATTTTGGCCTGAAGCCAAATCTTTTCAGGATGGGTAGGTGATAGGTGCACATAAATGAATCAAAAGGCTTCTTGGTGTCTAGGGACAGGATTGCTAGGGGGTCCTGCACATTTCTGATTTTTTCTAAATATGCAGCCATCTGAGATTGTGCCTGGTCACCCACCATGAATCCTGTTTGAGGTTTGTGTATAAGAGTAGTGATGATCCACTAACCTAGTAGCCAGACTGTTAAGATTCTGGTTTCTGTGTTTAAAGGCGAAATGGGTCTGTTCGAGGCACACTCATTTCTGGATTCGCCTTTTTTGTGGCAAACAGTTGTCAGAGGTCGGGCTGTAACTTTCCTATCACTCTAGAATCCTGAAAACCTATTAAGAAGATGTGGCGCTAACAAGTGTGACAGTCTTTTTGACGGATCCATGGGGAAACCATTAGAACATGGTGTCTTTCCAACTTGCATTTTCTTAAGGGCTCGGTCATCAATCAAGTGCGAGATCCTCATTAATAGCATTTGTCTTCCTCGCTTAAGGTCGAGACCTCTAGGCCAGCGGTTCTCAACATTCGGACTTCGGTGGACTCTCACTGAATTATTACTGGAATCTGAGGACCCCCACTGAATTATTATTGGAAGCCAGGGGCCTAAGGAGGTTCAATTTTTTGAACCTCAAAACAATATATGAAAATACAAAAACAAAGAATACACCAAACAAATGATCCTATATTGCAATATATAGTTTAAATCAAAATCAAATATATGCAACACTTTCAAAGTTGACATTTTGCTTCTTAGTTTGTATGTATTTTTAAATTTAATTTATTAATTTGAATATTATTTCATTTTGTAAAACAGTTGCGGACTCTCTGAGCAGAACTCACGGACCCCAATGAGTTCACGGACCACAGGTTAAGAACCACTGCTCTAGGTAATCCAAAAAATTCCTCTGTCTCTGCTTACATGCTAGACCCCCTGGCTTGATATAGTATCCTGTAATATGTAGCAAAAGCTTGTGCAATTGCGAAGTTGGATATAACTACCTCCCCGTTTTCATCCACCCATCTAGCCTCTTCCTTTCTACAACCCAACCATACCAAGACTTGACCAGTTTTGTTACCCACTTCATATAATTTCCTTTGTGGCTAGGTAATACTGCCTAGCTAAATTGTGAGTCAGATTGCGATATTCTTTTCTAAGAAATTCTAACTTCCTATTTTGATCTTACAACGCTGTGTTTATGAAGTGCCATTCAAGTTCCAGAATTTTATCTTGCATTTCAGTCACCTATTTGGCCCTAAGCTTCTTTTGTGTGATACTGTTCTCAGATAAGTCCCTGAGTACCATCTTGTAAGCTTCCCACAAAGTCAAGGGGTACTTAGCAAATACCATATTTTCTTCTAAATGGAGGGATGATTCTAGTGAAATCCCGGCCATTACCTCCGTGTCCTTGAGCTTCCATGAATATAGCCTTCAGTTTAGCTGTCTTTGGTCAATATTACCCCCTAATATGATTCCAAGTGGAGAATGATCCGATCTCACTTGTGCTAGGTAGTTTACCTCATGTATGAATGCAAACTCGTCCCCTGGAATATATAATCCTGTCATAGAAAGTGTTCTATGAAGCCCAACATATATGAGCACTGTTTTCTGTAAGGTGTTTGAGTTGCCTCCCATCTGTCAGTCCCAAACATGTGGGAGCCTTGGAGGCCCGTAAGGAGGTAGTCGAATTGTCCAAGTCGCGACACATCACGTCGTTGAAGTCTCTATGCATTATGTGAATGGAGGCGTCTGATTCCAACAGTATGGGCCTAATTTATACAGTACCCTCCACTGTAACCTGGGTGGTGCATAAATGTTCATTGCAATAATGCTCCACCAATCATATGTGCCTTGGATACCCACAATACACCAGTCAGGGTCAATCCATCTTTTGGTAGATTTTTTGGAGCTAATATAGCCAACCCTCTTGAGTAATGTATAAATTGTGCATGATCAAGTGAGGTGTATAGACCTCCATTCAAACATTTGCAACGTGCACCCAGTAGAAGGATTTCTTGTAGCAGCACTAGGTTGGGTGATTGCCATGGGAGATATTGCACCATAATCACCATTTTTAATTTTACTGCCCAGCCAGTGACATTCCAAGAAAGAGTCTGCAACATTAAGGTCCTGGATGCATTCTAAAACTGAAAGATGACCTAACTTTCCTGATGATTCAAATATTTGTAACCTTGTGCCATGTGATGTGCTATCTCGCATGTTGTAGCGTAAACAAGCATCAAAAAGAACAGTCTCCCTGGCCCCATTTCATTTTTTTACGCCAAGTATAGAACGAATTGCCTCTTCAATTTTGGAAAAGTATATCATCCTCCACATGCCTGTAAACCAATACCTGTCCACCTTAGTGTTCCCTATTCTCTCAGGTCATGGACCATGAATAATGCCTTTTTCAGCCTTTAACCGCTACCGCGTTTTCCCGCTGTGTGCTGATTTTTGAAAAACGTGCGGTTTGTGACAAAGCCAGCTCGTCATCCGCGTAGCGCAGGTAACGCCCATGACGAGCTGGCTTTGTCATCAGCGCGGAAGGGGTTAACACCATTGTACATAAACCCAACCTCCCCCGTCCACTAGAACATCATCTCTTTGCATTCTCCTCATCATCCCTAGACGAAGCACCAGGGTCTGTAGTTTAAGTTATTACTGTGCCTTCCTCATCCACCTCATTAAAAACCATTCTGGGATGCCTTGAGTATTCTGCTGTATTCCCAGTCGACACTGGCTTTGCAAAGACATCTGAGCAGCTAATAGAGACTTATTCTCACTCACCCAGTCCCAGGCTTCTTTCAGTGTGTTGATGGACAGAGATTTGGAATTAATTATCACCTTCAGTTTCGCAAGGAGAAGGCGCATGAATTGCATATTTTTTGCTCTCATTTTTCTTTTCAGGTCTCGCCTACACAGCGCGCATGCGCTGTATAGGACGACCTTTAGCCGTTGTTAAGCAATTCTTCGAAGCACTTATTCACGCTTGTGGCTGAATACACCTTGCAGGAGTGCGCAGGGGCGCGCCACAAGCACAAGTGTGTGCTTCGAAAAAGAGCAGACTGCTCTCCCAAGCGTGCGCGCCTCGCTCCGCCTTGCTCGCGCTTCTTGTTTTCTTTCGCCAGCTCTCTAGCTCTCAGACTCTCCCTTTCTCTAGCGCCTCTTTCTCCCTCTATGCCGCTCCCCCTTGGTGTCTGTCCCTCTCTGCCTCTTCCCCATCTCTTTCTCCCCTTTCCTCTCTCTCTCTCTCTCCGCATGCTCTAAATCCTACTTCCTTTCAGGATTATTCTCTTTTGCTGTTCTGTCCACTTTGCACTCGTGGGACATGTAATCTTGTTTACCCAATAATTCAGCTGGACTGCATGCCCCAGAATGCAAAGAAACAAAATCTGCACTCAAAAACCTGGTCACGTGTGTAGCAGTGAACTCCTGAGTCCTGCTTCAGATCCCTGTGATATAAAAGAATATTGGTCGAACACAGTTCCATTCTAGTACGAAGATAGTGCGACCCTCTGACTGATATCTTTCCGTGTAGAGGTGCAGTCGCCATATTTGTCGCTCCAACGGGCCCATTTATGCAGCTGTGGCAGATTTCACGTGGCCCCTGGTGACCTTGTTCGGGTCACACCATCCACGCTCCCCTGGGACAATCTATTTGATCATCCAGGGGTTGTAAATGCTCAGCCTTCTTCTTGGAATTCTCTGAATGAAGTCATACTCTCTGCACAAGGACAGCAGGGAGACGGGCCATCTGTTCTGCATCATGATCAAGTCTGGCTTCCCGAAGGCCAGGAGCATTCACTGCAGTCCTCCTCCCTCCAACTCACCACACACAAAGACACATTTACACCTGCTCGGAGCAGTTGGTAAATATGTGTTATTGGGAATTCCTCGTGGGTTATGACTAACAGTAAATCTGGGTCCACAAGGCTATTCCCCATTTTGTGGGGCGTAACTCATAATTGCACTAGTGTAGTGGTAACGCAATGCAATATGAATTTTGCTTGGAGAGTTTGCACCCTGCAAGTACCATGCGACTCGTAATCAGGGTCAGAGTGTTGAAGTAGCTGGGCTGTCAGCAATGTAGCCTGGATCCACCAATCATCAGCAGATGGAGGCAGCACAGGTACCAATTTTAGGGGCTTATTTACAAGCCCCTTGTGCAGCTGATGCGTCACTTTTAATATGTGAAAGGTTGTGTACCGGTGGTGCAACAGGCTTGTAAATAAGCACCTTTGTTTCTGAGTGTTGCCAAGAGTTGCTTCCGGCTACCAAGCTCCCACATGTGGAGGCTGAAGGGAAACCTATGCCTCTCCCATACCCCTTCAGAACCTGAGGCCATATTATGTATTAGGGCTCACTTTCCCTGTTTGCGCCTGGCACACACTAAAACAGGTGCACCAGGTGCAAACAGGGTAAGCACGTCCTATTACATAGAATGCGCTGCCCCCAGGGCAGTCGTGAACTGTGAAATATGGAACGACTTAGAAGCAGCCGTTCCATGTTTCGCTGTACAGAGGGCAACCCGCCTGCACTTTGAAGGGGGATTAGAGATCCGCTTGCAAGAGGATGTGTAGGGGGTCCATTGGGCCCTCTTTACCCCCTGCAGAGGGCTACTTTAAGGGGGCGCACTGACAGTGCGCTACCTTTTAGATGGCGCACTGTCAGTGCGCCTCCTGACAGCTTCTTCGCCTGAAGGAAAGGGATTCCCTATGGGGCATGCCCCCATGCAAATGAGGGAACACACCCTGCAGATAGCGCTGGTGCTTTGTGTGCGCCAGCGCTATCAGTATTACTGAAGGGGACACACAAGCATCTGTGGCCCTTTCTGTAATACCAAAGTGCCCCGGGGTCGCACAAAGCATGTGCAAACGCACGTTGCGCCACCGGGCACTCGCTGTAATACGGCCTCTCGTGTCTCACCTCAGAGCATGCACCAAGTGAACTGAACTGCACACCAAACTAAATTGTGAGATTTAGGAATACACTATTGTTGCTAAATTGTGTAGCAACTAAGTGGTGGCTCTTAACAAATTTCCCCCCTAATTACTATGTTCTGTTGCCCAGTCTGGAAGTTATCACAGTGACCAGGGCTTTAAGTGGGATGAAAAAACTGGGGGGTCTCTCAAAGGGACGTGGTCAATGTAATTGAGGGCGTGGCTTAAAAACCCACAAGCTAAAAATCTGTGTTTAGCACAGTGTGCCGCCCGACATGTATTTTGCTGTTCCTGTCATTGCGTCCAGCTATATGATACAAGTCACATCATATCTACAAGTCAGGACTATTGGCTTTGTCAATGGTAGCTAATTGCATAAGATAAACAAGCATTGGCATAGCCAATAGGTCTCGCCTTTGGGACCTTATAAGTGTTAAGCCATGCAACACTTGATGTTGTTGCACCAAGGATATTGTGCTGGATAACTAAACACTTATAAGGTCCCAAAGGCGAGACCTATTGGCTATGCCAATGCTTGTTACATCTTCAAATGAACATTGCTGTCTTTGCACACCTTCGTGTAATCCGGACAGAACATAATCTTGGCCCATTTGTGGGCCACCTTTTTCCGCTCAGTGGATATGGTGAAGCCCCAAGCTGCAGTGTAGGGATCAAGGCACCCTGGACCTTCTCTATAACAAAGCAGGGACAGGACTCTGGACGCATCTGGGACTGCAGACAATACTACAGGAATATTGCTGGGGAGGCAGCCTTTACAAAGCTGCACAGAAATGCCTTTACCACAAAAGGTAAGTATATTTAAGAGGGGGAGGGGGTGTGGTGCACGTATATAATGTAATTCAGGGTTATGGGTGGGTAAGGATATTTTAAAGGTTATGGGGTGGGAAGGGGTATAGAGTGGTATGGGTATTTTTAGGAGTGGGTAAGATATCGAGTGATAAGGGTGTTTTTAGGGTTGTGGGGTGGATTTGGGTATTGTGCCATAAGGGTATTATTGGTGTTTAGGGGTGGGTAAGGGTAGTGGGTGGTAAGGGTGTTTTTGGAGTGGGTAGGGTATCTGGTGAGAAGGGGGTTATTTAGGGTTTAGGGGTGGGTGAGGGTATAGGATGGTAAGAGTGCTTTAGGGTGTGGGGGTAAGGTTATTGGGTGGGCGTTTTTAGGGTTTAAGGTGGGGAAGGGTATTGAGTCATAAGGGTACATGGAGTTTAGGGGTGGGTAAGGGTAGTGGGTGGTAAGGGTGTTTTTTGGGGGTGGGGGAAGGGTATCCGGTGAGAAGGGGGTTATGTAGGGTTTAGGGGTGGATGAGGGTATAGGGTGGTAAGGTGTTTTAGGGTTTAGGGTGGTTGAGGGTATAGGGTCGTAAGGTTATTATTAGGGTTTTGGTGTGGGAAAGGGAATAGGGTGTTAAGCTTACAAAAAATGTGGCATCACAGGCTTCCCACAAAAAGCAAAAAAATTTTATAATTAAAAATTATTTTGTATTGCCATGCAAGATGGTAGACAGGGCGCACTTCTAGGAGGCCCCCAACCACCCTAGTTTATCCTGCGGAATCCTGCCTTATTTCTGGGACCATCAGCCTGCGAGGTGGACCCCTGCTGAGTTCCTGCACCCCAATATTTGGACAGACATGTTGCTGAGTCTCTCCTGGACGGCGCTGGCCGGGACCCCTCATGATGGCTTTTGTAGTCCCCTGAGAAGAGTGATCCTGTCAGAGTGGAGATTCAGGACTATGGGACCATGGCTCTCCCCTGTGGCAAACAGAGTCGGGGGGACCTTGTGAATGCAGGAGAAGGCTGCAATGCAGATGATTCTGAAACATGATGTGGCATTTAATGTTGTATAAACTTCTGCAATGAGGTCTAACGGCCTTTGCTTTCCTTACGCAGGAAGAAATTACCTTGTTTCTTATTCCATCGCATGTTGAATTTTAATGGTAAGGGTTTACATAACTGGGTCTGGGTTGCTAGGGTGGTCCGAATTTCCCACAGGGGGTTTCGATGGACAGTATGGAGGATTTTACTCAGCAGGAGATTAATACCATTTCAGACAGATTTCGGCAACTTGGATGGTTCGGTTGTTTGATCTGGGTGCTGTTGGTATGATGCTAGACCATGGAGATGCAGTGAAATTCTGTACACTCAGTTCAGATTCTACAGTGCAGGAGCAGTTTAGGAATTACAGTGACAATGATCAAATTAGCTTATTGCAGTTGGCTGTGATTGGATGTAGTCATAAATACCCGACAGAGTCAGACTGGCCAGTGAATGATAAACTGTGGTATACTTTGAGAGATGCTATACAGAGGCTTAAGGAGCATTGGCTGCCTGTCCAGCAGAGAATATCGTTCAAGGCAGCTTGTCTTGTTTTTAAGGCCCTGCATGGACAGGGGCCGACGCCGATCCAAAACCTTTTCTCTTGGTATTGCGCCACTAGATCCTTAAGATCCTCCTCTGCGTTCTTAGTGACGGTCCCAAGGATAAATAGAGTGAGGATGGGTGGCCGGGCATTTGGTTTCACGGCCGCTACTCTCTGGAACTCACTCCCGTTGGCACTGAGGAGCAGACAGGATCTCCCCTCTTTTAAAAGGGACCTGAAAACGTTCTTGTTCCCAGGGAGAATGTAATGGCGGACCTGTTTGTAGCACGGATGCAGTCTCAGCGCCAGGATACACTTTGGGTGGCAGCCGCGCTTAATAAGTAAATAAATACATACATACAAGGAGGAGGTGATGAAAACTTCTCTTTTCCAGGATAACGCAAATAGGTTAATGGATGGGTTGTTAAATGCATCTGTGCAAAACAGGATAATTCGTACTGCTCCTCCTGCATACAAATGAGTGATGATAATACTTTGGCGCAGGTGGTTGAGGCAGTTCGTGAGTTAGGAGAATTGGGGGAATGGATGAAAACTGAGAGAACGTCCAGGTCTGAGACTTACAGACAATAACAAGCTGTCCAGGTCTGATATGTTTATGGCTCTGTTAAAAGATGGTGTGGAGATAGAAAAGAAAGATGGAATAGCTACTAAAAGTCTGTGGGAAATGTACCGAAAAAGAGGTCTGGATAAGGAGGAAAGAAGCAGGAGAGTGAATAAACAAAATAAAGCGCAAAGATAGTCAGACGATGGTGAGAGCGAAGAGCCGGAAAAGGAGGGGGAGAGAACTGCCTGCTCGAGCAGGAAGGTTGAGAGAGACTTAGAAAGCGACTGGCTCATTGAGAACAGAGGAGAGGAGGAATTCATCCCTAAAAGATATGAAGGATTGTATCCGGATTTGACCTGGGGAAAGACTAACAGATACAAGGAAGATTAGGAAATAGGTCAAGCTTCGGTGCAGAGATGGACTTGCAAAGACAATAGACCTTATGTTGACTTAGAAATTCATTGGAAACATCGTAATGTTCAGAGGGCCCGAGCCCTAGTAGATACCAGAGCGGAGGCCACTTTGATATATGGAAATCCCTAAAAGTTTAAAGGACAGTATTTCACCATTATAGGTTTAGGTGGTAAAGCGACACCGGCAGTGCAGACAAAGGTCCACATGGAAATAGGGAGAATACCAAAAAGAGAATACACTGTATTGATTGTGCCCATTTCTGATTATATTATTGGAATTTATATTTTGAAGGGAATGGCTTTGTATTTAGAAGACGGGTACTATCAATTTGGATCAAAGAAGTACATTTCAGTTAGCGCTGTGAGAGTGGGTCATTTGAAAATTCCCCCAGTGAAGTTGCCTCAGGCTACAAAGGTAATTCATTTGAAACAGTAAAGAATTCCAGTTGGGCATGAAGAGATCAGTTCAACTATTCAGGACTTGATAGAGGCAGGGGTGGTGACCCCAATCACTCCTTGGAATAATCTTGTGTGGCCTGTGCGCAAAAGTGATAATTCTTGGCGCATGACAGTTGATTATCGTGAATTTAACTAGCATACACCTCCTTTGACTGCCGCTGTCCCAGATACAGTTACCTTAATTGAGAAAATACAGAAACACCCTGGGACCTGGTATGCGAGTGTTGATATTGCCAATGCTTTCTTTTCACTAACAATAGCCCCTGAATGTCACGAGCAATTTAGTTTCTCATGGAACATAAACAAATAACATTTAAGAATTTACCTCAAGGGTACTTGCACAGTCCCACGATCTTTCACCGGCTGGTGGCAGAGCATTAAGATGCGATATCAGTTATTCCTGGAGTACAGCTTTGTCATTACATTGATGATGTCATGATACAGGGAGAGACACAAGAACAAGTGCCAACTCAGACAGGATTGTGGAGCATTTGCAGAGCAAGGGATGGGAGATCAATCCAGACGAATTACAAGAACCCTCTCAGAGTGTGAAGTTTTTGGGTATCCAGTGGCATCAGGGACACAGAGAGGTTGTGCCCCAAGTAAGACAAAAGATTAGAGAATTTGCATTGCCACGAAACAGAAAGGAAGCTCAGAGGTTCATTGGTTTGTTCGGTTTTTGGAGACAGCACATTCCTCACTTGAGTCAGATTTTGGCCCCTTTGTACAAAGTTATGCGAAAGAAAAATGCATTTGAATAGGGAGAGCAGCAGCAAACCGAATATGAATTAGCAAAAGAGGCTATTCAGCATGCTTTAGATTTATGGCCAGTATGAGAGGGAGATGTTGATCTAAATGTGACAGTGCAAAGACCGTACGCTAATTGGAGTTTGTGGCAGAAGCAGGGAAGAACGAAAGTACCTTTAGGATACTGAGCAATTTACCCTAGGGCACGATGCAATTTTGAGACCTCAGATTCCAATAATGCAGTGGGTGATGAGTTTCCCCTAAGACTCATAGAATAGGACATGCACCGGAAGCCAGCGTAATCAAATGGAAATGGTATATACAGGATAGGGCCAGAGTAGGTCCCAAAGGTACCGCAGTGTTGCATGAGCAGGAGACGCGCAGGCGCCAAGGGTAGGGAAAGGGGTGTTGCATGATGTACCTGAGATACAGGAATCTCCTGTAAAGTGGGGTAAGCCATTTGGCAAATTGTCCGTGGAGGACAATAAGCATTTGTGGTTTACTGATGGTTCAGCCAAGTATATAGGAGCTAAGAGCCACTGGAAGGTGTTGTCATACAATCCTGTGACCCAGAAATTGTTGACTACTACTGGAGAAGGAAAGAGTAGCCAGTTTGCAGAACTTTACGCTGTGTATCAAGCTGTGAAACAAGAACTACCAGTAAAATGTCATATTTACACTGATTCGTGGTCCACGGCCAATAGGCTAGCAACTTGGCTTCCCACATGGCATGCTCATATTTGGATGATAAATGCTAAAGAGGTGTGGGGCAAGGAATTGTAGAAAGAGATCTGGACCATGTTGACACAAAGTACAGTTACTGTGTACCATGTAGATGCTCATTGTTCTACAGACTCACTTGACCGCTGGTTTAATTCCCTCACAAATGAAAAAGCTAAGAATTATGAGGCAGAAGTGACAACTCAGGATTCTGACCTGGTTTGGATTGTGAAGTGGGTACATCAGAAGTGTGGACACTTTGGAGAGATTACTAGCAGGCTGGCAGAAAATAGAGGGATACACATTCCCCAAGACTTGACTAAAACTGTGATTTTGCAGTGTCCTGTTTGTCAGCTTGCGCGACATAGATCAGTCCCACAGAAAGTGAGAGGTCAACTAGGTAGAGGAAAATTACCAACATAGATTTGGCAAATTGACTATTTTTAGCCCCTGCCACCTTGTCCAGGATGTCAATATGTATTCACGGCTGTGGTCACATACTCTGGATATTTGATAGCTTTTCCATGTAAACCTGCTAACCAGTTGAATACATTGAAAACGTTAGACTTGCTGATTTTGTATTATGGAATTCCATTACAGAGTCAAAGTGACAACGGATTTCATTTCAAAGGTAGATTGGTGCTGGACTATTGTGTACAGCACAATATTGAGTGGATTTTTCACATCCCATATTACTCACAGGCTGCTGGTTTGATTGAGCGCAGAATGGACGGTTGAAAGATCAATTGAGAAAGTTGTCTGATGGTACCTTGAAATGTTGGCAAGATCATTTGAGTGAAGCTTTGCAAATTCTGAATAATAGACCTTTTGCAAATGCACAAACGCCTTTAATGCGAATGTTAACTCCAGCTTTTCAGATTCAGCCTCATGTGGCTACCAATACCATCCTTTATTGGGATGGGATTGGTTCCTGGAGCTTTGGCTCCGTGCAGAGCGACACCGGATGATGCAGGTCTTGACCTGCATACTTTGAAACTGTACAGACTGAAACCAAGAGACATTACACTCATTGAGACAGGAGTGCGACTTCAGATACCCTCAGAGCAATTTGGTTTAATTGCCCCTCAATCTGGATTGGCTCTAAAGGACATCCAAGTGCTGGGAGGTGTAATTGATGCAGATTATCAAGGTGAAATTAAAGTCATCCTTCTTAATAGTGGAGATGCTGATCTGATGATACAATCTGGAGACAGAGTTGCTCAAAATGGTGATCATGCCATTGTACGGAGGGGTAGTTAAGAAGGGGACTGCCCCAGCCCTCCTCAATGTACGTGGGGAAGGAGGGTTTGGCTCAACTGATAAAAACCCATGAGCCAAAGTGTGGGTAGACTCTCCAAATAGACCCCCGAACAGGCAGAAGGCATTGCAACTGGAAAGGACAATGTCCTAGTGATTATGAAGCCAGGTATGGAAAAATGGGAACATGTGCCTGCTGATAAATATTATTTACGAGAATGAGTAATACCTGTTTTGTTTCCGTTCTTTTTGTTCACTGTATGGCATGTTTGTGCTCTGCTTGCGCTCGCTGGACTCCTTTTGGCCGTGTATGCATGGGGCCGGGGGGATGAGGATCCCCTTATTGCGAAGTGGCCAGCCGACCACGCAGACTGACAGCGATGCTGATTCAGAGGGATAATATTTGGTCATACCTGGCACAAACTTTGCTCAACAGGTCATACTTCTGTATGTCAAACATGAAGAGTACTATGGACATCGTTTCCACATGCCTTGTAACTGTGCCTACCCCTGTTGATTTGTTCCTGCAGACTTTTAATTTCACTAATGCAGACGTGGCTGTAGAGGAACATGATGTGAGATCTCATTTATCGCTTTACTAATTCTGCCTCTTTTATCCAGAAGCCACTGATAATGATTGGAAAAACATGACACAGGTCATAACTTTCAACTTTACTGAAGACGACGTTTGTTACAATTTAACTTGCGATCCAACTATCATTGGTAAATGTGTTCAAATTCGACTTGACAGAAATTCATCTGTTACGTCTTGGCAGGAAAAGGTATTATGTCAACATAGACACGCCAAGGTTTGTGCAAATGTGCAAAACAATATGGTGTGCAGACATATAGTATCTGATGCCAGTCATTTCAGGCTTGTCAAGTTGCCTGTAGGGTGGTTATTTTCCTGTGGGAATGTGACTTATATTTATATTCCAGCAAATATCACAGGTGGACCATGTGCTTTTACTGGATTAAGTCTGATGATGTTCCTGTTGGATCCATCATCTTATGCTCCTAACTATAAGAGAAGCTGTTCAGCTTAACAAACATTTTAACTCTGAATTGCATTTATTATCGAAATCCAAATACATTAGTTTGGCTGCTTTAATAGTAGGTATTCCAGGCCTAGCAATTTAAAACTCTAGAGCTGTTAGTGAGTTAGCATGTCTTATGGTGAAAAATATTAATCATACATCAATTGCTTTAACAGAATTTTTATTAGACGTGTGAGGGGCACGGAAAGCAATATTGCAGAATAGAGCCGTCATTGACTATTTGCTTGTGAAACATGATCATGGATGTTCAGATTTTGAAGGAATGTGTTGCTTTAACCTTTCAGATCATTCTAAATCAATTCAGTCCCACATTAATGCTTTACACAAGTTGGCTAAAAATGTCAAGCAGGATGTCGAAAAGGGGTGGTGGGATTGGTTGTTTGGGTGGTTGCCAGATTTTGGTAAACTTCGCTCTATTATAGGTGGTATAAAATTAGCGATATGTATTCTAGTATCTTTATGTTGCTGTATTCAGTGTGTGCCTAATCTCTTATCTATGCTCCGTCCCCAGGTAGTTGGTTTTATACCAATATGTTATAGTAGTCATTGGTCAAGGGATGGACCGTTATAAATTGTTGCTATTCGATTTCTTGATATATGCTGATGGTGATAGTCAATGGTCATGGGATGGAATGTAGTGAATGTGCCATTCTTGTGGTTGAGTACCCCATGATGACCGTCAACTACCACCATCTTAAACTTGACTTTAGCGTGTTATTTTATTCTAGCCTTAATGTAAAACAGCCCTACATATGCCTGCATAGTGAGAGCTGTTACGGAGTGGAACAGTACATTTCAATATGAGCTCCTATTATTGGCTTTGACATGGCCTTATGTCAATCTTGCTCTCTGACTTTATCTTGCTTCATGGCAGTGCTTGCTATTGGCTGTGACATGCTCTCATGTCATCTTGCTTTCTAATTTTCCTCCTCTGCTTTAACGCCTTAACTGCGGCGGTTTTTCCGCCGCGGTGCGGGCGTTCTAAAAGGTGTGCGGGACTTCGTTGGCTGTTGGCCGGCGGCAGCACTGGGGATGGGGTGCTGCCGTCGGCCAACGGCCGATGGGAGCACGGAAGGGGTTAAGCTTCTCTGTGTGCATGGCAGCGTTTACATAACTGACTCCATATTTATAACTGACGCCATGTTCTGTGGTCGCACGAAGCTGCAAAGTGGGGCGGGCATGTCTTTCGCTCCTCATGTGTTTTTTCATTCTTCACTTATTTTTCACACCTCACTGACCAGAGTGAACTGGATATTATCTGTGGAATGTACAACTCTGCCTCGGAGCCAAAATACAGGGGCTTGGCCAACCAGTGTCTTGGCCTTGACGCAGACTGGATGAACCCCTATTTCCAAGGACCACCGATCATGAATCACCAAACACAACATCAGTCAGGTCCCAATTTCCAACAAGGGGTTCCTTTTTTAGGGAATGGCCAGACATCACAGAGAACACGGAGGAGAGGAGTAACCTGGTCCGATCAAACCCGACAAGTACAGACCAGGAGCGTAACAAAAGCCAAAACAGGAACAAACACGAATCCCTCATCGTGAATCTCACAGACAAAATCCTAACGAGAGATGAAGAGAACGTACTTAACAAAGGCTTGGGTTATGTCCCTACCCCAAAACTTGATACTTTCAAAACCAAGTGTGAATTGGCGGAATTTTTCCGAAAACTGAAATTGAAAGCCTTTTTCAGACCAGCCCCCCAACAGAGAAGGAGACACCACTTTGAAAAACAAATCAACTTTCTGCCCACTCAACTCCCAGGTTCCCATTGAAATTCAAACTTTTGAGCAAGCCCTTTTTAAAGGAGTTGATGAACTAGCAAAGTTTTCTCGCAAACCTTTCCATAACATGACCAGACTTGAAGAACAAGCTTTAAACACCCTAAAAGAAGACCGGAATATAGTCATAAAACCCGCCGACAAGGGCGGAGGGGTCGTTCTCCTAACAGCAGAAGGGTACCATCAACAATGTATGAATCTCCTGTCGGATGACAAATTCTACAAGATATTGACAACAGATCCAACCCCAAGATTGCAAAGAACTGTGGCTATGATGATTGAAGAAGGGGAAACCAACAACTGGATCTCCAAAAAAGAAGGAGAATACCTAAGAACCACCACACCGAGAATCCCCTACTTCTACTCACTCCCAAAGACACACAAAGGTCGAACACCACCGCCTGGACGACCAATTGTTTCAGGAATTGGCTCTATATTGGAGCCTCTCTCTGAATTTGCTGATCAGTATCTCAGACCATTGGTCCAAGGGACCCCAACGTATCTAAAAGACACAAGAGATCTTTTGAACCGACTTAAAGACATAGAGTACTCACCAACCACGATGCTCCTAGTTGGTTTCGATGTGGAAAGCCTTTATACTAGCCTTCCACAGGGCAAAACGATGGACACTCTTGAGGACATACTCTTCAACGTTGCATGGACCTACAAAACCCCCAGGCATTTCGTATTAGAGTGTTGTAGGATGGCCCTGACGGAAAACTTTTTCCAATACAGAGACACCCTGTACCTACAATGCCACGGGACCTCGATGGGCAGTACATTTGCCCCGAGTGTGTCTGGACTCTATGTTAGCACATATGAGGACCAGTACATCCTGAATGAAGAGACCAATTCATTTTTTCATCATATATTGTTCTGGAAACGATATATCGATGATGTCTTCGTAATCTGGCAAGGAGATCAGAACAATCTATCACAATTCCACACCTGGATGAATGAGAGAGATGAATGCCTTCAATTTACCTACTCTGCGGATGACAAAAGCATCGATTTCTTAGATGTGACCATCTATGCTGAGGCCAATACACTCCAAACCCGAACTTTCTTCAAACCGACGGCCAAGAATAGCCTCCTCTCATATAACAGCTTTCATCCACGCTCCCTGAGAGAAAACCTACCATACAGCCAGTTTCTCAGGTTGCGGCGGAATTGTAGTAACACTGGCGAGTATAAGCTACAAGCTAGCGATCTCTGTGAAAAATTGGAAGCCCGTGATTACCCAAGGAAAACGATAAACAGATGCAGGAAACGGGCGAGAAACCAGAATAGGGAATCACTTCTTGAAACTATCCACAAAGAACCTGCTGAAGGAACACTGACTTGTGTGACAACATACAGTCCAATGACGAATGATATCAAGAAATTGATTAATAAAAACTGGAGAATTTTGATATCGGGTGATCTGACTTGGCCAAAACCAAGATTCGCCAATAAAAGAAGCAGAAATCTGAAGGACATCTTGGTCCACACGAGACCTGCCCCGAAGAAATCTAGAGACACGATGAATCCATGGGGGAATCCACAGGTAACTGGACATTACCCATGCGGGTCATGTTCAGTCTGTAATCTAACACAAGCTACCAAAGAGCTACAACTACGACCTGACTTCAAATGGTACCTAAGGAGTCATACAAACTGTAACACTAGTCATGTGGTCTACATGATCACATGCCCCTGCCATCTCCGTTATATCGGAATGACCTGCAGAAAAATTAAACAGAGAATATGTGAACACCGAAGTAATGTGAAGTGCAAAAAAAGCACCACCAAAATGGCATGTCACTATCTAGAGAAGGGCCACACCACTGAAGATCTACTGTGGGTCATCCTCGAGACCTTGTCCACGAAAGACAGAAATGCAGAAAAGATTCTTTACGAAAAAGAACAGAGATGGGTACATAGACTTAGTACCCATAGTGACGGATTGAACAATAATATTCCATGGCTCAGTCTCACACGAAGTCAATTGAGTGTCCAAACATTCATCAGTAAAATAAAACACACTCCATAACCTGCCTCCAGAGACAACAATGAGATAATGTAGTAGCCCCCTAAAATCATTTTCAACCATAATGATAAGACAAAGGGTTTCACCAGAACCACGTTTCCTTTCAGCACGCAGCATTCCATGCAGAAAACGAGCTTTAATGTAACAATAGAACCCCGCTTTTCATTGTGTATGTTGACACTGATCAAAACCCTTTTACGGAGACCAATAGTCACTTTCGTTGTCATGGTTACCATAGTAACCCCCCGAGTGGCCAATCAGCGCTGACTACGCCCAGAGCGACGTCTCTTCATCCCGACCCGGAAGCTCAGTTTACCGTTTCCGGGTCAGGGAGAGCAGAACGTGCAACGAAGCTGACGGTGCAAGACGCAAGAGGTGCTAGCCACAACAAGCCTAAGATACGAAAACCGCAAGTATACTTAGACATAAGCAAACCCCTAACCCGATATTTCTTTCCCTTAGTCTGCTCGCAGCTCCCCTACCTGATTGGAGCGCGTAAACAAAGCGCGTGAGGTAACTGCGTTCGTTAAGAATTCAAGATCGATTTAGAACTCACGTATGATAAAACGCACATGATTTAAGGGTAAACCACCGAGCCATAGTCACTTTGAAAAATGAGTAGTGTGGACTGAACGCATGCTCACAGGTATCTGTATTATCTGAGGTACACCCGCAATTTAAGTGGAATAATGACTGATATACGCATGCTGTCCCAACTGCAAGCATGTTAAGGTCCCTCACACGAGTTTGGATTGGAGATGAATGAGTTGACATTGCCATACACTGGCTGTTCTATAAAGTATTGCCATTTTTTCAGTTGTGAATGTGTCTATCATTGAAATAGACGGTTGCAGCAGATTTCTGCTCTATATGTGTCCCATTGTACCCCGCCCCCTGTTTGTTGATACACAACCCTCATTCTTATTTTTCACAGGTACACTGCGACCTCAATAACAGAGAAACAGGTCTAACGTATTCCTATTTCTTACCACAACTTTCAGAGCACTGCTATATGTATATATTTTTCTCACTTTATTCACCTGTAGGTCCTGATGAATGCCTGTAAGTCCTAGTTAAGGCTGTTGAGGCAGAAACATGTCGACCGTTTTTTAGCCCACCCCCCTCTTTTAAATAACCTTTCATACTCCGAGTGCATCTATTACTCATAACCAGTTCTCTAGAATGCACTATTATGGAGTTTACTGGTCCCAAATACAGTACCAATAAAACTATTATCTGACTTTTCGGGACTTTTTAGACTGTCTTAGCCCTCCTCTTCCCCCCCATCACTGGCTCACTACTGTACCAACCTTGGGTAAGAACCTCCTGGTGGAGGCTGCATAACTTCACTGACCTGATGATTATGCACACACGTGATTAAAGAAGCGGAAAACCAAGATATACCGCTAATTTTACCACCATACCCATCACGTGCATGAGGGTCTTTTATCTGGGACACCCCACATTCCTCCTGCATACCAAAGGTTGTGCAGGACAAGTGATCCTTCCCTACTTGATTAGCAGACTGGTACTAGCCAGCTCGGTTTTTTCTAACGAAGAGGGGGCAAGACTTTCTAGAAGTTTCACTTCACGTCAGTAATGGTATTAAAGCTGGGACAGCGGGCCAGGAGGAAGTTCACCACAGAATAGACGTATTGCTGTGGGTTGGTGCTGGAATTTGAGTCCTGACTGAAACTCCTGCCTGGGCTGAAGAAACGGACTTCACTCAGCTTGAATTGGCAAGGATGTTGCAGAAGTCAGTCAGTGAGGTGTTCCTAACCAGTTTTATTCTATTTCTATTCTTTGAAATACTACATTCTATTTTGACCGTTTATTTCAATTGTCCTTTTGAAACTTGGCAGTCTGCCATGACTGATATATTCGGCCTACCTTTTTAAGTATTGTATTAATAAACGTATATGTGTTATATTCCATACATTTGGATTGGTTCTCTTACCTCGCCTTAGGTGAGTGCTGGGTCTTGCCTCAGCCTAATGGGGTGTTGCAGTTAGGGTCTGTCCTTTTTGCGAAAAGCAGATTCATTACAATCAATGAATTCAGGACAGTTTTCGGGAGCGGTCCCGGTTGCTTCGAGTGGAAGATTAATTCGTACTCGCACGAAAACGATAACTTAACGGAGAGGAGAAAAGAAGGCTACAAATCTCCACGCCGGCAGGCGTCTGGAGATTAGGCGCTGCTGCCCGGACTGTGTCTGTCGAGTGGTTACATCTTTTAATTAGGAAAATGGACATTGGGCTATGTTTCTAGAATCGTCTGTTAAGATCATTTAGAAATAAAGCCTTTGCGGTATCTGTGATACTGATTTTTGTGGTCCTGAAGAGAATGCCAAGACTGTAGAGATTCGAAACGCGCAGACCATCGGTTCTCCTAAATTGTCTTTTTTCTAATGTGTTGTGACAGTGCTATACTGAACCAATAAGATTACCTTGTGTTTAAAACTGTCCAGTTGTATTGATTAACACTTGTTATACATAAGTAGTACTGTTGATAATTGTTTGTGTTTGGCAGATCAGGTGCACCTCAATTGGTTTATTTATTTACCCCTGTTGTGCGTGTACCTAGTGGGTGGTATGTGGTGTAAAAGTAAATGTGATTGAGCGTATGAGTGGTTGTGTGATTTTCTATCAGTCCCTTTGTCCACAATTATCCCATTCTTTGTTTTGTCTTTTCTATATAGTAGAATAATGTATTGAATTTTTTGCAAGATAAAAATAGTATATATTTGAATAAAAAAAGCTACTAATGAGCTTCCAAATGCGTATGGTCTATGTATTTAGGGTAAATAGTTTTGAATAGTAATCAGTACATGCATTGTTTTTCATTGTATAGTGCATAGGGCTCAGCCTTACTGATCAGAGCCATACCCGTTTTTGGTACTAGCAAAGTGGGGAGGGCATGTCTTTCGCTCCTCATGTGTTTTTTCATTCTTCACTTATTTTTCGCACCTCACTGACCAGAGTGAACTGGATATTATCTGTGGAATGTACAACTCTGCCTCTGAGCCAAAATACAGGGGCTTGGCCAACCACTGTCTTGGCCTTGATGCAGACTGGTATTAGCCAGCTCGTTTTTTTCTAATGAAGAGGGGGCAAGACTTTCTAGAGGCTTCACTTCACGTCAGTAATGGTATTAAAGCTGGGAGCCTCGGCGGCCAGGTGGAAGTTCACCACAGAATAGACGTATTGCTGTGGGTTGGTGCTGCAATTTGAGTCCTGACAAAATCCTGCCTGGGCTAAAGAAACGGACTTCCCTCAGCTTGAGTTGGCAAGGATGTTGCAGAAGTCAGTCAGTGAGGTGTTCCTAACCAGTTTTATTCTATTTCTATTCTTTGACATACTGCATTCTATTTTGACCATTTATTTCAATTGTCCTTTTGAAACGTGGGAGTCTGCCATGAGTGATATATTAGGCCTACCTTTTGAAGTATTGTATTAATAAACTTATATGTGTTATATTCCATACATTTGGATTGGTTCTCTTACTTCGCCTTAGGTGAGTGCTGGGTCTTGCCTCAGCCTAAGGAGGTGTTGCAGTTAGGGTCTGTCCTTTTTGCGAAAAGCAGATTCATTACAATCAATGAATTCAGGACAGTTTTTGGGAGGATCCACAATTTTGGAAAGAATGTATTTTAAGTTGTCTCTCAACCCACGATAAAAGACGTTCTCTTTTCCTCAGGCCAGTGAATTTCAGAAACCAACCTGTTGAAATTGGAAATGTAGTCAAGAGGTCTTTATTCCCCTGCCGTAGGCTCAGTAATTAGTTATTGCTTGTGTGCATGAACGTGTGTCTTGCAAACAGGCATCGCATTTGTTCCTTAAAGGTGGTAAAATTGTACTGGACTGATCATTGTTTTCAATCATCGTGACATACCACTGAACTGCATTCCCACCAAACAGTATATAATGAAAGTCACCTAAGCTGTCATCAGGAAAGGCTGTAAGTTTACATAAGAACTGCAAGCAACATTGGGTTATAAAAATACTGAATTTAGCACTATCCCCGTTAAAGCCTTCCGGGGCTGCTAAGGCTACCCGGGTCAGGGTTAAAACTGCTAGACTGATAGGCCGGACTCCTGAAGGCCCTACAGATGCCCCTTTCTGGAAGCCAGTCATGGACGGGTAAGGTTGCAGACTTTGAAAAGGAGGCACTACTGTTGGGTATAGTATTAGCCCTGGTTCCTCGGGGATCTCCTCGGCCTTGTATTATGCCATTTAAGACCTCAATGACTGGTTCTCATGTTTCAGGGTTTGTAATTCTGCCTGTAAGGTAGTAAATGCTCCGGCTAATCCCTTAATAGTGGGCCCTGAAGCTATCTCAGACACGGACTAGGTTCAATTTTGCCAGCCAAAGGGACCAGCTGAATCTATCTTCACTCAGGCCGATAGAATTTTGTGGGCTTGGCTGTCTGTCAAGTACCACTCACTTGTATTCTGAAGTCTGCGGGAGCGAAGAGAGTCCACCCCAATCACCTGTTAACCAACCAGACACTCTTGAATATATCCCAAGTCAGTGGTTACTTCCCAGGCAAAAAGGGAGAAAGAAAGAGGAATCCCCAGTGTTCTGTGGCTCTGTTAGTGCCTGTATTTTGGGATGCTTTGTTTTAGACGGGTAGTGGCTCAAGGAGATGGGTACCTTATGTGTGCAAAGACACAGAGGACACAGGTTAAATAATGAAATATTCAGCATACAAGGAATATAACCATTTGTTCAAATGGCACTCTGATCTTTGCCTATTACCTTTGTGGGATTTTCGGCAGTCTCCAAAAACTAATTCTCAAGGTGATGCTGCTTGTGTGAATAGGTATGTTAACTCTTCAGGTAAGGGCATGCAGGACTCGAGTGGAGAGCATTAAATCAAAGCAAAAGTCAAAATTAAGATCCAAACCTTTCCATTACAGATTCTCTGTTGAATACACAGGCAAAAGGGGGTTCTTTGCACTGACCTTAAGATCCCTAACGTCTTCAGATAGTTCCTTCTAGAATAGCAGAAAACCTCCAGTCACAAGCAAGGACCACAGCGAAAGACTGAGGAGGAGTCAGGGCCTATAGTTGAGAAAACGGCACCCACCACCGAAGTAAAAGGAATTAGGCAGGCCAACAATATGCAGTTCTGCAGAGACTGGCACAAAGTCTTTAGCCAGTCAAAACAAGAGGCACCATGGAAGTGGACGCCACCTCCAAAGTCCGAAGCAGTACGGATCCACCACCGACCGAGAGAAAACAGCTGATGAAGTGGACCTCGCCAATGGAGACCAAACCAGCAAACAATCACAGCTGCTCTGGGATGGCAAGCGGAGGAATAGTCGCCGCCACAAAGGCTGCAAGAAAGGGAAAACGGGATGGGAAGAGAAAAAGCTAAATGTGGGGGAAAAGGGGACTCTCTCACACGAAGCTTGAAGCAAAGCAAAGTCGGGTGGAATGGGTGCAGTATCTAGAGCACCGCCCCTCAATCCAAAATGGCCACCACACTAGGGGAAGCAAAATCTTGGCCCAAACAGCAAACTCCAGAATAGTGGAACAGGAAAGAGGCCATATGCATAGGACTACAGCAGCAAAATTGAGGGAGGTAAATGGGCTTCATAGCTAGGAATAACGGATGGCCGAATTACACACTGAACAGGAGGAGCGTGGCTTAACATTACCTCTATGCTGATCCAATCATTTTGAAGCCAGGTGCTCTTTTTCTTTATAAAGGTCTTCCTGTCATCCCCTCTGCCATTGGAAAATAAGCACCAATTGGCTCTTTTGCAATACAAAAGAGAACTTGCGAAGACACATGCTTGGATGATGAAAACATGTGAAAGCTTTGCATTGAAAATATATAGCAATGGGTTCCAGTATGCCACTGGGTGACAGTTGATAAAGGGCCTGAGTCTATATCCTGAGTGTAACTGAGCCATAATAACGATAATTTTATCCCTTGGTGCATGTTTAATTGTTGTAGTTTAGCATTAAATTGAAGCACTCTACACAATTCTACATAATTTTAGCCTTTTTGGGCCTAATAAAGCAAATGAGTATCTGTCAACCGCAAACCCAGATTGCAGCAAAGGTTAAAGAATAGAGTACAAAGGTTAAGGTAAACAACTTTTTTAGGAGAAACATTTTTGTCTTCATCCACATTTGACCCAATGCTGTGCGCTGATGCAGATATTCTTTTGTGTTGGGCTTGGGGGAGCTCGATGCTAGAGGTGTCGAGCCCCACCCCGAAACCCAAGGATGCATCTTTTGGGGCCTGAAGTGTGAATGACCCACAAAGCACCAGCTTGCAGGTGGGCGATGAATCGAGTAACTAACGACTGTGATAATGGTGAGGGGAAAGTGAGTCCACCGAGAAGCAGCTGAGTGTCTGCTGCCTGCAACTCCACAGTTCCCGATGAGGATGTTGCCGATTAGCTACTAATGAAGTCAATCAATCAACATGTATAAAGCACCAGTGAGGGTCTTGTGGTGCTGGAGATTTTTGCAGCTTAGCTAATTCGAACATCCAGGTCTTGAGTTCTTCCCTGAATTGCTGGGGCAAGGTGGCAGCTCTGAGGTGCATGGAAAGGCTGTTCCATACCCTGGTCACCAAGTCAGTGAAAGAGCATCCTCTGCTGTTCGTTTGGTGGATCGGGGGGTCTTTGTGAAGGAGAGGGAGGTAGCTAGAAGTTGTCTGATCGGTTGGTGGAAAGTCAGGCATTTGTTGATGTATTCTAGTCCTTCGTTATGCAGGGCTTTGTAGACGTGGGTCAGCATTTGGAACTGCCATCTCTTTTGGATCGGGAGCCAGTGTAGTTTCCTGAGGTGGGGTATGATGTAGGTCCTTCTGGGAAGGTCGAGGATGACTTGCTGCTGAATTTTGTATTGTCATAAGTCTCTTCAGGAGGCGTGCAGTGATTTCCGAAGTCCAGCATGCCGGTGAAGAGGGCCTGACGATCCTTCTGGTGTTGACTGGGAGCCACCTGAAGATCTTTCCGATCATGGGATGGGTGCAGTAGCAGGCAGATGAGACTGCACCGACCTGTTTTTTCATTGATAGCTTGACCAGGATGATGCAGAGGTTGCGGGCGTGGTCTGTCAGGGCAGGGGGTGGGCCAAGTTCCACTGGCCACCATGTGTTGTTTCAAGGTGATGTGTTGTTACCAAAGATGAGGACTTCCGTATTGAGAAGAAGTGGCTGAGCACTGTATTTTTCGAGTGGGTATTTCATGCCCAGGCGCAGCTGTTGATAGCTGAGGGCAAGTATGACCCCGATGCCTCACTCGCTTTGCCAGTCGAACTGTCCAGACGGCAAAATCCGAAGGTATGACAAGCACGACACAAAGTCTAGCATAGACTGAAAAAAACGCAGCAGCACACAGGAATCAGATACCCATCGCTCAACCTTTTGCAAGTCTTCCGTCTCTTAACTGAATTCTGCCGAGCAACACACAAGAGGAGGTTAAACCTCCACTTCCCTCGGGGCTCTTCCAAGCTCAAGGGGGACCGCAAGCCCATGGGGTGGCCAATGTTCACCACGCGCTCAAGCCTCTAGCCCCCATTGCGAACAGAATGGTTAGGAAACCCCACCTCCGAAGGATTCAAACCCTCAGTGAAAACGACTCCAGCAGCACCCCTCCCTCCTTTTCATGGAAGGGACCGCGCCTGAGGGCTCTTAAATCCTCCCACCAAGAGGGTCACCAATGTCCGACACACAGGGGAGGAATCCAAGCATACAATACCTGGGAAAAGCACGACCCCCTTTTATCTCCGCGCAGAAAAGTGAGCCTTAAGGTTGCAGGGCTCAGCGGTCAACGCGCCTCCCACCCATGAAAGGGGCACATAACACCCTACCACGCCTTCCTCCTGGATACCAGCTCTCCTCTCTTCGCGCGGACACAGCGACACCCCTAAAGGCTCCCTCTCCTCCCCGAGGATTGCTACACCCACCGCCCCGTAAGGATGGGCGGATTTCCTCCCTCGGAGAGACAGACAGCTGTCTTCCCAGTAGGGACTGTCTTTTTGCTCATCCTGGAGCCCCTGTCTGAGAGCAATGCCCCCCATTTACTTTCGAAAGGGATTGTCAGTACCAATGTTCACATTCGAAAACTAGGGGGGGGGGTTCCTTCTACTCCAGATACGCAGGGAGTCTCGTTTCCACCTTGCACAGAGATACTGTTAGTTTAACCGGCTCCCCCTCCCTTGTTCCCTCGAGGGAGACTCTCTCATCGGCTCCCCCACAGAGGGCTGTCACCCTCCCTCCCAACAGCAGCAGAGCAGACAGTCTTTGCAAGAGAGGGGGCGGGCACCCATGAGTCGGTATCGGATTGGACAAGCAAACACATCGAGCACAGCAGTCCAGCCCCTTGGGCGTGTGCCCGCCCACGGAGGAGGCACAGACCCTCTTCCCCTCACCGACTCCGAGCACCCATCTACCGAAAGCACCCTAAACCCGGCACTTAGAAGCAAGTCAGCGCTAAACCTGTAGTGGGGTGTAACATCCCCACGAACCACCTCCCCGCCAGCCTTCGGAGGGGGGAGTCACCCGGCGGTCACCCCCTCCTGCCCACGAGTGGTACTCCTTTCGTTGAGGCGGGCTGACGCCCACTCCTACGGACCAAAACTTCGCAGCAGAGGCACAACTCGCCCCCCCTCTTCGGAAAAGAAGGCCCTTTAGTTAGACGAGTAACCCTTGCGTCCCTGCCAACCCCACCGCCTACCCAGGACAGAAAGGAGGACACCAGCAACGCCCTGCCCTGGGGAGCAGCAGACGCCGGGCTGGTCATACAGCGTTCACCGCAGACAACAGCTGCGGCCGCACCTCTCAGCCGGTGCGCCCCCCACAGCCAAGAGCATAGCACGAGGGGGCGCAGCAGGAGGACCCCCACTCCGAAGACTAACCACCCACCCCGTCACGCAGGAGTTTCACGCTCCCGCCTTTCAACATCACTTCCCTGCGCATAGGAAGGCAGGCGGCGGTACCCTACTCCTGCAGACACCTTCGCCCTTCAAATGAGGGACTGTCACCCCGCCCCTTTCGCCAACCACATGTAACAGCACCCTTTCTCCGAGGACGCAACCCTGACTGGAGCGGGAGTACGGGCGGAACACCACCCTCCTCCCCCTTTGCCGCCACCACCGCACCCACACAGCTGAGCCTGCACAGGAAGCAGCAGTACTGCTCTAGAACAGAAGACAGCAGGCACTCGGCTGACAGCACCCGCGCAAGAGCCTGCACTACGGGTAATCCCCCCTCTACGGCGGGCGGGTGGGAGGAGCCATAACCCCACCTCCGCTGCCACCCTCCCGCGACTGGACGTTCACCGGAAGAGGCACCAACACCTCTGAAGAAGAAGCACGACCACCCGCTCCAGAAGAGAGATCTCTCCTCACAAGGACCCGGACCAGCGCCCACACCTAAGGCCCAGCTTATCGGAACTCGGGGAGAAGATTGGCACCCCCTCAAATTTCTCCCTGCCCACACTGGGCATGTGGGACTGAGTGCCTTTAACAACGATCCGTGCCAACTATTCCCTGCCCTCTACACCCCTCTGTGCACCGGCTACGTCTGTGGGACCGCGCCGACATGGACACATCCTCCTCGTCTACTTTCGACTCCGAGGTAAGTGTACCCCGTAATATTTTAGGGAGTGGGGCATGACGGTATCCGGGATCGATATTATTAGACGTGCGTAAATCCGGGTGTTCACTGTCTGCATGTAGGCGTAGTATTTTATGTTCGGGTGGGTTTCTTCTTGATAATAGCGCTGTAATGTAGTGTTCCAGATAAGTCACGGTACTTTCGAGGTACCTGATCCAAATCTAGTCAGATTAATTTTGAGAAAATGCATCGCAGTTCATTGCTGGCCTTTAGGGTACCGGTGCAGTGTTAACCTGCAGTAGGTGGCTGAATTAAGTGCGGCATGAGACTCTATATGATGCAGGTCTTGCCATACACCTGCACATAGTGTTAGTTGCCTCTCTGTACCCACCCTTGTGAGTCCCCTACAACGTTAACGAACACGGTTTCATTGAGCACTAATGGATGCGTGGCTGGGTCGTGGTCAGAACTTTACGCCATCTTGCCCCCTTACTTGTTTTTCCTCCTGAGGCAACACCCAGCAAGTGCTCTCTGCCCCTTCCGCAAGGCTGGGTGTGCCTTGTGTTCGCAGGCTCCCGTCGGGATCCGGCTCTCTTAGGCAGCCAGTTGTGGGCTTCACTGTGTGGTGGTTAGTGCTCATACACTATCTGTATTTTTTTAACTAACAGTGGGCACAGCCGATCCTTTTAGCGAGCTTGGTACAGTTCTTGTCGTTTTCCCATTAGGCATACTGTGTTGCAGTTCCACAGCACGTGCTTCTTGTCGTGCGGGCTGATTAAAATATGCTTTTATCGCACCCACCTTGCCAAAAATATGTTAAGGACTGCTGCCCAGAAACGCTTAGACATCATTCGAAAAGTGGTTCCCCACCCCCACCTCGATCTTTAAAGGGCTGCATGGCCAGAAAGGCATCGTTCAAAAACTGGTTCCGCCCCTTTCAGACCGCCCCTTCCTATTCTGCTCACGGGTGCCCTTTGTGTGTTTTATTGTAGATTCCCGTGAGATTTCTGGGGTGTTACTTTGGAAAGGGGGTGGTGGCAGGGTTTATTCTATCCTTAGGTGAATGTCTTTCTGAAAAGGGGGCTGTGGTGCTCTCGCTCGATGGAATTTGGGGGTGCCTGAAGTACTGCCCTCCGTGGCTGCCAGTAGAGCTGCAGCGAATTCTTTGTGTGATTGGTGAATCTTGGAAGGGTGGGTTAAAAGTTAGATGTGGGGTACTAATATCTGGGGGGGGGGGGTGTTGAGAGAGTGTTTCAGGGGTGAGGAGGCATCTGTTTAAGGGGGCAGCATAGAATGTTGGAATCATTGAGCGCTCTGACACCGGGTAAAGTCCGCGCTATAAAAAACAAATAAATAAATAATTGTATGGGTGCTGATTATAGGGTTATTCGCCAGCCAGGAGCAGACGGCTGTGGTAGGCAGCGGCCATCCCATGCGGGGCTGTAGAAACTGCTCTCGTACTGTGGTAACAAGTGCGATGTCATAGTACCGGTGCATTGGCAGCTCTAGACAGGTCCCGCAATGGCAAAGAACCGATCTGTAGTGATCGACAACAACGAACCCTCCACCCCATGCGTGAGTTCTGGGCTGACAACCCACTACCCCGCCTGCTCTAAGTACTAGGAGTAACAATCCTGCATTCTCGGTGATGTCTTGTGTCATCCCACCCCTTCGATTCCCAGTGCTTCGATGTTGCAACCCTAAAGCGCAGGATTGTAATAATCACAACTACGCCGATGCCTGGAGTGCGAATGTAACAGCCCCCGACTGTGAAGTGCGGGCTGGTTGTAATAAACCTCCGCTCTTGCGTGTGAAATGCTCTGAGCCCCAACGATTCCACCCGGCACTCTAAGCATCTTGAACGCTGACACGAGTACCCCTCCCCCGCCGTCAAACTTGAAATACTTGCTACCCAGCCTTGACTCAACTCACCACAACAACAAACATTCGTAGAAGACCCTGTAGTATAGAGCGATGCGTGACGCTGCCGAGGGGGGCGTCACTACGCCCAGGACTCGAGCGGTGGATGTGGGCTACTGACCTGGCAACTGTCCAGCAAAGCACCGCGCAGAGGCCGAGCGCCGGCGGGAGGGGCGGGACAGCTGGGCCTGTGGCGGAATCCACGAGAAGGAATGCCCACCTCGCGCTCCATTTTGTGTCTGTCCCTGCCTCTGAGGTGTTATTGCAGTACCCACAGACCGCCGGCGCTCACGCCATGGAGGAGGTTGGTCCCTGGAACCCTAGATATGGGCAGACGGCGAAGGGCACTCGATCACATCCTGCCACCGAGGGCTCTGACCTCCGTACGCGGCGACCTGCTCTTTAACGAGTTACTCTTTTCCACACAACGAATGTCAGCTTTGCCCTTCAAATTACGTTCTTGATTTCTAAATGTAAGACCGACTCGTAGAGGACAGGTACTTTGGCATCCAACGCGACCTGCTCCTCCTTTTATCTTCCTCACAAAGATTAAATACGGAGTTCACCCCTCCGGATTTGAAATGTTTTGGGGTTGACTGTACACAGACATCTTCAGCAAATGCATTTGTTCACTTAGTTACTGGCGTACTCTCAAGAACTTGTCAATCACTACAATAGCTTCGTTATTGTACCAGATGTCCCGCTGCACGATACACAGATGTTTTTCACTATTCCCTTGGCCGGAGAGGAGGATATGCTGGGATGAGGCTTGCAGGGAGTGACGGCCTTGGGTGGCAGTAGGCTTTCTTGAGG
The DNA here is from genome assembly GCF_964261635.1 of Lissotriton helveticus. Taxonomy (NCBI): domain Eukaryota; kingdom Metazoa; phylum Chordata; class Amphibia; order Caudata; family Salamandridae; genus Lissotriton; species Lissotriton helveticus. Next base: position 617,116,129 of record NC_136065.1, on the reverse strand, counting down.
CGCAGTTCGTCACCGGCGAGATTACACTGGTATGGCGAGATAGTTGTCATTTTGCGGAAGTGGAATTGGGATGAAATCTGGAAACCTATTTCAATCAATACTGGAATATCAGATAAACACCACATTACCTGTCGCCTCCAGGACACGTGGTTCCAAACGGTTCCTCTAATTTTGGGATCGGGTGCTGAGGTGGGGGGAAGGGGGCTGCGCAACTCGTGCTGCACGCGTTTTAAAAGCGACCCCCTGCTCATCACGGGGCGGAAAACGCAGATTTCTAACCCCCCCCATTACACACAGGCGTCGAAGGACGTCACCGCAGGGACCTCCATGGGAGGCCAAAGGTCTAGCTACGCCGCTGATTTTTTTTATTTTTATGCGTTTGTATATAGCCGATCAGTGCTGAATTTATAAACTACATTTTGAAAGAGGTTTTGCTTGACTTAACCTTGTCGAAGCAGGCATCTATGAAGGTCAGCTTTTCCTGACTGTATTATATGTGGTGCACCTATACTCTATTTTCTGACAGTGCAATTTGAGATTTACACAAACAGACCAGTGGCACACACATTAGGTATGTGGGAGATGTGGTAAAAATAAATTTCACGTAGTTGTTAATACTAGCTGTTGGCCTATACATTTCAAAGCATCTCGTTCCAAAGGATACGGAATTATTCTCTACCTGATTTCACATCAGCAAACGAGTGTGTTGCTGAAATTCGGCGATTATAATCTGTCGTCATCGGACAGTGGCGCTGACCGTGTCGTGAGTCATCTTGTTCGCGCCCTATATCTGGAACTTGCATGATCCTTAGGTGATTAAACCAGATCCGCACGTGAGCTTAGTCAAAAGAAATAGAAATGGAATGTGGCTTCATGGGATCGTGAGCTAAAGTATATAGTATTATTCACGTAAATCACCATTTAAAGAAGGCGTGGCAGCTGCCCAATTATATAAAACGCAAATCTGATGAGACAGACACCCATTAACTTGATAGTAAACTTAATTTTCTGACAGATCAAGGAAGTTTGCCTTTCTGACCACTGACGAGCCCACGCTTCCAGGGCCGGCTTTTAGAGCAGCATGAGGTGCCGTGTCCCAGCCATGCTCCCCCCCCCCCCCCCCCCGTTTTACTGTCGCCTGCTGCTTACCCGGTTTGAACACTTTTGAACATCTTATGCTGATTTCCAGTCCGGCCCTGCATACCTCTTCATTTGGCTTCCCTTAACATCGTGAATGTCTGAGCACGGTACTTGGAGTAAAACGGTAGTTAAAGCCACAAAGGAGGTTGCCCGTTGCAAATATGCCTTCAAGCCAAAACTCGTAGATAGGGACAGTCAAAACGCGTTTTACTGAGTTTACGGCTGATTTCTTAGTTCCCCACGGACTGTCAGTATTTTGCATTTTCTCCACCGAATTGTAGAATTACTTGCAGAGGTTCTAGATCTGCCTAAATCTACTTGCATAGATAGGAGGGTCTGTGATATTCTTCATTAGCTCCCCGAGTTCAGGCCAGCCTTGAATGGTTGTCGTGTGTGTGTGTGTGTTAAGTGTATGCAGTGACTCTGTCCAGCCCTAGTCACCCTACCTCTTCTAACTACCAGGGCACGCAGTTGGGTAGGCGTGAACGCTAAGGTTTTCCCAGGAAAACTGCGAGGGTGCGTATAACCTTTCAAAAGCTCATAAAAAGTTGTTGACCGAAGTGTGGGAACAGACGGGCGGGCAAGATGGATGATTTCACATCCGCATGCACACATTGTAGCTAAAGAGAGCTGTTCACAAGCGAGGAGAGACCCAAGGCATATATTGCCTTACGTTGTAGAATTGTAGGGCTCCTTGAGACACACAGTGGGCGCAGTTTTATATACTTTTATTTTTCGCATTGGTCTAAAACATTAAGAGGACTCTTCTCCATCCTCACTACAGATTTGACCCTTTCCCGCAGAAATATCTTCATGTTTCTGCAGATTATATTTTTCTGACTTTTTTGTCCACCACTGGGAATTTTATCATTTCAAGGTCAATTAAATGAGTATGCGTTATATACATTTTCGCAGCTATGAAACCGCACAATCTAGTGGCAACCAAACTTTTAAAACGTAAGTTAATTGGGTCATAGTGTAGTACTCAGTTAATCGTCTGACAGCTGACTGGTTTAATGCATTTGTTGCAGAAATAGGTGAAACTTACTGCTCACAGGTTTCGATGTGAGTGAGTAGCAACTTGGTTCTTCACCCTTCCAAGGTAAACTAATTGAGTACCCTTTAGAACCTGATTATGAGTTCCCTGGAGCAAAGGGTGGTAGTTCTCCAGAGTTTACAATAGAGTGGGTACTGTAAACTGTGCAGGGATGTAAAGTTAACGTGAATTATTGGTCGAACCCTAAGAATCCCCTGAGTAATGATCCTGCTCTGTACAGTTTAATGAACCTTCGAATCTGGTAACAAGCACCTCAGGAAAAAAAATAAAAAGATCACATTGGTGAACTACTGCCTGTTTTAGGGTGGAATACGATATGTGAGCAAAGGTATCCCTGAAGTCTTGATTTGGCCATTCTCCAACCATCCGCGCCCCTAGTATATATTTGTTGACTGGTTTCTTTTGAAGACCTATTTGTTCTCAAGATTGTACTACCTTGTGTACATGGTATTTACAGTTATCCCATTTGACTGGAAAGTAATAGAAATTGCTATTCTGATGCAAATTGAATTGTATTTTCCTCCATGGTAAGACCATTGTAACGAGACAAAAACATAGAAATGAATTGGGTTACTTGCTCTGTGAACTGCATTTCCATCCACAATACTTTCGCTCAAAAGCTGTGAGTCCAGTTTCATTTGTTTTTCATAGGCCTGTGGGGTTGGGACCACACCTTCACTAAGCTTTATACCCCCAAAACTGCTTTTGTGCTATGTGTCACTGGTTACTTAGCTTGTGTGTGGGTTACATAGTGCAAACCTAGTTACAAATAAACTTAATTAGCTACAAGAAGGCATTCCTCAGAGTGAAGACTCTGTGTGGAATGGAGAACAGCAGCGAGTAGGAGGTTGAAGCTGGGAAGGTGTCCCTGAGGTTACAGTGGTTCGTCGTTGTATGGAGCCACTAAAGCCACTTTAAGTTCCCTTTCACTTGTATGGATCCGCAGTTGCTTATCTAAAGAAGCTACTTTGCGAGTAGCAGGTGGTAGTCGAGTAACCAAATGTTGGTTTGGGGATTCCATGTTTGCATAAAGCAAACTGTAAATCTGACTTGTGAAGCACTTTACCCACATTTTTAGGCCTAGCTCAGTTCTGTAAAGAACTGACTATATATTTTTAAGACAACGTATAATAACACTATAGCTTATGCTTTAATATGTTTGCTGTTTTCCTCACTCTTCTGAGACTCGCTGGTTATGGTAATTTTTGTGTGGGGTTACCATGCGCACACCTGTATTTTGGTATTCACTTGTAACCTTAAGTATTTAGTTGGCTTAAACCTGTGCTTAACGAGTTAATAAAGAGTGCTTTGTGTTAAAGAAACCCACGCCCTCCCACCGCGCGTCACACTGCAGTATCTGTCTCCTGTCCTTTGCCTCACAGTTTCCCTTCTAAACGGAAAGACATAGCGATGCCTTCACCACACAGATATTACTTGCAGTAATATTTCATGAATTCTATTGATGAGTTTTAAGTCACAGAAGTCATATTCTGTGTCCAGCTTGAGTGATCAGATACGCTAATGCACAGCTCGGATGACAAGTGAGGAACTGCCTTGCCTGATATATATGACTAATGGCTGAGAGTATAAAGGTGTGTGTACACACATCAGTTCCTGGTATAATCTGACTTGGCAGTACTCATTTGCTCAGCTTCTAGAAGTCAAAAGGCATGCAGACTGCATTCATAATTCTGCTTTAGCAAAATGCATTATTCCTTTGAGCCTTCTTACTATGTGTACATAGACCAGTGATTGATTTACTTTGGCGGTCGAGGTCCCAAATGTAAGATAGCCACACCTTTTTTTTTTTTTTTTTTTCCAGACAAGAAGTGACTTTACATGTGTAGTAGACGTGCCTTCTTTAGCTTTTACAATCCCGCTTTCTTCTGCCTTTTATGTATTGCAGATTCTCAAGAAGGATTGTATTAGTTTCATTTATTTTTGAATGTCACGTTATTAGAGATCTTTTTTAGGAGCTCTCTGAATGCCCATTTTCTTTAAAACTTATCCTTCATGGTTTTTATTTTTCTTCTTCACAGGATGGTAGTCCTAACTACAAAAGAAGGAGGACCGTTGAAGATTTCAACAATTTTTGCACCTTTGTCTTGGCCTACGCCGGCTACATTCCCTATCCAGATGAGGTATAGTAAACTTTCTTTACAAGCTGCGTATTCAATATATGTTTGTTCAGCACAAGTTATTAGTGTTCTCTTTGGATCTCTGTAGAATTATGCAAGGGTTTTTTCAATGCATATAAAATGTGATTTGTCACTGACGCAGTGGAGTAACACATCTGCTCCAAGGATCTGTGTTTGTCCTCACTGAGTCGAGTTGAAATCATGTGAGGGCTCACTCCGCCTTTCATCCTTCCTTCTGAGTTTTTTTTAAAATAGGTACAATTGAGTTGTGCAACAATAGCTGGTTGTCAGTAGCACCAAAGACCTTCCTTGGGTGAATGTTACAGTGTACAGATAGGCATGTTATGTTATGTAGTCTGCCATTTGATAGGCTAGTAACTTGTCTCAATCACGGAATGTCAAAGGAAAGCCATTACCTAGCAAGCAAATTAAGTATACAGAAAATTGGGTAGATGTGGCGGTAGGTTACGTTTTTTGTATGTCAATATACCAGCCCCCTCCTTTTTTTAATTCTGATTGCTGGGTTCTGGACACATGTTGCCGCTAGTCTAGGGACAATCCCCAGGTCTAGGATGTCCACTCTTGTTTTGATAGTATTCCACCAAGAAAAAGAAACCGAGAGATTGAGTGACAGATCTATACCCTCCAGACTTTCTAGTCTACATTATTTTTAGAGACGTTTAGGTTGCCGTTTATGAAGGCTCCGAGGACAAGAGAAGTCCTGTTTAAGAAGGCTGCTTGTAGGACCAGACAGACACAAAATGTCAGTGTGAGAAGGCAGTGGGGTTCAGAAGTTGAGAAGCAAACGGAATGCATGTGTATTGATGTTAGTAGCGGACCGAATCATTCTAATCTCTGCTTAATTTTCACTTTATTAACTAGGAGACTCCAATGCGAAACAGTTCCAGCCCTCCGAATAGCACCGGGAGCCCTGTTGACAGTGACAGCTGGGACTCTAGATTCCCTGATCTTCCATCCATGCAACCTGCACCGGCCAAAAAGCGAAAGCGCCTGGGAGACCTAAATCAAGCAAGGCCATATCCACCCGTCCTGAAATGGTCCAAGCTGGGCAACTTCCTGTCAGACAGGAAAAAATCAGATAAAATCAAGAAGAAGAGGAAACTGAAGAAGAAAGAACTCAAGGTGCCTGGAAGTGAAGACTTTGTAAAAGAGGTCCCAAAGTTCGAGCCTGCCAGATCCACTCCAGAAACAAGCACACACATTTCACCCAAGGATCCCAGTTCCTTTGTAGAAATAGGCACAAGACTTTCCGGTAAAGAGTCCATCTCCTCCTCAGAAAGAGACACAAGCCAACCAGCTAAGAATGTCAGCTACCCTCTGGAACTAGGAACCTACTTTTCAAACCGTGGCAGTTCTGCTCTTGCACTAAACAGACATCTTTCAGGAAGCGATTCAAGCTCTCTCGGGATACACACCTGCCTTACACACAAGGATATCAGCTCCTCTCTGGAAATGAACACACACCGTTCAGCCAATGATGCTATTTCCCCTCTAGAACCTGGCACACACCTTTCAGCCAATGATGCTATTTCCCCTCTAGAACCTGGCACACACCTTTCAGCCAAGGATTCTGCTGCCACTTTGGAAATGAGCAAATGCCTTTCAACCAAGGATACACGCTTCGCTTTGGAGCTGGCCGCACGCCTTTCACCCAGGGAGGCCACCCCCTCTCTGGAAATGAGCCTTTCAACCAAGAATGCAGGCTCCTCTTTGGAAATTAGAACGCGTCTCGCAGGTAATGACATTGGCTCTCTTCCAGAAACGCACACACGACTTTCAGGTAAAGATGAGGACTCTTCTCTAGAAGTAGACACTTCAAGTGAGGATGTAATTTCCTCTGTAGAAGAGAACACCCCACGTTCACGGAAAGATGCAATTGTTTTTGCAGGTGAAAACTCTTATTTTTCGTGTAATGTTGATCTCTCCTATGCAAAAAGAAACATTCCTGTTTCAAGCCATGATACCAAACCTTCTTTACAAGACAATACTCCTCTTTCAGGCAAGGACATAACTCCCTCTGTGGATTGCAATGATTCTCGTTCGTGTGTTGCTGCCATCCCCTCTGAGGAAGCTGCCCCTGCACAATTCAAAGACTTAAGGCCTTCTGTAGAAGGTGCCATTCGCAGCTCCGTGATAGCTGATGGCTCCTCCATTGGAAGCCTATTTCCTATTTCGGGTCACAGTTTGAACTCTAATATGACTCGGAGTAGTGAAAAGCAGATTTCTACGTTAGACCACCAGACCAGCACCAACCAAATCTTGCCTTCCATATCCAGCCAGGCGGCGCAGAGCAAGGAGATCAAGATCGAGTATGACATATTGACTGTGGGTAAACGGACAGTAATCCGTCAGGGGAAGCAGGTGGTCTTCAGAGACGAAGATGGCATTGGAAACGATGAGGATATCATGGTAGATTCAGGTAACTTGTCATTTATCATTGTCTCTGCATTTTTGCTTACTTGTGAGTACGATGTTGTGTGTTCTTTTCTGTTGTCTTAGATAAAAGCTCGCAATGGCTTAAGTCTAATCAGATATTCTATGAGTTTTCTGCAGACTTCTTTTGTAATCCCAAAGTTACCAAGTGCTGATGTGGTACAAACAGCTTTAATAGGCCTAACCTGTTTTTACCAATGCTTTAATATATACGTAGACTGGGCTTTGTGTTTGCCCACGAGTAGTATTACTCTTGTCACCTCATGCTATTCAGTTTTTGGACGCACCCTAGTGCCTGTACATGCATTTTATAGACAACTCAGCTAGCCTGGTGCTCCTTACTACCCTGTTGAAAGGACACTGCTACCTTACAGGTGCAGGATGACTTCATTCATTATGTCCTCCGTCTGCTGTGTGAAGGCCTCAATACAAGATGGCTGTACTGAATCTCTAGCTCGCAAAACTTTGTTGCCATCTAGCTTTCAGTGCAACAGCTGTATCGTCCTGATGTCAAGCCATTGCTGCAAAGGCTAATTCTTGTAACTGAAAGTGCAAGCCCGAAATAATGGCTTTGCCAATGCTTCCTGGTGCTGCACTTCACTGTATAACATCTACGGTGTGCTTGGTGGAATACGTCCTGTTCCTCTTCCCTTTTTCCAGTGTCTATTTGCTCTAGTACTCTCTATGGTTCATTTCATGCCATTACTAACCCATCAGATAGGTGAAGTGTTTCAAGTAGTTCTGGCTATTGTCCCTGCCTAAACCTAAATATTTGAGTATTCACAGAATGGCATTACCTTTGGGGGCTGTGTCCAATTTGCTTGTTTTTATGCAAACTTCCACCTCCACCATCTTCAGTTTCCTACCCATTGGTTTTGCCCCTGATGTGACCCCACTTCAGAATGTTGCTGTGTTGAGCAGACCTCATGCTTTGATCCCTCTTGCGGGCCTTGAAAAGTGGCAGATGGGATGCTAGTCAAACCATGGATTGGACTACACTGCTGCTTTGAATGCTCTTGGTAAATCTACTACACACATGTCCCTTTCCTTAGGAGTAGTTGAGATAAGTAACTATTATTCCTACTACCCCCACCGTACGTGGTCGGACCCACCCTCCTCCTCTTTGGGTGCATATCCAACATTATTTATATCAGATGAACCTGTAATAATGCCTCTCTGAGGTCATATTTCCAGGTTTGTGTCATACATTCCTCCAGGTAACAACACCCAGAGCAAAGCAGACATTTTGTCAATCCCACGAAAGTAGTTAAAAAGCAGCCTAAGCCATCTGGATAAAATGCTGAGATATTAAGTTCTAATTTTAGTTGTAACTCCCTCTGTTCCAGGACAGTCAGACCCTTCCATAAGAGATGGTCTTTTCAGAATAGGAAAAGTTGTACAGCACTACACCATACTTCCAGATTAGTCAGCTGTGTCTTCACGTGTAGAAGCTTCATGCAAGCCCAGAAATCTGCACTCACCGACCACATGCTTGTCTGAGTTCAGTTTGTAGTATTACAGTTGTCTTCGCTTTATCTTTCACTCAGAACGTAAGCTGTTCTTCGGCACTACAGTTTGTGCCATTGAACACAGCTAATTTCTAATTGATAATAAATGAATCTTTTGTGTCACCATAGCTAATATCTCCTTTGGGTATTCAGTAGATGTCGTTTCCAATAACAGCTTGAAACAGTGTTCATATTAGACACTAGCCTGAATAAATGTGCTGTCGGCTCTACATGAATGCTATGCTAAAAGATTTGTAGAGCGCATGGCGACCCGGAGGCATCCCAGCGCTAAGATAAAGGGGAAGCTCAGCAAGCCTGAGATCGGGCGTTGTCAATCCTGAGAGAGGTCACCATGGAAAGAGCCAAGTTTTAATGGCTTTTCTTCTGCTGTCCAGACACCTAATGGCCAAGGGGAGGGAATTCCTGCACTATGCTTCCAAGGAGAGAAGGTGCAGCTTCCAGGCTGCAGTGATTGGGGTTCAGGGTTCAGATCTGGTTTCTCTACGGAGACAGCTCTCCTGAGGGCCACGGAAACCTTACGAGAGGGGGCAGACGGGGGCAAGACTATGGCCCTCATCATGCTCGATCTCAGTGCCGCGTTTGACACTGTAGCACACTCCATCTTGCTACAGTGTCTAAACAAAGCTGGACTCACTAATAAGGCACTGGGATGGCTGAAAGCATTTTTGATCAATAGGAGCTTTCAAGTCCAAAGAGGGACTTCCCTCTCAGACAGGGTGCTGCTTGAACAGGGGGTACCTCCGGGCTCGGCCCTGAGTCCCACCCTGTTCAATCTGTACATGGCCCCCCTGGCAGAGGTGGTGCAATCGTTCGGCGTGGAGCTTGTCTCTTACGCCGACGATACGCAACTTTTTATATCTCTGACCCAAGCCCCGTCCATGGAAGCTGATAACTTTAATGCCTGCATGACTAAGCTGGCCACTTGGATGACAGAGCATTGCTTAAAACTGAACGGTACAACAACGGAGGTCCTCATTATTGGAGGCAATGAGGCCAAATGGACAGCTGAATGGTGGCCCAGTTGCTTGGGTCCTCTGCCTCCTCCTAACCGAGAGGCGAAGAATCTAGGCGTCTGGGTTGACAACAAGCTGTCCTTTGATAGCCATATAAAGAAAACTGTAGGCAAATGCTTTGGGGTGATGAAAACGCTCAATCGCACCCTTGACCTGTTACCTCTTAACTCCAGACGTACCATGGTGCAGGCATTAATAACTTCCCGCATTGATTACGGGAATGTACTGCTCCTGGGTACATCGGAGAAAAACATTAAGAAACTACAGGTTCTACAAAATTCGGCAGCACGCCTGGTGTAAAGGCTTCCCCGCAGAGCCCCCTCACGACCCTCTCTGGCAGCCCTCCATTGGCTACCTATTAATAAGAGGATTGTTTTTAAAGCTATGCTATGGTGCCATAGGATAATCCATCACAGAGCACCGGCCTATATGTTGGATCTGGCATCCTTGTATGAACCCAATAGACCACTCTGATCCAAAGGAATGGGTCTGCTCAGAACTGCCTGCCCCAAAAAAGCTAGAATGGGAGGTAGATCATTCCGCACTTTAGCGGCTAGCCACTGGAACCTCCTGCCTCTGGATATCAGGCTAGAGATTAATGAGTCCGCTTTTAGAAAGAAGTTGAAAACTTGCCTCTTTACTTTGTGATTGTGCTCTCTCTGTTCTTCTAATATGCTCGCTCCACAGCGCGGGGACACGCCGGGAGGCGTCACCAGGCGCTTTACAAACTCCTTTAAATTAAAATTAAATCAGGGAGCCCAGTAGGTGTTGGCACAGTGCCGCAGTCTCGGGGTTTCATTAGGTTGAGGTTTTTTTGCCACTCCTCGTGTGGACAGTGTACACTGCTCCCAGGTCACACGCACTTCAACTGCATGCATCCGGCCTGCCAGAATCCCATCAAAAGCCGCATTCTGGCTGTGTTGGGTTTTTAGAAAAGCAGTTATGTGCACAGGCCTGATTTGTCAGTTGGGTTGCACCGAGGCTACTGAACTAGGCAAACCAACCCCAAAACACAGATCTATTGAGAAATCCTGCTAGTCTAGCCTTCGTGGTCATGGGACAGACAGCTCAATCCTGTACCATTCTACAAATCGCCTTGGTTAAAAAAAAACTAGGCAAGCACTTATTCAGTCTTCTTCCCTATATTGTGATTTCTCTTGTAATTTCCAGATGCTTCTCTTGGCGCTTGTGAGTCCACATTTCGACATCTCAATTAGTCAGTTAATGTTCACATGCGAGACGTTCATTTGCTGCATGCTTTGTTTAGAAGGTACCATGCTATAAGGGATCAATCGTAAAAAAACATTGGTTTCTGATAAGCAGATATTGCCTGGCATTCACTGACCTTTGACGATGTCATTAATAGTGGGTATCGCCCTCTGCGGATGGTATTAACTGATGTTAATTGACTGGCCTGCAACAAGAACACAAGTCAAACGTGTTGCGGGATTCATAATGAGAGGAAGGACATTTAAGGATACTTAATAACTGCGAGCGCCCAAACACAGACACACAAGTCTGGCTGCTGCATTTGCCTCCTTCATGTCCCTGCCATTGAACCTAGAAAGCAGGCAGAATGCGTGGGAAAACCTGTAGTTGGCGCCAGGATTTAAGCATTTTGATTGCCTGAACCCATCCATCTCAGCATTCGATAAAGGATGCTATTAACTCTTGGTTCGTGATACACTATTCTGTTTAGTAGAGAACATCTCACCCTTCCTGCTTAAATGCTAAGTGGAAGAAGAGGGCCGGTTTGAATGCCTCACAACTTTATCAGTTTGAATATTTTTTGTTATAATGAGGGTAAGAGAATACTGGAAATTAATATTCTCTTTTTTTCCCTTCAGATGATGAATCCTGGCACCTCGTTACCTGCTTCTGCATGAAACCTTTTGCAGGGCGACCAATGATCGAATGCAACGAGTGCAACACGTGGATCCACTTATCCTGTGCCAAAATCCGGAAATCCTGCGTTCCTGAGATCTACGTTTGCCAAAAGTGTCGGGACACTAAATTTGAGATACGGCGATCGAACCGGTCGCGATTCGGCACCCGGAAGATGTTCTTAGACTGAGGACAGTCATAGACTTTAAGTTGGAGCAAGACACGTTGCTTACGTGCCCGGACAAAAAGCGTTTTAGCAATGCAGATTGCTTACCGTACAAACACTGGTGCAACATGCGTTCCGCTTACATTTTGACTTACAAGTGATAGAGCACTGTTTTCACTTTTTTTCTAAAAGAAAACTTTAAACTTAAAAAGCTGCCTTTGTAGCCCTTGATGAAAACCTTGCGATGGCCAAAACTGATGCACCATGTAAGAGCTGTATTTTTTAGCAGCAGATGTGATACACGCACATGAAGATTTCTAGTTTTTGTTTCATCGTCTTGTCTTTTTGTCTGTCTTGAAAAAGGTGGGTTTTTACCACTGGATATTAACCTTCTACTGTGAAAGTGAAGATTTTCTATGGTTTCCTATTTTGCCTGCACAGGTTAACTGCTCAGTTTACTAATTTGAGAGTTAACCCCGAAAATACCTTATGTACTTATCCACAGAGGTACTATGACTGTACAGATGTAAATACCCAGTGGACAAGTTCCAAAACAAGCATACACAATCCAAATAAAATGTAAGCCAAACAGTGTGTCAACTTTATAATTAGATTTTCTCTTGCTAAAATTATTTTATTTTTACGTCCGATTAGAAAAGTTATGTTCTGAAGTAGTTCTGCTTTTTGAGTGCCATTTTGCGACGGCAGGTGGAGGGAAATATTCCTGATAAAAAAATAATTTGAGCAACCATGAATGCATTCTGAACAAAATGACCGAGTTTCTCTCACTTTTCAAATGATATTACAATTAAATTGTGTATCTATGTATATGTTTTCACTAATTAGAAAAGACTCTTTTAGGGAAAAAAGACATTTGGTATAATCTTTGAAGGTGGTCAGTCTCTGGGCATTGTATATTCCTGCACAACGCATTTTAAAAGTAGATCTTTCATTATTGCCATCCTAGTATTACACATTTTATGTTTCAAGGTTGCTGTGCATTAACAGTCAGTTATATTCAACCTAAAGCATGCAAAGTACTAAAACCCACAAAGTACTTCTCTGCGATTGCATTTTTCAAAGCTTGACTAATGCTTAAATTAGACCCAGTAAACAGGCTGGAATTCCTGGGTAACACATGTGGAACCCGCATTACACTAAAACACTGTTGAGATTGCGTCTTGTGCAGTTTATTATTTTATTGTATGGCGCAGACTACGGCCACTGGGGTTACAGGTCCAGAGCCCCACTCCTCACAGAGACGTTCACAGCAGAGATATTTGTAGACCCTCAAAAAACAGAAGAGCCTCAAAGAGAACAGAGGAGGATTGGTTGCAAGTGAATTTTTCAAAGATTCCATTTCTGGAGAACGCTGGTTATACATGTAAGTAACTTTCTCTTCTCTAGCTTTGGCTCTCTTATAGATTCCTACCGAAATGAATCAAAAGTGAATTAAAAAAAAAGCATTGGAAATGCAATAGGTCTCGCCTGTAATACAGGAGGATCTCTTTTAGAGCAACGAGGTCCTTATTACATAGTTCAGTTTTGGTTATTGTGATTAAAAGCTTACAGTATAGTGACCCAGGGAGCTCTGTTCGCCTAGCCTTGCCTTGCTTGAGCCACGCCACGCCCACGCCAGACTGAGCGCGAAGTTCGAGCAGATCGATTAGGAAGCAGGAGCCGTGCCGAGCTGTGCTGAGGCAAGCGGAGAGCCACGGAGAGAGTGCCGCGGTAAAGACATAAACCAGGGCAGGACAATCGCCGGAGGACTGGAGGACCGCGGTACCTATTTGCGGTAAGCGGTAACGGGAAGCAAGGAAAGGCAAAGAAGCGGACTGCCGACTGCGGACTGCCGCAAACCCCGTCGCCCACCCCCCCCCCCGCTCCCCCGCCCCGCCTGGGATTACAGCGGGGCCCGCAGGGGAGGAGGAGGCACAAGCCGGAGAGCCGCCAAGAGTCACGAAAGGCTCACATGAAAGGGGCACCTGAGTAAAAGCGGCAGCGGAGGTCAACGGCCGCGAGCCCCACCCCTTCTGCAAACATTCGAACATTCATCACAAACACTTAAAGCAGCATTCACCCCGAACCAGCATAACTTAGACCCAATTAACCCCAAGACAGACTTGGACATATAGTTGGAATAGCAACCAGCAGAGTCTGCAGGGGAAATAGGGAAATAGTTGCCCCCATTTGGCATGAGAGGCACTTAAAGGCACCAAGGAAGGGCATAGTAAAATAAAATACAACCCCAAAGGAGGCTAGGATTTACGGTGATCTACTGTGAAGCAGGCGACCCACCTAAAACACGGTCGAAAGGGCAATTGAGGCATTCAAAACGGAAGGAAAGCAGGCGGAAGGCATTAAGGCTTCAAGGCAGAACAGAGGTAAGTGGTTAATTGTAATTGTATTAAGTAAAACATTGCTGTTACACCTACATTAGGACAACAGCGCTTGCACCCTGAAATGGCTCCCAAGAAAGGGACAAATCTACATACAGGGGACGATCAAGGGAGGAGTAAATTAATGGAGGGCTCAAAATCGCCGGAAGAGAGCCAAGAAAGTCATGTGTCATCCTTGGATAATAGTAAGGGTAAAAGAAAGAAAAGGAAAGTTAAAAAAGCAGCGAAGAATGTACAGAAGGCAAAAAGAGGGGGCAATCAAACGACTAGCAAACAGAAAGAGAACATGGGAGCTACAAAGTCCATAAAGGAGTTTGTGGGTAAACACTATAAATCATTGAATCCAGCGATAACATCGGAAATAGATGAAGAAATAGTGGAAATCGGCGAAGAAATGGATGAAAAGGCGGACAAAAGTCTAAGTCGGTTAGAAAAGGGAGGAATCCATGAAGAAGTCAGCCCGGGCAGCAATGAGGAGGGAGAGAACCGTAATACGATAAATCTGACTCTCCAAAGCCAAAATCACCAAATCTCGGCGCCTAGATTATCATCATCTCCCAAATTGTTCTCACAGCTGTCCCAAGGAAACGATGATCAAAGGGGAAATGAAGATCGGAACCAAAGCGTTATCTGGGGAGGAGCACCAGATCAATTCCAGCAGCTTTATCAATTGCAAAAAATACCAATGCATCAAGAGAGCATAAGGTCTAGCAACCCAGTAAATCCGGTCAGAAATACAATTCAGGATTCGGTGATCTCGGAAACGCCAACATCATCGCTAATAGAGATAATCATGTTACTCCAGAAGGCTCTACAAGGGATCCTGGAAGTGAGCCTCTCAAATAATGGGTTGATGAAAGCTCAGAAACAACATCTAAAGAGAATAGAAGAAGAACTAGGAGAAATAAAGAGCAAAATGCCAAACAAGGCAACGACAATAGTCCCAACCCCGTCAAAGGAGAAAAGTGACATGGTAACACTAGAAGAAGAAAGTAGTGTATCTTTGGAAAGTGAACACGAACCAGTAAAACAATCAGCAAAGAAGGCAGAAGAGCCTGCAGACAATGTTTATATATCAAGAAGACCAATGCTGATAAAGAGGCGTGGGGGGTATGTCACACGAGGAGCCACGTCCAGGATTGGAAAAAACAGGCATCCAAAACAAGAAGTGAAGAGTAAAGGGAAGGAAACAGAGACGGGGGTGATACAGTCAATCTTGAACGCATCAGCTGCGACCTTCAAAACAAGTAGACCCGTGTATGTAGAGGTAAAAGACCAAAAGACCCGAAGGACCCCCAGAGTACTAAGAAAAAAGCAGAGAGGCAAGGAGGCAATCGAGAACCCCCCTCCAATTAGTAGGACCAAACAGAAAGTAGGGCAAAGGGACGATCGAGGTACGGAACAAAGGACAGCAATATCCCAGATTTATGAAGACCCCAATATGAGAAAGAACGGGCGGCAAACAGTGAGAGCAATCACTTACCACCAGGCGTTGCTAACAAACATGAATCCGTCTGAGAGAGACAAGAACAGTTGGTTATTTCTAGATCTAGTACCAGCCGGGAGGAAAGTGAAGCCGACAGGAAATCCAAGACCCCTCAATAGGGCACTGATTCTAAACGCGTTTGAAAAATGCGGCAGCCTGATAGGGATTGGTACTAAAGACCTACAGCAAGTTGGATTTGTAGAAAATAGGTATGGAAAGGAGGTAACAAAAGTTACCCTTCACTCAGATCTGGTGAAAAGGGCAATCCTGAAAGCATCAACTGAGATAACTAAACAGGGAATAAGGATTGTCCCAGAGAGTGAAATAAAATCATTCACGGATAAGAAGTTTTTAAATCACCATGCCGGCCTTCAGAAGAGACAAGTGATACTCTGTAGAGAAACGGAAAAGGATTTAAGCCACCTGAACATCATAATAGACAACACAAGGAATGATTCCTCATGGGGTAACTGGTCGTTACATAATAATACAGTGGGAGAAGATATCTTAAGTAACTCATTGGATATGGAGGAAGTAGGGGTTCTGAGTGACGTTGAATAGGATGGAGGGGGGTCGCAAGATATAGGTCTCTTAACTTGGAATATTAACGGGTTAGGCAATGGGCAAAAATGTGAGTACATAAAAGAAACTATAAATAAAGTGGACATTGCCTGCCTGCAAGAGACCTGGTCATGCGACAACACCCCTACATTTGATGGATACGCTCAGATACAGCAGCCAGCCATAAAGAAAAAGTATGGTCGGCCCTCGGGGGGGCTACTGACTCTGATATCAACAAAAGTCATGAGAGATCTTGAAATGTTGAATACAAAATGCAAATGGGTACAAGCATGTAGAATTGATCTCACGAAGGTGGAACAGCAACATAAAACGTTGATTTTAATGAATGTATATATGCAGTGGGATAATAGGGAGGAGTATGAAAGGGAAATGAAGTATTTTAAGGAGGATGTAGATAGTACTCTAGAAAAATTTCCCCTAGAGACAATATTAATAATGGGTGATTTTAACCACAAATTGAACCCAAAGAAAGTTGACTTATGGAATAGGGAACAGTTAGAGGTGTATGGGATAAATCCGGCCAAGTTCCCAAGCGGGGAAACCTCGAAACAAGATCTTGGCTTAGCACATACCTTAGGAGGTAGGGGTTTTCACTGCGTAAATGGGAGAGTAGAGGCAGACTGCCCAGCAGGAAAGACATTTATTCAAGGGCAACAGAATTGTCCAATCGATTATATATTCCTGCAGGCTTGGAGCTTCGGTCTGATCAGGGACTTTAGGTTGGTTCAAAAAGAAGTGAGTGATCACAAACTCCTGTATATAACTATAGTAGGGGGAAAAGATCAACTGAGAGAAAGGGTGATCACACAGGAGGTCGAGTATCCCAAACGGGTGACGACACGCCTCACCGAGGAATACATGGAAAAATTGAAGTCTATGCAATTAAAAATAGCACCGGAAAACTGTGAGAATAAAAAATTGGAATGGTTTATAGGGAAATTAGAAGAGGTGGTTCAATGTTTAAAGATAAAATTAAAAGGGAATCATCCTACAATGGCTAAACCTACAATTAGATGTAAAGGGTTCTCTGTGGAGTGCCAAAATAAGAAAAAGGAGATACGTGCAATACAAAGAAAACAAAAAAAGAATTTTATTTTAGAGAGACAGGACATGTTAGTCAAGCTGAACAAAGAATTTAAGAAAATGGTAACCAATGCAAAAAGGGAATATAAAGAAAAATGTTGGTCAGAATTATTAGAGGCCATAGAGAATAAAAACCTAAGGCAATTCTGGAGACTAGTAAAGTCTGTAGCAGGTGCGTCAGATGGAGATATGAACTGTGTGGTGAGTGAGGCTGCATGGGAAGGGTATATAAGGGAGTTATACGGGGTAAGAACCCCTAGAAAGGAGGTGGAGCCTAATCTATGGCAAGAAATCTCGGATGTCCTACTGCACCAATTCAAGGAAGATAATGTTGAGCTCACAATAAGAGAACTCAACCTAACTCGGGCAGCAGGGCCAGATAATCTCCCTGCGATAATATTGAAATCTGATGTTAAATGGTGGGCAAGATTTCTAGCCAAGATGTTCCAGGTAGTCCTAAAAGAAGGGGTAATGCCACCAACTTGGAAGGGGGCCGTAATTAGGCCAATCCACAAGAAAGGGAGCAAAGAGGAGCCACAAAATTACCGGCTAATCAACTTACTAGATATAGGCGAGAAGGTGTTCTCTAAAATAGTGCTGAAACAGCTGAATGCATGGGTAGACGAGTTTCAAATAATACCCACAGAACAGGGTGGTTTTAGAGCAGGCCACTCTACAATAGACCACGGATTTGCTCTATGGGCGATGGCGATGAAGTCGACGGAACAGAACGGCAAGTTATGCTGCTGTTTCGTCGACTTCAGAGCAGCCTTTGATTCGGTGGATAGGGCCTGTTTATGGGAAATACTAGAGAGACTGAAGATCCCTAAGGATCTACTCACTATAATAAAAGAACTCCACAGGGAAAATTGGGGCCAAGTAATCAAGGATAAGGTGGGTTCTCTAACTTTAAAAATACCCATAGCAAATGGACTAAGACAAGGCTGTGTGCTGGCCCCACAACTCTTTTCGATCTTCCTGTCTGACCTTCCGGCACAGCTTGAGGTGGAGGGCAGTGCCAGTCCTAAAATGGATGGCAATAAAATACCCTGCCTGTTGTACGCAGACGACCTGGTGATAATAGACCAGACCGAGAGGGGCCTACAAAGGAAGCTTAACGCTTTCCATACATATTGTACCAGTAAATTATTAACAATTAATTTAGATAAAACCAAAACCCTATGCTTCGGGAAAAAGATAAGCAAATTTACATGGTATATAGGTGATCTCAAACTGGAAAATGTAAATGAATATCGATATCTGGGGTTGTGGTTCGATAGAGTTTTAAATTGGAATTCCCACCTGGATACCCAAAAAGCTAAGGCACTCTCTTCCATATGTGGCTTAAAAAGATTTAATGGGGTATATGGAGAGATGTCACACCGACCTATGCTGAGAGCTTTTGAAGCAATGATACCTTCGCAAATGTTATACGGCGCTGAGATCCTTTATTTGAGCGGTAAGGGATCCTGGGACGTGTTAGAGGGGAACTGCTTAAAAAGACTCTTATCCCTTCCTAAATCCTCAATGATACAAGCCATCAGGTTAGAAATAGCAACAAAATCCTGGAAAATTCAAACCCAGATGGCTGTGATTAGATTTTGGAAGAGACTGGAAGACCCTGAAAACCAAAAAGTAGCATGTTGGTGTCGCAATGAAATACTGAGAAGCGAGCTAAAATGGGCAAAAGGTTGTAGGGACAAACTGAAGGGAATTTGCAAAGCTTTGGAGATTGATTGGGACCAAGAATCGCTTCGGATCCTTGGTACCAAAGGGGAGCTGAAGCAAAGGGGGAAGGAAGTCTCTAAAGCAACTGATATAGGCTATTTAACTAATAAAAAATCAGTGACGCACATGTTGAAAGCCTGGTCCAATGAAAACTGGTTCCCCTACCTTGATAGACTCCCTAACCGAGGGTTCAGGCAAGAGATCCTGAGGTGTCGAACTGGGATTAACCCGTGGATATTAAATAAAGAGCTTAAAGCCAAAATGCTAGACCATGAAGGCCGCTGTAAGTGTAAGTTGAGAACCAAGGGAGACTGGCCGCATATTCTATTGGACTGCCTGTTCCTCTTGGAGCAGAGGAAACTATGGCTGCGCCCGGTCTTCTTAAAATATGAAATAAAAACGAGGAGGCAGGCAGCCATCCTCCTAACAGAAATACCCTTCATTGATATTGTGATTGCCCTAGGGAAATTCTTAAAGGTAGCCCAGAGTGCATGGTGGCCCAAGGAAACATGTAGTACTGTATGAATTTCTTTTTTTTCTTTTTTTGTTTTATTTAAAACTTGCACAACGTTATGAACTTGAATAGGTTTTAAACTTTTTATAACATGTTTTTAGGTATTGAACCTTTTAACCGGCGCTTAGTGTTTTATAAGTGGAATTGGTACTTGAAAATGAATTATAGAACTGTCTTTTAGAGAATAATATTTTAAAAATAAGTATAGGTATTTATTGTATACACCCCTTATTGTGTAATGTTCACTGCTTTGTTTAAAGACTACGGTCATAATAAACATACATTTTGACTTGACTTGACTTACAGTATAGCAGCTAGCTATCCACTCCATGAAAGTGCCATATGCTCCAGTGACAGAAGCAAACAAACTGTCTTCCCCGCGGACATTACTGTTCACACAGGGCAAGAGTCTCCTTACACACACACACACGCAGCATTCCTAAGTTTGTAAACAATTAGTGAGGAGATAAGACTGACATCAAGAGAGATATTATATTAAGTACTGTAAAAACGTGTGCGGAAGGGGCGGAGCTATGTGGTGTCTGGTTATATGCGCTGGGAATAGGCGGGTTTCTGAAGTAACAAGAGCAACCCATCCGTCCTGTGAACTTGGAATTTAC
The DNA here is from genome assembly GCF_964261635.1 of Lissotriton helveticus. Taxonomy (NCBI): domain Eukaryota; kingdom Metazoa; phylum Chordata; class Amphibia; order Caudata; family Salamandridae; genus Lissotriton; species Lissotriton helveticus. The sequence goes on along the minus strand of NC_136065.1, from coordinate 617,096,336 downwards.
CATTAAGTAAAAAGACAATGTTCCACAAGGAACTCTTAAAAAGAACAATATATACTTTGCAAGACGATCTAACTTGCTTGATTTAATCAAAAAGAACAAGAGAAAAAAACAAAAGGGATAAGCGGAAAGATCTTAGGATTGATCATTTAGACACTGTTAAATAAGTATGGAAGTAAGTGTGATTTTATTTAGCAATCAAGGCAATACTCCATACCACATATAGTAAGAAAAATATTACCAATATATACAATTTGAATGTGATTTAGTGAACCCCAGTAGAGTGACCATAACCTAACAGTGGTGCAAGACAATTTATAAGAAAACATAAGTGGAGACAGAGGTTATTGGAAGCATAGGAGAAGAGGAGCCTTTATAGTTTTTTTGAACATCCGATAGTGTAGGTATTTTTTATAGGTTCTCTCTTTATGCAGTCAACGACGTTTTGACCCTCTCAGGATATGGGGTCTCTTCAGGACGGGAGTGCTAGGGACATATTAGAATCAGAGTGCACACAGATGCAGGTATTTCAAGGCAGATATCTATTCAATTGTAGTCCGTTGGATATGGTTACTGGGTAAGAATAAACTATGGCATGTGCGCATAGCGATACGTCTTGGCCTGATGGCGGGGTATATCCAATTGCTTTAATCAGGTATCCGCGGATAAGGAAGCTGGTCCGTAAGTGATTCATTAATTCACCGGACTATATTCCCTTGTATAGGGCAACCCGAATCGGGTTGTGGTACAAAGTAACTGAATTACTAGCGATACAGCCGTCTCGAGCTGCAAGACGTGTACGAGCAAAATGCTGAGTTAGGTCCTGTAGGCGGGTGGCATTGGTATTTTTTTCCCCAGTTTTATATAGCGCGAACGTGACCCGAGGTATTGAAGTGCTTTTCATGAGTGCCAGTTACGTTAAACAAGGACAAAGACCGGGGGAGGGTTATGTACTGTAAGCAAACTCCAGAATCAAAACTGATGCAGCGTACCGCATTTGAGTTGGTACTCTGTTAAATACAGTGTATTTTGTGTGTCGTACTGGGGTGTGCGTGTGCCATAATTTCATTAAAATGTACCAGAACTTCTGCTCAGAATGAATTTTAGTTTCAGGGTTAATGAAAAAGGAGGATAATTTGTTAAAACAAAATCAAACTGACAATAGCACGTTAAGTGATCAATGCCAAAACTGCTTTCACGTGACACAAGTTCAGTGTTCATTGCATGCATGAACCTGCACGAGGGAATAATTTTGTTCATAAGTTGAAACAAGAGATTCCCCCGCTATTTACCATTCATATCAACATTGCTATTGTAATAAGTTTTGTGATGACTCAAGTTCTGTGTTCAGTGAGCGTACAAACATGCACAAGGGAAGCGCTGCCTTTGACCTGGGAGGGCTGAAGCAGTGACAAAAGAAAGTAACTGCGCACACACCTGCAAAAGGAGCAACTCTCCTCTACTCCCGGCACCTCCGTCATCCACACACCCAATGCAGCCACCTCACACTCCTCAATCACAGACTTAGATCTCGCACCCACATTGACCAGCCGCACCTCCTCCGTTCATACCACTCCCATTCCTTTCACCCCGGACACCACAGCCCCCGACCACAACGCCTCTAACCTATCTCAGCCCCAAAACGACACACACCTCGCCTCTACCATCGGCACCTTAGTCATGCACCCATCTACTGTTGCTACCCCACACCCCTCAATCACAGACATAGAGCTTTCCCCCACTTACACCAACCGTACCCCCTCCCCCCTTTCACCAGCCCACATTCCCACTCTTTTCACCCATGGCACCACAGCTCCCACCCACAATCCGCCTAACCGAGTTCAGCACCAGACCGCCACGCACACAGACAAACCCCACCCTTTACCCCCCCATTCTCAGCCCCCACGTCCACCCATTAACTAACCACACAGAACACGCCTCTATCAACTCAACTCCGCCTCCTCAAAAAAGAATTACATACAATCACACTTCCCCTCCCATTCTCACCCCCCACTACCCTACATGCGCCCCCATCACCACTAACATACGCCCATCCTCCACCATGCACTCTCCGCCTACCACCAATATCCTCTTCCATACCTCCAACCTCCCCCCTATGTCATCCACCCCTAACCCTCCAATCCCCACCACCAACACACATCCCACACTAGACTACGTTATGGCCTCCCTCCTCCAGCTCAAAGAAGACATTCCCATCATCAAACAACTACTCTGTACACATTCCAGTCACTCCTCACCCACCACCCTCCTCAAGCTCAAAGAAGACATTCACACCATCAAACAATTACTCTGCACACACCCCAGACACCCCTCACCCGCCTTCACCAGCACCACCCTACCTAGCAGGACCTCCACCCGGTCGGCTGACTCTCGCTATTACATTCGCAACCAACGCCCCCCGCACTGGACCTCAATCCCTGTTCGCAATCGTGAAAACCGTCCCCAGCGCTCCTGTAACCCACTATCGGAACTTGACACAGTCACCCTCCTCCGCTCCTACGACCCATCTCCCCTTAACAACATACCCACCACCCTCCGCGCCATTCCAACGATTCTTCCAAACCCCCTTAGACCCCCCACACTAAACAACACAATTTCTATCCTTAGTAACCTGAGAAAAGTCCCCCTCTCCCTAGAACCCCCTTCCACTCTCGACACCCCCCGTCTCAAATGCACCCTCCTCAACTGCAGATCGGCCTCTAGGCACTCCTCTGCAATTGCTGATCTCATCTTATCACTGGACCTTGACCTAATCATCATGACTGAAACGTGGCTAACTGAATCTTCTACACCTATAATGGACATACTGGTTCCCCCCAACTACCACATCACTAGACTAGACAGGGTTGGTCAAAAAGGTGGTGGAATCGCATGTATACACAGGAGTAACCTCTCTGTCCTGAAAGTAACCTCTCCCTCCCTACCCTCCCCAACCTCCTGTGAATACATCTGCCTCGATATTATCAGTGAGGGCAAACCGATATGCTCTCTTCACGGCATTTACCACCCACCAGGGGACAACCTTACCTTCTCGCAACAAATCATGGATCTGATCACAACCAATTCAGGGCAACAACTCACACAAATATACCTTGGTGACTTCAACCTCCACTGGAACGATCATAATGACGCGGTGGTAAATAGTCTTAAAAACTTCCTTGACGCCCTTGACCTCACCCAAATATGCAACAGCCCGACCCACGAGAAAGGTTCTATCATTGACCTTATCTCCAAAGAGGACTCTATCCAACTCGAATCTATCCAACCCTGTGACTGGTCAGATCATCATATTGTCACATTCTTCATCAATGAAAAAGTCAAATTTAACCCGGTTCAATCCTGCAAGCCCAAAGTCTGGAAAAGAGACCTAAAAAAACTCAACCCAAACTCTCTACCCCCCAACAGCTGCAACCTCTTACTGCCTCCTACTGGCGTTACGGATGTCCAATCCTTGACGGAGCACTATCTCAATGCTATGACCTCTATAGTTAACGAAGCTGCACCTATGCAGTTAAAAAGAGCCTCCACAAAAATGTCCAATCCTTGGTACGATGGGAGTCTTAATGACGATAGACGGGCCATGCGAATGGCAGAGCGTACCTGGAGATCAGCTCCCTCCGCACTGCACTTAAAAACACTGAAGAAAAAGAGAAATGCCTACTTCAGGAAAATAAAACGCTCAAAATCAGATTTCTTCAGCCGTCAGCTGGACCAAGCCAAAAATCGTCCGAGAAAGCTGTTTGAACTAATCAGAACACAATCCAAGGAACAACCCCAACCACTCAGTACTTTGGGCGAAGCACCCTCCTGTGAAGACTTCGCCTCTTTCTTTATCCAAAAAACCGACAACATAAAGAACGATCTCCTCATTGACGTAAGTCTCTACCCCAAACCCCAATGTACAGCCCCCACTGAACCAAAAAACAACGCCACATGGTCATCCTTTGTCACCTATTCGGAAGAAGAAATTGGTAGACTTCTCAGCACTGTAAAACCAGCCAATCACCTCACGGACCCCCTTCCTGCCAACGCTGTCAAAGACCTTACCCCGTCGCTCCTCCCACTCTGGACTAAAATTATCAACAGTTCACTTCAGCAAGGGACCATCCCCGACTCCCTCAAAGTTGGACAAGTCACACCTCTACTAAAGAAACCTACAGCCGACCCCTCTGATCTAAATAATTACTGATCTAAATAATTACCGTCCCATTACCAATATTCCGACTCTTGCCAAATTGTTGGAAAAATGCGCACAAATACAATTGACTAAACACATTAATCAGTTTGATCTACTCAACCCTCATCAATCAGGCTTCAGAGCAGATCACAGTACAGAAACTGCTATGACTCACATAATTGATGACGCCCTTCAAATCCTAGATCAAAACGATACCTGCCTCCTTATCCTTCTTGATCTCTCTTCTGCATTCGACACCGTCAAACATGAGAACTTACTGGATCTATTAAACACAAGAATGGGTATATCTGGAACTGTGCTCAAGTGGTTCACGTCCTTTCTACACAACAGATCGCAGAAATTCAGGAGTAACAACTTGATGTCTTCGCCAATACCTGTATTGCTAGGCGTCCCACAAGGATCCTCCCTATCCCCAACTTTGTTTAACCTAGTTATGGAACCTCTCACCACCTTGCTACAAGCATCCAATGTTCACTTCCACATGTACGCCGATGACACCCAACTTTATCTCAAATTACAATCACCCAAAGACATTATGCTTTTAAACTCAACGATCAGAAGCACCCAATCCTGGCTGGCCGCTAATCATCTCAAACTCAATGCTCTCAAAACAGAGTTCCTCTTGATCTCACCTCCTGCGAAGCTCACTACCGCACAAATCTGGCTTAAACACCTAACCGCACTCAATGTTCATCCCACCATCGTGGACTCAGCAAAATCTCTAGGCATAACACTTGACACCAACCTCAACATGCAGGAACACATCAACAAAGCAACTAAGGGTGCGAACTACCAGATCAATACCTTAAGGAAACTCAAACCCTTCCTTCCAGCCAAAGATTTTCAAACTGCGGTACAAGCACTAGTCATCCCTCTAATAGATTACGGCAGCATTGCCCTCTGCGGTCTCCCCCTAACTACTACGGCACCCATAAGAGCTTCTCTAAACGCCGCAGCGAGACTCATCACTGGATCTAAAAAACACTCACACATTTCCCCTGACCTGAAAGCCCTGAACTGGCTGCCTTTTGAAGCCAGAATACAGCTGAAAATCGCCTGCATGACACACAAGGCTGTCCACCTGAGCTCACCCGGATACCTCGCCCAGAAGCGGACGATTTCTGGAGGCTCCAGAAACACTAGAGGCACAAACAATCTCTTGCTAAAGCCCCAAAGATTCCGCAAGGAAAAAACCTATAAACGCTCCTTTTCAGGAATGGCACCCAGGATCTGGAACTCACTCCCCCCTGAAACAAGGCTCATCTCCTCTACCATACTTTTTAAGAAAGAAGTAAAAGCTATCCTCATGGCTAAATACACTTGAATTATTACTGGGGATGATATTTACAGGCACTGTACCATTCAGCTCCACTGATCTTTTCGCATTTTGGAATGACTCGTGTTATTGACCTACCTGAGTGTTTACGCTACCACGTATTTGTACTTGTATCTTTATTGATGTATCGGTCTGACTATGCTCCCGCATGTACCTTCCTCACCCCAATTGTTATTTACTCACAGGTTGCTCCTTTCGTCTGTAAAGCGCTCTGATATCTGCAAAGATCTTGTTCGCGCTATATAAAACTTTCAAAATAAATAAATAAAATAAATGTTCTTTTAGTAAGTTGCAACAAGGGACTCAACCATAAAAGAAGGCTACCTCCGTCCGTGCTCATTCGCCTGTCTGAGTAAGGCAACTGCTGTGTTTGAGCTAGGAGGGTAGGGAGAGGGTGGAAGCAGCAACAACGGAAAGCAACCTTTAAAGCTACTGTACTAAGTTTTGTGATAAAAGAAAGCAACCTTTAAAGCCACATGTGTGTAGTGTGCGCACAAACATGCACATGGGAAATGCTACCTTTGAACTGGGAGGGTGGAAACCGTGACGACAAAAAGCAACTGTGCCCATGAACCTGCCCAAGGAAGAATTTTCTTTTACTAAGTTGCAACAAGGGACTCCATAAAACGAGGCTACTTCGTCCGTGCTCATTTGCCGTCTGAGTAAGGCAAACGCTGCGTTTGAGCTGGGAGGGGAGGGAGGAGGGCAGAAGCAGCAACGACAAAAGGCAACCGTTATAAAAAAAATGAAGTTCTTCAAAACAGCAGATGACAAATGCGAGCGTTGGGAAACTGCTTGGCTGGTGGTCCTCAGCCTTGACTGGAAGTGAGCTATCTGCTGCGGGAACAACTCAGGAGGCAGCAAAGATGAGGGGCACTGGAGCGAACCAGTGGTAAGTAGCAGGCCGGCAAAAATACGTTTTTGGGATTACAAAAGGTCTTGCAGACAGCGCTTGCGTGCTGAAACTTGATCTAAAAAGAGCTACCCATGGTGCAGTGTAGTGTTAGATTCTTTGCACCGGTGAATTGGCCGCCTGTCACTTGCTAAGTGATGTATTCCGGTCTTAAACTGGTATTTATGAGAGGAAAAACTGGCATAGACATTATTAATGTATTAAAATTACAAAAGGGCAAGATGATAATAGCGGCATACAATGAGCTACATACCCTAGTCTATGGGCTCAGTGGACTAATGCATCCACTGCAGGGGCCTGTGTGCGACCTCATGGTCACAGGTTCAAATCCTCAGCATTTCATCCATCTGAAGTCGATTAAATGAGTACCATTGAGTTGTGTAACAATAATATTCTGCTATTCAGCGCCAAGATAACTGTGAACGGGCGCTTTTCAAATACACGTTATGTTTATGTAACATACTGCAATATAACGTAACTTTTTTTGCATAATGTAGTCAACTCGCTATATCATTTGGTTCTCCTTTGCTCAATTTGTAGCCCTGAGTAACAAACCAATACAACAGTGCGTTGCAGATGGCTGAAGCGAGGCTCACCTTTGTCGAAATGTGCCTTTTAATGAGCAAAGCGGTGCAGGGGTCACCCTTCTTTGTCCACAGGTCCGTAGACCAACAAAATAGAAATTGGCACTGAAGTTGGAATAAAAATAACAAATTTATTAATCACTCATGAGCGGGACTATGTCCATACAACACCCTCAAGTGTTCCAGGAGGTAGTACATTGAATACACAGACCGTGGTGCTTATATACAGACTTTGTTGCAGAGTAAGCATGTAGTTACAAAAAGAAGGTACAGGCCTACACAGGAATAGTTACTGACAAACATAGGCAGATGGGAGATCCCTTAGTCAGCAAAGTGGGAGGGGGAACAGAACTGCTAACAGCAGCCAGAAATAGTCGACAGTTACATCTTAGACTGGGTGCATTTCAGCAGCTACAGGCCTCTGCTCAGCACATATATTGCTTTGGCCCAGTACAGAAGGAGTTAACTAAAGCTGATGACTCAAGCAGAATAGAAAGGCAAGCAACAGTTAAAGACAGAAGAATTACATAGGTAACAAAATGGATGCCACAAACAAGATGGCTTCAGCTTTATGCTAACAGAAATTATTTTCGATTTCCACAGATGGCCCTTTTAGCATATGCTGTAGACATGTTCTTATACTTTGGAAGGAATACGAAAAATATCATTTATGTCAATCTGCATCATTTCATTGATTTCTTGATCACTTTCTAATCGGGAATTTACATTCTTAGCATTTTGCTTAGTCGGTATACATTCGGTGCAAGTAGAAACACAAAGGGAACAAAGCATTGGGAAGCATTGGATACATAGGCAACAAGTGAAAAGAATAGCAACAAATATAAATAGAGCTGACAGTAATTTCCAGCCCATACAGTAAACCTGTTCCATAGCCATCCAGTCAAAGTCCATGTCCATGAATCCTGGTGGATTTCAGTGGCTATTTTGTGCATCTTGGAAAATGCATCAAAAACAGAAGCGGCTCCTTTACTTATAAGAAACTCATTAATAACCTTCCGGATGTAATGTCCACGTTGAAACAGAATTGGGCTGGGGAGGTGGGCCCCTTTGACGATTCCGAATGGCAGGAGGCCCTCGCCTCACCACGTGACACCGCTATCCCCTCCAGGTTAAAGCTGATCCAGCTAAAGGTACTGCACGGCACGTATTACACTAGAATGACCCTTCACAAAATAGGTAAAGCCACACATAAGTTCTGTCTCCGTAACTGTGGGTAGGAGGGAACGTTCTTTCATACCATTTGGGACTGCAGATACATGACAATGTACTGGACAGCAATAATGCGCACTATTTCCCAAACAATTGATATCTCCTTGTTGCCGGAGCCTCGCCGATGTTTGTTGAACGTGTGGGAACCTAACGACCAGAACCATCGCCAGCAGGATTGGGTAATGCTGGGCATGATGATGGCAAAGCGCAACATTGCTATGCTGTGGGGATCGGCGGTTTCCCCGACGCTCAATAAATGGTGCAAAGATAGGGATGAGGCGATGGTAGCAGAGAAGGCTGTCTATATTCATCGTGGTTGCCCGGGAAAATGGGAAGGAATCTGGGGGAATAACCTCTAGGGGTAGAGGGGGTAAAGGGGTAGGTAAGGCAGCCCCCCACTCATACAGTATTCAAACAATTAGAGCCTCACCTACATGTAACTGCATCCACATAGAAGACCAACAAGAACGGGGCTACTTATCATTAATATCCCCAGGAATTTGTCCAATAACATAAATCCTTAGGTCAGGATGCGTACTTATTGTAAAATAACACAGGACCACATGCACTCCACCACAAAACAATGTGTGAAGAATAGAGAGAGTACCTCACGGTAGAACAACCCGAGGGGGTTCCCAGTTAGTAATTACCAGTATACCCACTTCTCATCATTGGCCACTCTCTCTATAAGAAAAGACAAACGTGCACTAGAAATAAATAAGTAGTGCGGACGTGAGAATAGTAGTGAAAAACACAAATAGTGACAGACGTATCAACACTGACATACACCTGTAGTGTTCAGAACAAAATGAATAAAAAGACCCCTAACCAAACACACAGAAAAATTATGATGTGTAGTAGGGTTTAGCTTGCTTTACCGTTTTTATTCTGACGCAGCAAACCACACTTGTTAAAAATGGTTATTTATATACCATGGTGATTTTTGTCCTCAAGCCGACATGTTTCATCGCTCCACGTTTTAGCGATTTCATCAGGGCATAAGAGGGGTGAACTATTCTCAGTCTTTTCAGACAGATATGGACCTGTGTGAAGAGATAAAACAGAAAGACGCTGAAAAGCGCCATTCAAGCCCCTCAAAATAGGGGGCATCACCAATGCAGCATGGAGATGGCACACAATTTAAGTACATTTACCTTGAGGGTGCAACGTCAGCACATACCAGCACCACTCATTCGGGTAACGTGTCAGGCATACACGTGTCCCACAATGTGACCGGAACTGGTCGCAGTCACCTGTGCAAGTTGGGAAACAAAATGAAGCGTTACGAGCTCGTGCCCTTTTGAAGCAAGTAAAGGATTAAAGCTGTAATGTCACCAGTACCCAATCATACAGTACTCGAAATATTGTTAAGCGACTAGAATGCCCCCTCGATCCAGCCACCTGCTCCCAAGATTCAGAGAACCAAAACCGTATGCACCAGGTAGGGGTTATGCTAATTGGTAAGATCCCTGCCCGGCGTTGCCGGATTCCGCTCGTTCGTAAGGCATGTTAAACTCACAGAAAAGTGTCGGTACATTTATGAATCTGACCCGCATTTTAAGCCCGTGAGAATCATTCAGGTCTGTCCCCAGATACCCCGAGTGGACCTACGCTACTCCTCTGCACCCCTCTTACTGTTGCCGAGTCCCTCCGGCGCTTCCGACGATCCTCGCGCTGGAACTATGCGCGGATCAGGAAGTAGCCGGAGGGGAACGTGACTCCGCCCATCACGTCGCGCGTAGCGGCGTGGCCATCTTGGAATGGGCTGGTAATGCACTAGCAAGCAGGTTCCCGGTCTTTGCACTAAATTAGATATTGAACATTGAACAATCCCAGGATTTCCATTCAATCGACGTACCCCACACAAGATGAGTCATACATATAAATGACTCACATTCTGAATAAAATTGTATTTAAAATAAACGAATTTTTGAAGTGATTTTTCATCCCAACTACATCCCCACGCAAATACCACAAGTGTTAAGGCGAGTTCTGGATAGAGTAATTTGCAGGATGAAGAAATTGTTAGAGTGATGAAATGTTTGATCATAGTTGAATACCCACACAGATGCCATAATGTGTGTGTGCAGACCCCAAATACAGTGTCAGGGGGCAGACAAGGGGGGGATTCCTTAAAGCCTAATGTGAATGAAAATACCCTGTGCATGTCCCAACCAAAATGTTCATTCGTAAGACTAGGGCCCAAATGGGGGAGTATATGTAAATAGATAGAAGTGCGGACAGAAGATCTACAGTACTCCGTATTGAGGTTGTATGGTTATACTGGTGGATATCTTCAGTACCTGGCAGCAATTGGTAACAGAGCCCTGCTTATTCTGTTCCATTCAATATTTTCGTTCAACCCCTCCTGGTCTGCCTTCTCCAGGAATATCCTTTTCGCTTCTTTCCTTGCCAGAATGTTCTCCAAGTTGTGAGTTTCGCCCACCACCTTTTCTAGGACGGTCCATTTGAGATCTTGGGGATCATGCCCCGAGGTGATGAAGTGTTGTACCAGGCGAGTTGTGAGTTTCTTTGCTCTAATGGTACTCAGATGCTCCTGCACTCGTATCTTTACTTTGCGAGTCGTGAGGCCAATATAGTAAAGACCACAGCTACACATAAGTCTGTAGATAACATGTGTTTTAAATGCATTTAAAAGAGCTCCATACTTACGAGACAAATTGGTCCACACACGCAATCTGAATATGGCCAAGACTAGTACTATACCGCCTGGACACTATCCTTGCGGTAACTGCTCGGTTTGTGGGCTTACATCAGCTACCAAAAGTGTAACTTTACGCGGGGGCAGAACCTGGTTCCTCAACCGGTTCAGCAACTGCAATACGACACATGTTATCTACAGACTTATGTGTAGCTGTGGTCTTTACTATATTGGTCTCACGACTCGCAAAGTAAAGATACGCGTGCAGGAGCATCTGAGTACCATTAGAGCAAAGAAACTCACAACTCGCCTGGTACAACACTTCATCACCTCGGGGCATGATCCCAAAGATCTCAAATGGACCGTCCTAGAAAAGGTGGTGGGCGAAACTCACAACTTGGAGAACATTCTGGCAAGGAAAGAAGCGAAATGGATATTCCTGGAGAAGGCAGACCAGGAGGGGGTGAACGAAAATATTGAATGGAACGGAATAAGCAGGGCTCTGTTACCAATTGCTGCCAGGTACTGAAGATATCCACCAGTATAACCGTACAACCTCAATACGGAGTACTGTAGATCCTCTGTCCGCACTTCTATCTATTTACATATACTCCCCCATTTGGGCCCTAGTCTTACGAATGAACATTTTGGTTGGGACATGCACAGGGTATTTTCATTCACATTAGGCTTTAAGGAATCCCCCCCTTGTCTGCCCCCTGACACTGTATTTGGGGTCTGCACACACACATTATGGCATCTGTGTGGGTATTCAACTATGATCAAACATTTCATCACTCTAACAATTTCTTCATCCTGCAAATTACTCTATACAGAACTCGCCTTAACCCTTGTGGTATTTGCGTGGGTATGTAGTTGGGATGAAAAATCACTTCAAAAATTCGTTTATTTTAAATACAATTTTATTCAGAATGCGAGTCATTTATATGTATGACTCATCTTGTGTGGGGTACGTTGATTGAATGGAAATCCTGGGATTGTTCAATGTTCAATATCTAATTTAGTGCAAACACCGGGAACCTGCTTGCTAGTGCATTACCAGCCCATTCCAAGATGGCCGCGCCGCTACGCGCGACGTGATGGGCGGAGTCACGTTCCCCTCCGGCTACTTCCTTATCCACGCATAGTTCCAGCGCGAGGATCGTCGGAAGCGCCGGAGGGACTCGGCAACAGTATGAGGGGTGCAGAGGAGTAGCGTAGGTCCACTCGGGGTATCTAGGGTCGGACCTGAATGATTCTCACGGGCTTAAAATGCGGGTCAGATTCATAAATGTACCGACACTTTTCTGTGAGTTTAACATGCCTTACGAACTAGCGGAATCCGGCAACGCCGGGCAGGGATCTTACCAATTAGCATAACCCCTACCTGGTGCATACGGTTTTGGTTCACTGAATCTTGGGAGCAGGTGGCTGGATCGAGGGGGCATTCTAGTCGCTTAACAATATTTCGAGTACTGTAAGATTGGGTACTGATGACATTACAGCTTTAATCCTTTACTTGCTTCAAAAGGGCACGAGCTCGTAACGCTTCATTTTGTTTCCCAACTTGCACAGGTGACTGCGACCAGTTCCGGTCACATTGTGGGACACGTGTATGCCTGACACGTTACCCGAATGAGTGGTGCTGGTATGTGCTGACGTTGCACCCTCAAGGTAAATGTACTTAAATTGTGTGCCATCTCCATGCTGCATTGGTGATGCCCCCTATTTTGAGGGGCTTGAATGGCGCTTTTCAGCGTCTTTCTGTTTTATCTCTTCACACAGGTCCATATCTGTCTGAAAAGACTGAGAATAGTTCACCCCTCTTATGCCCTGATGAAATCGCTAAAACGTGGAGCGATGAAACATGTCGGCTTGAGGACAAAAATCACCATGGTATATAAATAACCATTTTTAACAAGTGTGGTTTGCTGCGTCAGAATAAAAACGGTAAAGCAAGCTAAACCCTACTACACATCATAATTTTTCTGTGTGTTTGGTTAGGGGTCTTTTTATTCATTTCATTAATATTGTTCTGAACACTACAGGTGTGTGTCAGTGTTGATACGTCTGTCACTATTTGTGTTTTTCACTACTATTCTCACGTCCGCACTACTTATTTATTTCTAGTGCACGTTTGTCTTTTCTTATAGAGAGAGTGGCCAATGATGAGAAGTGGGTATACCGGTAATTACTAACCGGGAACCCCCTCGGGTTGTTCTACCGTGAGGTACTCTCTCTATTCTTCACACATTTTTTTGTGGTGGAGTGCATGTGGTCCTGTGTTATTTTACAATAAGTACGCATCCTGACCTAAGGATTTATGTTATTGGACAAATTCCTGGGGATATTAATGATAAGTAGCCCCGTTCTTGTTGGTCTTCTATGTGGATGCAGTTACATGTAGGTGAGGCTCTAATTGTTTGAATAAGGAATCTGGGGGGCCTGGAACAAATTCAGAGGCTATATTTGTGAGCCACCGCGTACCACTGGGGACGATGGGGACTTAGACTGATTATTCTCGGGAGCCACGCTGAGATACGGTTATGATGTGCTCTATTGTGTTACTGATTATGTTTTTCCCACGCAGCTCTGGACTGATTGTAACTGTTCTGTACCCGCTGACTTGCATATATGTGATGTAAAAAAAAAAGGACATTTTAAAAAGCTGTCCCAATTGTTTTGTTGATATGAAAATAAAAATATTCAAAAAAAAACAACAGAAGCGGCGTGTTCAGGGATGTAAATGCAACAGCTACTCCCGATGATGCGACATGCTCCACCACGGTCAGCCAGAATGACATCGTGGACCATTCGATTTTGGAGCGTCACAATTCTTGCAATTTGTAGTTCTTCTGTGATATTTCCAAGCGCCATTTCTGTTTGATTGGTTACAGCCTCCACAACACGTGTCAAACGTCTGATTTTTTGGCTGTTTAAGGCCGCACCAACAAAGAAGAATACTCCCAAGTTAAAGTCAATATACTGCTGCAGTGCAGTATCAGTTTGATCCACCTCATCATTATTTATTGTCCTCTTGAATTGGCTCTTAGAAATGTCATTATAAAGTTTATAGTCTTTATGGTAGGATGCAGGTGGCAAAAACACAGATGAAAGCAAAAAGGACACGTAGCAGCTACTTGACCACCCAATAGGTAAGTGATAACCTTTACTTTCACAAATGAAATAAGTATTATGTGAGGACAAAAAGCTGTTATTGTTCATTCCAGTAATATTCAACACTAAAGTACAGTCACTTTTTCCCACAGGTATACTGCCAATACTGCTTACACAGAGATCCGCTTGAGCTCTAGTGACAGCAATAACAGGAGGCCCATTTCCCTTGGTTATTCGAGTGTTAGAGAAAACATATCGCGCTGAGGAATTTCCATGACGATACTCCTCCATTTCCCATACAGTTCGGTTAGCCTGTGGATCTCCTTCATCATCAGGGTAACAAACCCTATTCAATAGAGCGTTTAGTCCTCCAACATCAGCATAAGTAATGGTAGCAACTTCAGAAGCCCACCACAATGCAAACTAGGCTCTGCAGGAGCCATTATGTAAAAACGGCAAGGGAATAAAAGGCGTTCCTCCTCGTTTCTGATGAGCTGGGATCATTCCACATACCCAGCAGTTTGTAACATTTGTAGCATTGTGTGTATGGTGCAGCAACTGATTGAAAGTGTTATTGAGGTAGGACATTCTGTACTTCTGCTCATGATAAGAAAGAGTGAAGTAATGGTGTTCAATGTAGACAGGAGTAGTAGCAGTCAGTAGATTTCAGACAGGAGTTACTTCCTCTACAATCCATGTTATTGCAGCAACAATAACAATAGTCAAAGTTAGTCCAGTAACAATCCTTGTTCTTTTGCTACAAACTCTTGCAGCAGTTGGTTTCTTCTCCTTAGGCATATTCATTTCGTTGACAAACAACAAAACAGATGGTGTCCTATGGTCCTGGGCAGACATTGATTTCTTCACCGAGGTTGAGACGAGCAGTCACAGGTTAATAAAACAGTTGGCATGTGTTTCTCTCTGATAAGAGCACTACGCCAGATCCTTCCGTTACTACCTGCTACTACCAGATCTCAAGTAGTGAGGAGTATTGAGCAGGCTGGATTATTGTAGCTCACTGTATTTGGGAGCACCACACTCAGTGATTCTGAAGCTACAGAGGATCCAGTCTATAGCAGCCAAACTGGCTCTAAATACGCAGCGCAGGTCCTCAACGACTTTAGCTTTAAAGGACCTTCACTGGTTACCAATTAATTAGAGAATTCATTTCAAATCCCTCTGTATTGTGTTTAGAGCAGTACATGGTTTAGGTCCAATATCCATGCAGGAAAAATTTACTTGGTACACTCCTGGGAGAAATCTCCGTTCATCAAGCGCAAATCTGGTAACCACCACAAGATTTAAAAAGACTAGGACGGGTGGCAGTGCTTTTAGTGTAGCAGCCTCACGACTCGAACGATCTTTCCTTGAATATTAGACAAATCAAATCTCTGCTTCCATTTAGGAAAAGCGTAAAGACATGGCTCTTCCCAAGGGAATAGTAATACGAGCTACTCAATATCCGCGAACAGGTTATGTCTATGCACACTGACAACAGGGTAAGTTTCAGCGCCAGGATACCTGATGGCTGACAGTTTTTGCACTATATAAGTTCAAGTTACATTACTAAAAGGCTACCCCCCTTTGTAGACAGGCTTTAACCACCCAGGACAGTGGCTCAAACAGTCTTTTTCAGCAACAAAGTGTCTGGGAAAGACTTCCTTGGGTCCTTCAGGTGACGCAGCTTGTCCTCTCTTGGTGACCAGGATGTCGCGGTAGTCTGTCAACACAGCAGGGCTCATGAAGGAAGAGCTTCCTGCACCTGCTGATAAATAGAAGACAAGCTGTCAATTAACTGGGACAAATAGTCACTCATCAACATGTCTGGGGTACCTAATACTGGTGCAGATGAAAGGGCTTGGTGTAACTGCTAAAAGGCATTCTGGCATTCAGTAGTCCACGGGAGAGGCCTCAGAGTGTCTTTAGTCAAAAGGGCCAACAAGGGTTTAATAATGTACGAATAGAAAGGGATCCTCTGCCTACAGAAAGAAGTAAGGCCAATCAATGCACGGACGTCCTGAGTACAGGGCACAGGAGTGTCTAAAATGGTCTGAATGCGATCTAGTGTCAGTGAACGTCCCTCCTTAGACAGGAGGTGACCTAAATAGGTAATCTTCTGTCTACGAAACTGCAACTTCTTCCGAGAGACTTTTTGATGATGAGAGGACAGAAATGATAACAAGGACAGTGTTCCTTTACACTGTTCAGGGGTATCGGCAGCCAACAAGATGTCATCGACATTGAATAAGAGCCACCCCTTTCGGTATAGGTAAATAATCAAGCTGCCTTTTCAACGCCTGGCTATAAATGCTAGGACTCTCTGTATACCCTTGTGGAGCTCTACAGAATCTGTATGATCTATTATTCACAGTGTAGCCGAACAAATAACGACTATCAGGATGAATAGGTATTGAAAAAAACAAAATTTTCAAATCATTTACACTAAATGGAGTGGCAGTAGGAGGAACCATAGTAAGAAGTGCTGTGATGTCAGAGACTTTCCGGGTATTGGGGCACCACAATTTTGTTAACCTCTCGTAAATCAATAATGAATCTGTACATTTCAGTATCCGTGTCTCTTCCAAATAGGAAGGATAGGGCTATTACAGGTATTATAAGGAACTTCTTCCACAACCCCCACCTAAATCAAATCCTGAACAATGTGTGTCAATGCTTCTTCACCTTCCTGAGATATTTTATATTGGGCAGTCGAGGCAATGAAGCACCTTCCTTAACTTGAATATGTACTGGTGGGATAACCATTTGTCCCACATCAGTATCTGATGTAGCCCATAAAGTACTAGGCAACAATGCCAGAGCAATATCCTCTTTAATGGGACAAGACCTCTTAACCATTGGATAGTTATCATTTAAGATAACACGCACACCTTCTGAGGAACAACGTATTGTAGCACGAAAATATTTGACCATATCAATGCCCACAATATTATCCGGCATGTTAGGGGAAAGAAAAAATTTACATTTTGCATTGAATTTATCAAGACTAAATGCAAGTGGCTGTGACAGTGGGCTAGATGTAGGTGTCTCTTAATGGACCGAGGATGTGCACTGCAAGGTTTGATAACTGTCTGTCCTTTGTTTACGTGCTCCGGGGTATCACTCCCTACTCTGGAGTGTATGTAATAATATCAATACTAGCAGATCATTTAATTCTGGTCTGTCTCCCTGGGCACAGATAATGCTGTTACTCCAGCTCTTAGTTCATACACATGACAATGGAGTTCCGTTCATAGTTTATAACGATTCCATTTATTATTTCAATTTTCTGTTGTTTGAAATGTTATATTTACATTTTTAGTCACATCAATAATGCTTTTCCTTATTAATGTTGTAACAACAATACACATCTCTTCTTCCCTTTATCCCGATGCATTTCGGCGCTCTGCGCCTTTATCAAGGGAATGATCTGTGAAAAAAGTAATCCCATATTACATTCATTGTTTTGTACGGCGTACTAATGCCACCAAAAAGAATAAACTATATACCAGGTTCAACAATCATAATTCAATATCATTTCCAACTCATTTACATGCTACGCCTATAACCGTTTCTTTAAACCCGAGTTTGAATATATAAAACCATACGTTCGTGGGTGCTGCCTTTATACGTGGTTGTAAATGCGGGCTATCGCGCTGGTTAAAGATCTGTTACACTCCTTACACGATACGTTCATCTTTTTAAAGCGCTCAAGACTAACTCGTTAACGAATATTGCGCTTGCCCACTCTACCTTGGTTTCGCTTTCCCTCTAGTGAGATTACTCACTAAAACTGGGTTTTGGCCACTGACTGTTTGATATACTGTGATCGATGTGGGGCTTACCGTGTCGGCGTTCAGAGACCGTTACGCTGTCGCACCGCTGTGGTGCATGCTGGGAACTTGATTGGTGCGTCATGAGACGTTGAGATGGTTTTATATATTGAGATGGTTTTATATATTCAAACTCAGGTTTAAAGAAACGGTTATAGGCGTAGCATGTAAATGAGTTGGAAATGATATTGAATTATGATTGTTGAACCTGGTATATAGTTTATTCTTTTTGGTGGCATTAGTACGCTGTACAAAACAATAAATGTAATATGGGATTACTTTTTTCACAGATCATTCCCTTGATAAAGGCGCAGAGCGCCGAAATGCATCGGGATAAAGGGAAGAAGAGATGTGTATCGTTGTTACAACATTAATAAGGAAAAGCATTATTGATGTGACTAAAAAATGTGAATATAACATTTCAAACAACAGAAAATTGGAATCATAAATGGAATCGTTATAAACTATGAACGGAACTCCATTGTCATGTGTATGAACTAAGAGCTGGAGTAACAGCATTATCTGTGCCCAGGGAGACAGACCAGAATTAAATGATCTGCTAGTATTGCTAGATGTATGTGTCCCATCGAATCCTATCGATGTTATCATTGCGCCAGACATGGGAGCGCTAGGAACCAAATTTTTAGACCGCACTACGAGTAGCTCCTGTATCAACCAGAAACCGATCAGTAGATCTCAAGACATTTGCATCAATGTAAGGACCTTTCTGATCTACTAGGACTTCAACCGGTTCCTTACCCCATCCTAGGCATTCCTATGCATTATCAGAATCCCCCAGACCATCAGCTGAATAATCTGACATTTGATTTTGATTCAGTCTATGAAAGGTATGAGGATAATTTGGTCTGTGTTCAACTGCCTCAAACGTGGGACGATTTCCTATTCCTCCCCATTGTCCTGAATTCCCTGGACGTCCTCTCATACTTTCCCTACCCCGCTGAAAGTGCTGACCTCGCAAAAGGGTACAAAAGGGGGGTGGTGATGGACGGAGCATCTGAACCAATCACAAAAGGGGGCACTCTGAACGCCAATGTCCAATCTCTTTACAATAAGCACACTCATCAGAAGACAGTTGCTCGAGAGAAAGGGGGTACACCAGGGGTATATATAGCACGTTCTGCCTCTACTACTTCCTCTGAATGGTGAACCATATACTTGAGCCAACATAACTTTCGTCTTTAAATCATTAACCTTCTTATCCTCTTTGCCTTTTGCTTCCAATTCCTGATGCTCATAACACTGGGCCATAGTCAGATGGGTGACTGGGGAAGACGCAGTCCACAAACCCTCTCTGGCCTTGAGGCGACTAGCTATCTCTGGCAACATGTTAGCAACAAATTTGTCGACAAACAAACGCTTACCCGTGTAATCTGTCAATGACTGCCCACTAAAGTCATGGAAGGTCTCTTCAAATCGTGTAAAGAAATCAGAAACTGACTCATCCCCTTTCTTTTTACAAGACGCTAATATTGTCCAATCTATTTTCTTAGGGGGTATGAGAGTTTTTAACTTAGTCACAATAGCTTTGGGAAGATCTAATATCTCCTGTTGTGGTTTCTGCACAGGTTCCCTAGCCGCATCTATTTCTTCTAAATGCACCCAAGTATAACCATATGCTACATTATTATCTATTTTCCGTATTGTTCTCCACATATCCGGAGGCAACTTAAGTCCAAAAACATTAATATTTGGCAGGGTCATAGTACAGGAGCTAATGGCTCCCTCCACTTCTTCATAGAAAGCGGCAGGATTTTTCCGCGGATCGGGCAAAGCGACTTTAAGAGCCATAACGGCTGCTCTACTCCAAGGAATATAGACCCAATTATATACAAAATATCCCTTTGCATCATCTGAATCTTTATCGGCACATGTTCCCGCACCCTTCGGAGGAACATACAGAGGCGCTTCTTCACTCATAGGTTTTATAGTAACTATAGTATCACTAGGGTCAGTGGCTGTTTCTAAAACTTCTTTTTGGGCTGGGGTCTGAACTGTTTGCGCAAGTTGAACTTTACTAACTGATTTTTGCTCCACTTTTAATCGTAGTGTATCATCTCGTAATTTAACCACTCGCCTAATTAGATCAGG
This sequence comes from Lissotriton helveticus, assembly GCF_964261635.1. Taxonomy (NCBI): domain Eukaryota; kingdom Metazoa; phylum Chordata; class Amphibia; order Caudata; family Salamandridae; genus Lissotriton; species Lissotriton helveticus. The sequence continues at coordinate 617,076,342 of NC_136065.1, read as the reverse complement.
TATATTTGAAAGAAGGAAAGTTCCATCACTTCATTGTTTATAATCAGAATTTATATCAATGGGCTCTAGGCTTTTGGAAATGGTTCTAAAAGCAAGTATTACTTCCCAGGTGAACTTCTCTGCAAAATATAACTGCTCTAAATCTTTCCACTGCTGAACCATTGCTACAGGGTCTAGAGCAGAAGTAGTACCACAAGCTTCTTTGCGAGCAGTGGATCTGATCGTGGCCTTTTCGTCAGTAGACATAGTAGAGTGAGTCTGCTGCCCACCTTGCTCATCTATGTCTTTATCATCTGAAGATAAATGCTCTTCTTCAGAAAGATCATTCTCCGGGGCAGAGGGAAACGTATACGGGGGCGGAGACCGATCTAACAAGATGGAATCATCCTGAGGTTTATTAAGTATGGGATAAATGGGGCGCCTAATAGGGTACTGGCCAGTTACCTCTAAATGACGCACCCTTTCCTCTTTTTCTTTTATTACCTTCATCTCTTTATTTTTTAATTCCAACGCTTTTTGATATATTGTTTTACGCTGTTCTTTTTCTGCTATAGCTTCTTCTTTCCTCGCTCTCTTGCACTTCCTTCTCCCACATTCGTACACAATCAAACATATCTTGTCGACTTTTTTTCTTGAATAAACACTGCTCGAAATATTGATTTTTTTTAAGTAAATTTGATCTATTCACATGCCATTGTAAATCAGGATCCTTTTTCGTATATTTGTTCCACAGTGTACTATACATTATGGAAGAAATACTGTATTTAATGTACATATGCCTATTAGGTGTCCCCTCTGGGGGAGTTGGCTGACTTCTGTCTAAATCCATTTTGGTACCTCCAAGACCGTAACACAGCCTACGGAGCGTGCTGGAAACAGGCATGATACCAAATGTTTGTAAAATATTACTGTTCCAAAATATTCCCTAAAGTAGAGAAAAATCTCCACATTACCTGCTCTTATCTTTTGCAAAAAATAAATCAAACAAATAAAACCAGAATCTTGGCCCAGCAAATCAAGAGTGCCGCTATAGCAAACTTACCAAACAAGAGTCTCCAACTTCCAATCTCTTGGTTGATCTAATGGTCACTGCAAAAATAACGCCAAAGGATACCTCAGTCGGGACCGGCCACCACCTGGAGGGTCAAATCGTGAAAACCGGAAAAATCACTTCGCTGCAAAGACATGGGTCTCCTCATGCAGGACGTCTCCTCAGCAAAATTCCACTCTTCCGTCAAGACCACTCCTTTGGACGGCTGCGTCTCCAATGAGGCCCCACGTTGGACGCCAACATGTGGAAATGTGCCTTTTAATGAGCACACCGGTGCATTGATCACCCTTCTCTGTCCACGGACAACAAAATAGAGAATGGCACTGAACCTGGAATTCAAATAAGTTTATTAATCACTCATGCGCGGGACTACGTCCATACAACACCCTCAAGTGTTACTGGAGGTAGTACACTGAATACACAGACCATGGTGCTGATATATAGACTTTGTTGCAGAGTAAGCATGTAGTTACAAATAGAATGTACAGGCCTACACAAGAATAGTTACCGACAAACATGGGCAGATGGGAGATCACTTAGTCAGCAAAGTGGGAGGGGGAGCAGAACTGCTTACAGCAGCCAGAAATAGTCGACAGTTACAACTTGGACCGGGTGCATTTCAGCAGCTACAGACCTTTGCTCAGCACATATATTACTTCGGCCCAGTACAGAAGGAGTTAACTAAAGCTGATGACTCGAGCAGAATAGAAATGCAAGCAACAGTTGAAGACAGAACAATTACATAGCTAACAAAATGGATGCCACTAACAAGATGGCTTCAGCTTTATGCTAACAGAAACCTTAAGCAAACAGATTTCACAGCATCGCCTATCCCATAGCTGCTTCTAATTGGATATTGCACATGAAGATGTTCGTATTTTGAGAAGGAATGATCCATAACCTACATTGCTTCCTTGCACGTCCGTTAACAAGTTTCCGGCGAAGGCAGTAACTGTTGCAACCATGCCTCTGGTAATACAGATAGCAATCCATCTAGCTATCCTTCACAAGGCGTCGTGACCTTTGTTGGGGTTATCAAATGTCACAAACAACTTATACATATTACTTAATTCTTTTGTTCTGGCGAGGCAGAACTTGAAGTATCTTTTTAAGTTCAAGCAATGCAGCTTCTGGCTGTTGAAGAAGGTTGAGAAAGAACATAGGCAGAACAATGTCTGATTCAGATGCAAGTCAGCACTTGATGAATACATCAAATTTTTGTACTAACAGGAATGCTGATTAAAAAAAATCTGAGATGTGGCTCTCTAATGGAGAAGCTTCAATGATTACCAACACAACTATTAGATGATCTGTAAACGGAAGGTGGCTGTCAAGATAAGAACAAATAAGACATCTTATGAATGGACTCGTAAGTCAGAATACGTTCATAAACCCCCCAAAAATGATGTTATCTTTGCAGGACGGGTTGGGCTGTGCAATCAGCGAACATATTGAATAGTCCTCTCAAATTCATTTCTCACTCTGCAAGAAAAGAAAAACAGTCCGGTCATCTGAAGTATCTAGTAATTGCTATTAAATGCAAATGCGTTGCTGGTCCTGCTCGATCTCTCTGCGGCCTTCGACACGGTCAATCACTCTTCTGATTGACCGTGTCGAAGAACTGGGAGTTCATTCCATGGCGAGGGCCTTGCTTGCCTCATTTCTGTCAGGCAGAACACAGGCAGTAACACTAGGGCCCTTTAAATCTAGGGATCTTGCTCTTCCATGTGGTGTTCCCCAAGGCTCATCTCTAAGTCCGACACTTTTTAATATATATGTGTCGGACTTAGCTAGGGTTATTAAAAGCTACCAGATGAGCCTCACCACATATGCCGATGACACCCAGTTGGTGTTGGCCATCAAGAACGATGGGGAAGAGGTGGCAGCTCGATTTCAGAAGGGCATGCTGGCAATTAAGGCGTGGATGGCAGGAAACTGCCTACGTCTAAACTCTGAGAAGACCGAGGTAATCATCTTTGGAAAATTATCTCCTCTGTGGTCTTCTGTTTGGTGGCCTTCGTCATTAGGAACTACACCGACCCGGTTCAAAAGGTTAGGAAGCTAGGGATAATCTTTCACGAAAAGCTGAACTTCACCAATCATGCTAATCAGATAACATCGACAGCATTTCATAAACTTAGACTCCTCAGAAAAATCATACCATTTCTCCCAGACAGTGCGAAGAAAACTGTGGTCAGTGCCTTGATATTATCATCACTTGATTACTGCAACGGTTTATTTGTGAATGCTCAATCTAAGGTGGTGGCCAAACTACAACTCATTCAGAATGCAGCAGCAAGGCTGCTATCAGGCACTCCTAAATTCAAATCCGTTAAGCATGTAATAAGGAGTTACCACTGGCTCACAGTGAGAAACCGGATTAAATTCAAAACCTTATGCCTTACTTTTAAAGCATTACAAGGTCTTGGCCCGGTGTTCCTCAGACAGAGGCTCACCTTATATCATCCTAGGAGATCCCTTAGATCCGAACATTTGTACCAACTAACAGTGTTCCGGACTAGGACGGTCACTTGGGGAGATAGATGTTTTACCAACACCGCGGCCAAACTCTGGAACACTCTGCCGATGGTGATAAGGTCGACATCGTCACTATGGCAATTCAGAAAGCTCTTGAAGACTTGGTTGTTCGACCAATGATTTTTTTCCTAAGCATACTTCTTTAAAACCTGACAATGTTCTGACTGATACAATAAGATGAGTTACAGCGCCAAGACACCTACGGGTATACGCCGCGCTTTACAAATCCCTAAAATAAATAAATAAATAAATAAACTAATGAATACTTTTGACGTGAAAGAACAATATTTATTTATTTTTAACATGGCTAGTGCTTAACATAAGAACCGAATATACAATGGTACTGTTTGCTGGGAACGACCTTACTTCAATTCAGCAAGTAGCTTATAAACTCTGATCCTTGGGAAAGAGAATAGCAATATTTTGCTGTTCTTACACTTAGCATAATTCCACTGGAGCCATCCATTCAGATTTACAGTTGGGTGTCATTGCTCAACCAGATGTCTTACATCTTAAGGAGGTCTCACATAAAGTTCAGCACTGGTCTGCATTGTCCTTATGCCAGCCCCTGTCGTATGGTCGCTGAATAGGGGGTACTTTGTTCTGATAGCTTTAGGTCACAAAATCTGCACACACGGTATTTCACTGTGGGTTTCTTCTGCCTTGTTACAAGGTGCCAGTTCTCTGAGTTGTTCTACTTTAGTATGAGGCGTACAATGACACCATTAGATTACACCCACTCTTTTGCTAACAGCAGAGCAAGCCACCGAAATAATCTAATTTTATTTGAAAACTCGCTAGAGTACTCCAATAGTCTACCAAGTGGAGAAAAGAGTATCACAGAGTCCAGTATTACTCAAATGATTTTAAAAATATTTTTCCCAAAAACTTCTATTATTGGGGTGGGGGGGTCATTTTGTCATACAGGGATATAAATAAGCAATTTATTGTATAATTTAACATAATATTATACATCTACCGACAACAAAACTTCCATTGTACGTCTGATTAAACTGACCAGCTAAGGAAGAAATACAGTCACACCAAAAGAACAAATCTTAATTTTTGGGGCCATCCCTTGCTCCTTCACAAACAAAGCAGATGATGTAAAGGGTGACGGGTGATCAAGCAAGAAAACACTCCAGTTTGTAAATCATAACCTAAAAGAAAAGGGCGGCAAGTGGCCAACTCCTCCTATTCTTTGAACCCACTTGGTAGAGAAAACAAGAACGTCTATTATTGTTGAAATAAAGTCCACTTGCATCTGTATATCATTTCTGGCCTGGTTTGTAAACATCGAATGTTAAGTGGATTCCTTGTATATTCATCACTGGCAGAAGAGGGCAGAATTTCTGATCCCAGGTCCCACTGGTGTTATCCCCCACCCTTCTTCAGGCACTGAAGTGCTAGAAACCGTGATTACCTCAGCAGCTGGAGCTCCATGATAACCAATTAATATAGTTTCCAACAACAAAGAAGCAATCATTCCAGAATACAGGCAACACCATTCATTATGCAGAATAAAGTTGCTTTCAAGTCTGGTTTTGCCATATTGCACTAATCACCTACCACATTATCATAGATTATCTCCCACCAGGCCAACCTGTTCAGCTTGACCTTAAACACCCACTAAAGAAAAATACATTAGTAATTACTTAGGTTTTTTTGTTTGGAAGAGGTGTACTGATTTCGATGCTAAAAATAGTTGACGGGAAACTTATCGAAGGAGTTATTTTTAGGTTGAAGCCTACCAGACACTGCAGCTTTCTGTTTGCTAACAACATCTTGGGAGACATTCGGAAAGCTTCCCATGGATTGCATTCAACCCATTGCTTACCATTGGCTTTGTGGTTTGTAAGTCACATTTCCTTGCTTCCTATTTGCTGGCTCTATTTGTTTTAGGCTGTCCAGCTTGAGTTGGTCCTTTCCCTTGCCAAACCCTATTTGCTGTATTTCTCCAGCAGGACTGGGTTTCTGTAATCGGGCCTTGAAATCATGTTATCTTGTCACATTTGCTGTGGATTCAAAGACAGATTTCAAATGTCAGGTTGACTTCCAGGGAGCTTTGTTCACGTTTCTTTCTCTGACCTCAAAATGAGAAGATTTATGTGACAGTCATGCTTGCTACTGAGGGGGTGCTTGAGGAAGGCTGTACAATGTTATGTTTTTTCGAGCACACAACAACATTTAAGTGTCTGTAAATGAACTGTGCAGCTATTTCAGAATATATCAGAATTAGAAAGTACAAGCAAAGCTTTATTATTTAGTAATTCTGAAGTGTAGTGGAAACAAATATTTTAATATGAGAAAAACAAATCATTACACTAGGTGAGGACATTTCCACACATTATCATTTGTGCGCTGTATACTTTATTCAGTAAAACAGCATGTCTGTGCAAATGTAATAGCCATTTCAATTGAATATGTGTTGTCTGTAATGGCAGTGTGTTACTATACCATGCATATTGCACTCTACATATCGCCACTCCACACTGCATCACTGCACTCTACTCTACTTCACTCCATTCTATGCCACTTCACTCTGCACCACCAATATTGAAATACCTAAAATTTACAATGACACCGTTGCCTTCCATTGTCTTAGGGGGCCGGCCCATCCCCTCTCCTAACCATCAGAATATGGCTGGCATCCGAGTACGATAGGCCAGTGTGGATACGCAACAATTGTAAAACCTTGTTTTTCAATTGGGTGATTGACTCCTCTGCACCATAAGCTAAACAGGGTACAGTTGACAACATGATCAAATATGGTCAAGCATCAGAGGTTAGGTTCATTGATATCGATTTAAGTTCAGTGGCCTGGCCCACCATCGTGCGTGTCAATGTCTGTCCCCCCCACCACCTACCTCACTCCCTCTTCCTCCTGCCATACCCAAAGATGGTATTTCCACTCTTGCATGCTAAGGCTTAGTCACATTGGGTCGGTTAACCGGTATGCTGGGTAAAAGATGGCTTTCTGCTGGCTTCTGGTCTCTGTAGGTTATAACCGGAATAAAGGAATCCATGGGTGGCGCCACCACCGACTGTTGCATGAGAGAAAGAGAGTTTATCGTGTGTAATGAAAATTCTGTTATACCCAGGTTCGTAGATTGGCTCCAGTTTACTCATCAAAGCCTCTGCGAGTCTACTGCATCAGTCCTTTATTGTTCAATTGATTTGTCCTTATCCTCCAACTTTGGAGACCCTGCCAGACGAAAGAGTAGAAGTATACAACCTCTTTGATTTAGTACCTGTATCAGTTCTCTTCCTTTTAACAGCTGGGTTCCAGGGTGCCCCACTTCAAGGTTGCAGTTGAGATTGTATTGCCTCCTGGGCCATACTAAATGCACTAGCAGGTGAGTTTGTGGCACATGCCCGAGCTCAAACAGTTGTTCAGCCAGCTTAATTTCTTTATTAATTCCTCCAACTGGCCTGTAAAAACCCACCAAGAGTGATAGCAGGAACAGCTTTATAACTGTTCTCCGGGGGCTTCCACTTCCCTATTTTGAACCAGGACCTAGTGTCAAGATTTTGTATATAAGTAAAGTATACTCACAGTATCTTGAGCAAACCTGATGAAAGAGGGGTGGCCCGGCCCAGCCCAGCCTCCCTCCAGGTGATGAAGGCCCACTCTTGGCTCGGACTTGGCTCGGACTTCACCCAGGCATGCGCCTGGGTGTGTACCTCACCTCTGTGGGTCCTGGAACGTTTTAAGCATGAAGGCTGCAGTGCCTGGGAAGCCCCTCCCAGCTACACAGAATCCTGCTGTTATGCCCCCCCCTCACCAGTGACCACAGAAAGCACTTTTAAGTGTGAGTGCTGCTGCAGAGCCGGGGAAGCCCTCAGCTGTACGGAATCCTTGGATCCCCACCAGCCAGCACCCACAGAAAGAAGGTCCTGGAAGGCTTTTAAGCATGAGGACTGCAGTGCCTGGGAAGCCCTCCTCGGCTGCATAGAATCCTGGGAGTGTGGTCCCCCCACCAGTGACCACAGAAAGAGTAATAGTCTCTATTGCCGCCTGCCAGGCATGGCAATTGCCACATTTAAACAGCCCCCCACAATAATTATTCAGAGAGCATAGTTGTGGTGTTTTAGAAGTCGGAGCACATGAACCGATTTGCCACTTAGGTTTCTTTTCCTACGGTATGCAAAAATAGGTTTCTGAAGAGAAATGTCACCATCTGTATTAAAAATATGCCAGTTGGACATATTTACATCTGTGACATGATTCGAAATATTACTGTGGTTGGTGACCACCACAATATTTTCAAAATAATGTTGTGGTCTGGTTTCATTGAGAAAGACAGTCATGGATATAGAACATGGTTAGTTTAAAGGCATGGGTTACTACCTGGATAGGGGATCCTCTATTATGTAATTTGTTTTTGAGTATTTTAGAGTGTTTTTCAAAGTTGTTGATGTAAGAACAAGTCCTCCGTTAACGTAAACATTGTCCAAAAGGTAAGCCTTCTCTATGGCTTTTGAGATGGAAACTTAAAAAGTGTAATACAGTGTTACAAGCTGTAGGCTTTGTAAAAAGTTCTACTTTCAAACTATTTTCATCAAAAAAGATCCAAAAATCCAACTCTTTCCTGGTACGGGTGATTTTGAAGGTAAAATGTAAGTTGATGTCACCGAGATTCAACCACAGAAAAAACTCCTTTAGTTGCTGTTCAGGTCCCCTTGAGGTCCCCTTGAGATAACGAAAATATCATCATTGTACCTTGACCAATGGATTACATTCTCACAGAAAGGGGCTGTATGAATTGTATATATGTTTGTCTACAAACACCCCAACATACATGTTAGCTAAACTGGGAAAACAATTGGCTCCCATACTGGTCCCTTACTTTTGGCTCTAGATTGTATTCTTAAACATGAAGTAGTTATTGTTAAAAAATAATTTCCACACTTGTAATAATGAAGCACTTGTAATAATGTATTAAGTCTGAAGTGGTTCAGAGTGAGTCAGTAGACTATAGTATATAAATCTATGGCCTCTGAGGAATATTTGTATACAATGACTCAACATCTAAAAAGACTAGGAGATCAGTGTCACTATCAAATGCTAATTTTTCAATGTTCTTGATCATTACAAAAGAGATATTGTAAAGATCTTACTGTGCGTTATAGAAAGACATCAGCATATTACAATAGAGGTTCAGTCAACAATCCTAATCTAGATCTTTGTCTGAAAGTAGGATCTTTATCATTCTTATGTATTTTGTGATGGCCATATAGCACTGCAATTTTAGGATCACAGTTATTCAAGAATTAAAACTCTTTCTTGCAGATTATCCCCTTTTCAAGTGCTGTTGTAGTGATTTTCATAATTTCAGCTGCTATGTCTTTTTGTCTATAAGAACTTACTTTCTCGTAATATCAGTGGTATTGAGCATCATCTCAATCTTAAGATTCTATTCAGAAGTATCAGGAATGACAGCCCCGCTGCCTGCATGATTTGGTTTTAAAGTGATTGTAGTATATTGGGTTAGAGACTGTAGTGCCTGATGTTCATCATAGGAACTGTTTGTCACGGCGCACTCCGTGCGTCGCGCTAGAACACTGCCGAGACTCACAGCTCCGTGTAGACGGAAGCGGAAGAGACAGAACTACACATCCCATGATGCAAAGGGGACGTTCCGTTCATCGCGTCACACGCTACGCAGAAGCCGGGTTAAGGCTTCATGGAGTTTTCGTCCGGTGCCGATAATTCTTGGGAGTGCCTGTGTGTGGTGAAGCGGCTCTAGACTCCGGTAGGGGTGCGGTTAGCACCAAAACTTTATTTGCGTTCTATTGCCTTATACCCCGTTCCTGAGCGGAGTGGTCTTAAGACAGCCCTGTTGGACGAGTCAGTTCCCGACTCTTGCGGTGGCTGTTATCTGGGACCTTTGTTGTTCCCTGTGAAGCACTTGGATTACGCGCTATGGGCCAGATGTAGGTTGCCCAATACCAGTCGGTAACGGCCGAAATTCCCGAATTTCTGCCGTTACCGACCGGTATTGGGCTTTTTAGATGTAGGTGGCATTTTTGTAGGATTCTGTATATTACCGAATCGGTAATTTAAGGATTCGGTAAAATACCGAATTCTTAACATACCGATTCGGTAAATTACCGAATCCAGGATGTAGGGAGCACTCAAGTAAGTGCATTCTTCAGTTAAAGATTCGTTATTTACCACCAACTACAAGTTGGTGGTAAATAATGAAAACCTTTGAAAAATCTTTTTTTTTGCTTTTCCAACAGTGCCATGTCTGCAACATGTGCACCCATACACAATTGAGGGGTGCAACAGGGTGTCAAAGTGACACCCTGCCACCCTTCAATGTTTTCCCTCTTTTACCGAATCGGTATTTACCGATTCGGTAATTTACATTCATTCCTATGGGCCTCCAGGCCCATAGGAATGAATGGCAATTACCGAATCAGTAAATACCGATTCGGTAAATACCGAATTTTACAGATTCTGTAAAATTTACCAAAAAATTACCTACATACTATTTACCTATTCTTAATACCGAATCGGTATGATTCGGTATTTAAGAATAGGTAAACTGTATTTACCTACATCTGGACCTAAGTACTTTCCTAATTAAGGCTTGTAGCCCCATTAGTTGAAGCAGGTCCGGCTCTTGCGGGGTTACCAAAGCCTTTTTTTTGCAAATTCAACTCTCGTATTAAGAGGGGACTTTTGACTAGCAGCTGCACGGCTGCGCTGCTGTTATCATACCACTTCCTGATTACTATAAGTGTACCTATTCCATGGGCCTGTATGACGCTAACAGCAAGTTGGAAGGGAAACGTTCACATGAGAGAATAAGTGTTATTCTATGGAACATTGAGCCAAAACATTTGTATCTTTATTTCTCGAAGTGCATTTCTTCATATATGATTTTGCATACTTAGGGGTCCATTAGGATGTCGGGCGGTGGCACCACCGCGGCAGTGGCGGGGCGGAAAAACAGCTTTTTCCGCCCGCGAGCAGTGGAATTCACGTCCGCCACATTAGGATAGGTAAACACAGGTCATTTCCCGTCCGCCGCGGAGCGCCGCGCACCGCCATCAATGTGCGCCCGCCACCGCGGCGGCTGCAGCCAATCGAGACCCTCCGCCGCGGCCGATGACGTCCGCCCCGCTCGTCAAATTAGGATGGCCCAAACAAGCAGACGCACCGCTGCGGATACACCGCACAGCTCTAGCAGGCGGAAAGTCGACAGCGGAGCACGAACGTCGAGACCCGACATGAACCCCATGGACCCAGCCCTCCACATGCATCCGGTCATGTACCTGCTGCAACACTATCGCCAGATGGGCCGCCGCGGACGCCGCCGCAGGTACGCCACTACACATATGCACCACACATCACACATGCCGACACAGGGCCCAAACACAACACTGGCATGCTGCTGGGGGGCACACCACATCCACATGGGCACCCACACATCACCCACCTCACAACAAGGCACCCCACGGCATCCGGAACACACAACGTCCGCCAACCTGCAGCAACGTCACGGTCACGGACACGTCACCGCCGCGGTCAACACATGCGCACTATGCAGAAGGCAGGGCCACACCAAGGCATGGGCAGGGCACAAACATCACAGGGACACACAACCCCAAACAACACTGCACCCCACCCGAGCTAGTCACAGGCCAGGTGCCTATCCTGTGCATCCCCATGCACACCAACAAGCACTGTAACAACGAGCACACTACACACACACACACTGCAACACACAACACACAACCAGGGACACAGGCACTGCAGGATTGGCTGACAAGGAACACACAACACCAGTGCACTCCCCACAGCCCACACAATAGCATACAATCATCCACACAGGGCAAGACAAAACAAACAACAGGCATGCAACTCCTGGCTGACACATGTGTGTCTCACACCATACAGGGGCACACATACATACACTACAAACTAACACCCTTCACACTGCACACCTCTGCCACACCCAACACCACACATGCCATGTAAGCCATGCCACCAGGACTAAGGGCCAACACAAGATGACCATACACATACACGCCTGGGCACACAGAAAGGAAAACACACACATACCTCATGACATCACAGGCAGCTACAAAACCACTGAACAGCTGCACACCCTGTGCTGCCAGTGTCCCCCAAGGTGTTCTGTGAACAGTGTATGCAGCACTACCAAAACACCATCAAGAAAACTGCATGGCCTGTAAAATAGCCATCACAGAGTATAACATCAGCAGGGCCAGAATGGACTGAAGACCCTGTCATCCCTGTCTAAAAATCAGATGGCCACAAAGAGCCATGCAATGGTGAACTTAAAATTGGAGCATGGTACTCAGTCAAGCAAATGCAAACAAGAAAAGGACTTTAATCAGCAAGGAGAGTGATAAAACATCAGAAGTGTCTGTATTTATTCATATATTGCACAGATGTAGCAATGCAGCATTAGTAGACAACAGCGAGCCCCAAAATCATGTACAAATGGTTCAGACTATGCACAGGTCAAACACAAACAGGAAGTGCAGAGTCCATGGCAGGGGAGATTACAGCATATCAGAGCAACAGGCCCAGAGTCCATGGCAGGGGTGAGAACAGCACATCAGAGCAACAGGCCCAGAGTCTTTGGCAGGGTACAGCACATCAGAGCAACAGGCCCAGAGTCTTTGGCAGGGGAGAGCACATCAGAGCAACAGGCCCAGAGTCCTTGGCAGGGCAAGGGAGAGCACATCAGAGCAACAGGCCCAGAGTCCTTGGCAGGGCAAGGGAGAGCACATCAGAGCAACAGGCCCAGAGTGTCGTGTATTTCTATAGGTTCTGATTCGATCCCCCTATTCCTGACCCTATTCTGGTTAAACTTACTAGCTAGTTAACTAACAGTCAGCCCATGAGGCAAGAAATCCCCCATGATGCAGATACCGTTATCTGACGCAGTCACACTACGGCACAGGAACGTGTTATCTGATTAGGTCATAACGCTTGAGATCTAATTAGACAAGCGACATTCCTCCAGCCCCTGATAAGGCATACGACGTTCTCATAACAAATCAAACCTATGACAACCTGGATAATCCGTGCGGCCATTGTTTTGATTTCACAGAGAACTTTAGTAAAGAATGTGCTAACGAGCAAGTCGTATGACATCTTTATTGACGTACCTATGTCCATCCTTACGTCAATCTCGGCACCTTTAAGGTATAAATATTGCCGACCTTGCCCTATGCAAACACACGCGTGGTGACAAGACGGAGCAGCCATACTTGCCGAAGCCGAGAGCAGAAGCAGACCCCGCAGGCAGCAGCCCCGCCTTCCTGACGCGCTGAGAGACGCGCTGCTATCTCAAGCCGAGAGACCCAGCACCGGCGCTTCTGGGCAGCCCTCGCAGGCAGCCTGGAATATCGAGAGCAGAGAAAGAGATACCATTCCTCATTCATCCTAAATTCCAGGTACAGAACTGAATAACCCCTCCTAGAGAATTCTTTAGTTATTCACTTGGCAAAAACAAACTTAAACTAAACTGTAACTTTCTATTCCCGCCCACGCATTAGACTTAGGTCAGGTACACGGGGTAGGCGTATTTAGAAACACCAGTTGAGTACGTTTAGTCAAATGTATATGTGTATGTAAATATATTTTAATCATTTTAAACATCATATGGCTCAGAAACCATATCAATGTTTTTACAGTATTATTTTATACTATTGCTTCTAATGTATGCACTTTACTTAACTATAAGTATTGCAATAATATCGATCCATTTCTCTTGTACGAGAAAAGAGACTGATCAATAAATAACATCTTTTATTGAACACGCCCGTCTCTTCCTTTTCTCTACATTCTGATGAGACTAAGAATGCACGTACTGACTGAGTAAAATAATTGCCTTGTGCTCACACGACTCTCGAGATTGACTCTTGATTAGGGGAGAGCAAAGTTGTCATGTTCTATGGTTGTCAGAAACTAAATCCCTTCTTGTCTAATCAGGGGAGTTAATCCTTCCTTGAACATTCGAGAAAGTTTCTAGCGAACTCTGAGCTTAGCTGGCAAACCCAAAAATTAAGTCTAGTATCGACAGTAGTAGACCTAGTTAACGTCTGGCCTAGGCCTTTACTGCTGTAGGCACTATTCCAATGCGCAGAGCCTATTGGGAAAATAGGAGCTACACTACATGGCGCCCAACGCGTTTGGAAAGGGCGATAAAACTAACGTAAGACATTTAGAGTAACTCAGTCGTGCTTTCTCACTCAGACCCCTTTTCCCAAATACTCCAAAGACGTCTGGAGTGGGTGAAAGGTTATTATATCCTCCAAAACCTCGCAGGAGGGAACTCCTATGTATGGTTCTTGGTCTAGTCAACGTTGAAGGATAAAACAGTTCCAAAATATTGTGCATCTAATCTCTGTTTCCATAAAGAAACCTGATCTGCAAACAAAAATAATACCATCCTGTCAGTAAAATGGGAGACAGCGATGGAGAAAGAGAGGCAATTAGATTAGCTACTGAAATAGCAGATGCTGATGCTACCATGCAAGCAGCAGACGCGGATATAATACTTATTCCGGTCATTAAAAGGAGATCTATAACCTTAAAACTTATAGAAAATGGACTGACACCTAGAGGTGGCACAGTCATATTCGTAATTGAGGCACACGAATATCGGCAGACAGAGGTATACTATACATGGATACATTTTCCAGCAGCAAATGCTGTAACAAAGTACTTCCACTATTACAAAGTAGAGGAACCTCCTGAAACGTACACTCCTTTCGAGGAGGTGGAAGTACCACTCAAATTCCAAGAGCATTTGCTCTTATTTGATGGCGCCCTAATACATAACAATCACATTACAAGGCTCGGTCCTTTAGGAAGACCAGGAGCAACGTGGCCGGTCCTAGCCGGATACACACCACATCCAGACATCGAAAGAATGCCTGCAGCAGAGCTATTAATACAGCTAAAACAACTACTAAAAATTCATAGACAATTAGTTCAGTATGTAATGCAGACTTCAACAATTCAGCCAGCAATTAAAATTCCACAGCTGACCCCTCACCAGGGGAACACAAATAAAATCACACCACCCCATTAGAAAAACACAGGATTCTGACTATATGTCTCCCAATGGGAATCGCACCACACATTGAGGACTGTGACACTTGGGGTACAGTCTTTGCTTCCATCTATACAAAAACGCACGGTGTTCCATCCATTTCGGTGATACCAGATGTGCTAAAACAAATTCAAGATGAATACGGTCCAGAACCTGCTTTAACTCTCGGTATGAAATTACTGAAAGACTTCAAGCAGGTCTCGGCTATATTACTAGCCAACATAAAGGGTGAAGCAGCAAACGTGGCGATCCGCCAGAGGTTAAAAGAGACAGATATAGCAGACCAACCAGCTGAAATTGCCAGAATCATAGAAAAATCCTATGAAGAACTAGGCAGAGATAGTCTAGGTGGAATACCAGTAAAACCGCAACTGACTACAAGTCCAGAAAAAATATTTTTTAATAATAATTCACCAAAAAAGAACTGGGATGGAAATAAACAATCCAATCCTAAAGAAAAGAAATTCCAGTCCAGAGGAAGGTCTCCTAGGCGAAGAGAGAAATCTCCGAACCCGAGACAAAGGTCACCTCAGAGTGAACCCTCTGGGAATAGATATAACCTTAGAAATAGGGATAATATTAAAAAACCTGATAGATATCAAGACATTGATACACGTCCCTCTCAATCTTTTCAGAATTCCTCGCAGAAATCGGAAAGAAGAGGACGATCAGAAGAGCACGCCAAGTCCAAAGACAAGGAACCTGCTCAACTGAAAAAGAAATCACAATTTCCAAAAAAGAAGGTAGCCAGTATCAAGGTAGTTAACAATGCCAAGAATACTGAGGACACAACTGAAAAACGGAGAATGGGCTCAGACAATGCTAGACAGCGCAGCAGAGGTGAGCATAGCTCGCAAAGTCCTTATGAATCATCTGGAGACAGTGGACACGAATGAATACCTTCAAGTGGAAACTGCAGATACCAGAGTTAGCAAGCCCCACAAAATATACGAGATAACATTACGTATAGAGGGAGATAAGACTAGGAAAATAAGGGGACTATTTTGGGATAACCTATCCAAGGGCTATGACATCCTTCTAGCTGAAAAAGACTGGCCACCAGAGTTTGTCAGGGAGTGCCCTCATGGCGAAGAAGTAATTATGCCTGCCTTCTCGAATCAAATACCGATTCATAAAAAATATACACTTGCTAGAAAGTGGGCAGTGGCCTTAGCACCTGCTTTATATAAAAATCATGTAGGATGGGATGAGGATTCTCCTCCTCACAAAGTCCAGTTAAAATCACAACCTACAGCACAAAGGCAGTACCCAATTAAGCAAGAAGCTAAAAAACAAGTAAATGAAATACTAGATCAGCTAGAATACCAAGGGGTGATTGAAACTTGCACCTCACAAATGAACAATCCTTTATTTCCGGTCTCCAAACCAGACAATTCGTACCGTCTAGTTTTGGATTACCGACACCTTAACACATGTTGCAAAACTTTTGCAGTGCAAAACTCACACAGTGCTGCACTAATGAATAACATAGTGCGCAAAAAATACAAAACAACCTTGGACATCTCCAACGGATTCTTTTGTCAAAACATAGCAACAGAGAGCAGATATTTAACTGCATTCTCAGTAAATGGCACTCAAAAACAATTCTGTCGGTTAGCCCAGGGGTACAAGAACAGCCCGGGGGTATTCTCAGCGAGAGTAACAGAATTACTACAACTATATGATGTTGAAGCATTATCTTATGTCGATGACATTTACTTAACAGATGATGACTTGGAAACTCACTTGAAAAGAGTGAACACCATAATACTTGGTTTCGCTGCAGAGGGTTACAAATTCAACTTCAAAAAGTCCAGAATTGCCCATCTGACGGTCCTATTCTTAGGATATGAGTTATCAAGTGAAGGCAAAAGCCTGGCAGACAATTTCCTAGAGAAATGTGCCGTAATCCAAGCTCCTAAAACACTAAAAAACCTACAGTCAATTCTAGGCTTCCTAAATTTCGGAAGAACTTACATTGCAAATTACGCAGAAAGGGTCAAACCCCTTTACGATCTAATTAAACCAGACTTTAAAAGATCCAGTTGGACTCAAGCACACACAGAAATTTTGAGATCCTTACAAACAGACATGCTAATTAAAACAAAATTAGAAACCCGTGATAATACACGCAACCTTGTGATCCGAGTCATCCCAGGGAGATACGGATTCACATACCTAACCTCTAATGAGGGAGATAAGGTACCAATTGCATTCAAATCACATTTGTACACAAAAGCTGAACAGAGATTCAACAACAAAGGAAAAATTGTTCAAGCAGTTCAAACCGCAATAGCTAGAGAAAAAGACATAGCTGACGGTAGACATATCACAGTCAGAACAGCAGAATCAGCTTTTGAGGCATTAACAACACCGTGTAATTTACCAACAACAACATTGGATCCAGAATGGTTACAATGGGTAAATTCAATCACAACGGACAAAGTATATTACTTCTTTGATCCAGAACTAGAAGAATTAAAAAATCTAAAATATGAAAAAACGTATCCTCTGCCAATCGACATTCTGCCTCTACGACATTACGCCTGTGTAATCTATACAGACGGACATGCTCAACCCTCCGTTTGGGGAGAACATGCATACAATCCCACATGTGAGATTACAAAAGAAGTGTGGCACGGAGGTAAACTAAGACCTCTATTAACAAAATCACACTCAGTAGAAACTAATTCAGAACTACAAACTGAAATATTAGCTTTGAAAATGGCGCTAGATAATGCGGATCGCGAATTCCCGACGCTTATAGTGTCAGATTCATATTTCTGCGTCAAAGCATATAACAAGGATTTGCAGACCTGGATTCAGAACGATTACAAAGATGACACGGATGCACCAATAAAGCAGAGACTGCTCTGGGAACAGGTAGCTCTTTTGAAAAAAGAACTACCAAAGACTCACGTGACACACTCACTGAGTCACCAGCGTGATGGCGTTCACGTTGTAGGGAATTCATTGGCTGAAACAGCCGCAGCGGCAGCCAGTAAACCGGCTCCCGTAGATCGAAAAAAGCGTACATTAAAATACATTGACGGCGAAACATTGCTGGCAGTAAAAACGTCATCAAAAGGCGACTGCTCGGCGTTACCGATCAACTATCCACTCAATTACACATACATCATAGATGCAAACTCCATTCCTTTTGCTCGAATCCCTGGAGTGGGGGATAGAGTGATTCCAAACATGGACAGGAGAAACTTGTTAATCGCAGACGCACACATGGGCGAGGGTCTCAGACACCTTAAATTAAAGGATTCTCTGGAAGAATTACAATCACGGTACTGGTGGCCAGGCATGAGCCTGCACTACACCATGTTTGTAAAAAACTGCCCAAACTGCAACAGAGATCGCAGTGGGGAGAGAAGCAGTTTAATACCTCGTCGTATCAAGGCAGATAACATCACCACTAAAAAGAATGGCTTGCGATTAACATATACAGGCTAGTTCCCACTTATAATGTAGATCCACAACACTCGGCTGACGCCAGAACTGTTATAAAAGATTTGCGAGTCTTTATCGGCACATACGCAATTGGCATTCTGCATTCGGACAATGGTCCTGCTTTTAGCTCTCGGGCTTATAAGGAGGCCATGGTCAGCATGGGCGTGCAATTGCGGTACTCTTGTCCATTTCACCCTGAGGGGAACGGAATTGTTGAAAGAAAAAACCGTGACATAAAGCAATCTATAACGGCAAAGGTATTAGGTTCGGGAGCTGGGTGGGTCAAACATCTAATAAGTGTCCAACGTAGTCTTAATAACTTGGCAAGAAATTCTCTGAAGGGATTCAGTCCGTACGAATTATTATTCGGAACTAGGATGTTGATCTCTGACCTTGATAGTCAGACTTCAGTGGTAACAGAAAAAAGCTTTGATGTCAAAGACCGTTTGGCTATTTTGCAGGACTTAAACAAAACAAGAAAAGACCTGAGCAACATACAGTTGAAAGAACAGCCAACGACCACTGAAGAATCACCACCTGTCCCAGCAAGACCTGTCTGGATTCCAAAAGTCGGGGATCTAGTCAGGGAGAAGATCGCGGTAAAGAAGGAATTTGGGCCTTCTTACAGAAAAGCAGTTCCTGTATTGTCTGTCAACGGGACAAGATCAGTTGTACTACCGCCACTTGCTGGAAAAAAGGAGAACCGAGTTGTATCCATCGACCTGGTAAAACCACAACATGTGGCCGATAACAAACAGTAGGCCAAGTGGACTCCCAATAAGTAGCAGAACACCAAGGTTTGCTACCAGTACAGAGGTCCTATCAAAGAGGCTCATCACATTCGAAACGCCTACGGAAGAACAACAAGGACTATGCAACAATGCAATAGAACTTAGACCTCTGAAAACCCAAATAAAGACATTTAGCAGAGACACACCAATCTATACAGAAGTACCAAGTGAAAATGCGAGAAACAAAAATCCTGAACCAATTGGAACAATTGACAGAACTGCATCCGGTTACTTCATCAACTTCGATGATTCCTCTGACGGCTTCAGCGAACAAAAGACACAGCCATCATCAAAATCCTTTAAAGACAAAGCTAAGGAACTTTTGAAACAACTGAAAGAAACATATCTAGTTTCTCCATGGATTGAATTTTGGGTGGGTTTTGGTGCATTTATCCTCATACTTTGGCTCATCATGGTATTTACCTTGGGACGCTTCATTGAGGGAAAATATGCTAAAATGGACACAGCAAGTCAGAACATCAACTTGGTCCTCAAACCACACACATCTTCACACGTCGAGAAAAGAGAACTTTCTTCAGAACTTTCTTCAGCCAACTTCACAGCAATTCCAATATCTGGTGGGGTAGCCTGGGACAACACTGACTATGAAATTTATGGTCCGGTCGAGATCCTGAAATATCCACACCAAATCAAGATCTCCTTGAGTGACTTTGCAAAACCAAACTCATTTGCTGATGATTGGGACTTTGAAAGTATAAACAATATGATGTCTGACTTAGTAATGTCTGCTAAATTTACAAAACATGATTATTTGCAGGGTTCTACAAATTATGACAGCATGTACTGCTATAACCATTATGGTAACCATTTCTTGCATAAATCTGCACAACCTAGAAATGTTTTAAATTTTAATCAATGGGAACATTGTGCTACACCTCCAAAAGGGAGCTCTAGAACCGTGTATGGCAAATATTCATATTTTTCAGGTTTTAACATAACTAATGCTGAAACATTTTATTACAAATTGTCAAACAAGACAGGGATGAAAACCATGATAACCAACACAAAATTGATATATTCAGATTCTTTCTTTGAAAAAATGGATACTTTTGGATTTGATTATTGGGACAAACATGTTGATTTGAAAAGTGTTTGGGGCACAAAAGAATGGCAAGTACAGGGTATAGAAGCTTTGTTTAGAGCCTGCATGATCCCAGAACAAATGATATTTTTAAATGACACCGTTCAACAAACCACCTGTCTTGGCTTAGCCAAAATCAAAGATTTAAATAACCTGTCTATTCCAAAGCCAACAATGTTTAGCAATAACTCTGAAACAGATGAAGAAATAGACATAAACCATATACTTAACCAAAACAGAACACATCCTGATTGGAAACAATGGTTGATCTGGCCCACAGATACAAATAACTGTCAAGATAGATTCCTGAATAAAACACAGGGTTTCAAAATGACCAGGCCAGACCCTAGATATCCCCAAAGACATCACCCAGGGATAATAACAACCTACAGTGTGGGCAAATTATGCCTTCAATGGCTACAAACTTCCACACTGCCTGAAATTAAGCAACACCTAACTTTACTTACTGATGGTGCTGACTTGCGTGATTTCATAATGGGACCACGCAAACAGCGTCAAAAGCGTTTCATAGCAGCCTCTGTATATGCAGCATACAATGAGGCCTGGAAGGTTACTCAAATTGAAACAGCAGAAAGAATACGGGAAATTGACCGTATTAATTTGGAAAAATCACTTTCTGTAGTGGACAATGGGTTAATGACTCTGTCCTCCAGAATTTTTTCATTGGACAGCATTGTGTCTTCAGCAATCGATATATTATCGCAAGACTTACTGTTATTACAACATGGTCAGTCACAATTGCGTTCTATTGTACAGCTTGGCTGGACGTTACAAAATCTGCGTTCAGGCTATGTGCCTTGGCGTTTAATCAACACAACGTCACTATTCCAAATCTTTAACCTTACTGATAGACAAATCGGTATGGCTCAGAAGGGTGCTGATTATACAATCTTGAGCATTGAAAAACTAGAAAGATTACCGTTGACAATGTCAGAACGACCTGTCAGTGAATGGATAATCCACGGAATCATAAATATTCCAATCTCAACCTTCAGGTTTCAATACTGCCAAAAATATATACAGGCTGGCATGTACGAGAAATTGGGAAAGGGGTACCTTAAAACAACATGGAACCTGCCCTATTCACATGCATGTGTCAGTAACAAAGGACAGAAAGTGTTTCTTAGTGGCAACAATTGTGCTATGTCACTAAGCGGCACGCTTCTGTGTAACGGTATTAGTTTGCACGGAGCCTGTGAAGGGAATTCATACAACCTTTCATGTCACCAGCAAGGCGCACCTGCAACTGAAATAGAACCATTCTTTCAAAGACTCTATAATGGGAGTTACATTCTTATTGTAGACCGCAGATGCTGTAGTCTTATGCCCGGGACTCCTTATCTCGTCACTACGACGGCGAAGGTCAAGTGCTGTGGACGTTCTTTGTTTCCCAGCTCCTTTCCAGACAGGGAGGCAAGGGCATGGCCCAGTTTGAAAATTACTTCTATTCGAATAGACACTTTAAGCAGAATGAAAACAGTGCTTCTTCAGACGCCTACAAGGCTCACGTCATCTAAAGAAACGTATGATCTACAAGTCGCAAGGACGACTGCAGAGATACATACATTATTATCAACTAATTCCCCCGTACATTTCGCGGAAATCCTGAGCGAAATCTTAAATATTTCTGATACCACAGGGGTCTCAAAGGTATTTAAGACAGTATTTTCGATGGCATTAACACCATTCAAAGCCATACTGGGTATTTTTCCAGACTTCGTCCATTCGATTTTTGGCGGACTTCCCCTGATCCTAGGACTAATTGCAGGAATCCTATTCCTAGTCCTTATTTTTCGTTATGGCAACCCATGTCACAGATCAAACTCTCGCGACAATGGAAGATACGATCCTAGCCATTGGATACCGGGACCGGATATCAAAAATCCTGGGACTATCCCGGCTTAGAGACCTAAACATGACTTGGTTTCTATCATTTCGACCAATGTGGCAAAGGTGTGTTTTACCTGTACTAAGGTGTCTGCTATGCGGAGAAGAATGCGTGTTAGACACCTGTCTGACGCTACAATCGGATGCGCCGGTGGATGCAGATACACTGTTGGTTCCTACCAAGGTTCACGCACTGTGCTGCCCTCAAAGGCTGCCAATTCTGATGACGGCATTCCTGGAATCTTCACCACTGCGATTGAAGAGTAGTGAAGTTCAAGATGAAAGCAGCATCGAACAGGTACGACCTTCTGTCAGCAATGCAAATCAGAATGTCAATGGAGACAATCATGCGCATGAATGCATGGTTACCCCTATTTCCGACTTAGAGGAACTTTCCCATGAAGCTGTTGACAGTTTTTTCGAAAGCCTGAATGATATGATGTTCTCTCCGGAACAGAAATAGAGACTTTTGAGTAAACTCGCACACGGCGTTCCCTGAATTCGGCCTTCAACTTTAAAAATAAAGTCACATGAACAATTACAATCCAGTTCACGGACAGCAACTTTTTTCAGCAAGCCCCTAAAATATTTTTCTATATATTTTTTCCCGGGACACTGATTTTCTGCTTAAAGTAAGAGACTATTCCTAGAGAACTAAGATTTCTATTTTAGATACTTTATAGACTTTATAGACTTTAGCTGCCCGCTGGTATGTTCGCAATAGATTTTATGTGATGAAATGGTTTCGACTTTTTTTCTGTATAGCCATATTAAGAGCCATTTCATGTGTATTTCTCATATACCAACAATCAATAATGCATAACAATGCGTGTTCACTTTTGCATCTAATTCATAGCTTAAGTGCATACAATATATATGACTGCAATTTTTCAGTATATTTGAAAATTTCGAAATGCATTTATGTATTTTGGGGTGGTAAGGTATACACTATACTTTATAGTATGTTGTACTATGTTATACTATGCATAGATTAGTAGATATGACCATAGTTAGCGTGGAGTGGGTGTCGTGTATTTCTATAGGTTCTGATTCGATCCCCCTATTCCTGACCCTATTCTGGTTAAACTTACTAGCTAGTTAACTAACAGTCAGCCCATGAGGCAAGAAATCCCCCATGATGCAGATACCGTTATCTGACGCAGTCACACTACGGCACAGGAACGTGTTATCTGATTAGGTCATAACGCTTGAGATCTAATTAGACAAGCGACATTCCTCCAGCCCCTGATAAGGCATACGACGTTCTCATAACAAATCAAACCTATGACAACCTGGATAATCCGTGCGGCCATTGTTTTGATTTCACAGAGAACTTTAGTAAAGAATGTGCTAACGAGCAAGTCGTATGACATCTTTATTGACGTACCTATGTCCATCCTTACGTCAATCTCGGCACCTTTAAGGTATAAATATTGCCGACCTTGCCCTATGCAAACACACGCGTGGTGACAAGACGGAGCAGCCATACTTGCCGAAGCCGAGAGCAGAAGCAGACCCCGCAGGCAGCAGCCCCGCCTTCCTGACGCGCTGAGAGACGCGCTGCTATCTCAAGCCGAGAGACCCAGCACCGGCGCTTCTGGGCAGCCCTCGCAGGCAGCCTGGAATATCGAGAGCAGAGAAAGAGATACCATTCCTCATTCATCCTAAATTCCAGGTACAGAACTGAATAACCCCTCCTAGAGAATTCTTTAGTTATTCACTTGGCAAAAACAAACTTAAACTAAACTGTAACTTTCTATTCCCGCCCACGCATTAGACTTAGGTCAGGTACACGGGGTAGGCGTATTTAGAAACACCAGTTGAGTACGTTTAGTCAAATGTATATGTGTATGTAAATATATTTTAATCATTTTAAACATCATATGGCTCAGAAACCATATCAATGTTTTTACAGTATTATTTTATACTATTGCTTCTAATGTATGCACTTTACTTAACTATAAGTATTGCAATAATATCGATCCATTTCTCTTGTACGAGAAAAGAGACTGATCAATAAATAACATCTTTTATTGAACACGCCCGTCTCTTCCTTTTCTCTACATTCTGATGAGACTAAGAATGCACGTACTGACTGAGTAAAATAATTGCCTTGTGCTCACACGACTCTCGAGATTGACTCTTGATTAGGGGAGAGCAAAGTTGTCATGTTCTATGGTTGTCAGAAACTAAATCCCTTCTTGTCTAATCAGGGGAGTTAATCCTTCCTTGAACATTCGAGAAAGTTTCTAGCGAACTCTGAGCTTAGCTGGCAAACCCAAAAATTAAGTCTAGTATCGACAGTAGTAGACCTAGTTAACGTCTGGCCTAGGCCTTTACTGCTGTAGGCACTATTCCAATGCGCAGAGCCTATTGGGAAAATAGGAGCTACACTACAAGAGTCCTTGGCAGGGGTGAGTACAGCACATCAGAGCAACAGGCCCAGAGTCCTTGGCAGGGCAGGGGAGAGTACAGCACATCAGAGCAACAGGCCCAGAGTCCTTGGCAGGGCAGGGGAGAGCACATCAGAGCAACAGGCCCAGAGTCCTTGGCAGGGCAGGGGAGAGTACAGCACATCAGAGCAACAGGCCCAGAGTCCTTGGCAGGGCAGGGGAGAGCACATCAGAGCAACAGGCCCAGAGTCCTTGGCAGGGCAGGGGAGAGCACATCAGAGCAACAGGCCCAGAGTCCTTGGCAGGGCAGGGGAGAGTACAGCACATCAGAGCAACAGGCCCAGAGTCTTTGGCAGGGTACAGCACATCAGAGCAACAGGCCCAGAGTCTTTGGCAGGGTACAGCACATCAGAGCAACAGGCCCAGAGTCTTTGGCAGGGGAGAGCACATCAGAGCAACAGGCCCAGAGTCTTTGGCAGGGTACAGCACATCAGAGCAACAGGCCCAGAGTCTTTGGCAGGGTACAGCACATCAGAGCAACAGGCCCAGGAACACACCCACATCGCTAACAATGGTCTAGTGTAGCACACCTATGTGTGGCACAGGCGTCTGAGGGTGTTGACAACTCACTCCTGGCTGTCATGTGGAGTGGGACCTGGCTGTGTGTCAGGGACTGCAGGGCCACTTGACTGGTGTGACAGAGGGACATGTGATGTGGCTATTACAGAGGGCCTGCAAGGTGGAGGGCTGTGCGGACCAGGTGGCACCGTAGCACGTGGAGGTGGAGTCATGCACGCCCTTGACACAGTGTGGGTGGGAGAGGTTGGAGGGGTGCCCTTCCACTTCTTTGGAATATGAATTGGCTTCCCTGTCATGGGGTTGATGGGAAGTGGCTTTGACACCACCGGCACCCCCCCCAACTGTCCCACATCAGGGGCAGACACTGCCATTCCCTCTGGAGAAGTGCTTGATCCTGCAGTACGCTTGGGCTGGCTACGCCTCCGGACCACCTTACCCTCTCTGGAAGTTGTACCCCCCACAGTGACCACCTTCCCACTTACCCCAGGGGTGGTGTCTACAGTGCCCTCCTGTCCCTTCTTGCCAGGGATGGCCACTACACTGCCCTCCTTTGCCACAATGACTGGGCTGGTCACGACAGGGGTCTCCTCTGCCACAATGACTGGGCTGGTCACAACAGGGCTTCCCTCCACCTGCCTCGATGTATTTTGTTCTGGGGTTGATGTGGTAGGTGGTTGTGTCCCTGTGTTCTCCCCAGGTGTAGCCATGACATCCCACACATCCTCTGTGGGCATAGCAGAGTCAATTTCTGGTGATGGCTCTGCAGCATGTGAGCCTGGTGTCTGACACAATGCTCTTCTGGCCTTGCTCTTCTGTGACTTCACCTTGTCTGTGCATATTGGGGGGTCCCTGCTCTTCTTTGGGGATGGAGTCTGTGGACGGGATTGTTTGCTTTGGGTCTGACCTGTGCTCCTAGTGTTGTAACGTTTACCCGATGTATGTCCCAAGTGCTCACTGTCATCTGATGTGGCCACTGACTGGGTGGACGTCACAGGCACCTGAGTTGCAAAGGGGGCATGTGCTTGTTTGAGGGCTGACGTCACTGTACCTGACAATGACAGGAGTGTACGATGTAGGCCACCCACGTCAGAGTGTATGCCCTCCATGAATGCCAGAACCTGGCCTAATTTGTTATCGTGTGCACTGAAGGCATTGAGCAGGGCGGTCTGGCCCACACAAAGTTGCCGCAGGAGCTCTACGCACTCTGCACTGAGGGCAGCAGGGGGGACAGGTGCAGGTGCAGCGGTGCCATGTGTGAATGTCACACGTCCCCTCTTTGTGACACGGATACGGCCAGCCCCAGAGGAAGTGGATGGGAGGGTGGGCAGTGGCCGTTTGTAGTCAGATGCAGCAGCAGACTCCCCATCTCCTGTGGCTGCTAACAGGGATGCCTCCCCCATGCCCTCAGATGAAGTGGTACTCTGTGTCTCAGCCACAGATTCCTCATGCATACTCCTGTCACCCTCATCAGCGCTGGTGTGGTCAGTGTCACTTTGCTCCGTCTCACTCTGCTCTGCTGCCGCTGTCGTGCTGGTCTCGCCACCACTTTCAGGATCATGTTCCGCCGTGGTGTCTTGCGAATCTGCATTAGTGACAAAAACATGGTTGTATAAGTGTCATTGTCTGGTCACACGATATCAGAGCAATGCAGCACATGAGAGGCCTAGAGCTACATGGTAACCACCACACCCTCAAATCAATGTGCAGCTACACACCATATAGACCACAACTGTGCCTGTCATGCGGACAAACAGGCAGGAGTGGACCAATGTCGATGACACACAGCACTACACCCTGCTCATGGATGTTGTTCCCCCAGCCCACATGGACCTGCCCCATGGACATGATGTAGCCACAACTAACATCACCACTTACAGACCCAAAATGGATCCAGAGGGGAATACACACACCTGTATTGTCTACACATGCCACATTGTCAAATAGGCCATTACAATCACCATGTGCCAATCTGGGTTCACATTGTTGTCAGATGTGTGGGCCACTACCATGAAGGTGCATGCAAAGTAGACAGACATCGTGTCACACTCATTAAGTGGACACAGCTGTACGGCATAATAGGGACTCCACCCACCATCACAAAGAAGAGTGACCATGTGGACAACAAAATATCTTTCAAGGAGTGAAAACTGCAGGCAAGAGCTGCAGAGTAAGGCCATGGTGGCCCAATGCCTCATACAGCCACACATCACAGTCGCCACTCACAGCACATATCACAGCCTGGCAGCACACGCACATCACAAGTGTCACCGCAGGCACAGGCACTGTACACATGCATCCACTCCCAGACAAACTCTCCCTCCCCGGATACTCACCATCTCTGTCTTGCTGCTGAAGGCCCTTCAGACGTGCATCCAGGTCTGGATTGGTCACTGCCAGTATGCGTCCCATCAGCGGAGTCATGGTGCGCCGTGCCACACGCCCTGTGCGTGGTACCATCCCCAAGGTCATCTCTGCCACTTGCTTAGCCAGCCGGCTGATGTCGTCCCACCTCTTGTGACAGTGTGTGTGTCGTCTGTTTGATACCCCCAGGGCTCGCACCTTTGCTGCTATGGCCCTCCAGACAGCCTTACGTTGGTGTACTTTGAGCTGCAGGTATGAGAGTAAAGAATGCCAAATTAACATTTACACATTGTCATATGTCAGCATCTATCAGTACAGCAGCCAGACACTGAATTGGGACTCACAGTGACCGACCTCCCTCCAGAACTGGGGGTACCCTCACAAGGCCACTCTGCATGGCCTAAACATTAGTGAATGCATGCACACATTGAGCTTCGTAGTCTCCATGATAATCACACTAAATAATGATGCTTCAACACAAATGCATCGACAGCACTGTGTAAATCTGAAATTGTACAGGGCATTGATGGGGCATATCCACTAATCAGTGTGCAGCAACTGTAGCATGTAAGTTGGCTGATGGACAAACTTTGGCTGTGCAGCCACTGAACCTACTCTGTGTGGCACACTGACTATGACTACAGGGGCACCCTGAAATTACATCACAAGCGGACACTGTCCAACCAGCAACAAGGCAAACAACCGTTGGTCATGTCTGCCCCAAAAAGTAGAAAATCCCACTCACACATACAAGTATAGGCCTAGGACAGAGTCACAATGCAAAACACACACTCCCACCACCTGGAAACATCTTGTCTGTCAGTGTTTGTCTGCACCCCACATCCAAAAAAACATAGTGCAGCATCATGAATACACGTCTGACACCACCCTGCCCTACTGCTCCCTACATGGTGACTTACCACGACATTGGGGCCACCAAACAGGCGTGGGTACTGTGCCAGCACCTCGTTCACAAGGACTTCCAGCTCCTCACTAGTGAATGGACTGGCACGGATCTTATCTGTTCTTGACATCCCTGTGGATATGGTAGACCTGTGGCGGAAGTGAGTTCTGAGGTGTCCCAGGCAGCAGGCTCTGTGAGCAGCAGGAGAGGGTCCCAGGCAGCAGCAGGAGAGGGTCCCAGGCAGCAGCAGGAGAGGGTCCCAGGCAGCAGGCTCTGTGAGCAGCAGGAGAGGGTCCCAGGCAGCAGCAGGAGAGGGTCCAAGGCAGCAGCAGGAGAGGGTCCCAGGCAGCAGGCTCTGTGAGCAGCAGGAGAGGGTCCCAGGCAGCAGCAGGAGAGGGTCCCAGGCAGCAGCAGGAGAGGGTCCCAGGCAGCAGGCACTGTGAGCAGTGGGAATGTGTGGCTCACTCCCACAGATTTATAGGCCCCTGGGGTCGTAAGGAAGCTAATAAGGTGCTACAATTGGTTGTCTGGGTCTGCCTTATTCAAAAGCATCCAATGACCGCGTCCGCGGCGGCGGAGCACCGCTTCCGCATTTTTGAAATCTGCATCATGCCACAGAGAACACCCATGCCATTGGCTGTATGCAATGCTCCACGGCGGTGACGCACCGCGGGTGTCCGGGGTGCGCTACCGCGATGGTGCATCATTCAAAAGCATCCAATGACCGCGTCCGCGCCGGCGGAGCACCGCTTCCGCATTTTTGAAATCTGCATCATGCCACAGAGAACACCCATGCCATTGGCTGTATGCAATGCTCCACGGCGGTGACGCACCGCCGGGGTCCGGCGGTAGTTACCGCGACTCATGCGGCGGAGCATAGCCAGCGGCATGTACACAAGTCCATGTGCCAATGGCTACCTTGGCTGGGTAGATGGTGGTGCTGGGGTCACACCGCCGGGGACCGGCGGTAGGTTATGGCATTTTCGAACACATTGCTGTGTATGTCAATCCTGGACAATGTATAAGTACCATGCAGCTACATGGTGTAGGGCACATCATTGTACACACGATGCCACAGAGCCATTGCACCCACAGGAGGACGCATGTTCAGTGTGAGCCACTTTAGCATGTGTTTGTGCCATTTTAGTAAGGGTTTTGATGGGTGATGATGATTGACAGACGTCAGGTGCTCTACATAGATGTCGTGAGGTTTAATGTGTTGTTGGTCAGTGCAGACCTTGACCGGGCTGGTGGCACTGCATTGTATCGTACATGACTTGTGCATTCACAACTGATCATGCACACAACCAGAAGTGTCCCTGCTATTGTGATCATTGTGTTAATGAATGGTTGCAGAATGTACATGATGCATTGAGGTGTGGCAGGTATGGCAGATGGGTATGACAGACATGTTAAGTCACATTAGATTTGTGGCTCTAGTAGCTCCATGTCTGCGCATGTCACAAGTTCAATCATTATATCCACTTTCACATTACCCGATGTGTTGCTGTAACTTGGGTATTGTCACTGGAGAGGCCTGCCCTCTGTGTGTAGCTATTGGCCAGCCATGTAACCAGATGTGCCATGCATCTCTCTGGCCCTTGTTGTTTTCCCATTACATCATTGATGCTTTGTGCTATGGCCATCTCATGATGCTCGTCATTGACCTATTTTTTTTAATCCTAAACTAGGAGGAGGCCAAATCTCCTACGTCAGTTGATTGTGCTTGAGGACATGGAGAATGAGGCAATCATCAGGAAATTCAGGCTGGACAGACCGACATTGAAGATCGTGTGTGATCTATTGGAGCCCCACCTGCAGCCTCGCCGTCACTATCCTACGGCATTCACACCCACCTACAAGGTAATGGCAGCACTACACTTCTTTGCGACTGGTTCCTTCCAGGAGACCGTGGCTAACGCTGGGGGAATGTCGCAGCCCATGTTCAGCATGGTGCTGAGGGATGTACTTGAGGCCATGATGATATATCGGAATCGCTACATCCATTTCCCCCGGGGACGTGAATTGGCTGCCGTTAAGGGGGACTTCTATCCACTTGGGCACATCCCACATGTAGTCGGTGCGATAGATTGCACCCAGGGGGCTCTGGTGGCACCGCAGGCGACGGAGCACATCTATCGGAGCCGCAAACACTACCACTCCATGAATGTGCAGGTGGTGTGCCTTGCAGACATGACAATTTCACATGTGTGTGCTAAGTATCCCGGTTCGGCACATGACTCTTTCATCATGAGGAACAGCATGGTGCCACGGATGATGGAGAATCTGCATCCCGAACGTGCCTGGATTGTGGGTGAGTTACACTACTGCTATCACGTGCTATGTGTCACTGGCTTTACTGTGGCCGTACAACATTACTATGGGTGTTTTTTATTCACAGGGGACTCTGCATATCCCAGTAGGCCATGGCTGTTGAGCCCACTCCGGAATCCCCAGACACCAGCAGACATCCGCTACAATGAGGCCCATGGCAGGACACGACGGGTAATTGAACGGACTTTTGGACTGCTGAAGTCAAGGTTCCGGTGCCTTGACAGGACTGGAGGCGCACTCGCATACTCGCCTGGGAAGGTGTGCAAGATCGTTGTGGCATGCTGTATGCTATACAACCTGGCCATCCACAAGGGGGTCCCCCTGCTCCTGGACGACGGTGAGGAACCAAGGGCACAACCTGCTCAGGGACCTGAATCCAGTGATGAGGACAGTGGAGAGGAGGAAGGAGTTGACCAACGGCAGCAGCTAATCCAACGCTACTTCACTTGAAGGTGTGTGACGAGTTACAACGTCTACATAGTCTAGTGTGGTAGCTTACGTTGTGAATGGATATGCGCAGATGTTCCCAATAGCCACTTGTTCTGTCACCTATGTATGGTATTGTTGGAATGGACGTTACGTACGGAGATGTATTCTGGACGGTATTTGTGCATATCAGCTAGACAATGTGTATTGTACCTGTGATAATTTGGATATTTGTGGAGCAGTGATCTGTATGTGTTGCCACGATGAGACCAGTGACTGTACTTCTGTTGTGTCTCCCTAGGTGCTCCAGAGTGTTCCTGCCCTGCATACTGTACATCATGTTTACATATCATGGACATTATCATCATTGTAAATACTGCACTAAAGAATTCAATACACAAAATCTGGACTGTAAGGTATTTTATTTACGGGGTGGACATGTGAATTGTGCGGGAATATTTACAGGAAGGTGGGGAATGAGCAGTGAGTTGACAGTCATGGTCGCAGAGATGCAAGAGTAGACACCACATGGATGTGGTGACCCAGTCCAACAGACAGGTGCCATTGCCAAGGCAATGTGGGGAAAGACAGTCCAAAAAGTCAATGCAGTTGGGGAGAGGGTTGTCTTCACGGCTGGCTCCGTGACTGGCGTGTGGCAGGTGCTTGGCTTCCAGAGACTCCCAGGCTCTTCTTCGGACGCCCCCTAGATCTTTTTTGCGGTGGGGGGCCTGCTGATTGGCCAGCGGCGTCAGAGGACTCGCCCCTCTCTGTTGGCGCAGGGGAGGATGGAGCACTGTCATCCTGCGGCACAACAGGAGGGGACGGAGGTGGTGGTTGGGACACAGGCCTGTCCCTCTGCAACGCCACTTGCTGGCCCATGAGGTCCACCATCTGTCCCAGCCGGTTATCGATGGACCTCATCAGCAAGATGAGCTCCCTTAATAGTTCATCCGACCGGCCACTTTGTCCCTGGACCTCTTGGTAGGCCTCCACAACTCTGGTGAAGTGGTCCAGGGATGGTGTCCACTCCTCCCGAGGTCTGGTGTTGACCCTGGCCCTCCCACCTGCTCTGCTGCCACGGACCTCTTCCCTCGCCACTGGTGCGCCACACACTGGCTCCCTGCCCTCCACAGTTGTTGGTGTGGGCTGGTCATCCCTAGGGACAGGGAGGGTGCTGCAGGTGGTACTGGTGGTAGTGGTGGTGTTGGTGGCAGTGGCTGCGGTTGTGGTTGCGGTGGAGGCAGAGGCCGTGACAGCAGGGGTCTGCTGCGTTGTCGTTGCAGCAGAGGTGGTGGTGGGGAGGATGGGTGCCTGGGACCTCTGGGTCTGTGGAACACCGGATGGGCCGGGCTGGAGCTCATCATCCAAACTGTCCTGGGAGTCTGCATCTGTGAGTCCATGTGCCGGAGGTGGAGACTGGCTCTGCTGGTCGTTGGTGTTGTCCCCAGCAGTGAGTTCTTCATCACCTGTGCAGTAGATGGGGAGTGGTCAGTGTTTGTGTCATCTGCGTATCATCATCTGTCTGTACACTAGTGCATTTTGCTGTCATCAGTTGTACAAATCATGGCAACGCCGTGTTACATTACATAGTGGAGAGTTACATCATGGAGTCCTAAAGGTTGATTGTCTATGCATTTTGTACAATAGTAATTTGATTAATACACACACACACTTCATGAAGATATATGGTAGTTACATACCTGTAAGGTGAGTGTGCAGGGTACAATGGCTGACACTTGCTCCTGGGTGGGGCTGCCCTCCATGCTGCTGGGCTGTGGGACAGGGGGCATGCTGGGAGTAGTGAGACAGGCCTCCCTCCCTCCCTCACACCCACAAACAGCCTCCAAGTGAAGATGGCTACCAACCTGTAAGTTTGTTTGTTAAACAGTGCAATGGCTGACACTTGCTCCTGGGTGGGGCTGCCCTCCATGCTGCTGGGCTGTGGGACAGGGGGGCATGCTGGGAGTTGTGAGACAGGCCTCCCTCCCTCACACCCACAAACAGGCTCCAAGTGAAGATGGCTAGCAACCTGTAAGTTTGTTTGTTAAACAGTGCAATGGCTGACACTTGCTCCTGGGTGTGGGAGGCCTCCATGCTGCTGGGCTGTGGGACAGGGGCTATGGTGGGAGTTGTTGTACTGACATTTCGGCCCCATACAGGCCTCCTCAGCAGAATGGCTGGCTACATGTTGGTTAGGGATGGACAGTGTATTGGTGGTTGGGTATTGCAAGGAGGTAAAAGTCAATGTGGTTGTCTGTACTTACCAGCCTCCGCTCCCCCGGCTACTCCTGTGAAACTCTCAGGTAGCAGGATAGCAAGCACCTTCTCCTCCCATGGTGTGAATGTCTTCAGTGGGATGGGAGGGCCACTGCCAGTCACGTTTGCCAGATTCCAGTTCTTGCTCCTCTTCTCCTTGACAACCCTCTTGAGATCATGCCACCGCTTCATGATCTCCTTCTTGGACCTTGGGGTGGCCCCAACTGCATTCACCCTTTGGACAATCCTTTCCCACATTTGGGTCCTGGTGGCTAATGGTGTCTGTTGGACTAGGTTCCCAAATAGTTGTGGTTCTACTCTCACAATCTCGTTGACCATGACTGTCAACTCACTCTCTGTGAATTTTGGCATTTTTTGTGATGTCATGGTGTGGGGGGGTTGAGGTGTTTGTGGGTGCAGGGGTGTGTGGGTGCAGGGGTGTGGTGATGGGGTGTGTTATGTGCTGGGGGTTTGATTGTGATGGTGTGATGGTGGTGTTGATGGTGGTGGTGGGTGGGTGGGTGTGGTGTGCGATTTTGCCTCTCCTCTCAGATGTGGTGTGTGGCCTTCTGTTCTGGAAAGATGCAAAGGATTGTGGTGAGTGGAGGGGGTGGCTTTGTACTCAGCTGTGTGGGTGTGTCCAATTGGATTGTGGTTGTCAGGTGTGTTGTGGGTGTGGTTGTGTAGTATTGTATATTTTTTTTGCCATTTCTGTGTCTGTGTGTGTGTGTTGTATCTATTGGAGGCAGGGCTACTTTGTTTATGCAGTATTTGGCATCACTGCGGTGCTTTGACATCGACCGCCATGTATTTCATGTTCGTCCGCTGCGGTGACTTTGCTGCTGCTTGTCCGCCATTTATCCCATGCAATCCTGCCTTCGACCGCGGCGGTCGGTGCCTGCGGTTCCGCCCGCGCCACCCTCGGGGATATCGTAATTTCCTGTGCGGTGTCTCCGCTTTCCATGTGGGCGGTTTTGTATTTTCCGCTGCTTTTCCGACCGCCGCGGTCGGAGTTTTGTCATCACCGCACACGTCGGGCGGTTTCATTATCACCGCTACCGCCGCGGTCGGTCTCTAGTGGCGGTCGATCCTAATTTGTCTGCCGGTTGCACCGCCTCCATGGCGGGCGGTTGTTTTCCGCCTCCATGGCGGGCGGGGTGGTTTTCCGCCCGCTATCCTAATGGGGCCCTTAGTGTGTGGTTCGGGACCAAGCATAGTTCAGCCTGTGTTTGCTTGTTGTCTTTCATATCAGGGGCAGGTTGAGCTGCGCAGAAGATAGCTCCTTCCTCTGTTTCCTATTTTCCACTAATCGTCTCTAGGTATGCACTGATAACATATTGCCATACTACTGCTGACGTAACACTGTGGGTACATTTATATGTAGTAATCATTCTTCTATAGTCTCTAGATCAATTAGAGGCAGTGGCTTATCGGATTCAATACCTTGGAATAAAGCTCAATTATTTTCCTTTACAGGTATTTAAGAAAGGGAATGTAGCAGTTATGTATATATATATATATATATATATATATATATATATATATATATATATATATATGTATGTATGTTTTCAGTCTCATTAGAAGCAGCAAGGGGTTTTGATCATTGTGTGTTTTCTGGTTGCAGATCTCCTTCCCTACTGATCCCTCCCTTTCCTTCCCTCGCCTGATCTCTCGAATGAGTCTGTGCCTAATCAGACCTTTGAGCTATCAGGAGGTGGACCCAATATAGCATCGTACGTCTCCGAGGATTACAGGACCTGAAACTGTTATAACATATATTAGGCAGGTGTTTAAGGATCTGTTCAAGACCCTATATATTTCTGTTTCAAAGACTGACAGTTCTGGTCCAACCATATCAAGAGTGGCATTAAAAGAAGGAGGGGGTTGAAGACCTGATCGGTTAGTGTCTTGACAGACTCCACAAGACGGGTGGAAAAATACTTTTTTCGTTTAATTTTGCAAAAGAAGTTATGCAGATTCTTAAACAACCCAAATGTATTCAGACCCATAGGATGATACAGACAAAAGTCCCCTTCTCAAGATAGCCCCTTCAGCCAAAGTTAAAGATTTTTTAGACAAGTTAAATATAGGGATAGTAGGAATACCTACTGATTCTACTATCGCTGATTCCTAGTCTGAATGTACTGCAGTTGCTCCTGACCTCTGAACCAGCTTCCTCAATGGTTCCTACGCCCCCCACTGGTACCATAATAGCATTCCAGCAATTCAATGGAAATGTCATCAAAGTACTGGAATACATTGAGTCTCTCCAAATGTAGGGGCACCACCAGGGTAGTTAACATTTTCAAATAAACTTGATCCCAGAAGGCAAAACGACAAACAGAACATGTGGATTGCACATAGCGAGCTGGCGAAATCTCCAGTGGCATATTGTAAATGGAACATGAATGAAATAGTCCTTAACCCCTTCGTGCGCCCAACGGCTGTCGCAAGCACTACCTCCGTAGTGCTGCGCACGTCCACTGGCCGATGCGGCCCCGCCCCCTAATCAAAGCTTCCGCACCGCAACGGAATTTCCGCTGCGGTTAAGGTGTTAAGAGCCATGGATGCAAAATACACAAACATGATGGGCGGAATGTGGAACAAATCTAACATTCACCCCTCCAGTCAAGAGATCTGAGTTAAATCCATCAGTCTTTTGCTCACCATGCCACGCCAGTTTAGACCCAGCCATTTGCAAATCAGTCTTGAACCTGCCCCTCATGGAAACAGTCCAGCCAGAACTGCCAAGCTAGCTCTTCCCTGTACTAGAAACAAAGATCCTGGAACCGGTTTCGGGGTTTCACCCCTCATCATCAAGGCTAGCTTGAATCCAGTGGCACAGCGAGCCCGGGACCCACGTCTGCACATACCCGGTGCACTTAGGGTGAGAAAGCAAAAGACACATAAATGATGGACGTGGAGTGATGTGTAGTTATGTTATGACGAATTGTATGGTGCACTAATTTCTTGTGAGGAGTATCCAGGTGCGCATGGAGTTATTGAGGAGCCAAGGAGCCAGGTATTCAGGTCTCTTGTGGAACTCAAGAAGTGAGGAGGAGGCTCTGATGTGTTGAGTGAGGTTGTTACATGTTTTTTATGCAATGAAGGAGAATGAGTGACCTCCTGAGCTGCTTTTGTTAATGAAGGCGGTGTGTGTGAATGAGAGTGAAGTAGAGTGCAGGTGTCAGGCAGTCTGGTGAGAGTATATGCTGCTGTTCAGGTATGCTGGTCCAGTGTTGTGGAAGGCTTTGTATATGAGTGTGAGAAGTCTGAATAGGCTGGACTTGTGAATGGCGAGCCAATGAAGCGCCTTAAGGTTCAGTGTGTTGCGGGTGCAGCATGCGAGGTCGAGTATGCGTCTTACAGGGGTGTTCTAGATAAATCTGTTTAGGAGTTGGTTGGATATTCCATCGTAGAGTGTGTTGCCATAGTCGAGCCTGCTTATGATGAGTATAATCGTGACGCTCCATCTGGTATTCTGCGGCAGCCACTTGAAGATCTTTCGTAGCATGGGTAGGATGTGGAAGCATGAGGTGCTCACTGCATTGATTTGTGCAGTCATGTGTGAGCTTATCTAGACTCTAGGATGATCCCCAGATTTCTTGCGTGGTTGGTGGTCGTTGGTCCTGGCTGCAACGGCCACCAGATGGGAGTTCGATGGGGAAGTCTTTTTTCCGAAGACAGTACTTCTGTCTTGTTGAACCTGAGCTTCAAGCAGCTGGTTCTCATCCACTCTGATACTATGGTCATGCAGTTGGTGATGTTGGTTCTGGTTGTCTTGTCCGTCAGGGAGTTGATGATGATGTCTTGGGATCTGATGATGTCAGTGAGCGGTGTCCTGTGGATGTTGAACAGGTTGGAGCTGGACTATGATTCCTCGGGGACTCTGCAGATCATGTTGTTGGTCTCTGACATGAAGGGTAGCAATTTGAACCTTTGGGTTCTTCCTGTAAGTAAGAAACAGATCCAGTTGGGTGTTGATCCTTGGATGCCAGTCTCATGGAGTCTTCTGATGAGAGAGTTGTGGGAGACAGTGTCAAAAGCGGCGGAGTGGTGTTTTCCACATTCCAGGATGGTACGTGTTAGACTTGGCACCATTGGCGTGGGTCTCCCTTGCATTTTTCGCTTTTCCCTCCTCTGTGTTTTCTGGTGTTAGATGCTCTGGGAGCTGTGCCACTGCCATTCAGTGACACAGCGTGAATGCTCCCTATTGTAAATTGACTGTATGAATTCTTATAATCCTAATTGACCCAAGGAACATGATAGGAAAGTCGCATTTAGTATGCCTGAGCCCCGAATATTAAAGTGCATCTTTTAGTGACGATTATTTTTATATTCTGTGTTTGAAAATACCACTTTTAGGTAGTAGGTATTTTCTTGCCTAAACCTTCCAGTGTGCTCAGCTGTTATGTGTAATGGCTGCCTGGTTTTGGAGGGTCAGGTCAGGCTGAGCCCAACCTGGATTGAATATAGAGATCTGCAGTTGGAGTATGGGGAGGGGGTGACCCTTTGATCTGAGCAGGGCTGTGCCAGGCAAGGTGAATGGTGTCTCCCCCTCCCACTGTGCGTCTGATGGCAGACCCCCTCTTCCAGAAAGGCAGGATGAAGCCTTGTAAACAAAGTGCTCCAGGACGACACCAAACTGGTTCTGGCTGGGTTTAGTGATTTGTGACTTTTTGAGAACAAAGACTTTTGGGGTATAACGATCTGTGCTAAAACCCCTACACGGTGTGTTACTTCTGGATGTCAAGACGAGCCTCTGTCCGTGTAACTAGAGGGAAAGGACTCTGAAACTTTTATCCTCCTTGCTGAAGCAACTACCCAAGGGCCTGATTTGAGCTTGCCTCGTGCCGAAGTGTCAGGGACATTAGACTTCACCCATCAGCCATCCGGATTCCTATTCAAGGGGGATTCTACTCGCAGGTGAGGCCTCTGTTGAGAATTCCAGAGCCTCTGGTTCTACTGCGGGGAACGCGGGCTGAAAGTCATAGCATCGCTATTGTGGGCCGCCGCAAATGAGGAGCTGTTGCCGCTGAGAGCCTGCATTTCCCTGTGTTACCAAAGTCATCGTTATCGCTATTGTGGGCCGCCACAGCTGAGGAGCTGTTGCCGCTGCGAGCCCGTATTTGCCTGTGTTACCAAAGTCATCGTTATCGCTATTGTGGGCCGCCGCAGCTGAGGAGCTATTGCCGCTGAGAGCCGACATTTGCCTGTGTTACCAAAGTCATTGTTATCGCTATTGTGGGCCGCCGCAGCTGAGGAGCTGTTGCCGCTGAGACCCCGCATTTGCCTGTGTTACCAAAATCATCGCTATCGCTATTGTGGACCGCTGCAGCTGAGGAGTTGTGCCGCTGAGTGCCCGCATTTGCCGTCCTATGAGAATCATCGCTATTGCGGGCCGCTGCAGCTGAGGAGCTATGCCACTGAGTGCCCGCAGTTGCTGTCCTACGAGACTCATCGCTATCGCGGGCCGCTGCAGCTGAGGAGCAGTGCCGCTGAGTGCCTCCATTTGCCATCCTATGAGAATTATTGCAATCACTATTGTGGGCTGCTGGAGCTGAGGAGCTGTGCAGCTGAGTGCCCGCATTTGCCGTCCTACGAGAATCGTCGCAATCGCTAGTGTGAGCCGCTGCAGCTGAGGAGCTGAGCCGCTGAGTGCCCGCACTAGTCACCACTTCGAAAATCTTGTTATCCTCTGCGTGTGCCGCTGGGTGCTTGCCTTTTAGCCACATTCCAGGATTATCGTGAGTGTATGCTGCGGACCACTACAGCTGGGAGCTGTGGCTGCTGCGAGTCTACCTGTCATCACCGCAGCTTCCTTGTGAGGCTGCGTGTCGAGCTCCTTTAAATCTCAGGTACATTGTGCACCACCTCGAACGAAGTTCGTTCCACAAGCTTTTTGAGTGCATTTATTACTTTTGAAGTGAATCTGTAATTATGTGCATTGTGGCTCCTTGAGCGCTTTTAAGCCTACTGTTCAGTCCATATAAAGATAACTATTTTTCTATAACTGCTTGTGGTGTTCGTTTGCAGTGTCTTCCCTGCGTTATTGTGTATGGTCATAAATGCTTCACACACTGCCTCTGAGATAGGCCTGCCTGCTCTTGCTACGTTACCATTGGGTTGAGCAGGGGTTATCAAAGGGTGTAGCCCCCTTACTCTGACTTAGGAAGAAGGATCCCTATTTGGACCTCGGCGCCAGCCGCTGCCAACTAGAGATCATTTCATTTCATTTCAACAGTACAGATGTCATTTGTGGACGTGATGAGGGCTGTTTCGGTGCTGTGGTTCTTTCTGAATCCTGATTGGGTGTTGTCCAGCTGGTGGTCGATCTCGAGGTGGGTTGACAGTTGCTTGGTATTATTATTGCAGTCTTATATAGAGCTTAGCTGTCCACAGGGTTTCCCAGCGCTTAGTTGGAATACTAAACAGCTTCAGGAGTGGTACTGGAGTTATCCAGGGTTTTAGGCACTTCAGCAGGAAGTGGAGGATTAGAATAGGAAAATGTTTAGCTTCCTGCGGAAGGCATGTAGGGAGGAGCATCGTCAAAAAGATTCCGGGAGAGTATTCTACAATCTCGGACCACGTGCCAAGAAGGAGCAGCCGCCCACCCAGACTCAATTGACTCTAGAAACTGTAAAAAGAGAGCGATTGCTTGAGCGCAGAGTATGAGATGGGTGGAAGGGACTGACAAGGTTTTGTAAATATTGAGGCCGAGCGGGAGTGGGCTGTATACATATAGCACAGTGCCTTAAACTCAATGTGCTTGTCCACTGTAAGCCAATGGATATCATGAAGAAGGTGGGACACGGAGGAGTGTTTAGGGAGCCGGAACAATTGTTTGGCGGTGGAATTCTGAACCGCCTAAATGCATCTGATCACAGTCTGATCTGCTCCCGGATATAGGATATTTCCACAATCCAGCCTGGACAGAATCATGGCCTGTATGACAGTTATCTGGGCTGAGAAGGGAAGTACCCACAGGATCTTTTTGAGCCACCTCATGGTGGCTAGGCATGAGGAGGCAACCTTAGTTACTTGGGGCTTGCTGGAGAGACTTGAGTCTAACAAAAACCATGGTTCTTCACCTTGTGAGTGGGAACAGGAGGAGTTCCAAGTGAAGAAGGCGAGTATTGGGGCCTCAGAGTTGAGGATTGCTACATAGTACCATTACCTCGGTCTTGTCACCATTCAACTTTAGGGCGCTTGAATGCACCCAAGTGGAGACATGGGCGAGGCATGAGTTGAGATCTTTAGAGGAGGCAACTAGTGTAGATGATAATGAGAAGATAATCTGGGTATTGTCTGCGTATGAAAAAAGAGTGAGGCCACAGCTTTCCACTAGGTCCGCGAGAGGGCGGTCATATATATTGAAAAGCATTGGGCTATGGGCAGAACCCTGTGGGACTCCTGAAGAGAGCGGGTTTGTGCTAGATGCAATGTTTGTAGAGAAAACCTGAAACGTGCGGTCTGTCAGGAAGGAGGATAGCCAGGACAAAGCAGTGCCCTGGAATCTCAGCTGGATCAATCCTTCGATAAGACCGCCATGGGACACAGTGTCAAAAGCCATGCTGAGGTCTAAGAGGATGAGGGCAGCTGTGTCCAGTACTTGCTTGAGATGCTCTGTAACATCCAGTAGGGCGGATTCAGTGCTATGCACAGCCCACAGTCCGGACTGGGAGGGGGTGAAGGACATTCTGTTTTTCCACAAACAAGGTGAGCTTGATGTTGACCTGCTTCTCCAGTATTTTGGAGAGAATGGGAAGCAGAGAGATGTGCCGGTAGTTGTACCAGTTGGATGGGTCCAAGTGGGGTTTTTTCAACAGGGATAGTACCCTGTAAGCGTATCGTAGAGCCGGTATCCAGTTCACGAGGAGCCAAAGCATCCCAGGGTGGCTCAAAGAATGCATTCATCAGCCATGGAATATGCTGGGGACAACAATTCCCATGGGCCTTTAAAGGGTCCATCAATACTTCAATGTCCAGTTGCGCAACCGATTGTGTTCCGAGACATAGATCCAATACGCATTCATGGCTGCAAAACAGGCAGCGGAATAAAGGTTGTACGCAGTGAAGCCAAACAGGCCTGAACAAGAAGAACCAGTGCTCATTCAGTTCTCGAAGCTGAGGTATACCTAAGCAGTGTATCATGCGCTCACGGCATCGTAGCACAGCCAGTGCTGTCTCCATTCCTGGTTGAACTAGAACGTCCATTGCAGAGCAAAATAATTAAAATCAAAATTTCAGCTACATGTAGCAGGACAAGCGGGAGAACTCCAAAAATGCTTCCCAACACGGAGTGTACGAAAGATTGTATAATACCGAAAATCGTGTGAATGGCGCTAACCAGCCCAGAACCTATACATTTAAAAAAGTGCACTATTCCCTTTGTCTAACATTTGGATGTGCATGGTATATTTTGCGTATCTTCGTGCCATCAATATCTGTCTGTTAAACAGCTTGTATGCAGAAAACAGACGTTGTTGATATAACACCATGTGGCCAGAACGTAATGTGTGAAGTGTCCAGCTTAATAATACAATGGACCATATTTGTGATTGTCCATGCTGTAAGATAGATATATCTTGTTGTATTATGCCAATTGCAGAAGATACCATGTTGCCCAGTGGATATATTCTGGATATTAATGTGGTCATACAATTGGCAACCACAGCCAAAGCCTTTTCTAAATTAACCGTATCAATCTCGCACAGTCTCTTAGCAGCCTCTTGTTGAGAAACTTTCCGCAGCTCGTTGTATATTGCATACAAGAAGCGCTTTTGACTAGGGTTCTGGGGACCATATAAGAAATCCCTGAGATCCATGTCACCAGAAAGAAGGGACAAGTGTTGCATCACCTGTGAAAGTGTTGAGGTCTTTAGCAACTCAAGACACAACTTCTAAACACTATATGATGTTATCACCCTAGTGTTGTGATTGTACATATCGCTGGTCAGGACTATTTATTTTAAACCTCTCGGCATTGCCCATGAATCTAGATTGACACCAATTAGTGTTTACAGGCCAAACCAACCATCCCTTCTAATTGGGGGTCTGATGAATTGTAAGAACCATTTCTTATCATAACATCTACTGTAATCTCACTGTATTCTGTAAAATACTGCCAGTTTTCAAAATGTGAGAATGCGGGTACACGAGGTGTGTTAATTTCCTTCATCTTGGCTAGTCCAAGACAGGAAGTCTGTTGCACTGTTTTATTCAGGAAAATATTTGATGTGGTGTGAGGCATGCTCTAAACAAGGCTTCAGTTACCTAAACCTGCCAGTTTTTTGTTCCCCAGACAGATTTTGTGTGTATGGTGTCTTTCCAAAAGTCAAAACCCTGTACAGACAACTTGGAAAGAAAGGAAGCAGAGTATATCAGCTTGGTGTTT
Organism: Lissotriton helveticus; assembly: GCF_964261635.1. Classification (NCBI taxonomy): domain Eukaryota; kingdom Metazoa; phylum Chordata; class Amphibia; order Caudata; family Salamandridae; genus Lissotriton; species Lissotriton helveticus. The sequence continues at coordinate 617,033,732 of NC_136065.1, read as the reverse complement.
GTTAGCATTTTTTTCTTTGCAGGTGTAGGTGCAAGCCTATAATAAGAGGGCGGGTCTGTTGTGTCAAAACTAGAAAAGTAAGCAAACATTTGTGCAAATGTTTTTGAACTACCTTTCGGTGGTGTTGGGCAGTGTTCTCACTGGGTGAAATTATAAACAGAACTCAGAATACTTGGACCATTTTTAGATGTACCACCATACAATTTATCCGAAGATAACACTGTACATTGCTCTAGATCTTCTAGCATATTATGTACTGTATCAATGTCCCAATCATCAGAGAACGTACTAGAGGTGATGATATATTTAAGGACATTTTAAACATATGGTATTTGTAAAAGTTCAGTAAGACCATACACATCACAAGATACCCTGTCTCACAATATTCCTTCCAGAAATTAAACTGCTGTAATGTTCACCAGGGACAGGTCCCTTTGTTCACAGTGCTTTAATGCATGTGGTTTCAATACCAAGTTCACCAAGCTGTACTGCAGAGCCTTTTGGGAGATGGTGTCCATTCAGAAGCAGGAAAAAGACAGTCACCAAACGAATCCAAAGGACTAGGAATAGTAATTCAATTGAAATCCAGAGCTGTAACCAAGCAGAAACAAAGTATGTATTTTTCAGCCAAAGATAGAGAGCACGTATTTGTAGCTTCAAAGGAAGAGGCGGTGGCGATGTCATCTCAGGTTCAATTGAATCCGATTAGAAGTCGTCATAGTCCACGAAGTAGTCAGACGCCATTCAGTCTACTTTTGGCAACCCTGCAGGGTTTGTAGAGCTGGGAGATGAATCAATCTATGGCATATTCACATAGACGTCGGGAATCTTTTGAATTGAAATTTGTGTTTCTGTACTACCTGACTGTATAGTTGTTGTTGTTTCAACAGGAAGAAGTATTCATTGTTGTTTACAGTTTCTCTTTGCTGAGGGGAATCTTCTTTAGTTATTAACGCTTCTATCTGAACTTTCTGGACAGTAGCGAGAGGAGTGAGGTGGCTATCCAGGAGCCCACGCAGCCTACTGTTGAAAAGCGGCCGCAGAGTGTGGTTTGATCAGATCAATTGAGGCAAACCTTTTGTCTCCATGGCCGGCAAGAGCCGGAAGAAGTACAGTTCTTGTATCTTCGACAGCCAGGACAGGTACTGGTAAGATGGGCCAATTTCTTTCTTGTCCACCATTTTCTCCCTGACCAGATTCCCAATCTTCGAGACCCAGCCAGGTCTTGCCGGAACAACCTTTACTTTCCCACTGGTGGTGCGTTTTACTTGGATGTTGCATGGTGCACCCCGGGATTCATTGGGTTCCTATAAAACAACCAAACGTTTATTGATGTCAAATGGTGTTTCTACCGCCACTGCGCTGACAATATCAAGGTCTTGGTCCCACATTTTCATTTCAAACAGGATTCCATATGGAGTACAACCACCCAGGGATTTTCTTGACATGTTAGTGAGTGCCCTCTGGACCCCATATAGTTGAGTGACCCAACTGCGACTCAAGCCTAATACCCTTGCTATGAAGGACTGCTTTAAGTCACAGTTTTACCTCTCAACTATAAAATTGCTCTCTGGATGTTAAGGGGAGGAGTATCGCAAGGTCACACCCAAACTTCCCATGGCTTCTTTGTGAGCTTGAGAGCTAAACGCCGGACCCTGGTCAGAATGTAGTGTGCCAACTGTGTATCTCAAAATGTAGACTCACAAATCCTTTATCACAGTTTGGGCGAAAGTCGACCGCTGTGGCCAAACACACAGGAATCTGGAACATGAATCCACTGCCACCAAGATATACGTGTAAGCCGCGTCTAAGTGTAAAGGGCTGCAGTGATCTAAACAGACAACTGCTGGAGGCTTTTCTGAAATTAATAGAGGTGTCTGTGGAGGATGTGCTATGGTGGAACCCTTCATCTGCTGGTAAATGTCACACTTAAGGATGAAGTCCTTGGTCTGTTTAGTTAGACCAGGCCACCAATAGCACTGCTTCAATAATGATACAGCATTACCTGGGTGTGCTGGAACCAGGCCCTCATGTGCAGCTAATATTAATCCCAATCTGCAATCAATGTTTCGTATAACTCTATCCTCCACTCCTGGAAGCTGAGCATACAGAATGCTTTGTTCATCTAACTTGTAGGAGTACTTGAGTGGAAAGCCTTTCAGCAGGAGTGTGTGTCGTTGCAAGCGGCACTGACAGCCACTATGATGTCTCAGTCTAATCTCCTACTAGAACGAGTGATTGCAGCAAAAACAGCAGTGCAAACTGTTGCCTTAGTGGCTTCATCAACCATGGAATTCTCTGCAATGTGAATGCCAACACATTGATGAATCAATATGTGGATAACATGAGCCTGTGTAATATGTTGTAGCTTTGCCACCTATTCCCAAATCATCTTGTGCTTGATTGTGCAACCCTTGCAACCTTGAAATCCATTCTGTCCCCAATAGTGGAGATATATTTACTATAGGACTGGTCACAGTATTATGAATCACACACTTTAAGTGTGGGGAATCCATGATCTGTATTTTTAGTGCCAGTATTAGGGCTTTGAGTTCTGCCAGCAGTGCTGTACAGTCCCCTAGGGATAGCATGTGTGTTTTTTCAGGACAGAACTTTCCGTCATGAATGTGCCCCTTTATGATGGCGCACACTGCAGAATATTGGTGTCTCGTCCATAAGCAGGCTCAACAGACCCATCAGTGTAGATGTCATAGTGATCTAGAGGCATTACTTCATTCAACTGAGGATTTTCTTGTTCATACTGCAAAAATGCTTGTGTTTGTAATGCAGAATCAAATCTATAATCTACATCTTTTGCTGTAAGAGAGTCAGCCCATTTAATCCATCGTGGATGCAATGCTTTGGCATTGAACCCTTTCTTTTGTAACAGCCTCTAAGGTCGGTACTAAGGTCATGACAATTATGTGTTTTCCTGGAGCTAGTGTGTTCTCTCTCACTACAGCAGTCTGTACCGCTGTGAGAATGTTCTCAGTGGGTGAAAAACGCATTTCAGCGTTTGTGTACAAATGTGATTTTTATGCAATAGGTACCATATCACCTTTGTTGAAAGTGATATAGGTGTACCCGGTTGGTCCAGCAACTACGCGGATCATCTGGTTAGTTGTTTGTACACGTGTGTATCAATGTTTGGAAGCTATCACATCAGCTTGTGCAGGACTTAATATGTTAGTATGTTCCTGTGTCCAATGGTTGGCTGAAAAATCAGGTATAATTAAATCGTAGAACGGTTTTATTCGTTCTGCGTAATCCAAAACGTATGTACTGCCAAAATTTTAAAATCATAAAAAGGATTATCACAGAGTCGTTGGGAGTTTAGAGCAATTCAGTTTTCTAAAAAATAGCTTGCCAGGCTTTTGCTTTCACTTAACAGCTTGTATCCTATAAATAGGACATTGAGATAAGTAATTTTTGATTTTTTTAAATGAAATTTGTAGCTGAGATGAGCCAACCCTAGAATTATATGGTCTACTCAGTCCAAGTGTTCCATTAATTCACCATCCGCCAGATCAATATCATCTACATAGGATAACGCCTCCTCATCAAAATTATGAAGTAACTCTGTCACTCTGGCTGAAAACAGCCCTCTTATACCCTTGAGGTAAATGCGAAATTGCTACTGTGAACCTAGCGCTGAAAATGCTGTCAAATATCTGCTTTCAGGAGCTGTATTCTGGCAGACGAATCCAATGGAGATATCTAGTGTTGTTTTGTGTTTCTTCCGTACAATGTTATTCATTAGTGTGGGACTGTGTGCATTTTGTACAGCGAATTTGCAAGTAGCTGTGTTTAAATGTCTGTAGTCTAATGCTAAACAGAATGAATTGTCTGGTTTCATTACGGGAAACAAGGGATTATTCATTGATGAGGTACAATGTTCTATTACACACTGCTACTCAAGTTGTTCTAGAATTTCCCTAACTTGTCCTTTAGCTTCATGTTTTATTGGGTATTATCTCTGGGGTTGAGGAATTGATTTTAATGGGATCTAGTGATGAGATGACTCATCATTCCATCCAACATGACTGGTATAGTGCAAGAGCTAGCGCTAACGCCCTCTCCTTGGCTTATGAAAGCTTAACTGATTCTGGAACAAAGTCGGAGAAAGAAGAAAAAATTACGGTTTCTCCAATTGGGCATTCCAGTACGAACTCAGGTGGACAGTCATTTTCAGCCAAAAGAATATCGTAACCATATGCCAGGTTCTTCCAAAAGAGAGCCTTGATGTTTCTGGGAATGTCCCCCTTCAACTGGAGTGTAATTTCATATAAACGAGGGGGAACACTTACCCTAGTATCAGGTGTTTCCACTGTGATATGTTCACTCAGCACTATGGCCGCCAGATAATCCATAAGGTTCCGACAAGCTATCGTGACTTCTGCTATGCTGTTCTGCATCCTCACTGCCCATTCCCCATTTGAAGCAGAGTCCTCAGAAGCCTTGGCATGTCTTATTTGGATCCCAGCTACTTTCTTCTTTTTGAACTGAGATTTAGTGTTCTTTGGTTTGTCCTTTTATTTATGATGTAGTCTGATGAGAGTTGTGATTCCTTCTTCGGTTTCAAGTGCTCTTCTGATCTGCGCTCTGACCGCCCACTTCTCTCCGAAGGTTTATCGGATGACTCCTGAAAGGAATGAGAGAAACATGTATCAGTATCCTGATAGCTATCAGGCTTTCTAATGTTATCTCGGTTCCTAAAATTGTATTTCTTTTCAGTGGTCTCCTGTTGAGGAGACCCATCCCGTGATTGTGTTTTGTTTTGTTTATTTTTTGTTTGTCCCGTTTCGTCTTAGAAGAATCGGGTGCTTGCTTAGAGTTGTCCATTTCAGAATAACCCTCAAGTTGTGGTTTCCCAGGTTTGGCTCCCAAATTAGCTCTGCCTAGTGTAGCAGAGGTTTCTTCGATAACGTTATGCAATTCCAGCTCCTGCTATGTAGGAGTGAATCCCCTCAGACGTTAGTGTATAGCTAATGTTGCTGCCTCCCCTTTATGTTACTTAACATAATGGATGATACTGCATCAAAATTACCCATCAGTTTCATTCCAAAGTCCAGGGCAGGTGCTACCCTGTACTCATTCTGTACCTGTTTCAGTACTTTGGGCAAGACAGCCAGTGAAGTGGTACCATGTATCCTGGTGTAAATGGCAGCTAAAACTGTACCCCAAGTGGCATAATCTTCCACCGGTGGAGCCATCCCCAATGGCAAGCAAATAGGTAATATTCTGTGTTTTTCGTGCATGCCCGTATGAGGAAAAACTGCTTCAAACTAGCTTGTGTTTGCGCTATCCAGAACTGAATTTGTTCCAGACTGGTGGGAATATTTCCCATTACGAGATTAAGTGTTTGTGTGCTGATACCCATGGCAGTCAATTGTGGTTGTGCAGCCTGAGCAGTCTGCGCAGGGTTAACTGTGAGTGTTCGCAATATGAACTAAGATTTCTGTAAATCTTTATTAAATCTCTATATGGTGTACATAATTCTGCTGCAGTTAAGTTAGCAGGGTTGGGATGTGGTGTGTAAGCAGCTAAGTCCAGCCATGTTGCTCCTTCTTTACAGAGTGGACTGAGTCTCACCTTTTATGTAATGTGGGGGAGGGGTGCCTTTAAACCAATTTATATGTTCTTGGTAAGATAATGGAATTGCTATCTCCACATATGGAATGTATTCCTCTGGTGTTTCATCTTCAATGTAAATGTGAAACAATTGTGTATTGGCATTTGCAGCTGGGAATTTAACCCGGGAATAGAATGCCTCTGTTCTTAATACTTCGTGTGCCTCAATCACCAAGGTAACGTCTCCACCCGTTGCCGGGAGACTATACTGTAATAGTTTTATAGTAACTGCGTTTCTTTAGTTTCCTGTAATGTTTATAGATTCTACTTCTTGTCCATTGTATTCTGTTATCACCGTTTACAGACATTGTTTTATTAAAAGAAGAATACAATTGGTAAAGGAATTTGTGGAGATAGGGTAAGCACAATGTGGGAAATGTGGGAAGTGTATTATCCTACAAACTTGAATAAACTACAGCCAATACATAGGGTATACCTATTCAGCTGAGGTAGATTTCCCTACCACCACGGACATCTCCGGTTTGGAGATGAGATGGGGTCTCTGAAAAATCACAACCGAACTACTGAGTTAGACCGTTAAAGAAGAACCCAACCAACATTGGCGGCGCCATGTTGTGTAGTTCCCACTAATCAACAGGATCTGCACGTTTGTTGGACAACATAAACTTTGGGTGAAGTACTTAGACTGATTCCGGGCACCCCCACAGGATATTTTGGCCTAGAGACCAGCTAGCTCACAGTGCCACCATTATACCCGAAACCTGAAGAGGGTGTGAATGGTGTCTGGCAACTACTGAACATGACAACCCTGACCCCTCAGGGATCGTGATAACAGATCAGAACATCTCGCTCGGTCACCGTGCTCTTTCGTTCTCAGAGAAATATACAGAGAATACACACTGGGAAGTTTTCAATATATTTATTGAACCAACATTATTCTTGTTTAAAATGCATGTGCTGCAATAATCAGTAGACAGAAGCAGATGAAAGTGATTACAAGCCTCAAAAGAGTAAATAGCAGATATAGTTCTACCATGGTGCTAACACAATGTATATAAGCAGGCATATAAAACAAGAAGGTAATCAGGCGTACTCCTACTATGCAAACTCTACTCTGTATGTACCGAGAGTGTGTGTAGGTGTGAGGCCAAGAATCCCTCTAAGTGACGATCCAACCACATTACCTGGCAGGAGAGAACATAGGACAAGTGTTGGTCACGAACTGGGCAACACTCATGGAGATGTCCGACCGATGTGTGGTGAAGTCTCAGCATACAGGGACACTCAGGGTCAGCTGTAGTGCCTACTTTGCTAATCCTATGAGATGCTGATTATTTATAATAAAAAGCATCCTTGCGATGTACGTACAGATTAGCAAAGTTATGGATATGTAGATAACTCTGTCGCCCCGTGAATGAAGATAGAACAACATTTGTACATTTGTGCATAAAGGCCTTGTTTGTACTTGGAGTTCGAGACATAGTGATAATGTTATGTAAAGCTAGATGTGTAAAAAGAAGTAGTTTAAGAGAAACTAACTCAACATTGTCACACATACAAATATGTGCAAACGGTCAAGGCAGTAATGTTATTTTGCAAAAGAGGACAGTGTCAAAAATTAGCAGCTTCGCTACATTGGCCTAACCTGGGCAGTAACAGTAAGGGCCAGGAAATATGATAGCCCATTTTGGTGACGCATCCTTGTCCACCTAGAGATGTGAGGGAAAAGACCCCCTCCGACCTCCCTATTTAATTGGTTACATTATTAATGTTCGTCTTTTTGGGGTAGGTTATATAATGGCGGATGGGCTCTTGGATAAGGGGGAGTTTGGAAGCAGTTTGAGTAAAAGGGGTTAAAACATATTCTCATTGGCTAGCACTGATGTAACAGGTTTATGCACTGGAGAATTATGTATTGCCGCTGGTAGGAATGTTTGCAAGTGTGAAGGACTGGGACCTAAAACTTCAACAAATTATAGGGGCGGGTGTTACAAATCAGATTATTTCAGCAGTAGGGAGGAAATAGATGACAGGCTTTGTATGGTGGTTGATAAGGAAGAGTTAAGAGACATGGGGAAGAGTTTACAGGCCAGCAATAAAAAGGGACTTTGAGATGACTATAGGACGGATTACAGGGTTGAAAAAATGTGACCAGGTTGTGTTTTTTTAGTATGTTTTTGTTAAAGGGAGGTTTATATATTGGGGGATGTTAGGAAATTTATTGAATGAGTTACTTGTAATGGATGTTGCCAAGGGCTTGGAAGCACAGACAAAAATAGCCATATGCATGAAGCTGTCTTGCGATCGCAAACACTGCGATTCGCAAAAAAACTGTGTTTGTGATCGCAAAGCACAGCTTTGCTATGTATGAGAGACATCCTGATCGTAAAATTGCTAATTGCTAAATTAGCGATTAGCAATTTAGCGAAATATACAATCTGCGCTTTTTTTTGCCAATTCGCAAAATGCTAGACCACAATAGTGAAAATCGCAATTTTGGACTTTTCAATATGCGAATTCGCTAAACGGAATGTATGAAAAAATCACAATTTGCGAATTAATGAAAATCGCAAATTTGCTAATCGCAATTACCACCAAGTCTGAACAGGTGGTAACCAGGAGCAACCTATTTAAAGAGGCCCACAATGCCACGGTATTTTTCCACAATGGCTGGGCTGTATGTAACAGCCAGGAGGCTGTGACTCAGAGCTGCTGCACAGAGGAGACGCCATGAAAGGATCTTTAGAGCGTGCATTACCCTGTTCCAGCGGACTGAGGAGGCGATCCATATTAACTACAGGCTGGATGAAGAGAGCATCCTGGATTTAATAGAGGAGCTCAAACCTATACTTGAATACCCCACACGCAGGACACACACCATCCCCACCCATATACAGGTCCTGTGCTCACTGCACCTCTTGGCATCAGGGAGCTTCCAGGGGGTGATAGCCACAGCAGGAGGGGTCTCACAGAGTGCACTTTTGCGCTTTTTCCACGCGTTCCTTGATGCAATGGTACAGAGGTTGCATTACCACATCCACTTCACCACAGGCACTAGACCAGACCAAGCGGGAGTTATACCAGATTGCACAATTGCCCCAAGTCATCGGCTGCATAGATGGGACCCATGTCGCTATATCCCCCCTCCCAGAACGAGTATGTGTTCAGGAATCCCAAGTCCTACCAATCCCTGAATATACAGGTGGTGTGCAATGCCAAGCATATTATCACTGACATCGTAGCGAAATACCCAGGCAGCACCCACGACTCATTCATCTTCCGCCACAGTAGGATCCACAGTCGACTCACAAATGGGGAGTTTGGAGAGGGCTACCTACTAGGTAATTGCATTGGAAACAAGGACACACTAGTAAAGTACAGCAGTGGCAGGACAGTGTTT